>NC_090935.1:340101255-340751255 GCF_040938575.1 Ambystoma mexicanum | reverse complement strand
TTCTCCATCCTCTTGCTAATAGAGAACTCTGATTCTCTGGTCACTTGCCCTCAAGGCTGAGCTCCTTTAAAGGCTGCCCCTTTTCAGTCTACTACAGGACGTAACCAGGTGTTGTCCCCCCCACCTCCAAGGTTCTCACCACCATTCCAGCCTTAAGGGTGTGAGGGCAACCTTAGAGATTAACTGTTTCTGAGGACGTGGTGCCAAGCAGAGGGGACCTACTCTTCAAATTGGCACAAACTTAAGGCAGAAGAAAAATCTTTTTCTTGCTACTCCCCTTACCTGAAATACAACCCAGTGATGGTGCAAACAGACAATCAGGTAACAAGAGGCTTCCTGAATCATCAAGAGAGGATGAGATTCAAAGCGCAAATGCAGATGGCCTTTGATATCTGCCTTTGGGCTGATGATATTCTGAAGAACATATCAGCAGCCTGTCTTCCGGAGAGGGAGAATACACTTGCAGAAAGTCTGAGAAGGATATTTCAACCCTGTACACTATTTCCTGCTCCCCTCACTGTTCTGGCTCCTGCGTTGCTGCCCAACAGTGGATTCCTTGGCCTTTCAGCAGGACCATCAAGTCAGTCTTTGTTCACAGAAATCATCCCCCAAAGCAAAGGCTTAGCACGAGTGAACGACTACCCTGTCAATAAATCCTTCATGATAATGAAGGTCATGGTTCTGGTTACTTCTCCAACAAGCACAGGGATATTAATGGGTCGTGCTCTCAGTCCATCTCCTCCACTAACAGCGATCCATCCTTGGGCTCCCTCTAAAACCTCTGCTTAGTGGCCTGGAGTATGGAGGAATTACAACACCTGCAGTGTTTCAATGGAGTGGCAGTCTGTATTTAGGCTTCCGGAAATCCAGACACCTTCCTTGTGTATTAGCGGTACTGAGTAAATATTTCAGCAGAAAAGGGCTGTAGCCCAACATAAATAGACTCATGCTGCTCCTTGAGTTTCACAGGAATGGTTATCTGCTGGATTTCTCTCCATTTCCACACTAGGCTTCCAGTAGGCAGATATCCACACATTCCAGATAAGCTGGGAGGGATTCCCTCGTTTAGAATCACTGGTAGCCAAGCTTTTTAGTGTAGCTGAGCTTTAATGACCCATACCAAGATCCTTGGTTCCCCCTTGGGTCCCTAGTTTGGTGCTGAGGGAACTACAGAGGATTAATTGGCTAAGGTATCCCTGGAGTTCCTCTCTGTGAGTTTGGTGTTTTCATTACATTAGCCTCGTGGAGACACATTTTCAGCACTGGGAGTGTTGCTATGCTGCGTGCTTATATCCAGCCTTCTGAAGATGGAGTAGTATTATGCTTACCACCCTCATTTCAGCTGAACGTAGTGCTCATGTTCTATTCACTGGGTGCTTTAGCTGCTCCTCATGGGTGTAGGACATGGGGGGAGAGTGGGGACAAATCCCCCCACAATTATAAGTGGGGGGATATAATGGCATTTATCCCCCCAGAATATGCATACTCGAAGCCCTTTGATGAAGCAATTGATACTGCGGCCTGAGGGTAAGTACAAAGGCAAATGTGTGTGTGCCTGTCTCTGTGAGAGAGAGAAAGCAATACTGTTCATGTACAAGTGATATGATGGTGTATGAATGTGTGATGTGAACAGGGTCGAATTGGGGCATACAATTGTCTCGGGCACCAATGAAAAAGTTGCCCACAGTTGCAAATTGCCATTCATTTCTTTTCTGACACGGTTTGTATATTAACCAAGGAGGAGTTTTTTGATAACGTGTGATGCAAATTGTGCATTTTAAAGAATATTTATTCAGAAACACTGGTCAAAACTATTAGCTGCAGAGTGAATAAACTCACCTACTGGCCCAAATTGGTCAAAACAGAGGCCCATTTTGACCAACAACTGACCCACACCAGCATTTTGTATTTTTGGTTCGGTCATGGGCCTATTGGCCTATAGGCCAGTTTGGGCCTGAATGTGAGCATACGTGTGTGTTCAAATGTGAGTTTGTGTTAGAGTATTTGAGTGTGAGCTTGTGTGGTTGTGAATTCTTGAGTGAGATTTAGTCTGCGTGGGGATGTTGTGTTTGTGATGAAAAGAGATAGGGGTTGCGGGCTGTGATGGAAGGAGCTGGTGCATGGGCACTTTGCGAGAGGATGGTGATTGGTAAACGTGGACAAGCATTGATCTTTTTTTATGTGACATGGCAATATTATTGGCGTTATGGGAAATGGCAGCATAATTGCTCTTAAGGGTGTTATCGCCTATGTTGGCATAGCTTGCATGAACATATTTGTATACAATAGCCTGGCAATGTGGCTGGCATTATGGGTCAAGCCAACATGAGTTTGCTTACATGTAGGTAGTTATCTGTATTGGCAAAGCCAGCATGGTCAAGTGTCATTGAAATGTTACTATCATTATGGGCAAAGCCAAAATGAGTGTTTTTATATGGGTACATGTTACACAACCTGCATGGACATGTTTACAGTGGCAGAATGGGCATACTTTCTTCATGTGCCCTGTCAATAATACTGTCATTTTTGGCAAATACAATGTGCTTGTTCTTAGGAGGGACACTTTCCTATAGTGGCATAATCGGCATGGACATGTTAATAATGGCATGGTAGTATTACTGGCATTATTGGCAAAGGCATTGTGGGGGTTCTTCCATGGAGATACTGGCCACTATTGCCACAGCCAACATTGACACTTTTTAATCCAGTTACATATGCAGTATTGAGGTATTCATTGAAAAGGCAATTTGAGTTGTATTAGATAAGGATATTGCTCTTAATTAGCACAACTGAAGTGTGGCAACAACATTATGGGCCAATCCATCAGAAGTATTCTTACATGGGAGTACTAACATATGTGGGAATGCTGCCATATATGAGTCTGCCAGTGTTAACTTTTCTTCTTACAGTGGCATTACTGGCATTATGGCCAATACCGACATGAGTATGTTCTTATTTTTGGAATACTGGCGTATATTGAAACATGGAGTTTGAACATGTCTTTTGACACTAGCAGAATACTGGGATATTTTGTGTGCAGAAGGATCCAGAAATGCAGTGAACAATACTCTTGTGTACTGTTGGTAACCTAGCATTCCAATTTTGTATTATATTCATCTGATACCCCGCACAACCAATTGTATGTTTTATAGGTATTTACCCATTGTTTCAAAAAAGCTCTGCCATAAAATGCACAATTGTAAATTTTTATTTAAAGAAATAAAATCTAAGGGGGTGAGGGTTATCCCTCCGATTTCCCTTTGCTTAATTTTGAAGTTCTTACAATGGTTGGTTGCTCTCACACATCCGTGAGAAATATGTATTCCCGTCCAATGAATGCATGCATTCACCTGCAGACTCATGTGTTATCATTCATTAGCACTATCGATGGATGCTACAGCCAAAGAGTGTGCTTGTAGATGGGCTTTATCCATTTTAACCAGCCCACCTTCTTAATTGGCTAACAGAATTTGCTCACAATCCATCTCCCCTGCTTTCCCCTGATTTTCCATTTCCTTCTAGATGTGGAATTAATGGAACTAAGTGAATCAAAATGCATATGTCTGCTTGCTTACTCCACCCTTGCTCCCAACCCATATTAACTCAAGCACTGTGACTGCCATTGAAACGGAAAGGGGGATATTTATAAAGCTTCCATTGGATTCTCCAAGACAGCCACCTTTTTGTAGTTGTATTTGTTTTTGAAAAACAAGTTTGCACTTCCTGCTTGCATCGGTTTGCTACAAACAAATTGGGTGATTGTGGTGATAAAGCATGCTTCGAAAGGCCATACTGGCCATGAAGAGCTCTGTGCAGCACCTGCCAAAAGCCCTCACTGCATTTGCGCCTTAATTCAGGTGGTGGGCCATTCCTGGCTGGGACACAGAGGCTAGTCATGCTTTATTATGCCACCACTTTCTGCCTCAGTTGAACAATACAAAGATATGGGCTAGAACACAGAGTTGGATCAGCATAGGTACAAGTATATTTTAGGACCCTTTCCGGAATGTTAATGGTGGCCCACCCAATCAGAGTTGTGTAATTCTGGGCATTATTAGCAGTTGGTTGCCCAGAATTATCTTCTCATGAACGGCTTTCTCCAGTGTTAGTTCCATTCCCTCTGTGACTGTTTATTCTGTTTGTCCCCTCCAATTACATCATCCTGGCTCCCAACTCCTCTTCAATCCTTGCATACAGCTCTCATTCTCTCCCCTGCCCCCTTCTCTCACACTCTGCCTGAACTGTTCTCTTTCCCATCACCAAGCTCTTGGGCTATATGATCTCTGTGCTGTTACTGACACCATTCCCCCTCAAGCCATTTCACACTGCCTGTGTTTAACCCACATGACTCTAGTCTTCTTCCTTGACCCACTGCCACTGCCTCTCGTTTTACATACAACATCTGAAGGGGTTGGGCAGCTCAACCTACTCTTTACTGTGCCATGTGTTCTGGTCTAATGCTGTTGGATTGCCCTGGTCATGCTGTCATACGCAGGCTCATCTTGTTGCAGAATCCCAGCGCTCGCAGTTGCCATGGCAACATTGCACAGGTGGAACACACAGGCTCATTAAAACCACTTTTGTTTCTTGTTGGGCCAACACAACCACTTGGACAGTACTTTGACATCCTTGAGAAGGAGCAATGGCAGCCATTATGTGGCATTAGTTACCGGCCCATTTACACGCACATAACACACAGGGCCATATTTACCCGCTCCATCTGCTGTCAGGGAGCAGGCACCACCTGCCAAAACTTTCCATATGGAATCGCAGCTTCTACAGGCAGGAGGAGACCCGAGACAACTTCCTGAACTGGGTTGCTATGTAATGGGATGGAGATGCACGTAACAACCTGTATAGCAGTAGGGCAGCACACAGCTGGGCGCACAAAATGGACTGTCCGGCTGCTGGCCTGGCCTGGCCTGATGGATTGTGTCATCTTACCATGCAAAGTCCCCAAGGTGTCCCCTGTCCTCCCCAGATTTTATGTGTCTCCTACGGCCCTGCGGCTCCTCACCCACTGCAAGTGACAAGGGCTCTCTCCATATATCTCGCCTGCTCTTTGACATTTTTGCAGGTTTATTCCATGTTTATTTTATTCAATTCTTCTAAACAAGGGTCCAAGCATTCCCCGTCAACTCTTAGCAAATGGATCAGGCTGGCAATCCCGGGAGGATAGCTCAGTGGCAACGTGTTCACCTTGAAAACAAGACAACACGAAACAACACAGGTTCAATCCCTGGGTCCGCGCTTAAAAGCCTCTGAGGGCTGGATTCTCATTTTGGCGCAGTGAGCGTTCTAAATAGGGCCTCATGCATCTTGTTTGACTGTTAACTGTGTATCGCAGAAGATGGGACCCAAGTTGCAGGAGAAGGCCATCCATCTGTTGCACCTCTGAGAATTGCTGCTTTTAACTCAAAATGCACATGTATGTGATTGTCTTCAAAAGGGCTGCATAAACAAACTTTAGTGAGGTTCTTACTGAATTTCACCTAGGCTAGGGAGTGAAAGGGTGAGGAAATCAACTAGAGGCTGTATTATGCACCCAGTCATTTCACTTCTTATGTAAGACTTACCAGCAGTGATCTGATTAGACTTTACCCCCTAGTTGGAATTAAATGATCGTTTAGGGAGTTCAAAAGTAATTTGTTTTTGACAGGCAGTAATAATATTAAAGATCCTTCCTAAGGTATTACAATGCATACTACACTGCAGGTCACCGATTTTGAAAACATTAGTAGTGGAACTTCATGGGTAGAAGCAGGGTATAGGCCCTGATTTGTTCATTGTTTCCCATTTTTTGTTGAGCCTATTTGTACTCCCTATTTGTTTGTTGTGTAAATGTGCCTGTTTTATGGAAGTACAATGGGGTAGTATGTATGCCTCTTATCTGTAGGGCTAGTTTGGAGTAAGCATGTTCACTGCTCTGTTCCCAGGACAATGTAGTGTTGATGGTAAGCAGTGGAACATGAATTCTGATTGTCATACTCTGTGGTGTAGTTATTCTGATGCACTTATCATGTTGACACACATTATAAGAGGCATGTTCTCCTGGTCTGTGAATTACTTCATTAAAGTGGCACATACACTCTTATTGGCATGGTTTCTAGCACAATCCCTTTAGCTGCCATTGTTTCATTTGGTAAATAAGGTACAGGTCTGAATTTCTTGCCAGCCACATCAGTTGGTATAATCAATGTTTGTTTTTTGTAATACAAGTTTTTTTCACAGGGGCATAAAACACGTTCTGCATTATTTCTGAGCAATGTTAACAAATTAACAGCCACTGAGCATACAATAATTTTTATTCATACACATATTTTTCTGTGCATATGAGTACTTTTGCTAGGTACTGTGACAGATCTTTAAGTCTTGCACTGGTTGATAAGCTCTCATTAGAACCACCACAAAAACATTTTAAACCTGTGTCTTAGGACAAAGTGCTTTAAGAAGTACATTTTACTCTGATTTGTAAAGAAATGCACAGCTTTGGGAGGGCGGAAGTGCCCCTCCAAATAAATGTTCACAAAATGGCTTTCCTCATTAGTCAGTTGCGCATATTGACAATAATTTGCGCATGAAAGTCAACCACTTACGCACTTAGAGAAAAATAATTAGAGGGAACATTGGTCACAGTCCTAGTCTCCCTCCACTATCCTCTGCCTTCAACTAGCTTGGTTTTGAACAGAAAGAGGGTGCGGTGGGAACAGCTTTTATTGATCAGGTGATTTAACAAAACAGCAAACAGGGAGAAGAGCCATAGGGGAGTAGGCTCTATCTGTCTGTAGTCTGGGAGGATATTTTTGAGGCTATGGGCCTCATTACACAGTAGGCGGTAAGGGATTACCGGCACCGGTAAGGGCACCAGTGCCGGTAATCCCTTACCGCCCTTCAACGAGGTCCCTTAGTGGTTTCCTCCCCTAACGCCTGGTTTTACCAGGCGTTATGGAAGGGACCCTCTAAGGGACTTCAGAGCTAATAACGGTACCGCAAATTGCGGTACCGTTATTAGTCCTTCCCCATTCCCATTGAGCCCTATGGGGGCTATGGGCCCTATGGGGGCTCAATGGGAATGGGGAATGGTTCCCAGAATGGGGACTTACCAGGTCCTCCAGGGTCGGAATGACACGGTAAATCCCTATTCCGGGAACACGGACCCGGAATGCGGTAAGGGGGTAGCCATGGCGCTAATAGCACCATGGCTACCGCCTACTGTGTAATGAGGCCCTATGTCTCTGGAAGTGGGGCCCTATATTGTAGGACTGTGAAACACATAACACTAGGACTTGGTATAATGAAGATTACTAGAAAGTATTCAGGACAATATGCCAGGTAATAGCTCAGAAATTTCCATGCAAGTAAAAACATAAAGAATTCTGTTGCCTGGCGGGACACTCCATTTATATTATAGAGGCACTAACAGATTCCTGTGGTAAAGGTTATTTTTGCTTCCCCTTTAACAAACCTGCAATAACTTTCGAGACATAGATTCTGTCATCACTGAACGTTTTTAGATTTTTGTGCCAATCTTTTAAGGCGCAACAGTTATATTAACCATTCAAACTCAATGCGGCAAATTGACTTCTGCCCTGCAGTAGTACAAGGATGAGTAGAAGCTAAAGCGCCCACTCAGCCCTCACACTTCGGCAAGCCCAGAGCCAACACAATCACAAAGGCAAAACAGGCACAGTCAAGAGACATACCTCCTTTATCTTTTTTTGGTAATGTGGTCCGAGGGAATATTCTCAAGAGGGGTTTGAATGTAAATCAGTAGCAGCCCAAACAGTGAAGTATAACCATCCAAAATAAAGGAATGTCCAAAGAAGTTTCTATAAAAATATGTTTTAATCAAACATACCATGTACAATAAGAACTCATTGTAAATCACTGCAAACCCCATCCCTGTGGAAAGAACACAACATATGCAATAGATAGAAAAGATGCAGCACTCTGGGTAATGGGACAAGGGAGAAAAGGCAGTTCAAAGACCACAATGTTCATACGGATATGTCTTGATCTTTCAAAAAGGGATTAAAATATTCTACCCAGTCTCTAGTGCCCAAAGATGGACAATGGGACAGTTAGTAGTCAATAGAACCTTTTGTAGTTCTTTATGGTCCGGCAGCACCAAATCAGACTGCTTGGCACTTGCGTGAAGATGGGGGGAGTTTGAAGGCAGCAACAGAGGGTCCTGGTTGTCCAGATGTGTCAAACAGTTCTAAAAACACAGCGCCCAGCAGTTTAATGGAGATACACAATAGGATCCCGACTGTCTTGTCTCCCAGGGTGCTGCAGGTCCTAATCCAGGGGCTCATGGACAAGATGAGTCCTTTTCACATGCTCTCAAACTCAAGGGAGGCTAGCACAAAATTGCAGGGATCCTTAAACACGTTGAGGTCCTGGATACGGCTGTGGCTGGCAGAGAAGCAGGTCTTGATTCAGCAGCAGGTCACCTCTCAGGTTACTGTGAGTCCCACTCCACGGACTCAGGGACAAGATGGGTTTTTGTTTTTGGGCTTCCAAACATGGGTCAAGCTGTCACACAACTGCAGGGGTCCTTCAACACACTGATGTCCTGGGTACCGCTGTGGCTGGCAGAGGGGCCGGCATTGCCTGTCAGCAGCAGTTTCACTGCATTGGTCTCTGGGGATGGTTAGGGGGCAGAGCTTGCCTCTGCTTTGTAATATCTACCTTCACCTCACAACTAGAGGATTCTGGAAAGGACTGCGCTCCCAGCAGGGTCCAAACAAAATTGTTGTTAAGGGTTGAAGTCCAAAAGATGATTCAAAGAAGTGGTGTGAGACCCCTTCTTTTAAAACATGGAAGCCCACAACGATTGAACTAAAGCTAACCTGCTTTAGTGGTACAATCCCTACTTTTTAAAGGAGTGGACTTTGTCCTTCTGATATCAGATCTGAAGTGCTTTGTGCTACAGGTAGTGGAGGGGCAGGAAAGGAAAGAGAGGCAGAGAGAATCAAGATGGCAGAATCCTTCCAAAACTGTACAGAGCTGTCTCTGCCTACAATAACCCCACCCCTTCTCATTATTATTATTATTATTATTATTATTAGGGTATTTCCGAGCACGTGCCTAGCTTCGGAAAGCAACAGAGTGCTTTACAATTATAGGGGGAAGAACAAGGTTAGGTGAGCAGAGGGATAACAGAGTAGGGACCTAACAACAGGGGAGGGAAGGAAATTGTCAGCAATGGGTCTACAAGTAACCAGGAGAGGAAACAGTGGGGATCAGATCACCCTCTTTCATGCATGGTGTGGAGTGTATGGTGTAAGGACCTAGGTGTTAGGGAAAAGCCATTTCTTAAAGGTGAGGGTCTTGAGATCCTTACTGAACTGTACAAGTGAGAGGACAAATCAGATGTTGATGGGGAGGAGTTCCAGAGTCGTGGAGCATAGACAGAGAAGGCCTGTCTTCTCTTTTCTTCCTTTGCGCACAAGCGCAGTTCAAGTCGGCACATGTCCATACTTCTGGTGGATTGTAGGCCTCCGGAGAAGCTGAGTTTCTCAGTGAGGTAGCTTGAGGACTTCAAGGGGACAGCCTTGTAGATGATACAGCAGGATTTCATGAGAATACAGGCTTGCAGCAGGAACCAGTGCAGTTCGATGAGGGTCGGGTGATGCGCTTGAATTTGAGGAGTCCTTTGATGAGTCATGCTGAAGCATGCAGGTCACACTTTAAGAGAGCCTGGGAGTCACCAGAAGACCTTCAAAGAGGGCATTGATACAATCCAGGTGGAGGAGGACCAAGACTTGGACACCTTGTTTTCTGGGATGAACGGATTCATTTTCTGAAGGAGAGAAGGTTGGTGCCAAGCCGTTTGTGTCTTCCTTGCTATGTGGGCTATATGGTGTTTGAATGAGAGGTCTCTGTCAATGTCAAACCCAAAGGACTTGGCGCAGATGTCCAGCTGTTGGGTGAACCCTTCTTAGTGCATAGCAGAAAGCCAGGTCTGCGTGTCTGGGTGTTTGGTGTTGTAGGTCAGCAGTAGGAATTCAGTCTTGAAGGGATTGAGATTCAGGTAAGCACTGGACATCCATGAATGGATCAATGAGAGGCAGGCTTTGAGCCCGTGGAAGTCTTCAATAGATGATATCTTGTGGTTGAGCTGAGTGTCATCAGCATATTGGTGGATGTGGATTTTGTGTGGAGCGAAGAGGGTGCCAAATGGTTCCATGTAAAATGTGAAAATCATATTGGAGAGGATAGATCCTTGCAAGACTTCACAGGAGATGGGTAGAGTTGGTGATCTGTAGGAATCCATTTGTACAAACTGGTATTGATTAGTAAGGTAGAATCAGGCCTTTAGAAATTTGGAAATCTGGCGTGAGGCTACTCCCTTTGAATGGGTGTGCTCCTTTAATTCCTAGGCCCAGGTCGGCTGCCTTCTGTATGGCTGTCCCCGGCAGAGGATGTTACCTGCCCTCACAAAGAGATAAAAGAAGCGGCATGGCCATTCAGGTTCCTGTCCTGTCATTTGGCAGGCTCAACCCATCTGGCAAGAATACAGATCACCTTTCACAGCTGAGCATGGCTCACAGGAGCTGACACGTGTGTGATATCGAATTGGACATGGCTGAAATGATCAGCAGTAGTGCCATGCACCATGCCTTAACCGAGGTATTGCTTGATTCTTAGAGTTTACTATGCTACCATCATGGGTCATTTATGATCATCATAGCTTTGGTACAGGGGTGCATATCCTAAATGAAGCCTCTCCGGTGCAAAGACTTGGCTGTCACTGCAGCTGTGATATGGGCAACTGCGGCCTCTGAACCTGCTCTCTGCCACTGGTAGAGCAGGCTATGCTAATCAGGATACTCATGGAGCAGGACACAGGTACACACTATACTTTTGGCATGGAGTTTATAAAAGGGGCATCTGATAAACATATTACCCTTTTAGAGATAGAATTACCTGCATCATTATATTATTTAATACAAATTAAAAATCAGGGCTTTCACAACCTTGCCACTCCCAGTCAGTGATTTCTGCTCACTTCTACAGCAAAAGGTACTGAGCAGATTTACATCAAGCGGGGATTGTTGAACAGAGCATGTTGAAACAAGTACTCTTGCTATTTGGGAAAGTAGTTTTTGATCATTCTGTTTATTGCATCATAAAGACATCATACATCACTATAGGAGCAGGTGAACAGTATAATCCCACCCTCCAAAACGTCAAAGGATTAATCCCCCCAAAATGCTTATCATTTCACTAAAATGTTAATATATTTAAAATACCCTCATGAAATCCTTCAAAGAAAAAAAAACTCTTTTGCACACAACAGGACCCAGAAGAAAAGAAAAACACAGGAATAGAAGTTGTTGAAAACCAAACAAAACATATCATAAAAGAAAGCTACATTCTCCAAACCTCTCCAATCCTTCCATAGGTTGGGAGCCTTTCATATAGACCCAAGGATTAGCTCTGTGACCCCCTACCCTCCACTAGCAGTGGTACAGATAAAGCTCCAAACGTAGCCTCCCCCTTTAAGTTTTTAACAAAAGCTTTAGAAGCTTCCTCTTGCATGAACACATTTCTTCCCCTTGTAATCCAAACTGAGGTTCAAGGCAAACGCAACAGTGATCTGGAGCTCCAGATCAGATGTCCCTGGGTGGCACACTTGTTACACCTTTGAAATGTGCCTGCTCATTCAGCGAGGGACACGACTGATGTTGTATGTTGCTCCAGTGTTTCTATATGTGTCTCATGCTTGCACTGCTCATGTGCCCCCATTCCCTACTTTCCTCTATTGGGACTTCAAATAAACACCTGTACCCCCTTTACTGCCAACTAAATGCCACAAGTTATCTCTTTTTGCTCTTCCTGGAAGGACTTAAGGAATGTTCTTCTCTGGGGGTCAAATCCCCTTACTCACAGTCTCCTTGGTTCTTCTCCTTTTCTCCCTTCTTGTGTGAGTGTGGCCTTGGTTAAGAAAACGCCTCAGGGACATCTTTCCGACATGTATCTTCCATCCTAGATGCATCTTCCCGGGCCTACGTCACCACTTAAGTCCAAATGAAATGCAGGAAAATCACCAGAGGGGGAAGGGGGAGGGGTCACTCATCAGCAGGCCAAAAGGGCCAAAATGGAATCCACGCATCGCACTGTGATTGAATAGTCAACTCATGGCTCTGTATCTTCGGGATGAAACAGCAGACGTTCCTCACTGGCTACATCCACTGGGCTCCCCAATGGTCCTCAGCCGCCCAATCTGACAGTCCCACCCAACCCCAACAGGCACTGTGGGGTCAGGTTTCCACCACATCTCTGCTTCAGACTCACCCCAGCCACTCATCTCAGATCAGCGGTCCTACATCCTGCTTTCAAAATGCTGGACCTGCTGTGTGATGGGGGCGGCGGGGGCGGGCACAAGAGATACATCATTGCTGTGCATGCCATCGCCAGGACAGCCTGAGATGTTTCACCCACATTAAGGACTACTCCCAAGTTTCATGCACACAACGGTCCTATCCCCAGTATCATTAGGCAAGTGGGAGTGGAGCAGCTGACAGTGCACCAAGGAAAATCAAGCATGCGTGGCCCCACTAGGCCCAGCCACTCTGGTGAACCTTTAAACATTGAAATAATATATCAGTAGATAGTGAGATCTGCCCCATTTATTTATTGGCCTAAATTAGAAATGTTTATGCAATCTGCCATCTTCGATTTCATTTGGAGCAGCTTTTGGCTTAGTCCAGCAATGGAACAATAATTTTGGCTGTGTGACTGGTATATTTTATTTTCGCTAAGAAGAGGAATTTTTTTTCTTAATTTTGTGAGCATGAAAACAAAGCTGTGATCAGAGGTGGAAGTGGGAATTTTAAGTTACATTTCCATTCATTTTCTTCTGTGTTTGAGCAATGCCTTGAGGAGTGTTTTGGTGGGTGGGGAAGTTTCAAAGAATCGACATCCGAGCTCCCTGTAGCATTCTATGCAGAGGTCAGCACTCCATGGAATACGGTTCTGAGTCATTCACGTGAAAAGCATGCATGGGCATGGAAGCTTTTAGGGCATGTTCCTAAATAACACTAGGCGCATTAGAGCTTGCGCTCGATGCCCCTCCCCTCCACCCAGTGACATCCAGTGCAATGCAGATGATGTCTGACTCCCTCGGTTAATTGTTAGGTGCATATAGGTTTCACCGATCAATCAAATTTAAAGGAAGAAAAAGCTATGTGTGATCTGACTGATAATTAGGTGGTATTTTGAAAACAAGTGTTATTTTTACCATTACCTGTGTCCTATTATGTCAATTGTGCGTGCTATTTCTTCCGGTGGTATTTTCCACAAACGTTTCAGCATAATGTCACTCACTATGAAATCAATTGCATATTTTCTCACACACTGTTTTGCTTTACATACACTGTATAGTTTTGCAACACCCACTCTCTTGCTCGTATTGCACCTATCAATCGTTCTTACTGCATTAGTCTCTCAGACATCACTAAAAAATTCACATGCTGGTAATAAAATGGTCGCCAGTTTATCCATATTCTACCTCTGGAATTCTGATTTGTGGTGTAATGCCTGCTTACCTCAGCTGTATTGAATAATTTGATGAGATGTAATACACAATGCTGTGATTATTAAATTAAAAATAACAATTGAAAAAATAAAAGGGAACACTGGAAAAACGTCTGCATTACTTTTTCCAAAGGGGGATTACTCCAATATGTTCATCTCCCATTTTGTGACTCTTACTGCACATGTCTTAACCCCTTAAGTGACAGGCTAATGAAAAGATCAATATCAACAAATAAAATCCCAAACAAGTAGTGTTTTGTCCTCTATCAGCTACCTACAGAAAAAGAGCCCTCAAAAAGGCAGATTAAGAAGAAAAGGGAACAAGACGAGCCACCCGTGAATAGGTCCTCGCCAAACCAATCACTGCCGACATCTGACGAGAAAGACCAATGAAGGTACATCATCCTCACCATAGGCTCCGCTCTGGGCTCTGGGCTCGCATACCAAGGCAATAACCCACTGAAGTATAGCACTGTGAAGTGGCCATACATTGACATGCCAGCCCACACAAAACAACTGCACAAGGGATAAAGACATATTTTGGAGCTTCTTCAGTGCTCTTGCAATTCGGTGTGCTTGGGTTTTACAACCCTGGTCGTACATGCATTGTGGGGTATTATTATCCTTACACATTTCTCATCTCTCTGCATAAGGTGCAGAGAGGATGTTCACTTTTACCTTTGAGAAGTATTCTAGATGATGAAAAAGTGATATGTGTTATGGGACAAACCAAAACATTCTTCCTCTAACAAGCTCCGAATTAATTTGCTAGTCTATTAGGTGCGGCGTTAAGGAATGTGTCAAATCGGGAGATTCAGTCACTTCTCCCCAGAGGGGAGCTTCCTGTGAGACTGGGGTGGTGCGCCTGCTATGCAATATTCCCCCTAGGAGTGTTAGCAAGCAGGATCTCACAGGGAGCGACTCCCCTTTTGAGGATAGGGATTCCCGTTCCTCGAAGGCACTCCCTTTTCATCTCACTCAAGGGACAAAGACGGAAACCTCTACCTAACCAGAATCCTTCTACAACTAGTATCTCTACTGAGGAGTGTCCATTTGGTACTGATACGAGTAAGCCCAGAGAGTAATAATGAATGAGCAACTGCCTGACACTGAGATGAGGAAGCCCAATGGAGTGAAAAAGAGCCTGGTCCAAACACAAAGGAAGGACCATGGCCCGCGCTTGGGGAAGTCTCAATGTCGTCCTTTAAAGATAGGATGAGCAAAGCTAACATGGAGAGAGACCCGGGAGGTTTCGAACGGGTTGTGTGGAGACAGAGAAGCTGGTCTCCCATCTATCGAGCAGAACAGAAGAACAGGTGACCGAGAAACACCTGAGGGTAGAGAGCCTAGCGAGAGGCTCTCCCACGGACGAACATAGCAGGAGGCATTAGCTCATAAGAGGACCCAGTCAGAGGTCAGAGGGAGAGGAGAAATCTCTCTAAACAAACACTGTCGGCAAGGAGGTGCCCCTGGCGGGACCGACGGAAGAAATATATTAAAGATGCACCGTGTACCTGTCAAACAGTGAAGATGGGAGAGAAGGGGAGAAAAGCCTTCTCCAAGCAGGAAGCACCGTCCAAGAAGTACGCCAGGCCCTATTGTGGAACAGACTGAAGGAAAGCACAGAAGCCATCCTACACTGAAGAATTGAATTTTAGAGACGAGACACCAACCCAGTAACGTGAGCCCGAACACAGGAAGGTCATGGGAAATGTGGGAGAATGGCAGATATACAGAGTGCCTACACCCTAATTGGCAAGACAATAAGAAGAGTGAACATAACTACAGGGCTCTTTATACTCATCCCTATAATATCAAAGAGCATAAAAGAAGTGATTCCAAATCCTGGGTACATTACACAGATCTCAGGGGAGAAATTGGGAAACCAGGAGACATAATACTTGCTCTCTTAATTAAGAACCCATGCTAAGAGAGTAAGAGACAAAGAGACTCTTTGTCAACAGTAACCAGCCAGAGAAGAATCTACTGATCAACAACCTTGAGGATAGTATGCAACCAAAGGAGCAAGAGAGACTATACCATGAGAGGATCAAGGTGCAGAAGAAGTTAGTGGTCAATACCCCTGAAGAATGAACTTTGAGGCATCTAAAGGATTATCCAACAAGGTGTGGAAAAGTCCTATAAAAGAAGTGAATGAACTTGTGAAAAAGATAGCTGAACATTGCTGGAATAATAAGTCTATTGGGAAGTAACCTTTGCAACTCCAGGAGAAGGGAGTAATTCTCCTGGTCTTTAGTTGTTTAGAATTAGTGGTAGGGCCAGGATAGGTTTGTTTTGGGACTGAGGACAGACTCTTGTTATGGACTTGCACACTGATGAAGACCACCATAGTTTTAGTTGTATTAGGTAGGTCTACCCTTAGATCAGGGAACGTTAGGCCTTTTCTCTTTAATTTTTATAAACACAGGTGAACCCTGGTCTGTCTCATCCTTCTGATCCGCCACAGTGAGCTTTATGGGTCTTACTCCCTGCTCTGTTAGAAACCACACTCACCAACCTGAAACATGTAGGAGCAATGCAACTCGATTTTTGTTTATTTTTTACCATTAGTATACATTTAGTCTAATATAGACTGTATGTACATTATATTCAAAACAACAACATTGAATACAATCTCATAAAATAACGACAAGTAAACACCTTTCATTAATGTATATCATATCATATAAAGTTAATATACCACATTCTATTGGTAAAGTTCTTTGAAATCCTCCATAACACGGTCACGAAATGTAACTAAATAAAATATAAAAATAGCATCATTACCATTCATAAGATGTTCCCAAATTGTATTAATAGATTGTAATTCCACTTCATTGCTATAAGCCCTCGAACATGAACCACAAAGTAGTAAAAGACTACAACAGCCTACTAAAAGATGAGTTGTTGTTTCAAGGATATTCTCACCAAAAGTCTGCCTTGTCTTTTATTACGGGGTATGCACATTCTCACTCCTTAAATCCCAAGTGAATTAACCAGATTAAATGTAATTTTCAGATAGCTTTATATTATGTAATTAGTAGGTTAATATAAGCAGTAGTTTGGATACTACTCTATATATATTCAATACAAGGGCCGCTATGGATTTTGGCTGCTAGATTAACAATATTGCTCTCATTGTCATGTGTTTTTAAGATTGCTTTCAATATGCACTTATAAGTAGATAGTGCCAGCTGAAAGGTTTGAGTATTTATTTGCACAATCTAATTTCCTGCAATCTCATTAATGTAATTTAGACAGCTATTATGTACCGGTTCCTTCATATTGGCTTAGACCAATCATGAAAGTAATGTTCCTGGATCTGTCAATATACATCTCCAATATGACATTAGCCTCTTAGAAAATACTGCAGTATCTAAATTCTGGAGATTACATTGGAGCCGGATATAATAAATGGGTGTCGTTTTAGGTAGTCAGAATAATGATCTAAGCGATTTACCTTCCAGTCTATTCAATTTTATGTAATATTTCCGTGCCCGTATTTCAGCTCCATATAAGATAAAAGGTAATCCTTTTGCCCAATATACTGTTATAATTGTATGTAGTAAGTGACCATTCTTTTTCGCAGAATTTTTGAGTGCCCCAATTTGAGTGGTCTTTGCCCGTGCAGCCTACCAATGAGCAGACCACTTCAGTTTATTAGCCACGATCACCCCTAGATATTTATAAGTCATCACCTGCTCGATTTTATGTTTATTTAAAGTACAGCAATATGCCTTGAGTTTAGCTGGACTAGGGGCAAAGGCAATCATTTTTGTTTTCTCAATGTTAATTTTGAGACCATTTTGCATTGAGTATTCGCTGAACGCATTTAGCTGTGCTTGAAGACCTCT
Source organism: Ambystoma mexicanum (assembly GCF_040938575.1). NCBI lineage: Eukaryota > Metazoa > Chordata > Amphibia > Caudata > Ambystomatidae > Ambystoma > Ambystoma mexicanum. The sequence goes on along the minus strand of NC_090935.1, from coordinate 340,733,856 downwards.
TAGGGTATCGAGAAGAAGCAAATCATCTGTGTCCCTGAGCCAGGACAACGAATTGGCACCACATTTAGGGGGATGAGAGTGTATGGAGACTAGTATCGTTTGAAGATCCGCTAAATGTGGATTAAATAGTGTAGGTGCCAATATACACCCTTGCTTCAGACAGCTATATGTGGGGAACCAATTAGTTACTCGGCCCATACTGCCAAGACAGACCTTGACCCGTGTATTTGAATGCAGATATGTAACCATAGCCAGCAGTCCACCAGGTATATTCTAGGCTACAAGTTTGCGCTATAGTACATCTCGAAGAACGGTGTCCAATGCAGCGCTAAAATCAATGACGGCTACGGCTACTGGTTGCAAACATTTATCCCACGCATATTCAACTAAGGTGACCAATCTTAATAGACTGTATAGCAGCTAGATTTCTTACGAAAACCTGTCTAGTTATACGGCATAATATTGTTTATATCAATCCAACATGTTTGTTCATATAACAGCACTGTAGCAAATATTGTGATGTATCTTGGTGTGGTAAAGACACAGGTAGGAAACTCAGGAACCACCCCAGAGCCAGGATTATAAAAAGGTAAAATCTTCTTTATTGTTCCAGTTACAGTGGGAAAGTAGGACAGGAGATAAGGTGATGTGCTTCTGCTTTCCTTGGCTCTCTCCCTGCCAGTCCCCCAACCGCCCTTACATTCACCCCATTCCAAGCCTCGCACAAACACTCCAAGCTCCACTGCTCACTCACATAGACACACAGCACACATAGCAGATGTTATGCTAGGATATCACAACATCCCCCTCCCTTGAAGAAAAGGAAAAGTATAGCCATCCATGTGTATAAAAAGGAACTTTACCCTCGCGAAACAATTTCATCTTTTGTCCTGGTCTGCCCCTCAGGACCTCAGGGCTGCTACCCCCAAGCACAACTTTCTCTCTGAGCAAAACAACATCTAACACACCTAACCAAACTGTACAAAACCTCTTCTCATTCTGTAAGGGCCTGCCACACCCAAACCCTGGACCTGCCACGTCCTGGCACAACCTCACCCTAATACAGGACACTACCGTCGCTATAAACAGAGCAGACTAACTACATCCAACATCCTATAAAATTATCTAAGATAAAGGACATGAAGCATAACTAAGGTCTGGATGTCACTAACCTTGCTTGTAACCATCCTAGCCACTAACAACATCACCACCCCTCTCCTCACATATAACAGAAAGGAACATTTTAGGATAGCCACTCACAAACAAAGATCACACAAAAACACGACACAACCACAAAAGACGTGGTGCGTAAAATGTGCACAGCCAATACCGTGCAAAACAAATCTTCCGCCCAAGCACCAACAAACTCCCAACCCATATGGCACAACGCGCTCCTCCCAGAAATAGTTAAATGGGCTCTTTTGGACACTGGCACACAAAGTGGATACACACACTGGCACATGTGATACAAGAAGGTCGCCTCCTGGACTTCGAGACCATGCAGGGGCAGTTTGACCTGGCACCCATGGACCGGTTCCGGCATGCGCAGCTGGCCCACGCCATCCACATCCAATTCCCTGACACGACAAACATACCTCCATCCTCTCCCATTGAGACAAATATTCTTCCGCAACGCATCCCCGCTAAGGTCACTTCCACCCACTATCAGGCCATGAGCTCTTTTGGGGCCACACAGCTTGATGGGCTCAAAGCAAAGTGGGAAAGGGATGTGGGCCAACTGGAACCAGAAGACTGGGTCGATGCATTAATGTCCCCCAGGGAAATTGGGATAGAAAATAAACTCAGACTAATACAACTGAGAATCCTTCACCGCTCATATCACTCACGCACCGCAATGGCCAGATGGGGGGGACTAGAGGACGAGACATGCATTAGATGCAAAACTGTGCCAGCCACCTTCTACACATGATATGGGATTGCCAAGTGCTACAGGTCTTTTGGGAGAACTGCATTAATAAGATCTCCGCTGCCCTGGCGACGCCAATTCCTTGAGATCCCAAAATGGTACTCTTAGGCATGTGGGGAGAAGTAGACCTCTCAAAACATGAAAAACTGGTCCTGGCAGTTGTGTTAGGGGCAGGCAAAAGACTTATCGTGGCTAAATGGGGCTCTGCAGATCCACTGTGCCTGAACCGCTGGAGTAATGAACTGGACAGATGCGTGGCTTCAGAACGCTGAATCTATACTGCGCAAGGTTGCCCCCGCAAATTCGAAAGAGTATGGGGCAAATGGCTCGATGCCCATTCAAACCCACTGGTAGAGGAAGTTCTACACCTTGGATAACTCTATTTACCAGCCTTGCCCTGCAACCGTCTGATGGTTCTTGGCCCTACGGGGCCCCTCTTGTTTTTGATACTGCCATGTTTTCTCATTTGTTGTATGCCTACGATTCATGTCGATTGTTATTATTATGTTGTGTTTTCTATGTTGTGTTTTCTAAACTCAATAAACAGAGTTATAAAAAAAAAAAATGTAAAATTGTGGCACCTGCTGAAAATTCCTGCTGCAAAACACTTAAACTCAGTGCAAGCACAACAAGGTGAAAAATGCAATGCTTCTCTGATGATAAAATTGTATGATAATAGTACAATTCATCAATACATTGTGTCCCCGGTGACACTCAAAAACTAAACTCAACAGTCTGTTTGCCCAACTCGCAGTAACTTCAGTAACTAGGCATTAACAGGAAAAATACATCTCACATTAACTGCACTACCTGACTCCACAGACTTCAGGAGTCTAATTAATCACTCCTAAACCGCCACCATAACATTCTTCAGGAGACAAAAGCGGAAACACTAACCGCATACTACCAAAATAGTGTAGATCCTACTCCTACAACTTCACGCATGCTACTTACGCCTATTAGTCTTCTACTATAGTGTCCTACTATAGGAACGTCTGTCCTACCTCCACAAAACACCACAAAACACAACTCCTCTGTTGCGTTCAACCTCCAATCACCGGTCTCTCTAGGGTTTCCATAAGGCATCACACCTAGCCAGCATGCGATCCTCACCCTCTACTACATGCGCGCTACCCCTCACACGCCTTCTCCTCCTAACGTACATACTCACAATTGCATACACCCATTGCAATCTCACTCACTTCAAACGTGTTATCTCTAACATGCTTACACTTACACACTTATTTCACAACATACCTCAGTTGCATACTCTCAATGCACTCTCACATCCAGATACATACTACTAATGCAACCTCAACTCACATGCAAATTCACTAAATTGCATCAAACATCACACATGCACACAATCATATGCCCACTAACACATCATAAGGGGAATGAATGACACTTTCAGACACAGGCCCTCATTACGACCCTGGCGGAAATCGCGGTGCTAAATGCACCGCGGAGCACGGCGGAAAGCTGCCGATAGCGCCATGGAGGTTGGCGGATTTTCTGCCCCATGCCGACCTTGGCGGGGCGGTAAATCCCCAATCCCCATTTTACCCTTCCCCATTCCCATTTTTGCCCCATAGGGTATAATGGGAGTGGGGAAGGCGTTAATTGCGCCACCGTAAAATACGGTGGCGTAATTAACATCAAGGTCCCGTAGCGCCATGGATTTCTCCGCCCGGAAAAACCAGGCGGAAAACGTTCCATGGCGCTACGGGAACTCGTAGTAGGGCGGACGGGTCCGCCGCGAATACCGCTGGCGTAAACCCACTCCGCCAGGGTCGTAATGAGGGCCACAGTGTTGATCAGGCACCATTCTGGAAGTGTGTAACCTTTGACATGAAATATTCGTTTTGAAACAATCCCCCATATGCGTAATTATTATTTTTAAAAAAACATTTCCCCAGCAATTGCATTTTTAAAATCCAGTGGCATTTCATTAACATCATTTAAGAAAATTAGAGCATTAAAGCCTCATTAAAAACTTAATTGTTAGATTTGTTAGAATTTGTTAGAATTGTTAGAAGTTTATCATTACCTGGACTTTCCCAGCTGGCTTTCCGAAGAATTGGAACAAAGTTACTGTCTGTCCAAGAGTTTGGTAGAAGACCCGTGTGACTGATAGTTGTAAAAGGCAAATGAAGTGCCTCAGCCCACAATATCGGATTCATTTTGAGAAGTGCATTACATTTACTACCCAGGCTAGCTGCCCTTGATTAATTTAACTTCTTAATAGTTACCAATTCTGTTGAAGATAACTTATATGACCAAACCTCATTTGTATTACCATGATAAGGAAGTTCAGATGGTGATGCACAGTGACGAAGAGCAAGGCATCATCACTTCTCAAAAGGGTGGGCGGGGCTACTTCTTAATAGGTTAGGGAGGATTGTTTGAAGAGAACGCAGCATTTCCTCTAAAATCAATTTTCCCTGCACAAGATGCATCTTCCGTCACACTTCCACCGGCCTTTGTAGGGATGATAACATTTAACCCTTAGAAGGTACTGAGGCAAGAAAAAGTAAGGGTTACCTAGGTAGCTCACACCTGAGAACTGAGACAAAGAAAAACACCAACAACCTAGCGAGGAATGCAAACATCACTACTCTAGCGAGGAGGAAGTGCGGAAGAATGAAGATCACCACTAGGAAGCACATTGAACGTTCTAGTGGTTGCCATCTTCTTATTGGCCAAGCTGGAGTAGAAATAGAAGAGGGAAACCAGGAGGTATTGTCTGGCCTTCGCTGGAGTAACCATGAGCATGGGGAATGCTCGATCTGTTGGCAACAGAAGGGGCTGCAGAACGGGGCTTGCTGAGTTTACAGAGGTGCTGTCCAGGTGCCATCCAAGTCAGCCCTTCACTGTTCTAATACCATTTCTATTGGTGTTGACTTTATCACAGATAATTTATCAGCTTCGTATATTTCAGGATGCACTGATGATACTACTTCTTCATCTCAGTCCCACGTTCTAAACGATGTAATAATGGATTTACGAGAGAGAGCTTGTTTTGTAGCAAGCCTTGTATTTGTAAAGCTTTATAAATGTATAGCTTGTTTAGATTGCTCGTTTTCAGTTCATTGGACCCAGCGATACCTGACAAGCTTTGGTGTTATTGGCATTGTTATGGTCATTGATCATCTGTGTCATAGTGCCAACATCTTTTATAGATGTTTCAGGCTGTGCCGTTTGAAATAATACTTCCAGTCTTTCAGATATTTTCAACTCTTTGTCCTCTGCAATATTGCGTTTGTTTGGATTTCCACATTCCCGTTTCTGCTTGGCCGAGCCCATCTTCACCGAACACAGCCTTGTTTTAGCCGGTTTTGTAAAGTGTGCCCAGATGTCCTTACCAGAAGAGGGCTTCAGAGTTGTATTTGGTGATAATGAAGCTATGACATGTGGTGCATGAATTATCTCACATTCCACATTTTCTCGATTATTCTTTTTACTCTTATTATTACTTTTCTTCTTTGTCCTTATGTTATTTGTGTTGGTAGTTTCTAGCTTTTTATCCTGCGTTTTCACGGAAATCGCCAAATCATATTGCTGCTGTTCAATTTCAATAAGAGTTACTGCCTTTGCGTTCGGGGCTACAGTATTGCTCTTCTTTATCCTGGATTTATTATTCTTGTACATTTTAATACATTGCTGAACTTTTTTCCCCTTTTGATAACATCTTTTTTTTCCATTTAGTGTGATACTCAGAGGTATGTACAGTTTGATCAATATATTCCATAACCCCTTCCAAATATTGTAGATTTATTTCATCCGTGCTTTTGAGTGTTCCGACTTATGTGAGGTACATCCAGGATCAACAGATTCCATTGTCGTGTGCGCATTAAATTGGTCACTTATTTCATAGATATTTGTGTTCACATTGCCGGCCACATTAGTGACTGTCCTGAGCGTCAATAATGTATTCATATTAGAATTTAGCAGCCTACTATGGTTATCAAGATTACTTTCCATATGTTGACACTTATTAAGCAGGATGCTAAGTAATCTTTCTAAGGCAAGATATTGGGTAATAGAGGAAGTGCTATCCTGGTTTTCCTGCAAAAATACAGAGGAGTCTCACTTCCTCCTGCCCACCCTCTTGCAGCTCATCAAGGAGTGAAAGCGACGTATGGAATAACAGTGGTGAAGGGCAGGGGTGGAGGATAGTGAGGTATTAGCCTCATTCGTCCTATGCATGTCAATTGGAGTGATTACCAGTTTCTGTAATTTGTTTCGTGTTGTTTCAGGATCATCTAATAAGGGAGGCTCCATTGACCTTTGAGCTACATGCACTGTAGTTGCGGGACCCACCTCATTAACGTTGTTATTTGCAAGAGGCGTGTCTGTATTGGGGGAGCATGAATAACTGCACCTGCCATATTGTTTATCTCCACTGCTGTCTGCGTTAGAGTCTGTATTGGACTTTCAGTAAATGTAGTGACCAAGCAGGCAAGCAAGTGATGTGGACAGCTCTAGTTGCAGGGGTTCTACCTTGTCAAACGAACATTGTTCTCTCAACTGGTAGACATGTTGTAAATTTTGCATTCAATGCCATTTCCTTTCTGGCAGTGGCTGGCACTTTAATTGTTTTAGGGGAACAGGTTGTCTGGTGTTTTAGTGAGTACGTACATTTCGGTGCCTTTCCTACCGTTGTGTCTTCTTCCACACTGTAGAGCTCCTGCCGAGTGGGAACATTGCCCTCCAGAGTTAGCTCTGCTTCCACTGCCATCCCCATTGCCATCCTGCCTGATCACGTGACGGCGGCGCACTTTACACAGAGTGAGCCTGTCGCTGCCCCGCTGATGAAGCGCCGCTTCAGCAATAACTAGGGCAGTGGTATTCAAACTGTGGGTCGCGACCCCCTAGGGGTCCGCGGGTGCATCCCAGGGGGGCCCTGAGAGCTCAGCATGAAAAAAGATTTTTTTTTTTTTTTTTTTTTTTAGATTGGAAGAAATGGGCAGGGGTGGCCCACATGGGCGGGCTGAAGCATGAAACTGTCTCAGGCAACAATGAAAAAGTGGCCCACAGTTGTAAATGGATATTCATTCCTTTAGTCACAGACTGGGCCTCATTACTACTATGGCGGACCAGTAACAACGGTGCTACCGGCACCGTTGCTACCGTTCCGCCATAGTAAGAGTTGTGCTCGTGGGTGCTTGACAGCCCCCGCCAGGTCTGACCTCAGCTCGTCGGATGCATCCGAGCTCCCCCTTCCCATTTGAGCCATATGGGGCTCAAATGGGAATGGGGATCTACCGGCACCTTCGAAAGGGCAATTATCATGTCCGCCTAACTCGGCATGACCTAGTAATTGCCCATTCGCGGGTGCCAGACCCGGATGCAACTCCAGTGGCAGCCGTGCCGGTTTTACCGGCACAGCTACCGCCAGAGTAGTTATGAAGCCCACTGTTTCAATAGTACCCAAAGGGGTGCTTTGTGTTAAAATGTAAGTAAATTGTGATATATTCAGCAACAATGGTCAACATTACTAACTGCATAGTGGCCCCTCACCCATTATGGAGGAGCTAAGGAGCCAGCCCAGTGAAACAGTGAGCACTCCCTCAGCTGCTTTATCCAGCTAATGGAGTGCTCCTGGGCTGGCTGAACTGTCAAAGGGAAACACTGTTTCCCTTTGACAGTTCAGTTTAGTTCCCCAGCCGCACATGCTCACTGAGCCATGCAAGTGCTGGGGCGTTTTGCTTCGCCAGCATTGCATAGCTCATTGGAAATGCTGGCTGGGGCACTGCATGTCTGTATGTCTGAGGGGGAGCTCCTGCGCCTCCTCGCACATACGGACAGAGCAGCTGGAGCAGCACCCACACACAGGCCAATGCAGAAGGTACGTTTATGTTGTTTTTATTTAAACATGTGTATGGATGCGTTATGAGTGAGTGTATGGTGATGGATGCTCATGTGAATGATAGAGTGATTGCTGTATGAATGTGCAGCGCCTTGCATATACACATAATCATGTTCATTGTGTTAGGACCAGTGGGGCCCAGGGGACAGGGATGGTATCTTTTTACCGGACATCTATCATTCAAAACCCTCTGCCTTGTCCACAAGGCTTTCTGGGGCCTCGGTCCAAAATACCTTCAGCTATTCCTCCGCAAATACCTCCCCTCTCGAGCTCTTCACTCCTCTACCTCCAACTCCCTCAGGGTCAGTCGTTTATCAAAGAAACGAGCTGGGGGTAGATCTCCGTCTTCGGCTGGGGCCTCCCTCTGGAACAGCGCCCTGCCACTCTAAAACTTGAGGAGAACCATCTTTCTTCCTGCACTTATCAGACCTACCCTGTCTGCTGCCTTAAACGTAGCACTTGCAAATTGCTGGCTGCACTACCACTGTTTGTTGCCTTTATTATTTATTTATTGTTATTTATCTGTTTCTCCTCTGCTTCGCACTTTCCACTTCTCCCCCCTTCCATGCACTTTTTCCCTCACACTTGCGCGTTCTCAATGTCACTGGGCCTAGTAAGATCGCTGTTTTATTCTCCTCTGTTCCCCTGCCTTGCCTTGTCACGCTCTGAAACACTTGTGTACGAGCGCGATAGAAATAAAATATCAATGCCTGCCCCCTGGACTCCCAGCAACAATTGCAAACTGTTTGGCTATTTACCCATTTTTTGTTAAAAGTATGCTCTACAATGCAACATTTTAACCTATTATTTAAAAAAAATTCACAGGGGGAAACCCCCCCGAACCTCCCCTTAATGCCCCTCCACTTAAAAAAGATTCACCAGCCGCCACTGCCCTCAGACTGTGTTGGGAACGGGATGGGGGAACCGAGGGACTATGGTGGGAGCACAATGGGCGGGAACCATGGGATAGTGATGGGAGCAGAGTGGGGAGAGCCCTGGGTGTGTGATGAGGTGGGGAGAGACCAGCGACTGGGTAGGAGTGGGATGAGGGAGCCCAGCGACTTTGATGGGAGCAGGTGACGGCGCGCAATATATACTGTCCATTTGGCATTTCTGGGGGGTCCCGACCTGCCCAAATTTTGCTCAGGGGGGCCCTGGCCAAAAAAGTTTGAAGACCACTGAACTAGGGTGTTATATCAAGAAGCGTGGTTCAAAGGGTGAGCAGGCCCTGCAATCACTGCCTTCTTGCCCGGAATGTCAGGGGGACGCAGAGGCATTCCTAGGGGTGCCGGGGGGCTATAACCCAAGTCTTTTGGTTGTAGCCCCGGATAGAAGCTCAGGGGCTACAACCAAAAGGCTAGCTAGCCCCTAGTCCCAACATCAGCATCGTTTCCAGACCTAGCAACACTCCTGGAAGTCCGTGTTCAGGTAGAGCAGAAGCAGGAAGCAAATATGAAAGCGCTGCTTCAGCACTAATGAGGGTGTTATATCCAGCAGTTGGAGGGTGGTTCAAAGGGTCAGAAGTCCCTGCAGTCACCGCCATCTTGCCAGGAATTGTGGTCTCGGAAGTTGGTGTTCAGATATAGCAGCCCCAGTAAGCAAATTTGCTTCTTTGAAGCACCCTAAGGGCAGGACATACCCACATCTGCAAACTTGCAGCATTTTCCTAGATGTCCTGCATTTCTTCCAAAGCACTGGTGTCCGAAACTTGCCATCTCTAGAGTGCCATGCAGCACGAGGTGCCACCAAACCGCGATCCCGGATTCCAACGAGGACAAATACACGAGACGACCAGAGCATGCATTCCTATGCTACTCTCCCACACTCTGGAAAACCATGCCCACAGAAAGAGATTTACTCCTGACCCTCCTGCAATTTAGGAAAGTGTGGCAGGGCTTGCACATGAAGTAACTACGGCAAGATCCTGTAGACATTGCTCCCTTCGCAACGCGGCTTCTTCTTCGATCTTATCGCCTCAGCTCCTTCTACACTGCTTTCTAGCTAGGCTCTCGCTATATACATCACCTACATACATTCAGTACATACACATAGGCTTTAACAGCATACAAGGCAGCCAGGACTGACATGTTCAAGATGCAGCAACACCGTAGGCCGAACCTGGACTGCACCTCTATTTTTGTTGCTTTTAGATTCTGATTAATTTCCTGTGTATGTTCAAGGTCATTTCCATTCAGTTACCTGCAGTTTTCGTGCTGTGATTTTCGCTCATGTCCTTGGGGCCTGTGATAATCTCCTCTAGAGGACTATGCTCCTTCAAAGACCACAGGGTCTGGGAATAAATCTTCATAGCCCGCTAGCTTTAACTGATTTGCTTTGAAGCACCAAATGTATCCCACTGTGCGTTATATTAAGATACACTTTGTATCATTAGACATAAGCAGCTTAATAAAGCAATTTCCTACAATATAATTCAACGTTAGAAGTACTACACTCAGTGACGTTTGAGCTTTTGCTGCAGTTATCTGCAGGGCCTTAAAATGTTCAACCTATGTAGACGGTGTATCAAATCCTAACCCTGGAAGCTAAGCCGGCATTCGGGATATTCTTGTAAGCAGCTGCGCGATGGACATTATTAACTTTGATAGTTTGGATACGTGCAGGATGAAACCGTAGAGGTGCGGGTAGTGCGCCCGTCTGGGGAGCAAATCGTACGAGCTTCAAAGTAGATCATTCTCTAAGGGAAAGGGACTTGTCTCTCTTTTTGAATGGCAATCGTTTTCATTTTCGTTCTCAGATCACAAGGCCGGGCTTTGGACCTGCAACTAGGCCACAGGGACCTTCATGCTGTATCTGTATAAGCTGATAAGCATGGCTAGATAAACCACCTTTTGCAAATGCTAAATGTCTGGTATTTTTCTGTGGCGCTTAGAGGCCAAGCCGCACTGTGCAAATGCCTGATTTCTCTTCATTTATTTAGGATTGAATGTCCTCCATCCTGGATTGAAGTGTGTAAAGTTTAGGATTGCCCATGTCGTTTGGGAGTCATTCATCCCACACTAGACTCTTCCGAACTGCCCTTTCTCCTGCTCGGAGCAGTTTACTCCTTCTCTTAGCTCCCTCTGGTGGGATGGCTGCAAATTCTTTTTGCCCATCCGCATTTCATATCATTCCAGCAGGAACTGGGGTTATCCACAGCAATGAAACTAGACTTAGCCCTTAAGAGGACAAGCTTTACTTCACGAAGTCAGAAATGCCATTCAAGGAAAAAGCCAGTTGATGCCCAGCTCTTACGCGTGCCCAAGGTGGGAGGAAGCGATTTGGGGGATGCCAATGACCAGTTGGTATGACCAACATGGGGCATTCTTTGTTGACTATCCAGAACCAAGCTAGTGTGAGCTCTCAAAGGAATCTCCAAATCAGTTGCACCAGCCTTGGTGTCCAAACGTAAATACGTAATTAGGTTTGAACACTGACTTCACTCTCCAACTAGAACTATCTCAAACGTTTGTGTCAAGACTCGGGATCTTCAAGGATGTCTGTAGTGCCAAGTGACATCACTTGGGCAGAAGTGGCATATGTATCGGCTCCAGCCTAATCGGAACAGTGAGTTTGAGGAGAACAGCAAAGCCCATGTCACAAGTCATGTGAGGCCTCCCTCTGGAACAGCCTCCCTGCCTCTCTCAATCTACCTTTTCGCTACCTCTTTCTCTCTTCCTCTCCCCTGATGATACACCTGACTGCTCTGCGCACTGGTCACCTGGTCACCCCCTGAACTCGGGTCCAGGCTCCTGCATGTCCAGTTGTCCTTGCACTGACTCCGGGCTCCCCACCACTTAAGGGTCTGTATCTGCAACCCTACGATCCCTCCTCTCTGTACCTATGAGCCAACCACTGGTTGCACTTGTGAGTTAACTGCACTTCCCCCTTCTCCTCCTCCCTGGCACTTCTCCACTTCCCTCTTCCTGCACTTCTGCAATCTGAATGGCACAAGGCCTAGCAAGATCGTTAATTTGTCCTCCCTTTGTTTCCCCTTCCTTGTCTTGTCGCACCTAGAAACACTTGTGTACAGGCGTGCTATAAATGCCACTTCACATCATGTACGCATTATACATCTCCCAGAACTGAAAAGAGATTTGCAAACAAGCTCAGGACTCAAGTCAACTGGGGGATTGGAGGCACCTCTTATCTAGAATATTAGTGTTAAAGGCCTACTCTAGTTCTAAACTAGCTGATTTGGGCAAAGAGCTTACTGATGCCCACATTTTCACCAATACTATGGCGGCTTGCCTACTCTTGCAGGACCATCAATATCATTTCTAAAAACTACAAAAATATTTTACAGACTCATGTATGTATCTTTGGATAATCTTCTTTTCATATTCACATCATATAGTCATACAGAGTTAGGTTATACCCTAAAAATTCAATTGTTCACAGAGGAAAGTCAAAACAGAACTGTTGCTTTATTTCAGTTTTTTTCTAACGCTTGCCTAGTCCCTATAACAACGAAGTATATTTATATATAATGAGGATGAAACAAGAGTTCGGAAAATAAATAATGCCACCAGGCCAGTGGCAAACTTTCCTTTCAAACAGGCATTGGCATAATTTTGGCATTTGTAGTTGTTGGTTGCATTGTACAAATGACAGCATGGGAGGGAATGAAGGGCATAACCAGGAGCTGAGGGAAGCACTGTAGGGGAGGAATAAGAAATAAATGACAACACAAGGGAGAATAAAAAAATCCAATAGTTGAAAGCTAGGCGGCAATAGTACACAGGAGCATTTCCAACATTTGAAGGAAAGAGTGACAGCACAAATGAGGGGGAAGCAATGATAGCGCAAATGGGGTGTGGATCGACAGCAAAAAGAGGGGCGGATTGACAGCGATAGAGGGGGAGGAACGAAAGCGCAAGAAGGGATGAAGCATCAGTGTAAGGGGAGGCGTGACAGCATAAAGGGAAGGAGCAACAGCGCAAAGGGGAGTGACAGCTCAAGGGGGAGCAACGTGGCAAGGGGGGAGGAGTAACAGCACAAGGGGTGAAATAGCAACAGTGAAAGTGGGAAGAAGGGATACCACAAGGGAGGATGAGGAATAGCACAAGGGAAGAAGAGCGGCAGCACAACAGAGGATGCAGGAACAGTGGGAGGGAGGAGGGACATTTCAAGGGGAGGAGTAACAGCACAAGGGGGAAAGAATCAACAGTGCAAGTGGGGAGTGACATCTGTTGGATGTCCTCACAAATAATTTCTTTGGAGAGCTGCAGTACCACTGATATTTCTTATGAGGACATCTGTATGTTATTGGTACTGCACCTCTCTGAAAAATAAAATACAATAAAATAAACAAAAAACAGGGAGACAAGAAATAGAAATGAAACAGGTTGTATGCCGGAGAAACTATTTGTCAGTGGTACTGCACCTCTCCAATGAACTACAACTTACAGATGTCCTCACAACTTATTTTATTGGAGCGGCGCAGTACCACTGACAACATAGAGATGTCTTCATAAGAAAGCAAATTGAGATTGGAGAAGTGCAGTAACACTAACAACATACAGATGTCATCATAGGAGGTCATAATGAGATGTCTTATGAGGACATCTGTATGTTGTCAGTGGTACTGCACCTCTCAAAAAAAAAATCGCTTTTATGGTAACAGTATATCTCAATACTGTTTCAATACCGAGTCAGTATCCACACACATTGCATTATATCAAGTATAGACCTATATCAAGGACAATTATTTGTTCGGAAACCATGGATAAGTGAAGATATGTGCAACTGATAAGTTTTACTAGATACTTTTACCTGTCTCTGCACCGTTGTTTTGCAATATGCTCAAATGGCGTCAGTTTTACAGAGGAAGTATTTATTCTGCAGTGATTTTGTATGTAATGAAATGCATATGTATACGTTTGTACATGTATGTTTGTATTTGTACCTACATTAACAGGGTAATTCATAGAATCTCGCAGAAAAGTGTCGCAAGCGGCTGGCGCAGAGTGTCCGCGTGCGATTGACTGCGCCAGGCACGTGCGATAAAACCGATTTCCGCGCACAGCGTATTCATGGATTTTAGGCTTCCAAACCAGCCGTGGCGCAGAGAATCGCAGCGACCCTGCAGCAGCGCCAGTAACGCCCCCAAGAACGCCCTCGCGCAAGGAAAAGCCATCAAAATCGCTAAATCATCGCAAAGGGCTGCGCTAACCCTGGACCAGTTCACCGGGCTGGCAAACAGCAAACGCCAAGCGGGGAACGTGTATTGCAGGGGTGCGCGGGAAGTTCCACACGCGACTGGCCCCGTGCGAGCAGGGTACGTGTATTACATGGGTGTGCGGGAAGTTCCACACGCGATTCCATCAGGGTACGTGTATTTCAGGGGTGCGCGGGAAGTCACACACGCGAATGGGCCCGTGCGAGCAGGGTACGTGTATTCCATGGGTGCGCGGGAAGTTCCACACGCGATTACATCAGGGTACGTGTATTTCAGGGGTGCGCGGGTATTTCCACACGCGATTGGGCCCGTGCGAGCAGGGTACGCGTATCTCAGGGGTGCGCGGGGAGTTCCACACGTGATGCCATCAGGGTACGTGTATTTCGGGGTGCGCGTGAAGTTCCACACGCGATTCCATCAGGGTACGTGTATTTCAGGGGTGCGCGGGAAGTCCCACACGCGATTGGGCCCATGCGAGCAGGGTACGCGTATCTCAGGGGTGCGCGGGAAGTTCCACACGTGATTCCATCAGGGTACATGTATTTCGGGGTGCGCGTGAAGTTCCACACGCGATTCCATCAGGGTACGTGTATTTCAGGGGTGCGCGGGAAGTCCCACACGTGATTGGCCCAGTGCGAGCAGGGTACGTGTATTTCAGGGTGCGCAGGAAGTTGCAAACGCGATTTCAGCAGGGAATGTGTATTTCAGGGGTTCTGGGGAGTACTACACGTGAATTGGCCGTGTGGGTCCTCCCAGGTGTACGCTCCACAACCTCCACGGACCCTGCAGGCAGCCCACACCACGGGGGACTAGCCTGCACCCCTGCTCATGTCCCGCAGGCAGCCCATCCACCATGGGCATGCCCCCCAGTCAACCCACATGTCACCTTGCACTACTGATCAACAATGCATGTCTCCCACCACCCCCACCCCCCAGCAGTGCAGGGTCACCCTCCACCAGGCCCCCACTCATGTCTCCCACCACCCCCACCCCCCAGCAGTGCAGGGGCAGCCTCCACCAGGCCCCCACTCATGTCTCCCACCACCCCCACCCCCCCAGCAGTGTAGGGGCAGCCTCCACCAGGCCCCCACTCATGTCTCCCACCACCCCCACCCCCCTGCCACCATGGCCACCCTCCACCAGGCCCCCACTCATGTCACCCACCACCCCCACCCCCCAGCCACCAGGGGCAGCCTCCAGCAGGCCCCCACTCATGTCTCCCACCACCCCCACCCCCAGCAGTGCAGGGGCAGCCTCCACCAGGCCCCCACTCATGTCCCCCTGCACCCCCACCCCCCAGCATCCAGGGGCAGCCTCCACCAGGCCCCCACTCATGTCCCCCTGCACCCCCACCCCCCAGCAGTGCAGGGGCAGCCTCCACCAGGCCCCCACTCATGTCTCCCACCACCCCCACCCCCCAGCCACCATGGCCACCCTCCACCAGGCCCCCACTCATGTCTCCCACCACCCCCACCCCCCAGCAGTGCAGGGGCAGCCTCCACCAGGCCCCCACTCATGTCCCCCTGCACCCCCACCCCCCAGTAGTGCAGGGGCAGCCTCCACCAGGCCCCCACTCATGTCTACCACCACCCCCACCCCCCTGCCACCATGGGCAGCCCCCACCAGGCCCCCACTCATGTCTCCCACCACCCCCACCCCCCTGCCACCATGGCCACCCTCCACCAGGCCCCCACTCATGTCTCCCACCACCCCCACCCCCCAGCCACCAGGAGCAGCCTCCAGCAGGCCCCCACTCATGTCTCCCACCACCCCCCAGCAGTGCAGGGGCAGCCTCCACCAGGCCCCCACTCATGTCCCCCTGCACCCCCACCCCCCAGCAGTGCAGGGGCAGCCTCCACCAGGCCCCCACTCATATCTCCCACCACCCCCACCCCCCAGCAGTGCAGGGGCAGCCTCCAACAGGCCCCCACTCATGTCCCCCTGCACCCCCACCCCCCAGCAGTGCAGGGGCAGCCTCCACCAGGCCCCCACTCATGTCTCCCACCACCCCCACCCCCCAGCAGTGTAGGGGCAGCCTCCACCAGGCCCCCACTCATGTCTCCCACCACCCCCACCCCCCTGCCACCATGGCCACCCTCCACCAGGCCCCCACTCATGTCACCCACCACCCCCACCCCCCAGCCACCAGGGGCAGCCTCCAGCAGGCCCCCACTCATGTCTCCCACCACCCCCACCCCCAGCAGTGCAGGGGCAGCCTCCACCAGGCCCCCACTCATGTCCCCCTGCACCCCCACCCCCCAGCATCCAGGGGCAGCCTCCACCAGGCCCCCACTCATGTCCCCCTGCACCCCCACCCCCCAGCAGTGCAGGGGCAGCCTCCACCAGGCCCCCACTCATGTCTCCCACCACCCCCACCCCCCAGCCACCATGGCCACCCTCCACCAGGCCCCCACTCATGTCTCCCACCACCCCCACCCCCCAGCAGTGCAGGGGCAGCCTCCACCAGGCCCCCACTCATGTCCCCCTGCACCCCCACCCCCCAGTAGTGCAGGGGCAGCCTCCACCAGGCCCCCACTCATGTCTACCACCACCCCCACCCCCCTGCCACCGTGGGCAGCCCCCACCAGGCCCCCACTCATGTCTCCCACCACCCCCACCCCCCTGCCACCATGGCCACCCTCCACCAGGCCCCCACTCATGTCTCCCACCACCCCCACCCCCCAGCCACCAGGAGCAGCCTCCAGCAGGCCCCCACTCATGTCTCCCACCACCCCCCAGCAGTGCAGGGGCAGCCTCCACCAGGCCCCCACTCATGTCCCCCTGCACCCCCACCCCCCAGCAGTGCAGGGGCAGCCTCCACCAGGCCCCCACTCATATCTCCCACCACCCCCACCCCCCAGCAGTGCAGGGGCAGCCTCCAACAGGCCCCCACTCATGTCCCCCTGCACCCCCACCCCCCAGCAGTGCAGGGGCAGCCTCCACCAGGCCCCCACTCATATCTCCCACCACCCCCACCCCCCAGCAGTGCAGGGGCAGCCTCCACCAGGCCCCCACTCATGTCTCCCACCACCCCCACCCCCCAGCAGTGCAGGGTCACCCTCCACCAGGCCCCCACTCATGTCTCCCACCACCCCCACCCCCAGCAGTGCAGGGTCACCCTCCACCAGGCCCCCACTCATGTCTCCCACCACCCCCACCCCCCTGCCACCATGGCCACCCTCCACCAGGCCCCCACTCATGTCCCCCTGCACCCCCACCCCCCAGCATCCAGGGTCACCCTCCACCAGGCCCCCACTCATGTCTCCCACCACCCCCAGCCCCCAGCAGTGCAGGGGCAGCCTCCACCAGGCCCCCACTCATGTCTGCCACCACCCCCACCCCCCAGCAGTGCAGGGGCAGCCTCCACCAGGCCCCCACTCATGTCTCCCACCACCCCCACCCCCCAGCAGTGCAGGGGCAGCCTCCACCAGGCTCCCACTCATGTCTCCCACCACCCCCACCCCCCAGCATCCAGGGTCACCCTCCACCAGGCCCCCACTCATGTCCCCCTGCACCCCCACCACCCAGCAGTGCAGGGTCACCCTCCACCAGGCCCCCACTCATGTCTTCCACCACCCCCACCCCCCTGCCACCATGGCCACCCTCCACCAGGCCCCCACTCATGTCTCCCACCACCCGCACCCCCCAGCCACCAGGGGCAGCCTCCAGCAGGCCCCCACTCATGTCTCCCACCACCCCCACCCCCCAGCAGTGCAGGGGCAGCCTCCACCAGGCCCCCACTCATGTCCCCCTGCACCCCCACCCCCCAGCATCCAAGGGCAGCCTCCACCAGGCCCCCACTCATGTCCCCCTGCACCCCCACCCCCCAGCAGTGCAGGGGCAGCCTCCACCAGGCCCCCACTCATGTCTCCCACCACCCCCAGCCACCATGGCCACCCTCCACCAGGCCCCCACTCATGTCTCCCACCACCCCCACCCCCAAGCAGTGCAGGGGCAGCCTCCACCAGGCCCCCACTCATGTCCCCCTGCACCCCACCCCCCAGCAGTGCAGGGGCAGCCTCCACCAGGCCCCCACTCATGTCTCCCACCACCCCCACCCCCCTGCCACCATGGGCAGCCCCCACCAGGCCCCCACTCATGTCTCCCACCACCCCCACCCCCCTGCCACCATGGCCACCCTCCACCAGGCCCCCACTCATGTCTCCCACCACCCCCACCCCCCTGCCACCATGGCCACCCTCCACCAGGCCCCCACTCATGTCTCCTACCACCCCCACCCCCCAGCCACCAGGGGCAGCCTCCAGCAGGCCCCCACTCATGTCTCCCACCACCCCCACCCCCCAGCAGTACAGGGGCAGCCTCCACCAGGCCGCCACTCATGTCCCCCTGCACCCCCACCCCCCAGCATCCAGGGGCAGCCTCCACCAGGCCCCCACTCATGTCCCCCTGCACCCCCACCCCCCAGCAGTGCAGGGGCAGCCTCCACCAGGCCCCCACTCATGTCCCCCTGCGCCCCCACCCCCCAGCATCCAGGGGCAGCCTCCACCAGGCCCCCACTCATGTCCCCCTGCACCCCCACCCCCCAGCAGTGCAGGGGCAGCCTCCACCAGGCCCCCACTCATGTCTCCCACCACCCCCACCCCCCAGCCACCATGGCCACCCTCCACCAGGCCCCCACTCATGTCTCCCACCACCCCCACCCCCCAGCAGTGCAGGGGCAGCCTCCACCAGGCCCCCACTCATGTCCCCCTGCACCCCCACCCCCCAGCAGTGCAGGGGCAGCCTCCACCAGGCCCCCACTCATGTCTCCCACCACCCCCACCCCCCTGCCACCATGGGCAGCCCTCACCAGGCCCCCGCTCATGTCTCCCACCACCCCCACCCCCCTGCCACCATGGCCACCCTCCACCAGGCCCCCACTCATGTCTCCCACCACCCCCACCCCCCTGCCACCATCTCCACCCTCCACCAGGCCCCCACTCATGTCTCCCACCACCCCCACCCCCCAGCAGTGCAGGGGCAGCCTCCACCAGGCTCCCACTCATGTCTCCCACCACCCCCACCCCCCAGCAGTGCAGGGGCAGCCTCCACCAGGCCCCCACTCATGTCTCCCACCACCCCCACCCCCCAGCAGTGCAGGGTCACCCTCCACCAGGCCCCCACTCATGTCTCCCACCACCCCCACCCCCCAGCAGTGCAGGGTCACCCTCCACCAGGCCCCCACTCATGTCTCCCACCACCCCCACCCCCCTGCCACCATGGCCACCCTCCACCAGGCCCCCACTCATGTCCCCCTGCACCCCCACCCCCCAGCATCCAGGGTCACCCTCCACCAGGCCCCCACTCATGTCTCCCACCCCCCCACCCCCCTGCAGTGCAGGGGCAGCCTCCACCAGGCCCCCACTCATGTCTCCCTCCACCCCCACCCACCAGCAGTGCAGGGGCAGCCTCCACCAGGCCCCCACTCATGTCTCCCACCACCCACACCCCCCAGCAGTGCAGGGGCAGCCTCCACCAGGCCCCCACTCATGTCTCCCACCACCCCCACCCCCCAGCATCCAGGGTCACCCTCCACCAGGCCCCCACTCATGTCTCCCACCACCCCCACCCCCCAGCATCCAGGGTCACCCTCCACCAGGCCCCCACTCATGTCCCCCTGCACCCCCACCCCCCAGCAGTGCAGGGTCACCCTCCACCAGGCCCCCCACTCATGTCTCCCACCACCCCCACCCCCCAGCAGTGCAGGGGCAGCCTCCACCAGGCCCCCACTCATGTCTCCCACCACCTCCACCCCCTGCCACCATGGCCACCCTCCACCAGGCCCCCACTCATGTCTCCCACCACCCCCACCCCCCAGCCACCAGGGGCAGCCTCCAGCAGGCCCCCACTCATGTCTCCCACCACCCCCACCCCCCAGCAGTGCAGGGGC
Source organism: Ambystoma mexicanum (assembly GCF_040938575.1). Lineage (NCBI taxonomy): Eukaryota > Metazoa > Chordata > Amphibia > Caudata > Ambystomatidae > Ambystoma > Ambystoma mexicanum. Next base: position 340,713,989 of record NC_090935.1, on the reverse strand, counting down.
AGCCTCCACCAGGCCCCCACTCATGTCCCCCTGCACCCCCACCCCCCAGCATCCAAGGGCAGCCTCCACCAGGCCCCCACTCATGTCCCCCTGCACCCCCGCCCCCCCGGCAGTGCAGGGGCAGCCTCCACCAGGCCCCCACTCATGTCTCCCACCACCCCCACCCCCCAGCCACCATGGCCACCCTCCACCAGGCCCCCACTCATGTCTCCCACCACCCCCACCCCCCAGCAGTGCAGGGGCAGCCTCCACCAGGCCCCCACTCATGTCCCCCTGCACCCCCACCCCCCAGCAGTGCAGGGGCAGCCTCCACCAGGCCCCCACTCATGTCTCCCACCACCCCCACCCCCCTGCCATCATGGGCAGCCCCCACCAGGCCCCCACTCATGTCTCCCACCACCCCCACCCCCCAGCAGTGCAGGGGCAGCCTCCACCAGGCCCCCACTCATGTCTCCCACCGCCCCCACCCCCCAGCCACCATGGCCACCCTCCACCAGGCCCCCACTCATGTCTCCGACCACCCCCACCCCCCAGCAGTGCAGGGGCAGCCTCCACCAGGCCCCCACTCATGTCCCCCCGCATCCCCACCCCCCAGCAGTGCAGGGGCAGCCTCCACCAGGCCCCCACTCATGTCTTCCACCACCCCCACCCCCCTGCCACCATGGGCAGCCCCCACCAGGCCCCCACTCATGTCTCCCACCACCCCCACCCCCCTGCCACCATGGCCACCCTTCACCAGGCCCCCACTCATGTCTCCCACCTACCCCACCCCCCTGCCACCATGGCCACCCTCCACCAGGCCCCCACTCATGTCTCCCACCGCCCCACCCCCCAGCCACCAGGGGCAGCCTCGAGCAGGCACCCACTCATGTCTCCCACCACCCCCATCCCCCAGCAGTGCAGGGGCAGCCTCCACCAGGCCCCCACTCATGTCCCCCTGCACCCCCACCCCCCAGCATCCAGGGGCAGCCTCCACCAGGCCCCCACTCATGTCTCCCACCACCCCCACCCCCCAGCAGTGCAGGGGCAGCCTCCACCAGGCCCCCACTCATGTCTCCCACCACCCCCACCCCCCAGCAGTGCAGGGTCACCCTCCACCAGGCCCCCACTCATGTCTCCCACCACCCCCACCCCCCAGCAGTGCAGGGTCACCCTCCACCAGGCCCCCACTCATGTCTCCCACCACCCCCACCCCCCTGCCACCATGGCCACCCTCCACCAGGCCCACACTCATGTCCCCCTGCACCCCCACCCCCCAGCATCCAGGGTCACCCTCCACCAGGCCCCCACTCATGTCTCCCACCACCCCCACCCCCCAGCAGTGCAGGGGCAGCCTCCACCAGGCCCCCACTCATGTCTCCCACCACCCCCACCCCCCTGCCACCATGGCCACCCTCCACCAGGCCCCCACTCATGTCTCCCACCACCCCCACCCCCCAGCAGTGCAGGGGCAGCCTCCACCAGGCCCCCACTCATGTCTCCCACCACCCCCATCCCCCTGCCACCATGGCCACCCTCCACCAGGCCCCCACTCATGTCTCCCACCACCCCCACCCCCCAGCCACCAGGGGCAGCCTCCAGCAGGCCCCCACTCATGTCTCCCACCACCCCCACCCCCCAGCAGTGCAGGGGCAGCCTCCACCAGGCCCCCACTCATGTCCCCCTGCACCCCCACCCCCCGGCATCCAAGGGCAGCCTCCACCAGGCCCCCACTCATGTCCCCCTGCACCCCCACCCCCCAGCAGTGCAGGGGCAGCCTCCACCAGGCCCCCACTCATGTCTCCCACCACCCCCACCCCCCAGCCACCATGGCCACCCTCCACCAGGCCCCCACTCATGTCTCCCACCACCCCCACCCCCCAGCAGTGCAGGGGCAGCCTCCACCAGGCCCCCACTCATGTCCCCCTGCACCCCCACCCCCCAGCAGTGCAGGGGCAGCCTCCACCAGGCCCCCACTCATGTCTCCCACCACCCCCACCCCCCTGCCATCATGGGCAGCCCCCACCAGGCCCCCACTCATGTCTCCCACCACCCCCACCCCCCAGCAGTGCAGGGGAAGCCTCCACCAGGCCCCCACTCATGTCTCCCACCGCCCCCACCCCCCAGCCACCATGGCCACCCTCCACCAGGCCCCCACTCATGTCTCCGACCACCCCCACCCCCCAGCAGTGCAGGGGCAGCCTCCACCAGGCCCCCACTCATGTCCCCCCGCATCCCCACCCCCCAGCAGTGCAGGGGCAGCCTCCACCAGGCCCCCACTCATGTCTTCCACCACCCCCACCCCCCTGCCACCATGGGCAGCCCCCACCAGGCCCCCACTCATGTCTCCCACCACCCCCACCCCCCTGCCACCATGGCCACCCTTCACCAGGCCCCCACTCATGTCTCCCACCTCCCCCACCCCCCTGCCACCATGGCCACCCTCCACCAGGCCCCCACTCATGTCTCCCACCGCCCCACCCCCCAGCCACCAGGGGCAGCCTCGAGCAGGCACCCACTCATGTCTCCCACCACCCCCATCCCCCAGCAGTGCAGGGGCAGCCTCCACCAGGCCCCCACTCATGTCCCCCTGCACCCCCACCCCCCAGCATCCAGGGGCAGCCTCCACCAGGCCCCCACTCATGTCTCCCACCACCCCCACCCCCCAGCAGTGCAGGGGCAGCCTCCACCAGGCCCCCACTCATGTCTCCCACCACCCCCACCCCCCAGCAGTGCAGGGTCACCCTCCACCAGGCCCCCACTCATGTCTCCCACCACCCCCACCCCCCAGCAGTGCAGGGTCACCCTCCACCAGGCCCCCACTCATGTCTCCCACCACCCCCACCCCCCTGCCACCATGGCCACCCTCCACCAGGCCCCCACTCATGTCCCCCTGCACCCCCACCCCCCAGCATCCAGGGTCACCCTCCACCAGGCCCCCACTCATGTCTCCCACCACCCCCACCCCCCAGCAGTGCAGGGGCAGCCTCCACCAGGCCCCCACTCATGTCTCCCACCACCCCCACCCCCCTGCCACCATGGCCACCCTCCACCAGGCCCCCACTCATGTCTCCCACCACCCCCACCCCCCAGCCACCAGGGGCAGCCTCCAGCAGGCCCCCACTCATGTCTACCACCACCCCCACCCCCCAACAGTGCAGGGGTAGCCTCCACCAGGCCCCCACTCATGTCCCCCTGCACCGCCACCCCCCAGCATCCAGGGGCAGCCTCCACCAGGCCTCCACTCATGTCCCCCTGCACCCCCACCCCCCAGCAGTGCAGGGGCAGCCTCCACCAAGCCCCCACTCATGTCTCCCACCACCCCCACCCCCCAGCCACCATGGCCACCCTCCACCAGGCCCCCACTCATGTCTCCCACCACCCCCACCCCCCAGCAGTGCAGGGGCAGCCCCCACCAGGTCCTCACAATCCCCAATCATGTGCGTAATGGTCAGCCTCCACAGCCAAAAAGCCCTACCAAGTAACCCATTCACCCACATGGAAATGGAAATCACATGTTACACCCCCAATGTTCATGAAGCTAATGAACCCATGTCCGTCACACACAATGGTTGCAATTGAATGGGAAAACACCCAACCAATGAGATGATACCACACAGTGAAGTATGGAAACAAAATTGTATTGAAAAAAATAAAGAATGCTAAAGTAAGAAAAAAAAACTACAATGTGAATGAGAAAAAAAAAGCTGCATGTCCGTATAAAAACACAAAACTGCAAATCAAAATTTTTTGTCCAAAGTCAAATGTAAAATAAATCGTCATGCAATAAATAACTATGTAAAAAAATACCAAGGGTCCATGAGCTCAACTGAACTAAGGAAACCTACTAAAAAACCTACCTAAAAATTCAACTATATACAAAAAGTGGAGCAGTGTCCGTCGACTCCAAATCATAATAAGAAAGAAAGGAAACCTAAAACTAAAGAACTATATACAAAGGCGGCGGGCAAGTCCAGCGGCTCACTCCGTGCTGTCCCGGGCCAGGGCATCATCGAACTCCTGTTCGATGTCCCGGAGGCGGTCCAGTTCCATGGCCCCAAGGGTCCGCAGGGACGACGCCGTGTCTCCTCCAACCTCCTGCGGATTGCCTCGAGGCACTCGGCCCGCCTCAGGGCCCTCCGCATGGAGTGCTCCGCCCTGACCATTGTGAGCCGCGCCTCTTCCGCCCGCCGCCGCTCCGCACCTATGGTGTGGCCCAACCGCTGCCACACGGAAGACACTCTCTGTCCTGGGTCCCCCTGCCCTCCGGCCGATGCCTGCCCCTCCGATGTCGAAAGCCCCGAGCCTTCATCTCTCCCACCATGTTGCTGCTGCTGCTGCTCTGCCTCTGCCCGTGCACTGCCTCCTGCTGCCTGCACATCCTCCGCCGGCTGGGGTGCAGTTGTTGATGTGGCCACCCCTGCTGGACCTCCGACTCCCGACTGTGGCAGGGATGCCTCCTCCACCAGCCTGGCCGCACCGTCAGAGGCAGCTCCACAGGGCACCCAGGTGACTGATGGGTGGGAAGATGGCACAGAGGACGACTGGCGCGTAGGGGGTCCAGTTGAGGAGGGGGTCGGAGCAAGCCCCATCAGACAGCGGAATCCGGCCTGGGTGACCTGTCCCAGCAGGCTGACGTGGTCAACGAGCCATTCGAGATGACGTGCAGTCTCTCCATGAAAAGACTGCAGGTCACCTCGCATGGCCCGTTGACGCAACGCCACACCAGCCAGGACAGGCTCAACCCGGACCTGGATGGCCACGTCCGTAGGCAGAGGAAGGCCAGTTGACGTCAGCTCATCCCCTGCCTGAAAACGGGTCTGGACGTAGGCATCCCTGCTGGTGCAAGATGATGCAGGGACAGGATCGGGGACAGGATTGCACACAGGCACCTCCGCGGCGCACGGGAGGGGAGCCGGGCCTTGCGTCTCCGGCTGGCGGTCGGATCCCCGCCGCTGTGCTCCACAGCACCTTCTCCGCCCTCTTCATCAGTTGACGCTGCAGACAGGGAGAAACAAAACACAGGCATCAGGGCACTGTACAATGGACACATACACACATGACAGTTGCACATGAGTGGCATTGGCAAACCTCAGACATGGCATCACAATCCCCAACACACATGTCATTGCAACTCGCACACATGTGCCATACCACAGCCATATCGCAACTGCCACCACTATCCCTACACATACAACAGCATCAGCAGCCAAAGGGGAGCCAGACATCACATGCAACACAGGAAGTGCACCACACATGTACACACACCACCACACTTGCATGCATGTCTACATCTCTGCCAAGTGTCGCAACGTTCAGACGGGCATCCATGTCACATCTGCCAATCAGGTTTCCACATACCGCTGTCACATGCATCCATGTTGCATCACTGTTGCACCCTTGTCAAATACACACACATGCACATGTACACAGTGCTCATACATGCAGCCGAAAAAAACATACATGCCTGACATCACGGACATGTCTACTTACATACACATTCATCCAAACATGTGTGCACGCACAACTGCATTTGCCATGCAAGCCCACACACACAAGCACCATCCATGTCTCACACATCACAGCCCTCGCATGTGTCAGCCCCACGGCCCTGTACACCCCCACCCATACTCGACCCCATACAAACAGATGTGCAACCTGCACAATACCGAACAATCACCACACGCACTGCTCACAATCAGGATGCATGTACACTCACCGCTCGACTCCAGACGGGTCTGCTTCTCCAGGACCTGGACGTGGAGCGCTGGGGATATGCGTTCCAGGACCCCCATCTGTTCTTCCGACAAGTGGCCCCGGCGCCCCTTGGCATCCGCTGCCTTCAAGAGGCGCCGGGCCTTGTTCAGGGTCCTGGACCTGAAGTCCTCCCAGCGCTTCCTGACATGTTGTAAGTCCCGGACTGCCACCCCCTCCGCGTTGATGGCAGTCACGATGTCAGTCCAGATCCGAGTCCGTCCTTCCTTGTCGGCGTGGCAACTTCCGAAGAGGGCATCATACTGCCCCAGGACTTGCTCCACCAGGACACCAACTTCGGTGGCACTGAAGCTGGTGCCCCTCTGCCTCTCTGGCCGGGGGTTGTCAGTGGTCACAGATGGTGTTTGCCCCGACATGACAACCCCAGAGGCAGGAGTGGGTGGGCAACTGGGTCCTGGGGCTGGGCTGTGGAGCGATGGAATTCCAGTCGGGAGTCTTCGGTTCCAGCAGAGGTGGTCACAGCAACAGCACCCCTGGCTGATGTGCAGGCAGCAAATGGCAGTGCACGTGGGCAGCAGGCAGTCAGGCAGCAGCAGACAGCAGGTGGGAGCGTGCTCGGGGCTCTGGGGGGCAGTAGTTCGGCCTTCTGGGCAGGAGCGTGGTCCTCCGTGTGCTTACGCGTGGCCAGCTTGGTACGGAGTGAATTGGCACGTGAAAATCCTGCACGTCAGCGTGAAAATCGAGGAAAGGCCCTCAGCGCGTAAGCGCGTCAGCACGCATACGTGAATCTATTGGACCAAAGGCCCTCAGCGCGTAAGCGAGTCTGTGACATGACCCGCACGGGTGTTTCCCACACAGCACGTGATGACAGAGCACACGTGGAAAGACTGCACGTCAGAGTGTCATCGCGTGTGATTGGTGGAAATGGCCCTACACGCAGAAGTGACAAAGCGTGTAATTGGTGGAAATGGCCCTACACACATAAGTGACAAAGCGTGTAATTGGTGGAAATGGCCCTAGCGTGTACACGCCGCGTAAGTGACGCTGGACGTGTGGGCCTGTATAAAAGGTACGCGTAGAACACCATTTCCTTGTACGTGCTTTTCGTGGAGAGCGAGTGGGTGAATTCTGTACTTCTTGTCGTTTCACACGCGATTTACTTCACAGCGTTTCAAGTTCGTATTCCCTGTTACCTCTGACAGCTTTTTCTCTTTTTTCTCTTTTACTGGTTTACCTGGGCCTGTTCCCTCAAACAGTGTTCCCTTCTACTGTTGTCCTGTCTCCTCAGACAGCGTACAAAACTTCTTTTGGCGGGGGTGTTGCCAACCAAAAGCGCTCCTTTTTCACGCTCTTTGACCTGGCAGACGGTGAGTCACACACGTATTGAACATCTGTGCTTGCCCCGTGTGTAGCCTACCCCTTCAGAGGTCATTCTAGGCTGCGTGTGACACGCATACGTTCATTCTTGTGTTACTGGGTGCCACAGCGTAGTGCAGGTTTTTCTTTCTGCACACGTGGTCTAGGAGGGGTTGCGTGCACGTCATCTCCCTTTTTCGGGGCTCCTGTGCGTAGCGTGACCCGTCATCTTTCCCCAGGGGTTACAATCAGCCTTGCAAGAGCACTAGGGTACAATTACCATCTGGTACCCAACACCTTTGACCCCCAATTGCCCAGGACAATATTTTACAGCCACTCCCATACGCACATTAACATCAGTGCCATGGCTGGGAGGCGAGGATTCCGTAAGGGTGGCAAAGGTGGAAGAGCCACAAGTGGTGGCCGTGGTGGATCTGGTAGGGGACGTGGTCGTTACTTGCAGGGTGAGCCTGTCCCCCCATGTGTGGAGGACCAGTCAAGGGCACCCATAATCCCCCCCCCCTCCCGTTGAGGCTGATGTGGCTGACACCATCCATGCTCAGCCCTTGTTGGACCAGCCCATTGTGGCACCAGACCTGGCTGACTCCATGGCTGACTTCCAGGTCAGCAGGCCTATGACACGTGCGCTGTTGCACTTTGATGTCACCATGCCACGTGCATCTGGGGCAGCAAGGTCATCTGCTGCACCAAGTAGGCAGGGCGGAGAGGCTGCAGGGGCAGCTGCGGCTCCATCCACCCCAGCCCTCACACACCCAGCCCGGACAGTGTTGGTCCTAGTCCATGCTGCTGACATTCCCCCTGACACCATCACACTAGAGCCAATGCCTGCACCAACTCCCATGCTGAGTGTGCAATCCCACACTCCTGATACAGAGTCCACCAGGGCTCCTGCCCCTAGTGTCCAGAGCGGCGCAGGACACTCAGGATCACCACCACCTTCCAAGCGGAAGAGGAAGAGTGCTCGTCCGGCACAGGCTGATGCCCCAGACACGGCTACACAGTCCGGCCCGTCCAGGAAGCCCAGCTTCACGGATGACGAACTGAATGCACTTGTTGAGTATGTGTCCGCACATGACAACGAGATGGTCATTGTTGCAGGATCCAAGACCACACCTGCACAACGCCAGGCACACTGGCAGACCGTTGCGGACATCGTAAGTGCCCTTGGAATCGTGAGGCGCACAGCCAATGATTGCTATAAGCGCTGGAATGACCTAAAGCGCAGGGCAAAGAGTAAGCTGGCCTCAAGTCATGCCGCAACTCTAGTGACTGGAGGTGGGTCTGGAACTCACTCCACATGAGTCAGTCGCTGGGACCTACGTCACGGAGGAACAGATCCAAGGCGTGGGAGATTTGGCTGATTATGAGGCATTGTCCGGTGAGTGCACATGCATGTGTGTGTCATCCATGTGCATGGTGTGTGTGAGGGCTTCTGTTTGTGTGCCAGGTGAGAGTGTGTGCGCCTGAGTGGTATGGGTCAGCCACGTGCTTCATGCAATACATCCTGCACAGCTGCATTTGGCCATAGCAGTATCCCTTCTGCCAACAGTAGACATCTAGCCTAACTGCACGCCAGTTGCCCTTGAAGTGTCACCTTGCCACAACATTGTTGCTTAATTTTTCACTGTTCATTTAGTCAGATTGTTTGCATTCCACCACTTATACTAGGCATGCCGCAGTCCTCTAGTCACATGTCTGACATGGCTATGGTAAAGTGGAGTGACTTTGTTACCTGGATATCATTTGTTCAAACATGTCCCTGTGCAATTGGACCATTTCGGACTGGCAGCTCCAGGTGAAGAATCTGACCTGTTTGAATTAGATAAGCTATTACATGCGGGAACTGGACTGAATGAATAGGTGCCGCCCTCCTCTACATCTTCACTCAATAGCAATGGTACATGCCATCTGTGTGATGGCATGTGTGTTTCACCTGGCAATCACAGGCCAATGTGTGATGCCACTGACAGGCAGCATGCAGAAAATGTGTTCATCTTCCATCTTGGTGTCATCAGTGTGTGCCATTTGCCTGCCCTTCATACGCAGTGAGGGTGGATGCATGGGAGGGTTTTAGTCATGTGGGACATGTGTCAAACAAGTACTGGTTCTCTTGCTTCTCAGCCCTCATTGTGTGCCATGGTGCTAATGCCTGTTTCCATTTCTTTGTTTTTATGTCTTTGCAGGGGAAGACGCACCTGATACTGCTGGGGTTGTGGAGATGGTGGAGACCCAGGAGGGGTCTGAGGGCCGACCAACCACCAGTGAGGGACGTGGTGTGGTGGTGGGTGAGAACCCGCAAGTGCTGCAGGTCGTGCTCTCAAGGGGTGTCTCTGGCTGCACCTCCCCCGAGCTGTACTCAGGTGTTGATTCGGATGAGACCTACGTGCCGTCGCAGGTGAGTGTTCCAGGGAGGGATTCTGTTCTGTCCCACCCACCTGCACCAGGGTCAGAACCCTCAATGGGGATGTCAGTGTTGGCAGCTACGCCTTTGGTGGTTACGGATGCAGGGTCACACTCCGCGAAATCTGATCCTGTTCCTGGGCCAGCAGATCAGAGGGGGAATGCAGTCCTGCAGCCTCAGGCAGTGCCGGCACAGCAAGGCGCAGTTCGCCTTGCCCCAGACAGGTGTGGTGCCCGCCGACGTGGTGGCCGTACGCCACCTGGCAATACCGCATGGGAGCAATCCATTTACAGTATGGCAACCCAACAGGCAGCATCATCCGAGATGATGGCTCAGGCCATGGATAGGGTGGCCACTTCCATTGTCCCCCCTGAAAGGCTGATGGAGCGACTAGAGCAGGCAACCGACTCCATCTGCCAGTCACACAGGGAGGACATGTTGGGGTCCAACAGGGACAGGCGGGCGGCACTGGCGACTCTGCAGGAGGCCATCTCCATTGAGTCCCAGGGCCACAGGGAAGCCCTGAGGCAGGAGCTCCTTCACCTCAGGACGACTCTTGTTGAGCTTGAGGCTTCAACACACCAAAGGACAGAACAGCAGCTGGAGTGTCTCACCCGTACGCTCTCAGCTGAGATGCAGGCAACGAGAGCGGAGGTCCGGGCATCCCGTGAGTTGTTGCATGGGGACCACCGCACACTCATCCTCCAGAACCAGACCTACCACACCCGCATGCTTGCAGCCATGGAGGAGCAGACTAGGGCCTTGCATGGGCTGCCTCCCATAGTGCAACCACCTCCGGATGCAGCTGCACAGGGTGATAATAGCGACAGCAGTGATACTCCCACAATAGGGTAGCCGTGTGGGCCATGAGCCCATGGAGGTGTTTTTTTTTTCCCAGGATCCACGCAGGTGGGTTCTGGTGTGCATCCTGTCCTCGGACCTCCTGGGTGGCCTCCCCAACCCCCCCGGGCCCATCAATGGCCATTTTTTATTTTTTTTTTATTTTTATTTTTATTTTTATTTTTATTTATTTTATTCCAAATTTTTTTGGGACGATTTGTTGGCTTCCGTGGTTCCTGTGTTTGCATACGCTGCATTGTGGCTGGGCACATGCAGGCTTGTAATGTATTTGGTTCAGATGCTTGGGTTTGAGTCACACACACCCCTCCTGCTTCCCGTTTCCATGGGCTTGCAAAGGGTGTGCCCAAGTGACAGTGAATTACACAGTGACGTTGGACTCCCATGTGCTGTGTGGGCAGTCTGTAGTCAATACTGTGTATACATTCCTAGTGCATATTGCTGTTGTGTTGTACACTGCATGTTGCATTGATGTGTAACTCATCTTCTGTGTCTACCTCCCAATTTGCAGGTCCCTTCCTCATGTCTACACAAGGACCTCTAGTCTGGAGATGGGGTACATGTTGGCAGCAGTGCACCTACAACTCTACATGGCGCCAACACTGCACAGTTGGTAGTGGTGGGAGTGCAGGCATTTCCAGGTGGTGAGACTACTGATATTTTACATTTGTGATGTCATGTTAATGGTAGTACGTGCTCAAGTTTGTTGTTGGTCCGGCATTACTGTGAGCATTTCAGGTGTAGCAAGTTTCTAATAGGGACACTGTACATTGTGACACTAGTGTCATGTTGTGGGGATTACTTTGTTTACCTGCAAATAGCATGACATGGCACAGTGTGTCGTGTGGCGGTGCTGGGGTTGGGTTGGCTGACATGGCACTGTCCTCTTGTTGCATTTTGCAAGTGGGTATTCATTTTAGCTGCTTGAATGTGTAACTTCACAAAACTGCATTGGTGGTGTCTGTGTGGGTAGGGATGCACACATTGTGACACTTCCAGGTGAACAATCTCAGGCTGATATGGTTTTGACGGTTCATTCTCCAGACATTCTGGATCAGTGTCAGGTTGAGTCATCATTGATTGTCAGATGGAATGTGCCAGGGCAGTGTGCACTCCACAGGGGTGTGATTTCTATGTGAAGTAATTAGCCACTGGCTGTGTACGGGCTGCCTCCCCCCGTGCCCTTTCCCCTCCCATGCGCAGCGGCTGTGCATGTGGTTGGGGATGTGGTGCCACCACCATGTCCATGGCCAGGCCCCGGCGTGTTGCAACGTTGTGCAGGACACATGCTGCCACAATGATCCTGCACACTACTGGGGGGGCGTACAACAGCTGTCCGCCAGAACGGTCAAGGGAGCGAAAGCGTGACTTCAGCACTCCGAATGTGCGCTCCACTATGCCCCGGGTTGTAATGTGGGCTGCGTTATATCTTACCTGGGGTGGCATGGTGGGGTTCCGAATTGGCGTCATCATGTGGGGGCTGAGAGGGTAGGCACTGTCCCCTGTGGAGGTGGTGATTGGTATCATTGGTGGGGTTTTGACCTTGCTCAGTATCTGACATGCATGCATGTGCAGTGGCATTCATACTCACCAAGCAGCCATGTATCGCCATGCCGCCCAGCTTCTAGGTCCCGGCTTAGGGTGGACATTCGGTAAATGAAGCTGTCGTGGGTTGACCCGGGATAGTTGGCATATACTGAGGTGATGATTCCCTTGGCATTGCATACTACCTGCATGTTGATGGAATGCCAGTGCTTGCGGTTCCTATAGATGTGCTCAGATGCCCTGGGGGGACGTAGAGCCACATGGGTGCAGTCGATGTGATGATGTTCAAGACCTGGTGTAGGCAGCGTGACTGGGTGGCCTGTGATACACCACCCACAATGGCACTTATCCGCTGAAATGATCCAGTGGCTAAGAAGTGCAGTACATAGAGGACCTTCTCCAGGGGGCTGAGTGCTTGGGAGCACAGGGTGGGTGATGTGAGGTCATCCTCCCACTCACTCACCAGGTCCAGTATGATGTGTGGTGGAAACCTGTACCTCCCATGCACCTGGTCATCAGGCATCCCGAAAAGGCTGGTTCTGGGTGTGAATATTCTGGCCCTGACTATCCTCCTCCTCCTCCTTTGGTAGGCCACGCCCACTGCTGCTAGGAACGGTATGTTCATCCTGGGTCTGAGCTTGTTATTTTGTTAGCGCGCAAATTAATGCGTTGCGCGTGTTGTAGGCGAGCGTGTGACCCGCGCACCCCTGAAATCCAGTACCCAGTCCAATAGCGTGTGAAAATTTCCGCGCACCCCGGGATACAGGTGCGCTGACGTACTTGCGTGTGTAAGTGTGTAAGTGTCCACGCACCCCTGATATACACATACATAGGCCAATCGCGTGTACGCGCACTTTTGTCCTATTACACGCGATGACACCCTGACGTGCTGTCCAATGACACGCGATTAGACTCTGACGTGCTGTCCAATTACACGCGATGACACTCTGACGTGCAGTCTTTCCACGTGTGCTCTGTCATCACGTGCTGTGTGGGAAACACCCGTGCGGGTCACGTCACAGACGCGCTTACGCGCTGAGGGCCTTTGGTCCAATAGATTCGCGTATGCGTGCTGACGCGCTTACGCGCTGAGGGCCTTTCCTCGATTTTCACGCTGACGTGCAGGATTTTCACGTGCCAATTCACTCCATACCAAGCTGGCCACGCGTAAGCCCACGGAAGACCACGCTCCTGCCCAGAAGGCCGAACTACTGCCCCCCAGAGCCCCGAGCACGCTCCCACCTGCCATCTGCTGCTGCCTGACTGCCTGCTGCCCACGTGCACTGCCATTTGCTGCCTGCACATCAGCCAGGGGTGCTGTTGCTGTGACCACCCCTGCTGGAACCGAAGACTCCCGACTGGAATTCCATCGCTCCACAGCCCAGCCCCAGGACCCAGTTGCCCACCCACTCCTGCCTCTGGGGTTGTCATGTCGGGGCAAACACCATCTGTGACCACTGACAACCCCCGGCCAGTGAGGCAGAGGGGCACCAGCTTCAGTGCCACCGAAGTTGGTGTCCTGGTGGAGCAAGTCCTGGGGCAGTATGATGCCCTCTTCGGAAGTTGGCGCGCCGACAAGGAAGGACGGACTCGGATCTGGACTGACATCGTGACTGCCATCAACGCAGAGGGGGTGGCAGTCCGGGACTTACAACATGTCAGGAAGCGCTGGGAGGACTTCAGGTCCAGGACCCTGAACAAGGCCCGGCGCCTCTTGAAGGCAGCGGATGCCAAGGGGCGCCGGGGCCACTTGTCGGAAGAACAGATGAGGGTCCTGGAACGCATATCCCCAGCGCTCCACGTCCAGGTCCTGGAGAAGCAGACCGGTCTGGAGTCGAGCGGTGAGTGTACATGCATCCTGATTGTGAGCAGTGCGTGTGGTGATTGTTCGGTATTGTGCAGGTTGCACATCTGTTTGTATGGGGTCGAGTATGGGTGGGGGTGTACAGGGCCGTGGGGCTGACACATGCGAGGGCTGTGATGTGTGAGACATGGATGGTGCTTGTGTGTGTGGGCTTGCATGGCAAATGCAGTTGTGCGTGCACACATGTTTGGATGAATGTGTATGTAAGTAGACATGTCCGTGATGTCAGGCATTTATGTTTTTTCGGCTGCATGTATGAGCACTGTGTACATGTGCATGTGTGTGTATTTGACAAGGGTGCAACAGTGATGCAACATGGATGCATGTGACAGCGGTATGTGGAAGCCTGATTGGCAGATGTGACATGGATGCCCGTCTGAACGGTGCGACACTTGGCAGAGGTGTAGACATGCATGCAAGTGTGGTGGTGTGTGTACATGTGTGGTGCACTTCCTGTGTTGCATGTGATGTCTGGCTCCCCTTTGGCTGCTGATGCTGTTGTATGTGTACGGATGGTGTTGGCAGTTGCGATATGGCTGTGGTATGGCACATGTGTGCGAGTTGCAATGACACGTGTGTTGGGGATTGTGATGCCATGTCTGAGGTTTGCCAATGCCACTCATGTGCAACTGTCATGTGTGTATGTGTCCATTGTACAGTGCCCTGATGCCTGTGTTTTGTTTCTCCCTGTCTGCAGCGTCAACTGATGAAGAGGGCGGAGAAGGTGCTGTGGAGCACAGCGGCGGGGATCCGACCGCCAGCCGGAGACGCAAGGCCCAGCTCCCCTCCCGTGTTGTCATCTCGTCGGGGAGTGAGGAGTCCGGGGCCGCGTCCCAGGCCGCAGCTGCCGGGGGAGGTCCAAGAGGCGGAGGTTGCAGTTGGACTCCTCGGCAGCAGAAGGGGCAGCTGGGACCCCACAGGGCCCAACAGGGGAAGATGGCACGGAGTCATCCAGGTTGGTGGGGGGTTTGGTGGAGGAGGAGGCCGTGCAAGCACCAGAGACGGGGTCTGGAGGTGGGGATCCCACTGGTGCTAGTTGTGCAGTGCAGGACCAGGGACAGGAGTCAGCACAGGCCGCCGCGGAGGTGCCTGTGTGCAATCCTGTCCCCGATCCTGTCCCTGCATCATCTTGCACCAGCAGGGATGCCTACGTCCAGACCCGTTTTCAGGCAGGGGATGAGCTGACGACAACTGGCCTTCGTCTGCCTGCGGACGTGGCCATCCAGGTCCGGGTTGAGCCTGTCCTGGCTGGTGTGGCGTTGCGTCAACGGGCCATGCGAGGTGACCTGCAGTCTTTTCATGGAGAGACTGCACGTCATCTCGAATGGCTCGTTGACCACGTCAGCCTGCTGGGACAGGTCACCCAGGCCGGATTCCTCCGTCTGATGGGGCTTGCTCCGACCCCCTCCTCAACTGGACCCCCTACGCGCCAGTCGTCCTCTGTGCCATCTTCCCACCCATCAGTCATCTGGGTGCCCTGTGGAGCTGCCTCTGACGGTGCGGCCAGGCTGGTGGAGGAGGCATCCCTGCCACAGTCGGGAGTCGGAGGTCCAGCAGGGGTGGCCACATCAACAACTGCACCCCAGCCGGCGGAGGATGTGCAGGCAGCAGGAGGCAGTGCACGGGCAGAGGCAGAGCAGCAGCAGCAGCAACATGGTGGGAGAGATGGAGGCTCGGGGCTTTCGACATCGGAGGGGCAGGCATCGGCCGGAGGGCAGGAGGACCCAGGACAGAGAGTGTCTTCCGTGTGGCAGCGGTTGGGCCACGCCATAGGTGCGGAGCGGCGGCGGGCGGAAGAGGCGCGGCTCACAATGGTCAGGGCGGAGAACTCCATGCGGAGGGCCCTGAGGCGGGCCGAGTGCCTCGAGGCAATCCGCAGGGGGTTGGAGGAGGACACGGCGTCGTCCCTGCAGACCCTCGGGGACATGGAATTGGACCGCCTCCGGGACATCGAACAGGAGTTCGATGATGCCCTGGCCCGGGACAGCATGAAGTGAGCCGCTGGACTTGCCCGCCGCCTTTGTATATAGTTCTTTAGTTTTAGGTTTCCTTTCTTTCTTATTATGATTTGGAGTCGACGGACACTGCTCCACTTTTTGTATATAGTTGATTTTTAGTTAGGTTTTTTAGTAGGTTTCCTTTGTTCAGTTGGGCTCATGGACCCTTGGTAGTTTCTTACATAGTTCTTTGTTGCATGGAGATTTCTTTTACATTTCACTTTGGACGACATTTTTTTGGATTCTGATTTGCATTTTTATTATTTTTTATACGGACATGCAGGTTTTATTTTTTTCATCCCCATTGTAGTTTGTTTCCTTTCTTTAGCATTCTTTATTTGTTTAAATACAATTTTGGTTTCCATACTTCACTGTGTGGTATCATCTCATTGGTTTCATGCATGTCATGTTGGGTGTTTTCCCATTCAATTGCAACCATTGTGTGTGACGGACATGGGTTCATTAGCTTCATTAACATTGGGGGTGTAACGTGTGATTTCCTTTTCCATGTGGGTGAATGGGTTACTTGGTAGGGCTTCTTGGCTGTGGAGGCTGACCATTACGCACATGATTGGGGATTGTGAGGAGCTGGTGGGGGCTGCCCCTGGTGGCTGGGGGGTGGGGGTGCAGGGGGACATGAGTGGGGGCCTGGTGGAGGCTGCCCCTGGATGCTGGGGGGTGGGGGTGCAGGGGGACATGAGTGGGGGCCTGCTGGAGGCTGCCCCTGGATGCTGGGGGGTGGGGGTGCAGGGGGACATGAGTGGGGGCCTGCTGGAGGCTGCCCCTGGTGGCTGGGGGGTGGGGGTGCAGGGGGACATGAGTAGGGGCCTGGTGGAGGCTGCCCCTGGATGCTGGGGGGTGGGGGTGCAGGGGGACATGAGTGGGGGCCTGCTGGAGGCTGCCCCTGGATGCTGGGGGGTGGGGGTGGTGGGAGACATGAGTGGGGGCCTGGTGGAGGCTGCCCCTGCACTGCTGGGGGGTGGGGGTGGTGGGAGACATGAGTGGGGGCCTGGTGGAGGCTGCCCCTGGATGCTGGGGGGTGGGGGTGCAGGGGGACATGAGTAGGGGCCTGCTGGAGGCTGCCCCTGGATGCTGGGGGGTGGGGGTGCAGGGGGACATGAGTGGGGGCCTGCTGGAGGCTGCCCCTGGTGGCTGGGGGTGGGGGTGGTGGGAGACATGAGTGGGGGCCTGCTGGAGGCTGCCCCTGGATGGTGGGGGGTGGGGGTGCAGGGGGACATGATTGGGGGCCTGCTGGAGGCTGTCCCTGGATGCTGGGGGGTGGGGGTGCAGGGGGAAATGAGTGGGGGCCTGCTGGAGGCTGCCCCTGGTGGCAGGGGGGTGGGGGTGGTGGGAGACATGAGTGGGGGCCTGGTGGAGGCTGCCCCTGCACTGCTGGGGGGTGGGGGTGGTGGGAGACATGAGTGGGGGCCTGGTGGAGGCTGCCCCTGCACTGCTGGGGGGTGGGGGTGCAGGGGGACATGAGTGGGGGCCTGCTGGAGGCTGCCCCTGGATGCTGGGGGGTGGGGGTGCAGGGGGACATGAGTGTGGGCCTGGTGGAGGCTGCCCCTGCACTGCTGGGGGGTGGGGCTGGTGGGAGACATGAGTGGGGGCCTGG
The DNA here is from genome assembly GCF_040938575.1 of Ambystoma mexicanum. NCBI lineage: Eukaryota > Metazoa > Chordata > Amphibia > Caudata > Ambystomatidae > Ambystoma > Ambystoma mexicanum. The sequence goes on along the minus strand of NC_090935.1, from coordinate 340,696,638 downwards.
TGGAGGCTGCCCCTGGATGCTGGGGGGTGGGGGTGCAGGGGGACATGAGTGGGGGCCTGGTGGAGGCTGCCCCTGGATGCTGGGGGGTGGGGGTGCAGGGGGACATGAGTGGGGGCCTGGTGGAGGCTGCCCCTGGATGCTGGGGGGTGGGGGTGCAGGGGGACATGAGTGGGGGCCTGGTGGAGGCTGCCCCTGCACTGCTGGGGGGTGGGGGTGGTGGGAGACATGAGTGGGGGCCTGGTGGAGGGTGGCCATGGTGGCTGGGGGGTGGGGGTGGTGGGAGACATGAGTGGGGGCCTGGTGGAGGCTGCCCCTGCACTGCTGGGGGGTGGGGGTGGTGGGAGATATGAGTGGGGGCCTGGTGGAGGCTGCCCCTGGATGCTGGGGGGTGGGGGTGGTGGGAGACATGAGTGGGGGCCTGGTGGAGGGTGGCCATGGTGGCTGGGGGGTGGGGGTGGTGGGAGACATGAGTGGGGGCCTGGTGGAGGGTGGCCATGGTGGCTGGGGGGTGGGGGTGGTGGGAGACATGAGTGGGGGCCTGGTGGAGGCTGCCCCTGCACTTCTGGGGGGTGGGGGTGGTGGGAGACATGAGTGGGGGCCTGGTGGAGGCTGCCCCTGGATGCTGGGGGGTGGGGGTGGTGGGAGACATGAGTGGGGGCCTGGTGGAGGGTGGCCATGGTGGCTGGGGGGTGGGGGTGGTGGGAGACATGAGTGGGGGCCTAGTGGAGGGTGGCCATGGTGGCAGGGGGGTGGGGGTGGTGGGAGACATGAGTGAGGGCCTGGTGGAGGGTGACCCTGGATGCTGGGGGGTGGGGGTGCAGGGGGACATGAGTGGGGGCCTGGTGGAGGCTGCCCCTGGATGCTGGGGGGTGGGGGTGCAGGGGAACATGAGTGGGGGCCTGGTGGAGGCTGCCCCTGCACTGCTGGGGGGTGGGGGTGGTGGGAGACATGAGTGGGGGCCTGGTGGAGGGTGGCCATGGTGGCTGGGGGGTGGGGGTGGTGGGAGACATGAGTGAGGGCCTGGTGGAGGGTGACCCTGGATGCTGGGGGGTGGGGTTGCAGGGGGACATGAGTGGGGGCCTGGTGGAGGCTGCCCCTGCACTGCTGGGGATTGGGGGTGGTGGGAGACATGATTGGTGGCCTGGTGGAGGGTGGCCATGGTGGCAGGGGGGTGGGGGTGGTGGGAGACATGAGTGGGGGCCTGGTGGAGGCTGCCCCTGGATGCTGGAGGGTGGGGGTGCAGGGGGACATGAGTGGGGGCCTGCTGGAGGCTGCCCCTGGATGCTGGGGGGTGGGGGTGCAGGGGGACATGAGTGGGGGCCTGCTGGAGACTGCCCCTGGTGGCAGGGGGGTGGGGGTGGTGGGAGACATGAGTGGGGGCCTGGTGGAGGCTGCCCCTGCGCTGCTGGGGGGTGGGGGTGGTGGGAGACATGAGTGGGGGCCTGGTGGAGGCTGCCCCTGCACTGCTGGGGGGTAGGGGTGGTGGGAGACATGAGTGGGGGCCTGGTGGAGGGTGGCCATGGTGGCAGGGGGGTGGGGGTGGTGGGAGACATGAGTGGGGGCCTGGTAGAGGGTGACCCTGGATGCTGGGGGGTGGGGGTGCAGGGGGACATGAGTGGGGGCCTGCTGGAGGCTGCCCCTGGATGCTGGGGGGTGGGGGTGCGGGGGGACATGAGTGGGGTCCTGGTGGAGGCTGCCCCTGGATGCTGGGGGGTGGGGGTGGTGGGAGACATGAGTGGGGGCCTGGTGGAGGCTGCCCCTGCACTGCTGGGGGGTGGGGGTGGTGGGAGACATGAGTGGGGGCCTGGTGGAGGCTGCCCCTGGATGCTGGGGGGTGGGGGTGCAGGGGGACATGAGTGGGGGCCTGCTGGAGGCTGCCCCTGGATGCTGGGGGGTGGGGGTGCAGGGGGACATGAGTGGGGGCCTGCTGGAGGCTGCCCCTGGTGGCTGGAGGGTGGGGGTGCAGGGGGACATGAGTGGGGGCCTGGTGGAGGGTGACCCTGGATGCTGGGGGGTGGGGGTGCAGGGGGACATGAGTGGGGGCCTGGTGGAGGGTGGCCATGGTGGCTGGGGGTGGGGGTGGTGGGAGACATGAGTGGGGGCCTGGTGGAGGCTGCCCCTGGATGCTGGGGGGCGGGGGTGCAGGGGGACATGAGTGGGGGCCTGCTGGAGGCTGCCCCTGGATGCTGGGGGGTGGGGGTGCAGGGGGACATGAGTGGGGGCCTGCTGGAGGCTGCCCCTGGATGCTGGGGGGTGGGGGTGCAGGGGGACATGAGTGGGGGCCTGCTGGAGGCTGCCCCTGGTGGCTGGGGGGTGGGGGTGGTGGGAGACATGAGTGGGGGCCTGGTGGAGGCTGCCCCTGCACTGCTGGGGGGTGGGGGTGGTGGGAGACATGAGTGGGGGCCTGGTGGAGTCTGCCCCTGGATGCTGGGGGGTGGGGGTGGTGGGAGACATGAGTGGGGGCCTGGTGGAGGGCGGCCATGGTGGCAGGGGGGTGGGGGTGGTGGGAGACATGAGTGGGGGCCTGGTGGAGGGTGGCCATGGTGGCAGGGGCGTGGGGGTGGTGGGAGACATGCATTGTTGATCAGTAGTGCAAGGTGACATGTGGGTTGGCTGGGGGGCATGCCCATGGTGGATGGGCTGCCTACGCGACATGAGCATGGCTGCAGGGTAGTCCCCCGTGGTGTGGGCTGGCTGCAGGGTCCGTGGAGGTTGTGGAGCGTACACCTGGGAGGGCCCACACGGACAATTCACGTGTGGACTCCCCAGAACCCCTGAAATACACATACCCTGCTGTAATCGTGTGTGGAACTTCCCGCGCACCCCTGATATACACATACCTTGCTGAAATCGCGTGTGGAAATTCCCGCGCACCCCTGAAATACACGTACCCTGCTCGCACTGGGCCAATCGCGTGTGGAACTTCCCGCGCACCCCTGAAATGCACATACCCTGATGAAATCGCGTGTGGTACTTCCCGCGCACCCCTGAAATACACATGCCTTGCTGTAATCGCGTGTGGAACTTCCCGCGCACCCCTGAAATACACGTACCCTGCTCGCACTGGGCCAATCGCGTGTGGAACTTCCAGCGCACCCCTGAAATACACGTACCCTGCTCGCACTGGGCCAATCGCGTGTGGAACTTCCCGCGCACCCCTGAAATACACATACCCTGATGAAATCGCGTGTGGTACTTCCCGCGCACCCCTGAAATACACATGCCTTGCTGTAATCGCGTGTGGAACTTCCTGCGCACCCCTGAAATACACGTACCCTGCTCGCACTGGGCCAATCGCGTGTGGAACTTCCAGCGCACCCCTGAAATACACGTACCCTGCTGAAATCGCGTGTGGAACTTCCCGCGCACCCCTGAAATACACGTACCCAGCCAAATCACGTGTGAGACTTCCCGCGCACCCCGGTATACACGCACACGTATTTTTTGTCAGCGGGTGTCCGTGTTTGTGGGTACCCCTTTGCACGTAATTTGTCCTGGAGGGCCACAGTATAGGACATTCATCATGGCAGTATATAGGTGCTATTTGTTGGCGCACCTTTTGGCGCACATTTCTTCCAGCCGCAGAGACGCTACCGCTTGCTTTCTTGTGGCGGTCGTGTTTGTGCCTGTGCGCTGGTTTGACCGTGCGCTTTTTTGCCCTATTCTATTCCATGAATACGTGTTGTAGGCGAGCGTGTGGGCGTTCCGCGCACTTGTGCCCTGTACTTCCCCGTGACGCCCACGTTTTGGCAAGTTGTTCCCCATTCCGAGTGTTACGCCCGTGTTCCGCCTACTTTTGTTGCGTGCGCCGCGCTATATGCGATTTTCGCTGTGGCCTGTGCGATTTTCCCTGTGACCCGGCGCACGCTGTTAGCTGGCCTGTACGCCAACGTGCGCCGCGTACTTTTTTATCGCACATCCGTTGGTTTTCTCGCGCACGGCCTTCCATGAATCGATGTGCGCTGCTTTTCGTGCGATTTTCGCACTTGCACTGCGATTTTCGCTATTCCACTGCGATTCGCACGTTCTTGCCCACTTGCGCCGCGCTAATTATTCCATGAATCGGCCTCTTATTGTTTTTATGATATTCGTGTAAAGTTCATTCAAATTAAAACACGTGAATAAATAAATAACAGTATCCAGAAAGGGAAATCTACATGTAGCAAAAAGTGCCAGGAAAGTAGCCAAATAATAGCCCAACTCTCTATGAATGTGACAAGAAAGATCACTACGAGGCCACAATTTAGAAAATGGCACACGTGACATGGTACATTATGCCTGATTGGGAGAAAATTAGTTAAACAAGCCGCTATTGGATTACATCAGCGCAATGAAACAAGAAATAACATCCCTCATTACAAGTTTGCTGCTTTGGTAAATTTGCTGGAAAAATTGCTTCAGATTGCCTGGCAAAGTAAAGTGTTTCCGGTGGGGGTTCACTGATTTACCTCCAGCAAAGAGCTAGGCCCCCAGTGGCAATAAACAGTAGGAATTTCTGGTACCGGTATTAATGGCACCGGAAATACCAGCCATTCCACCGATGGAGTCCTATGTCCCTTAGCGTGTCAGCTGATCATGTCAAGGCATTTCCAGTTGTCATACTAACCACAAGGTCAGCTTTCTGACGCCCCTTTACACTTTCACTTTTCTGTAGAAATGGTGTTGGTGATATTTTGGTGGCTATGCAAAAATAATATTTTTTACTTATTTGTGGCACACCAGAGAGAGGTGCCAGTTCTCTTTCCATGTAGGGCACTGGTTACTCTTCACCCAGCCAGGGCTGGCATTTGTTAAGCCTTTTCCAGTACCCACACCGTCTCCCACTTTTCCCATATCCCAGCAATGCACCCACCCTCCACTGCCCCGCATCACCTGTCTCCCTGGTACCAGAACCCATATTCCACACTTATGATGAAAGAAAATAACATGGTAGCATTTCACTATAATATGACATTTAGGGGCCAATTCATAGAATTCAGCGCACAAGTGGCGCTCGCGGCTGGCGCACAGTGTGCGCGTGCGAATCCCTGCGCCAGCCGCCTGCGCAAAAATCCATTTCCGCGCACAGCGTATTCATGGATTCCAGCCACCAAAACCAGCCGTGGCGCACAGTGGCGCAGCGACCCTGCAGCAGCGCCAGTTACGCCCCCAAGAACGCCTCTCGCGCAGGGAAAAGCCATCAATATACCCAATCCAGCGCAAAGGCCTGCGCTAACCCTGTACCAGCACAGCAAGCGGGCTACGTGTATCACTGGGGTGCGCGGGAAGTACCTCACGCGATTGGCCCCGTGCGAGCAGGGTACGCGTATTTCAGGGGTGCGCGGGAAGTTCCACACGCGATTTCATCATGGCACGTGTATTTCAGGGGTGCGCGGGAATTTCCACACGTGATATCAGCAGGGTACGTGTATTTCAGGGTGCAGGGGAAGTTACACACACGATTCCAGCAGGGTACGTGTATTTCAGGGGTGCGTGGGAATTTCCACACGCGATTGGGCCCGTGCGAGCAGGGTACGTGTATCTCAGGGGTGCGCGGGAAGTTCCACACGCGATTCCATCAGGGTACGTGTATTTCGGGGTGCGCGTGAAGTTCCACACGCGATTCCATCAGGGTACGTGTATTTTCGGGGGGTGCGCGTGAAGTTCCACACGCGATATCAGCAGGGTACGTGTATTTAAGGCTGCAGGGGAAGTTACACACGCGATTCCAGCAGGGTATGTGTATTTCAGGGGTGCGCGGGAATTTCCCCACGCGATTGGGCCCCGTGCGAGCAGGGTACGCGTATCTCAGGGGTGCGCGGGAAGTTCCACACGCGATTCCATCAGGGTACGTGTATTTTGGGGTGCGCGTGAAGTTCCACACGCGATTCCATCAGGGTATGTGTATTTCGGGGTGTGCGTGAAGTTCCACACGCGATATCAGCAGGGTACGTGTATTTCAGGGTGCAGGGGAAGTTACACACGCGATTCCAGCAGGGTACGTGTATTTCAGGGGTGCGCGGGAATTTCCACACGCGATTGGGCCCGTGCGAGCAGGGTACGCGTATCTCAGGGGTGCGCGGGAAGTTCCACACGCGATTCCATCAGGGTACGTGTATTTCGGGGTGCGCGTGAAGTTCCACACGCGATTCCATCAGGGTATGTGTATTTCGGGGTGCGCGTGAAGTTCCACACGCGATATCAGCAGGGTACATGTATTTCAGGGTGCAGGGGACGTTACACACGCGATTCCAGCAAGGTACGTGTATTTCAGGGGTGCGCGGGAATTTCCACACGCGATTGGGCCCGTGCGAGCAGGGTACGCGTATCTCAGGGGTGCGCGGGAAGTTCCACACGCGATTCCATCAGGGTACGTGTATTTCGGGCTGCGCGTGAAGTTCCGCACGCGATATCAGCAGGGTACGTGTATTTCAGGGTTGCGCGTGAAGTTACACACGCGATATCAGCAGGGTACTTGTATTACAGGGTGCAGGGGAAGTTACACACGTGACTTCCGCAGGGTACGTGTATTTAATGGGTGCGCGTGAAGTTCCACACGCGATATCAGCAGGGTACGTGTATTTTAGGGTGCAGGGGAAGTTACACACGCGAAATCAGCAGGGTACGTGTATTCCAGGGGTGCACGGGAAGTTCCACACGGGATTCCATCAGGGTACGTGTATTTCGGGGTGCGGGGGAAGTTCGACACGTGATTCCATCAGGGTACGTGTATTACAGGGGTGCGCGGGGAGCACCACACGTGAATTGCACATGTGGGCCCTCCCAGGTGTTCCCTCTACACCCTCCACAGCACCTGCAGGTGGCTCACACCACAGGGGCCTACCCTGCACATGTCCTGCAGGCACCCCATCCACCATGGCCATGCCGCCCAGCCAACTCACATGTCAACTTGCACTACTGCCCACCAACGCATGTCCCCCTGCACCCCCAGCCACCAGGGGCACCCTCCACAGGCCCCCACCCATGTCTCCCACCACCCCCACCCCCCAGCCACCAGGGGCAGCCTCCACCAGGCCCCCACCCATGTCTCCCAGCACCCACACCCCCCAGCACTGTGGGGCACCTGCCAGCAGGCCCCCACCAATGTCCAACTCATGTTCCCCACCACCCCCACCCCCCAGCACTGTGGGGCACCTGCCAGCAGGCCCCCACCCATGTCTCCCAGCACCCCCACCCCCCAGCCACGAGGGGCACCAACCACCAGGCCCCCACCCATGTCTCCCACCCCCCCCACCCCACAGTCACCAGGGGCAGCCGCCACCAGGCCCCCACCCATGTCTCCCACCACCCCCACCCCCCAGCAGTGCAGGGGCACCCACCACCAGGCCCCCACCCATGTCTCCCAGCACCCCCACCCCCCAGCCACCAGGGGCACAAACCACCAGGCCCCCACCCATGTCTCCCAGCACCCCCACCCCCCAGCCACCAGGGGCACCAACCACCAGGCCCCCACCCATGTCTCCCAGCACCCCCACCCCCCAGCCACCAGGGGCACCTGCCAGCAGGCCCCCACCCATGTCAAACTCATGTTCCCCACCCCCCCAACCCCCCAGCACTGTGGAGCACCTGCCAGCAGGCCCCCACCCATGCGCAACTCATGTTCCCCACCCCCCAGCACTGTGGGGCACCTGCCAGCAGGCCCCCACCCATATCTCCCAGCACCCCCACCCCCCGCCACCAGGGGCAGCCTCCACCAGGCCCCCACCCACGTCTCCCACCACCCCCACCCCCCAGCCGCCAGGGGCAGCCTCCACCATGCCCCCACCCATGTCTCCCACCACCCCCCACTCCCGCAGCCTCCACCAGGCCCCACCCATGTCACCCACCACCCCCACCCCCCAGCAGTGCAGGGGCAGCCTCCACCAGGCCCCCACCCATGTCTCCCACCACCCCCACCCCCCAGCCACCAGGGGCAGCCTCCACCAGGCCCCCGCCCATGTCTCCCACCACCCCCACCCCCCACTCCCCAGGGGCAGCCTCCACCAGGCCCCCACCCATGTCTCCCACCACCCCCACCCCCCAGCAGTGCAGGGGCAGACCCCACCAGGCCCCCACTCATGTCTCCCACCACCCCCACCCCCCCAGCAGTGGAGGGGCAGCCCCCACCAGGCCCCCACCCATGTCTCCCACCACCCCCACCCCCCACTCCCCAGGGGCAGCCTCCACCAGGCCCCACCCATGTCTCCCACCACCCCCACCCCACAGCAGTGCAGGGGCAGCCTCCACCAGGCCCCCACCCATGTCTCCCACCACCCCCACCCCCCCAGCAGTGCAGGGGCAGCCCCCACCAGGCCCCCACTCATGTTCCTCACCACCCCCACCCCCCAGCACTGTGGGGCACCTCCCAGCAGGGTCCCACCCATGTCCAACTCATGTTCCCCACCACTCCCACCCCCCAGCACTGTGGGGCACCTGCCAGCAGGCCCCCACCCATGTCCAACTCATGTTCCCCACCACCCCCACCCCCCAGCACTGTGGGGCACCTGCCAGCAGGCCCCACCCATGTCCAACTCATGTTCCCCACCACCCCCACCCCCCAGCACTGTGGGGCAGCCTCCACCAGGCCCCCACTCATGTCCCCTATCACCCCCACACCCAGCAGTGCAGGGGCAGCCCCCACCAGGCCCCCACTCATGTCTCCCACCACCCCCACCCCCCCAGCAGTGCAGGGGCAGCCCCCACCAGGCCCCCACTCATGTCTCCCAGCCCCCCACCCCCCCAGCAGTGTAGGGGCAGCCCCCACCAGGCCCCCACTCATGTCTCCCAGCACCCCCACCCCCCAGCCACCAGGGGCAACCTCCACCAGGCCCCCACCCATGTCTCCCACCACCCCCAACCCCCCAGCAGTGCAGGGGCAGCCCCCATCAGGCCCCCACTCATGTCTCCCACCACCCCCACCCCCCAGCCACCATGGGCAGCCTCCACCAGGTCCTCACAATCCCCAATCATGTGCGTTATGGTCAGCCTCCACAGCCAAAAAGCCCTACCAAGTAACCCATTCACCCACATGGAAATAGAAATTGCATGTTACACCCCCAATGTTCATAAAGCAAATGAACCCATGTCTGTCACACACAATGGTTGCAATTGAATGGGAAAACACCCAACATGAAATGCATGAAACCAATGAGATGATACCACACAGTGAAGTATGAAAACAAAATTGAATTAAAAAAAAAGAATGGAAATGAAATGAAACAAACTACAATGGCAAAGAAAAAAAGAGAAGCTGCATGTCTGTCTAAAAAAATAAAAACTACAAATCCAAATCCAAAAAAATGTTGTCCAAAGTCACATCAAAAATAAAATCAATCCAATGGAGAACTATGTACAAAACATCCAAGGGTCCATGAGCCCAACTGAACAAAGGAAACCTACAAAAAACCCTAACTAAAATGCAACTATATACAAAAAGTGGAGCAGTGTCCGTCGACTCCAAATCATAATAAGAAACAAAGGAAACCTAAAACTAAAGAACTATATACAAAGGCGGCGGGCAAGTCCAGCGGCTCACTCCGTGGTGTTCCGGGCCAGGGCATCATCGAACTCCTGTTCGATGTCCCGGAGGCGGTCCTGTTCCATGGCCCCGAGGGTCCGCAGGGACAACGCCGTTTCCTCCTCCAACCCCCTGCGGATTGCCTCGAGGCACTCGGCCCGCCTCAGGGCCCTCCGCATGGAGTTCTCCGCCCTGACCATTGTGAGCCGCGCCTCTTCCGCCCGCCGCCGCTCCGCACATATCTGCTGGCCCAACAGCTGCCACACAGAAGACACACCCCGTCCTGGGTCAACCTGCCCTCCGGCCGTTGCCTGCCCCTCCGATGTTGAAGGCCCCGAGCCTTCGTGGCTCCCACCACGTTGCTGCTGCTGCTGTGCCTCTGCCTGTGCACTGCCTCCTGCTGCCTGCACATCCTCCGCTGGCTGGGGTGCAGTTGTTGATGTGGCCACCCCTGCTGGACGTCCGACTCCCGACTGTGGCAGGGATGCCTCCTCCACCAGCCTGGCCGCACCGTCAGAGGCAGCTCCACAGGGCACCCAGGTGACTGATGGGTGGGAAGATGGCACAGAAGACGACTGGCAAGTAGAGGGTCCGGTTGGGGAGGGGGTCGGAGCAAGCCCCATCAGACGGAGGAATCCGGCCTGGGTGCCTGTCCCAGCAGGCTGACGTGGTCAACGAGCCATTCGAGATGACGTGCAGTCTCTCCATGAAAAGACTGCAGGTCACCTCGCATGGCCCGTTGACGCAACGCCACACCAGCCAGGACACGCTCAACCCGGACCTGGATAGCCACGTCCGCAGGCAGAGGAAGGCCAGTTGACGTCAGCTCATCCCCTGCCTGAAAACGGGTCTGGACGTAGGCATCCCTGCTGGTGCAAGATGATGCAGGGACAGGATCGGGGACAGGATTGCACACAGGCACCTCTGCGGCGCCCTGTGCTGCCTCCTGTCCCTGGTCCTGCACTGCACCACTAGCACCAGTGGGATCCCCACCTCCAGACCCCGTCTCTGGTGCTTGCAGGGCCTCCTCCTCCACCAAACCCCCCACCAACCTGGATGACTCCGTGCCATCTTCCCCTGTTGGGCCCTGTGGGGTCCCAGCTGCCCCTTCTGCTGCCGAGGAGTCCAACTCCAACCTCCGCCTCTTGGACCTCCCCCCGGCAGCTGCGGCCTGGGACGCGGCACCGGACTCCTCACTCCCCGACGAGATGACAACACGGGAGGGGAGCCTGGCTTTGCGTCTCCGGCTGGCGGTCGGATCCCCGCCGCTGTGCTCCACAGCACCTCTCCGCCCTCTTCATCAGTTGACGCTGCAGACAGGGAGAAACAAAACACAGGCGTCAGGGCACTGTACAATGGACACATACACACATGACAGTTGCACATGAGTGGCATTGGCAAACCTCAGACATGTCATCACAATCCCCAACACACATGTCATTACAACTCGCACACATGAGCCATACCACAGCCATATCGCAACTGCCACCACCATCCATACACATACAACAGCATGAGCAGCCAAAGGTGAGCCAGACATCACATGCAACACAGGAAGTGCACCACACATGTACACACACCACCACACTTGCATGCATGTGTACACCTCTGCCAAGTGTCGCACTGTTCAGACGGGCATCCATGTCACATCTGCCAATCAGGCTTCCACATACCGCTGTCACATGCATCCATGTTGCATCACTGTTGCACCCTTGTCAAATACACACACATGCACATGTACACAGTGCTGATACATGCAGCCGAAAACAACATACATGCGTGACATCACGGACATGTCTACTTACATACACATTCATCCAAACATGTGTGCCCACACAACTGCATTTGGCATGCAAGCCTACACACACAAGCACCATCCATGTCTCACACATCACAGCCCTCGCATGTGTCAGCCCCACGGCCCTGTACACCCCCACCCATACTCGACCCCATACAAACAGATGTGCAACCTGCACACTACTGAATAATCACCACACGCACTGCTCACAATCAGGATGCATGTACACTCACCGCTCGACTCCAGACGGGTCTGCTTCTCTAGGACCTGGACGTGGAGCGCTGGGGATATGCGTTCCAGGACCCTCATCTGTTCTTCCGACAAGTGGCCACGGCGCACCTTGGCATCCGCTGCCTTCAAGAGGCGCCGGGCCTTGTTCTGGGTCCTGGACCTGAAGTCCTCCCAGCGCTTCCTGACATGTTGTAAGTCGCGGACTGCCACCCCCTCCGCGTTGATGGCAGTCAAGATGTCAGTCCAGATCCGAGTCCGTCCTTCCTTGTCGGCGCGGGAACTTCCGAAGAGGGCATCATACTGCCCCAGGACTTGCTCCACCAGGACACCAACTTCTGTGGCACTGAAGCTGGTGCCCCTCTGCCTCTCTGGCCGGGGGTTGTCAGTGGTCACAGATGGTGTTTGCCCCGACATGACAACCCCAGAGGCAGGAGTGGGTGGGCAACTGGGTCCTGGGGCTGGGCTGTGGAGCGATGGAATCCCAGTCGGGAGTCTTCGGTTCCAGCAGGGGTGGTCACAGCAACAGCACCCCTGGCTGATGTGCAGGCAGCAAATGGCAGTGCACGTGGGCAGCAGGCAGTCAGGCAGCAGCAGATGGCAGGTGGGAGCGTGCTCGGGGCTCTGGGGGGCAGTAGTTCGGCCTTCTGAGCAGGAGCGTGGTCTTCCGTGTGCTTACGCGTGGCCAGCATGATACGGAGTGATTTGGCACGTGAAAAATCTGCACGTCAGCGTGTAATTCGAGGAAAGGCCCTTAGCGCGTAAGCGCGTCTACACGCATACGCATTTTCATTGGACAGAAGGCCCCTCAAGCGTAAGCGCCCCTGTGACGTGACGCGTACAGACGTGCATGGCCATTTCAGCGCGCGTGAAAAACTGCACGTCCGCGTGTAATACGAGGAAAGGGCCCATGCGCGTAAGCGCGCGTGGAAACTGCACGTCCGCGTGTAATACGAGGAAAGGCCCTTAGCGCGTATGCACGGCAGCACGCATATGCGATTTCATTGGACCAAAGGCCCTTAGCGCGTGAGCGCGTCTGTGACGTGACGCGCGCAGGTGTTTCCCTCATTGCACGTGATGACAGAACACACGTGGATTTCCACCAATCGCGTGTGAAAGTTCCCGGCACCCCGGGACACACGCACCCCGAAACACACGTACCCAGGCCAGTTGCGTGTACGCTCACTCCCCTCCGATCACACGCGATGACACTCGGACCGTATCAGAATACAGGAAACCCGCGCACAGCAAAAGACGTGCACAGGCGTCAACGCGTCTGCCACACGAAGGCAGGCCGAAGCGTCCCCGCGCACAGCATAAAAGTGCGCGCAAACAACTAACGCGTATATACAGCGACGATGAATGCCCCATTTGTCGCTGCACTGATCGTGGGACACCGCAGGAGGAGGAGAATAGCCAGGGCACGCATTTTCGCACCACGGACAAGCCTTTTTGGGATGCCTAACGACCAGGTCTACGGCAGGTATAGGTTTCCACCCCATATCATCCTAGACCTGGTCAGGGAGTGGGAAGATGACCTCACATCCCCCACCCTTTGCTCCCAAGCATTGAGCCCCTTGGAGAAGCTGCTCAATGTCCTGCATTTTTTGGCCACTGGGTCATTTCAGTGGACCACTGCCATAGTGGGGGGGGTCTCACAGGCCACGCAGTCACGCTGCCTACACCAGGTACTGGCAATCATGACAGCGCGCCCCTCAGTCCGCAGGCACATATACATGCCCATAACGGCAGAAAGGCAGGCCGTTGTCCTGGATTTTTACAGGGTGGCACACTTCCCCAAAGTGCTCGGTGCCATAGATTGCACCCATGTGGCCCTACGTCCACCTAGGGCCATTGAGCACATCTACCGAAACCGCAAGCACTGGCATTCCATCAATGTACAGGTGGTATGTGATGCAAAGGGAATCATCACCTCTGTCTATGCAAACTACCCTGGCTCCACCCATGACAGTTTCATATACAGAATGTCCGCCCTGAGCCGGGCCCTGGAAGCTGGGCAGCATGGCGACACATGGCTCCTAGGTCAGTACAAATGCCCTTGCACATGCATGCAAGTCACACACAGACAAATATCCAAACCCTAATAATCTCAACTATTATCACCTCCCCAGGGGACAGTGCCTACCCTCTGAGCAACCACATGATGACGCCAATCCGGAACCCCACCACACCACCCCAGGTAAGATACAACGCCGCCCATATTGCAACCAGGGGCATAGTGGAGCGCACATTCGGAGTGCTCAAGTCACGTTTCCGCTCCCTTGACCGCTCTGGTGGGCAACTACTCTATGCACCACCAGTAGTGTGCAGGATCATTGTGGCAGCATGTGTCCTGCACAATGTTGCAACACGGCAGGGCGTCCCGGTGGACATGGTGGTGCCCCCACATCCCCAACCACAGGCACAGGCGCTGCCCATGGGAGGGGACAGGGCACGTGGCGAGGAAGCCCGGACCCAGCTTGTGGCCACATTTTTCACCTAAACTCCCACCCCTGCGGAGTGCACACAGGCCTGGCACATACCAGGTGACAATCGATGATGACAAAGAGACAGTTAACTGTCACAACCCTACCACCCTGAGAAAGATGCCATGGAAGTGCCACATCGTCTGCATCCCTAGCTACTTAAACACAAGCTATCCTGTGTGACCAAAAAGGCACACATATGACATATGACATGATATGGGCCATACACAAGTATTCCAAGGCGCAATGAGGCAGGGAGGGGGGAACAAGGGAACACAGAGAACGGTACTACTAGGCCAGGTGTCATTGAGATCGTGCAAGTGCAGGGGTAGGGGGAATGGGAAAGGTGCAAGGGGAAGGGGGGGGGAGTCCAGTACAGGGGAAGTAGGCCAAAAAAATTATACATAGGTCTCCTGGTGGCAACTACAAAGGTAAGTGCAGACAAGTGCTGGGAAGGGAGGGCTGTAGGGATAGAGAGACAGTACTGCAGTGCAGGGGTTGCCAGGGAGGCAGTGCAAGTGGAGAGTGGCTGGGCCAGGGACCGAGGTCGGTGAGAGTGGCCCAGTTGCAGCTCCTGTGCAGTTCCAGTGGAGAATTCTGCAAGGGAGAGGCAGACAGTAAGCAGAAGCAAAGAGGAAGGTCTTGAGGTGCTTCCAGAACTGGAGATGGTTCCCCTCAAGTTCAAGTCAGGCCGGAAGTCTGTTCCAGGGGGAGGGTCCTGCTGCGGAGAGAAATCTACCCCCAGCTAGTTGCTCTGAGAAGCGGATGACCCGGACATGCAAGGTGTGCATCACACACACCTGCAAAACAGGCCATGGCCATCACTGTCATGTCACTCAAACCCTCCCAAACATCAACATGACATGGCAAGCAATACCCATACACCAATGCAATAACAATAAGGTACACATTGCCATGTCCTAAATGTACAGTGGCATCGGACACTGCTGCCTGACCCGGAATCAGATGAAATGACAGACCAACAAAATCTCCCACCCAAAATAAGTCATTTCCAAATGCATTACAACAGTCGTAGACGTAACATCACAATGAATGCCTGTCTACATGCACATTATGCATTGCAAATTCAACACTGCAGCTCATGTGTGCAGTGTCCTACTCCTGCATCACACTGCTCAGCGCACAGCACAGTGAACAGCCATTGTGTGTGATGCACACCCTGAGCATCACATCTAAGTGACAGACCACGTCAAACATCAAATTAGGCATGTACTGGATCCATGATCGGTCACAGAACATGTGCTGCCGGGACACAGTGGGCACCAGAAGGCAAACAGTGTACACGTGGATATGCAAGGGTGGGAGTACATGTAGTGCATCAGAGTGCAAGTGTGTGGTCCTGCAAGGACATGCACTCCACATATGCATGTGCACTCAAGTGACCATCAGTGTTCCCTACACATCACATGTGAACATCCACCATGTGTACACCCCAGCATGTCAAACCACAACCATCCCCTCGCACCTGAAAGGAAAACACAACACATGAACAGGCATTGATCAGCAGAACACAACATGTACATAGGATACCACCATTACTATGTCAGAGTTCCCATCACACTGCAGGGCAAGGCAACTATCACTAACAACCCCTCCCCCCCTCAAAAATGACCATGACCCACTGAACAACTGCACCTGGGTCATGGAGCCTCCAAACCTCAATTCCACCTGGCCACAGGATCACCTTTACCCTTCGTCACCATCTCCCACCTTGTGTGTAAAAAGATGCCTGAACCCTCAGAATCCACACTCATTTCCAAAATCACAAAATCCAAGGCATAAAAAAGAACCCGAACACCCTCCAGTAGATAACTTGACGTAGCAGTACCTCACAAAGGCCAAGTACTACCACAATGATGCAACAACCAGGGTAGAACAGCAAAACAAAGTCACAACAGGATGTGAGACATGTGTGGTACATGACATAGGATGATGCACCATGAATGGATGTGTACTGTCACAGGTCCCCTGTACAGGCGCGGGAGTGTCACGAAACAACCACCCCCACCATGTCCCGGGTGCCTGCAAGGTCAAACTCACACAGGCCCCTGAGACCCTGGTGGGGAATGAGGTTCAGGGATATGCAGTCGGGACAGGTGTTGACACACTGGATGACTGGAATGAGCGGCAGGAGAGGGGAGGAGGAATGACACATGAAACTAGGGAATGCACGAAAATGTACAACCTGCATGAACACATACACTATCCAAACAAACTTGGACATCATTGTCATGGGCTTCTGTAGTCCAGGCTCAGGAGTGGTACAAACCAACCACCCCCTCTAGGGTTTTGGCGCCTGCAAGCTTGGGGCTTACACAGGCATCCGCAACCCCAGTGGGGAAAGAGGGTCAGGGAACGTTGCTTGGATAGGCACAGGAAGCAGGAACACCGGGTAGAGGGTACAGGTTTCAAAATTGCATAGGATCACGGGTGAATAGGGAGAAAAAAACATACCAAATGGAACCACACATACATCCATGCATCAGTACACTCCCCAGCAAGCCTATGCAGAGCAGTTCGTAAGAAAAACAACAAGACACTTAGCTCTGGTTTTGAGTGCTGGCCTCCTGCCTGCGCACTCTCAGGGCCGGTTACAGGAGCACTGCAATGCTGCAAAGAGAGACACAGTCAACAACCTGTACATGCCAATTGCACAATAACACAACACCAAACATGCCCCACAGCAACAGACTACTCTACAAACAGACAATCTGTGGTTGATGCTTCGTACCCACATATAACATCACCCCTGTGACGGGTCATACACAGTCAATGCAGTAAGGCAGCCGCTACTGGGTGCGTGGCTAATGGAACACCAATGTGTCACAATTCACACAACATGCAATGTTCCCTGGGTAAGCAGACAGACCCATATAGCAAGCCATGACTACAGAGCAAGTTGCGTACCACCATGACCGAAACAAAGTTGCCAGTGCATTTATCATGAAGTACGTGGAAAAGACATGCACTGCACCCGAGTATGTCCCTTGCTGTATGTCCCTGTGAGCTGCCCCTTTCCATGTCTCGGAAGGCTACATGGTTGATACAAGTGCCTCAATGGACCTTGGTGTACCGGAGGGTATGTGCCACTGCCCCTGCATGTGTCCCAGACAACCCTACTATCAGCAGCCATCAGTCCACATACACATCTGAGCTGCATTGCGTGCTTCAACACCAATATACGTCTAAGCTCACCCTCAGTGCTGTGACTAAGCCTGCATGTGCAACTCGCCTGGTGCAAGCTTTGCTGTGTCGTGGCCCCCCTGTGATGCTCACCTTGCCTGGAGTTCCTTGGAACATGTCAGCAGTTCTAGGATGTGGGTCTGCAATCACTGTGCCTCTGCTTCTGCACACATGTGCATGTGGGCACCAACAAACGGGTCCAGAATACCACCGTCCAATGGGCCATGTCTGCTGGCAAAGGTGCTCTGGAGGCTCATCCCCCTGCAGAAAGGGCATGAAACACATGATTAATGCTTCAAAGTCATCTGTGTGTGTCTCATCAGGCATCTCATTACTTGACCATGTCAGAGAGTCACATCACAAATCACACCATCAGTCCGTCTTTCACCTCCAAAGTGTGGAACACTATCTACAGCATGAATGGCAACAAGCACATGTACAGGAAAGATATGAAACATACTACACAATGCATAGCAATCAATGTCCACATTAATCATGACACACCCCATCTAGCAAAAGCTGAACAGTGGACAATGACACCTAAATCATCCCCACTAGGGGTGTCAACACAAGACACACAGCACCAGACATGCCACAGATATGACAGTCCAAAGCCCTTGTGTAAAATGCTGTAACACCGAACCATCCTTGCGAGCCCATGGATAAGGGAGGCAGGAGTGGCATATGTGAGTCAAGGAACCCAAGCAGCAAACACATACACAAGACAACCATGAAGGGCCCAGCTGGAACAGACAGTGGATGCCTTCAAAAGCCACAAAGCACCGCACCGTCACATGAAAGCACAATAGACTAGCAATTTTAAACTAAATCAACTATTAACTAATTACACTAACTATGGAAAACCTACATTACCTATTTAAACTAACTATCAAACAGAAACTTAACTAACTAAACTAAAGGAAAAATCAAAAATGGCCACATACGACTCGGGGGGGAGGGGAGGCACCCAGGAGGGGGGAGGTACAGGGTGCTGCTCAACATCCACATGCGATGATGCTGAGCCAAAAAATAAATCCTCCATGGGCTCAACGCCTGCACAGCACGACCTATGTGGGAGATAGATGGTCGTCCGAGTCTGGCTCATCCTGGAAAGGAGGACGTGGCACAGTAGCCTGGCCACGCCTAGCCGCAGCTTGCCCCTCGTCGGCAGCAAGTCTGCCGGTCGGGTGAGCCTGGTTCTGTGTGGCGATGTGACGTAGGTCTGCATGCAGAACCTCCCGTGTTACACGTGCTTCCTCTTGCAAGGTAGCACGTGTAACACGGAGTTCCTCCTGCAAGGCCTGGCTGGACAACCGCTGCACCTCCCGGCAAGCCTGTAGCTCAGCCGAGATGGTACGCTCAAGCTGTCCAAACCTCTCCTCTGCCTGCTGCCTCTGGGACATCATAAGGACACCCAGAGTGGATCTGAGGGAAGCATACTCCTCCCTCAGGGCATCCATGTGCGCCTCTGCGTGAGCAGCAATTGCTTGACGCAGAGACGACATTTCGGCCTGGCGTGCCCTGTCTGAGGCCGCCATGCCCAGCCTGAGTGAGCGGGCCGTGGACCGTGCCGCCTGCTGCTGGAGAAGCAACTGCCTAGCAGGGGGGAGCACAGATCGGGCCACACGCTCCATGCTCTCAGCGATGTTCTCCATTGCTGCCCCCTGCCGTTCGGAATTGGCAGTCATGTCTTGCACCCACTCAGTATACAGCGGTTGCGCGCGGCGACCGCGTTGCCGGGCTTGACCCATGCAGGACCCAAGGACCGGGGGTCCTCGCTGTGTTGGCACCGCCTGCGGCTGCACGACTACATGCCCCCGTCGACGTGATGTCCCAGGCACATCAGTGACTGGTGTGGAGGGTGACCCTGCGTCCCGATCCACCACGGGCGGAGGAACCAAGACTGTCTGATCCCTCAGTGCAGGTGTCGCAGACAGAGGAGTGTCCACATCAGAATCAATCACCCCTGACACATGGACTTGATGGTCATCCAACTCAACATGGACGTCAGAGTCGTCATCAAGGCTGGACTCATAGGCAGCCAGAGACAAGATGGACTGCAGCACTTGGGGGTTTTCGTGGCCTACCACCCCACGACCCCCACTAGTGCCGGGTCGATGTGGTGTTACCAACCCTGTGTCTGGCATGACAACACCATCCTCTGCCTCCATTGCGTCATCACCTGAAAAATAGAGAGAAAAAGGTCAATACACATGTCAGAAGCACACGACACACACACACACCGACAGCAAAGGCATCCGGCAGACATGTGACACACAACATATGACCTGGCATGCATGCTGGGTCTACTTTGAATAGCTTCTGAGATCAGACCTGTTGAAAGGTGGCAGTTTCCATGGAAGTGGGTCTATGCAGTGCAGAAAATGTGTACGCCACTCACTGCCTACATGTACAAGCACTACATGGTGTGTGCCAGGAAATGTGAAGGCAGTGCAATGTCAAATTCAGACATCACGTGCATTGTGCACTCAATGTGTACCATGTCAAGAAGCCAAGCACCCCTCCACCCCAGTACCAAAGCAGGGATGCCTAGCATGGTATCAGAAGGCTGACCATACACCTGTGTATTGACAGGCAGTGTTGACTGGCATCAACATCTTAATGTGATTCAAATTACAACACTGCAAATGATGCTGGGACAGTGGGCAGGACACATGATGGAAACTCCGGAGGCCGCCCACGTGTGAAGAAGACACAACAAGAGTTGGACAGAGTCATTGGCCATTGAACAGGCTGAGGCCTGTGAGCCACACAGATTGTCAGAGCCTAAACATGTGTGCAACGCAGGACTGAGCCACAGTTGACATGGGAAGGCTGATGAGATGGCAGGCAATGTATGTAACCAAGGACTTATATTACAGTGATCATCCAGTAAAGGACACATAGGGGCATGCGTGAAATGCACATGGAGCATGAATGGGCACTCATGTCCCTGCGGGACATCTGACCCATGCACAGTACAAGTGAGATACCCTGCATCGAGTACTAAGGCTGTACCACACGGCATATGTCTGGCAGATTCTACGCTGGAAGTTAGCATCTACACAGGACACATGAACAAGAAAGTACACATTGGCAAGATTGAAGCAGACCAGTGCAAAGGTGGAACTGGGGTGCAGAGTGGCGGAGGAGGGGCAAGGGAGCATGCCTACATGGAGTCCCACATGCAGGCAGAGGAGACGTGCATGACGGTAGCATTGCATTATTTACACATCAGAACCATGTACACGTCACATGTAGCAGCAATCATGCACAACACATCCCACAAGTGAAACACACACGTCCTCAACAAACACGCATCAACACTCACTGGACTGGGCATCAAAGTCCAGCTTCTTTCCCACTCCTTCGACCAATTCAGGTGGTATGAACTCCGCAACGAGAGCCTCATGCGGAGTGAGTTCTTCCTCCTCTGGTGCAGGCCCACCGCCAGTCACCAGAGTCAAGTTGTAATTTGAGGCACGCTTGGCCTTAGTGCTGCGCTTGATGTCATTCCAGCGCTTTTTGCACTCCTGCGCCGTGCGCACCTCATGGCCGAATGAACTGACATGTTCCGCAACATGCTTCCAGTGGGTGTCACGTTGGGCAGCTGTGGTCTGACTATTGGCACCCACTAGCATGTCATGGCTGTGGCCCCGCACGTAGTCCACGAGGAAGTCCAGTTCCTGCTTACAGAAAGGCTTCTTCCTCGACGTGCAGGAGGTCGTGGCTGTGTGTGGGGTCCCAGCCTGTGCTGCAGGTGCAACCTTCCTCCTCTTGGACTGTGGCCAGACCCCGGCTGGCTAATGCCGCCCTGACCAGTATGGCCAGTGGGTTCGGTGGATTGAGCCAAGGGAGTGGCAGGTGGAGGGATGACCAAAGGCCTGACTTGTGTCAGTGGCAGCTGGGTGCCCACTAATGGACCCTGCGCAGCAACATCAGCTGTGGCAGGGTCGTTGGCCGCAACGGTCCTGGTTGGCAGACTCACAACCGGGGTGCTGTTGGGTGCATCTGCCCCTGCACTTGCCAACACCCGGCTGTTCGGGGCAGCAGATGACATGACTGCCCCAGGGACAAGTGTCTTGGTCTGAGCAGCCCGGCCTGCCCCTATGGTTTCCACCCTGGCCTGTTGGAGATGTACCAAGGGCTCTTCAAGTGCCAACGCAGCCTGCGCTGGCAGACCCTGAGCCTGGGTGGCGGTGTCCACAGCTGCACCTGCAGCTACCACTACCCTTGGGCCCATGGCAGTCGATGGAACGGACTGCCGGGTCATACGGGTGCCAGTGCCAGATGCAGGAGCTGCATCCCCCGGAATCACAGGGGGTGGTGGCATGGCTGCACCGACACATGGCACAACATTGTGCTCAAGTGGCGCACCCCTGCCTCTTCCCCCTCTGTGGCTGCCCTGGACACCCTGGAGTCCCCCTACTCCCTGGTCACCACGGCCACGTCCCCGACCACGCCCGCCACGAGGAGTACGCCCAGCTGAGGCGCCCCTCACCTTTGGTGGCCTCCCAACCATGGCACAGATGTAGTAGTGCTGGCACAGATGGAGTGGTGCCGATGGGAGGTGTACACCACAATTGACCTGGGCAATTGGGGTGAAGGGGGTGGGAAGCAAGATGTTAACAGCCCCTCTGCACCTGCAAGGCTGTATGTGACCCCGGTGATGTGGTGACGGGTCACGCAACGCTCAGGCACCCCAAAACTGCAGTAAAACCGTGCACGCAACCCTGCAGCCTACGTGCGTGGATTCAACATCCCGCAGTACGCGGTGGCACCCAGTAACAAAAATTACGCGTACGCGTGGGACACGCAGGCTACTATGACATCAAAAATGGGTGCGATACACAGGGGCACCCGCAGTGGGAAAAAGAGCGTGTGCGACTCACCGTCTGACTAGCGCGATGCAGAAAAACACGCGTAGCCAATACCCCCGCCAAAAGAAGAGATACGTCCTTGATAGCTGTGAAGTTGTGATGGCGCGTGAAACAACAGGAAGCAGCAACACACGTCGGTCTCCACGAAAGGGACGTACAGCGAACTGCTGGGCCCGCTCACCTTTAACCCGTGCTGAGGGAAACGCACGCACGCGTCACGTCACTTACGCGCATGGGCCCTTTCTTCGTATTGCACGCGGATGTGCAGTTTCCACACGCGCTTACGCGCATGGCCCTTTCCACGTATTACACGCGGACGTGCAGTTTCCACACGCGCTTACGCGCATGGCCCTTTCCACGTATTACACGCGGATGTGCAGTTTCCACACGCGCTTACGCGCATGGCCCTTTCCACGTATTACACGCAGATGTGCAGTTTCCACACACGCTTACGCGCATGGGCCCTTTCCTCGTATTACACGCGGACGTGCAGTTTTTCACGGGCGCTGAAATGGCCATGCACATCTGTACGCGTCACGTCACAGGGGCGCTTGCGCTTGAGGGGCCTTCTGTCCAATGAAAATGCATATGCGTGCAGACGCGCTTACGCGCTAAGGGCCTTTCCTCGAATTACACGCTGACGTGCAGATTTTTCACGTGCCAAATCACTCCGTATCAAGCTGGCCACGCGTAAGCACACGGAAGACCACGCTCCTGCCCAGAAGGCCGAACTACTGCCCCCCAGAGCCCCGAGCACGCTCCCACCTGCCATCTGCTGCTGCCTGACTGCCTGCTGCCCACGTGCACTGCCATTTGCTGCCTGCACATCAACCAGGGGTGCTGTTGCTGTGACCACCCCTGCTGGAACCGAAGACTCCCGACTGGGATTCCATCGCTCCACAGCCCAGCCCCAGGACCCAGTTGCCAACCCACTCCTGCCTCTGGGGTTGTCATGTCAGGGCAAACACCATCTGTGACCACTGACAACCCCCGGCCAGAGAGGCAGAGGGGCACCAGCATCAGTGCCACCGAAGTTGGTGTCCTGGTGGAGCAAGTCCTGGGGCAGTATGATGCCCTCTTCGGAAGTTCCCGCGCCGACAAGGAAGGACGGACTCGGATCTGGACTGACATCGTGACTGCCATCAACGCGGAGGGGGTGGCAATCCGCGACTTACAACATGTCAGGAAGCGCTGGGAGGACTTCAGGTCCAGGACCCTGAACAAGGCCCGGCGCCTCTTGAAGGCAGCGGATGCCAAGGGGCGCCGGGGCCACTTGTCGGAAGAACAGATGAGGGTCCTGGAACGCATATCCCCAGCGCTCCACGTCCAGGTCCTAGAGAAGCAGACCCGTCTGGAGTCGAGCGGTGAGTGTACATGCATCCTGATTGTGAGCATTGCGTGTAGTGATTATTCAGTAGTGTGCAGGTTGCACATCTGTTTGTATGGGGTCGAGTATGGGTGGGGTTGTACAGGGCCGTGGGGCTGACACATGCGAGGGCTGTGATGTGTGAGACATGGATGGTGCTTGTGTGTGTAGGCTTGCATGCCAAATGCAGTTGTGTGGGCACACATGTTTGGATGAATGTGTATGTAAGTAGACATGTCCGTGATGTCACGCATGTATGTTGTTTTCGGCTGCATGTATCAGCACTGTGTACATGTGCATGTGTGTGTATTTGACAAGGGTGCAACAGTGATGCAACATGGATGCATGTGACAGTGGTATGTGGAAGCCTGATTGGCAGATGTGACATGGATGCCCGTCTGAACAGTGCGACACTTGGCAGAGGTGTACACATGCATGCAAGTGTGGTGGTGTGTGTACATGTGTGGTGCACTTCCTGTGTTGCATGTGATGTCTGGCTCACCTTTGGCTGCTCATGCTGTTGTATGTGTATGGATGGTGGTGGCAGTTGCGATATGGCTGTGGTATGGCTCATGTGTGCGAGTTGTAATGACATGTGTGTTGGGGATTGTGATGACATGTCTGAGGTTTGCCAATGCCACTCATGTGCAACTGTCATGTGTGTATGTGTCCATTGTACAGTGCCCTGATGCCTGTGTTTTGTTTCTCCCTGTCTGCAGCATCAACTGATGAAGAGGGCGGAGAAGGTGCTGTGGAGCACAGCGGCGGGGATCCCACCGCCAGCCGGAAACGCAAGGCCCGGCTCCCCTCCCGTGTTGTCATCTCGTCGGGGAGTGAGGAGTCCGGTGCCGCATCCCAGGCCGCAGCTGTCGGGGGGAGGTCCAAGAGGCGGAGGTTGGAGTTGGACTCCTCGGCAGCAGAAGGGGCAGCTGGGACCCCACAGGGCCCAACAGGGGAAGATGGCACGGAGTCATCCAGGTTGGTGGGGGGTTTGGTGGAGGAGGAGGCCGTGCAAGCACCAGAGACGGGGTCTGGAGGTGGGGATCCCACTGGTGCTAGTGGTGCAGTGCAGGACCAGGGACAGGAGGCAGCACAGGCCGCCGCGGAGGTGCCTGTGTGCAATCCTGTCCCCGATCCTGTCCCTGCATCATCTTGCACCAGCAGGGACGCCTACGTCCAGACCCGTTTTCAGGCAGGGGATGAGCTGACGTCAACTGGCCTTCCTCTGCCTGCGGACGTGGCTATCCAGGTCCGGGTTGAGCCTGTCCTGGCTGGTGTGGCGTTGCGTCAACGGGCCATGCGAGTTGACCTGCAGTCTTTTCATGGAGAGACTGCACGTCATCTCGAATGGCTCGTTGACCACGTCAGCCTGCTGGGACAGGTCACCCAGGCCGGATTCCTCCGTCTGATGGGGCTTGCTCCGACCACCTCCTCAACTGGACCCCCTACGCGCCAGTCGTCCTCTGTGCCATCTTCCCACCCATCAGTCACCTGGGTGCCCTGTGGAGCTGCCTCTGACGGTGCGGCCAGGCTGGTGGAGGAGGCATCCCTGCCACAGTCGGGAGTCGGACGTCCAGCAGGGGTGGCCACATCAACAACTGCACCCCAGCCGGCGGAGTATGTGCAGGCAGCAGGAGGCAGTGCACGGGCAGAGGCACAGCAGCAGCAGCAACGTGGTGGGAGCCACGAAGGCTCGGGGCC
Source organism: Ambystoma mexicanum (assembly GCF_040938575.1). Classification (NCBI taxonomy): domain Eukaryota; kingdom Metazoa; phylum Chordata; class Amphibia; order Caudata; family Ambystomatidae; genus Ambystoma; species Ambystoma mexicanum. The sequence goes on along the minus strand of NC_090935.1, from coordinate 340,671,479 downwards.
TTCAACATCGGAGGGGCAGGCATCGGCTGGAGGGCAGGTTGACCCAGGACGGGGTGTGTCTTCTGTGTGGCAGCGGTTGGGCCAGCAGATAGGTGCGGAGCGGCGGCGGGCGGAAGAGGCGCGGCTCACAATGGTCAGGGCGGAGAACTCCATGCAGAGGGCCCTGAGGCGGGCCGAGTGCCTCGAGGCAATCCGCAGGGGGTTGGAGGAGGACACGGCGTCGTCCCTGCGGACCCTCGGGGCCATGGAACAGGACCGCCTCCGGGACATCGAACAGGAGTTCGATGATGCCCTGGCCCGGAACACCACGGAGTGAGCCGCTAGACTTGCCCGCCGCCTTTGTATATAGTTCTTTAGTTTTAGGTTTCCTTTGTTTGTTCTTATGATTTGGAGTCGACGGACACTGCTCCACTTTTTGTATATAGTTGCATTTTAGTTAGGGTTTTTTGTAGGTTTCCTTTGTTCAGTTGGGCTCATGGACCCTTGGATGTTTTGTACATAGTTCTTCATTGGATTGATTTTATTTTTCATTTGACTTTGGACAACATTTTTTTGGATTTGGATTTGGTGTTTTTATTTTTTTACACGGACATGCAGCTTATGTTTTTTTCATTGCCATTGTAGTTTGTTTCTTTTCATTTGCATTCTTATTTTTTTTAATACAATTTTGTTTTCATACTTCACTGTGTGGTATCATCTCATTGGTTTCATGCATGTCATGTTGGGTGTTTTCCCATTCAATTGCAACCATTGTGTGTGACGGACATGGGTTCATTTGCTTTATGAACATTGGGGGTGTAACATGTAATTTCCATTTCCATGTGGGTGAATGGGTTACTTGGTAGGGCTTTTTGGCTGTGGAGGCTAACCATAACGCACATGATTGGGGATTGTGAGGACCTGGTGGAGGCTGCCCATGGTGGCTGGGGGGTGTGGGTGATAGGGGACATGAGTGGGGGCCTGGTGGGGGCTGGCCATGGTGGCTGGGGGGTGGGGGTGGTGGGAGACATGGGTGGGGGCCTGGTGGAGGGTGCCCCTGGTGGCTGGGGGGTGGGGGTGCTGGGAGACATGGGTGGGGGCCTGGTGGTTGGTGCCCCTGGTGGCTGGGGGGTGGGGGTGCTGGGAGACATGGGTGGGGGCCTGGTGGTGGGTGCCCCTGCACTGCTGGGGGGTGGGGGTGGTGGGAGACATGGGTGGGGGCCTGGTGGTGGGTGCCCCTGCACTGCTGGGGGGTGGGGGTGGTGGGAGACATGGGTGGGGGCCTGGTGGTTTGTGCCCCTGGTGGCTGGGGGGTGGGGGTGCTGGGAGACATGGGTGGGGGCCTGGTGGTGGGTGCCCCTGCACTGCTGGGGGGTGGGGGTGGTGGGAGACATGGGTGGGGGCCTGGTGGTGGGAGCCCCTGCACTGCTGGGGGTGGGGGTGGTGGGGAACATGAGTTGGACATGGGTGGGGGCCTGCTGGCAGGTGCCCCACAGTGCTGGGGGGTGGGGGTGGTGGGGAACATGAGTTGGACATGGGTGGGGGCCTGCTGGCAGGTGTCACACAGTGCTGGGGGGTAGGGGTGCAGGGGTACATGAGTTGCACATGGGTGGGGGCCTGCTGGCAGGTGCCCCACAGTGCTGGGGGTGTGGGTGCTGGGAGACATGGGTGGGGGCCTGGTGGAGGCTGCCCCTGGTGGCTTGGGGGTGGGGGTGGGGGGAGACATGAGTGGGGGCCTGGTGGGGGCTGCCCCTGCACTGCTGGGGGTGGGGGTGATAGGGGACATGAGTGGGGGCCTGGTGGAGGGTGCCCCACAGTGCTGCGGGGTGGGGGTGGTGGGGAACATGAGTTGGACATGGGTGGGGGCCTGCTGGCAGGTGCCCCACAGTGCTGGGGGGTGGGGGTGGTGGGGAACATGAGTTGGACATGGGTGAGGGCCTGCTGGCAGGTGCCCCACAGTGCTGGGGGGTGGGGGTGCAGGGGTACATGAGTTGCACATGGGTGGGGGCCTGCTGGCAGGTGCCCCACAGTGCTGGGGGGTGGGGAACATGAGTTGCGCATGGGTGGGGGCCTGCTGGCAGGTGCCCCACAGTGCTGTGGGGGGGGTGGGGAACATGAGTTTGACATGGGTGGGGTCCTGCTGGCAGGTGCCCCTGGTGGCTGGGGGGTGAGGGTGCTGGGAGACATGGGTGGGGGCCTGGTGGTTGGTGCCCCTGGTGGCTGGGGGGTGGGGGTGCTGGGAGACATGGGTGGGGGCCTGGTGGTTGGTGCCCCTGGTGGCTGGGGGGTGGGGGTGCTGGGAGACATGGGTGGGGGCCTGATGGTTTGTGCCCCTGGTGGCTGGGGGGTGGGGGTGCTGGGAGACATGGGTGGGGGCCTGGTGGTGGGTGCCCCTGCACTGCTGGGGGGTGGGGGTGGTGGGAGACATGGGTGGGGGCCTGGTGGAGGCTGCCCCTGGTGACTGGGGGGGTGGGGGTGGTGGGAGACATGGGTGGGGGCCTGGTGGTTGGTGCCCCTGGTGGCTGGGGGGTGGGGGTGCTGGGAGACATGGGTGGGGGCCTGCTGGCAGGTGCCCCACAGTGCCGGGGGGTGGGGGTGGTGGGGAACATGAGTTGGACATGGGTGGGGGCCTGCTGGCAGGTGCCCCACAGTGCTGGGGGGTGTGGGTGCTGGGAGACATGGGTGGAGGCCTGGTGGAGGCTGCCCCTGGTGGCTGGGGGGTGGGGGTGGTGGGAGACATGGGTGGGGGCCTGTGGAGGGTGCCCCTGGTGGCTGGGGGTGCAGGGGGACATGCGTTGGTGGGCAGTAGTGCAAGTTGACATGTGGGTTGGCTGGGGGGCATGGCCATGGTGGATGGGGTGCCTGCAGGACATGTGCAGGGTAGGCCCCTGTGGTGTGAGCCACCTGCAGGTGCCGTGGAGGGTGTAGAGGGAACACCTGGGAGGGCCCACACGTGCAATTCACGTGTGGTGCTCCCCGCGCACCCCTTTAATACACGTACCCTGATGGAATCACGTGTCGAACTTCCCCCGCACCCCGAAATACACGTACCCTGATGGAATCGCGTGTGGAACTTCCCGCGCACCCCTGGAATACACGTACCCTGCTGATTTCGCGTGTGTAACTTCCCCTGCACCCTGAAATACACGTACCCTGCTGATATCGCGTGTGGAACTTCACGTACACCCCTGAAATACACGTACCCTGCGGAAATCGCGTGTGTAACTTCCCATGCACCCTGAAATACACGTACCCTGCTGATATCGCGTGTGGAACTTCACACGCACCCCTGAAATACACGTACCCTGCGGAAATCGCGTGTGTGACTTCCCCTGCACCCTGAAATACACGTACCCTGCTGATATCGTGTGTGGAACTTCACGCGCACCTCGAAATACACGTACCCTGATGGAATCGCGTGTGGAACTTCCCGCGCACCCCTGAGATACGCGTACCCTGCTCGCACGGGCCCAATCGCATGTGGAAATTCCCGCGCACCCCTGAAATACACGTACCATGATGAAATCGCGTGTGTAACTCCACCTGCACCCTGAAATACACGTACCCTGATGGAATCGCGTGTGGAAGTTCCCGCGCACCCCTGGAATACACGTACCCTGATGGAATCGCGTGTGGAACTTCACGCGCACCCCGAAATACACGTACCCTGATGGAATCGCGTGTGGAACTTCCCGCGCACCCCTGAGATACGCGTACCCTGCTCGCACGGGCCCAATCGCGTGTGGAAATTCCCGCGCACCCCTGAAATACACGTACCATGATGAAATTGCGTGTGTAACTCCACCTGCACCCTGAAATACACGTACCCTGCTGATATCGCGTGTGGAACTTCAGGCGCACCCCGAAATACACGTACCCTGATGGAATCGCGTGTGGAACTTCACGCGCACCCCGAAATACACGTACCCTGATGGAATCGCGTGTGGAACTTCACGCGCATCCCGAAATACACGTACCCTGATGGAATCGCGTGTGGAACTTCCCGCGCACCCCTGAGATACGCGTACCCTGCTCGCACAGGCACTATTGCTGTATGTTGCCACTTTTGTAATGCGCAGGGACGCTACCGGCTGCCTTCGTGTGGCGGCCGTGTTTGGGCTTGTGTGTGTCTTTCGCTGTGCGTGGCTTTGCCCTATTCGATTCCATGAATACGTGTGGTTCGGGTGCGTGTGGGCGTTCCGTCTGCTTCCCTGCAGTACATCCCCAGTTACGCCCTTGTTTTCGCGAGTTCAGACCTGACGGGAATGACACCTCCACATGCAGGACTCGAGATCACCCGGTATGGAAACAACAGTGGTGGCGGGTTAACCGCCACCGTTATTTCCATACCGGGTGACTCGTAATGAGGCTCTAAGTGCTCAACTGTCCTGGAAGCTAGCAACAATGAGATTTGTTAAGGAAATTGCTCTGGAAATTAAAGTCTGATGGTGATTTTAAATGTGCTTGATGGTTTTTCCTTTTCCTTTTTTGTCTTTTTTCATTTGTGTTTCTTATTCAGTTTAAATGAATTTTAATAAATGTGCAATTTGGCATTATTTTGTAAATAGGAGGATAACGTGCTTTTTTATATGTCCTTATTGTTGTCTTATTTGTTTTTATAGTACATATTATGTAAATGATGTACTCCTCTTTGATATTAAAATTTTGTGAAAGGGTTATTTTTTTTTACCCGAAAGACCTGCTTTTAAAGTTCTAAATTTAAGTTCACACGTGTCAGTTAAGAATGGCAATCATATTCTGCCATCTTGCCTATCAGCGTGTGCCCCATGTATAGTATTGCTAGTGTGTAATGAGCATTGGCCCACTGGGAGCATCAGTACCACTAACTAGCCAGCCCACCCCGCAGCGAACCCTCCTCTTCTGAAGTCCCACCAGAGTGCTTCAAGGCCCCCACTGGTTTTCCCATTAACTCTGTAATTGGATTTGACATCTGGAGAGCAATAGGTTGCCTACCTCTGCACTCACACCATATTCGAACAACAATTACAAGGCGTTCACAGTTCAATCCTATGAAGTGGTTTGGCCACCATGATAAAAACCTGCAAATGCGCGCGTGGCTGATTCCCTGAAAGAGTAGTGCTAGCGCAGGGGCAACGTTAGCTGGATAGCTCCTGGGTTAACATGTCTGGCTCACGTGTTGTGCACTGGCTGCTAACTTACTTATGGCAGTGCATTGTTGACTGACTTGTGCATATTGTGTCAGCTTCTTTGAGAACCTTGCAGAACAGCCTTTGCGTCATTACAACAGTGTTTATTTGCAACCAAGTGAAGGATACAAGCCTGTGCAGTGCATTATTGCAACGTGCATACTCGTATACTTCATGGAATATTTGCAAATCGTTGCATGTTTAAATGGACTTTAAGTGCATTTGAGTGCATCCGGCTGGCCGCACATATTGCGTTGTCCTTGTGGCAAGATTCTTTTTGTGTGCCCGAGGGCCTGGTTAATGTGAGCCATGCTTAAAGTGCAAAGCCTTGCAATGCCTCCACAGGCAGTAGAGAAGCTTTGTAAGAAGGGATTGGTTGAAATCAATACATGCTTGTGGACCCGAATTCTTGATTGTAAGCCGAGAAGTTCAAACATACTCCATCCAAGCCAGAAATTGCCATCACTGATTTCACTTGAAAGCTTTGCAGCACCACAATTTGAGATGGTTAGTGTGCCCAGTGGACTGTTTCATCATCGCAGGCAAAGCAAGAAACTCGGAATGTTAAATGACCAGGATTTCCTTCTGGTTCCGGAAATCACTGAATCCACAGACACTGGCTTCAAACATCCGTGGATGTCTCAGGAAGCTGTGTAATGTCTGGCAAAACCCCAGAGAGTTCACAGCAATGCTATCCATTTTGCTTACCCTGGAGGCTACGCCAATGCGGTGTACCTGCCCCCTCAGAGAATTTGTTTAGACATTTTAATCTTCTTCCAGACCAGTACAAACATGCATGCCCCCCCCACCACTTCAGGTGAAGTGCTGTGTGGATGATACACCCACTTTGCTATTCAGAAAGATTCCTCCTTGCATGTTCAGAATACCACCAAAGACGCACCTCTACTGCTGGTGTGAATGCAATTGTATAGAATGCCCTTATTGCAGCCCTGGCACTGCCTGGGATCCAGGGCGGGGTTACTCACAAGCCTTTGCTCCAGGTATCACATCTCAGTTGCAATGAGATCCTTGGACTGGCTTCCAGTCACTCTCAGCGTGGAATCAAGAACGTTCTGTATCCTAAAGAAAATACCCACTTGGCCAATGGATCTCAAATTATTGCCACTCAAGATCTCTTACGTCAAAAGGTGTCTTGAACTTAACATCCTAAAAATCGGCCAAGTTCATCAGGAGGTCCAACAATTCAGGACTGAAATCCCCGTTCAGGGTGTCTCCTTGCCTGCTATGCAGTGCAGAAGAGTGTGTTAAATGTTGACAAGAATGGTTTCTGCTAGTCCCAGTGTCTGTATGATATGTAAGTGCAATGCATGCTGGGTGGCTGTCCTGATATGCACATGAGTGTCAAGCCTGACCTTTCTGTGTATTGCCTGCATTTGGAATACGTGTGCAGCCCCTCTTTGATTATACTTTAGTGGCATTGCACGCAAGCATAGAGGAGGTTGCACAAATGAACTGTGCCCTAAGAACATCTGAAGACAAAGGTGTGCAATTAGTAATTCAGCAGATTTCACACATTTCAAGCACAGGCAATTACCAAGAGGAAACCATTAGACAAGAACTCGTGCACCTACTTCCACCTCCACAATTGTTTTGTCCTGCGAGGACGTTCTCCCTCGCTCAGGTTGAGCATCCAAACGACGCTGGAATTATGAATATGCAGGAGGTCTCGAGAGACAGAGACATAGGGCGAGCCTGATCTTCTTATTATATGCATAGACTTCGCGGGGGAAGGTGAGTTCAAAAGTGGAAGAGCGCTAATTAAATCCTTTTTTTACTAAAGGCAAGGCGAATGTATGTTTCCAGGAAAAAATCATATAATGGATTTAATTATTCAATATTCAAAGCATTTAAATGCAAATGGAATTTTGGCATTAATTAACTTTGATGCTGTCATGAAAAGGGAGACACTGGTTATTATTTGAACATCAGTATGAAAAACCTTCTCACAGCAGTCCTGGTTATACCGTGAATTATTTCTATACACGTTTTGCCATTTTAGTTTCATAAAGTGTACATTGAATAGTCGAAAAAGTGGCTGGTCACACAGTACCTGTCATCAACATTTGTAATATCAGCTGACAAAGGATAATTCCTTTGGTTTGATGGAAGACCCTTTGTGAGAAACTAACGACTCCTCTCCATTCTTAACACATTAACCCATCCGGTAACAGCCCAGCCAAACTGCTAGACCAGGTCCCCTCTGCACAGAAACACATGCAACCCCAGAAATGTGTTGGCCTTTTTGAGCCTCCTCAGTGGGGTGCAGCTTGGTTTCCTATCGCACAAGGAGCAAGGGCCCACGTCTGGACAGAAGCTTTTGAATACATCTGAACTACTGGCAATGCTCTGGGCAACCTTCCAAACTACCGTTTTTTAGCATGTTTGCGCCATAGCAAAAGGGATCCAGGGATTTGCAAATTAGCTAGGGACTGCTACCAATGGTAGCAGCCCAGCCTCAAATGCTAGGCCAGGTCCCCTCTGCACAGAAATACATGCAGCCCCACACATGTTTCGGCCTTGTTGGGCCTCCTCAGTGAGGTGCAGATTGGATCCCTATAGCGCAACGAGTAAAGGACCCACGTCTGGGCATTCCCTCTCTCAAGGCCAAAACATGTTTGGGTATGCTTGTGGTCTTGTGCAAGGCATGTGACCAAGCAGTTTGGGCTGGACTGTCCTTCTTGCTGTTGAACCAAGCCTAAGTTGCATATGGTCTTTTCCCTTTTGTAATGGCTTGGCAAGTAAAGAATAATGGTCTGGAGGGTTGCCCAGAGCAATGCCAGAGGCTAGGATTCATTCCAAACTTCAAGCAATCACCTCTTTTGTTTTGCACAAGGTTTTGGCTGAGAAGAGTATATAGTGACATGTGATGAGGTGACTGGCCGTGTTAAAGCTTATGGAGCATTTCACAGGCTTCTTGTTACGGCATTCTCTGTGAAGTACAGTCACATTTCTGAAAAGGGAGTAGTTATGGTTCCTGGATACGAATCGCTTCTCCTCCAATGCTTTTTGACTTTCCCTTTTGTAATTTAATTTTATTGCTTTTACAACAACAAACAGAAGAAAAAAAAACGAATTTGATAATATGAAATCAAATCATATGCACACCTTCAACAGGCTGTAGCCTTATGGCTCGGGGCCGAGGCGCTCAGCACTCTGTGCACTCACTGGGCAGTTGGGGTATTCCATTTCTGGAGAATCCAGGTTCTCTTTCCCGTGGCACCCAATACCGCTTTTGGTGTTGCAAATAAAATACTAGTATTCAGCTGAATTTTAAGATCCTGTAGCACATTAAGCATAGAAACCCAGGGCCGGGTCAGTGCAATGGCTTTATTATAGATCTGGACTGTGCTCAGCCCGCCGCCTGCCAGGCGCCATTCCATGTGTGATGTGTCGTAGGGCGTTGCATGATATTCTGGAGTAATACAGACTTGGGAGGCAAGGCTGATATGGAGGCATGTGTTAACTTCCTGCAAAGCCTTGGGAACTGGAGGTCTGGTGTACAAGAGGTACCAGTTGCCCATCTGGCGGGGCAGAATTAGGACGCCGGCTGATGGCGTGCACGGAAGTGCTTTACCTGTGCACCTTTACCTGAACTCATTCAGCGAGGCAACCCCTCATTCTGCCATTTTGGCCAGACACCATCTTCTGTGAACATAACAGTATGGTGGGGTGTGGCCTTTCTCTTCACTGTGTTGTGGTTTCAGAAGGACTCACAAATGCATGTGTGGCTCTTATGTTGCCAGCATATACTAGTATTATCATGTGTTTAGTAATGTTTACTAATGTCTGATGAGATGGGGAATGTGTTGACATTATTTTGATGTGCCCCTGAGTGCATGCATTCATATTAGCAATGCCCTTAGTGTCTGCAACTGTTTTACACCTTTATGTACTACAACTCCCTTCAGCCCTACACAGGATAGTCATTGGGGGGTGGAGGGGTGGAGGGATGGGCGGATGTGTATTCTGAAACCTCTTCTTCACCCAACTTCTCTTGATAGGCATGTGCCAGCATACTACAGTCATGGAATATGCCCCGGGGGATTAATAATGGGGTGTAATGTCCTTTGGTCTGACATGTTTTCATTTCCTCAGACGCTTTCATTCAGATAATAAATGCCTTTTTCTATGCAGATGTTTCCCAAAAGTTTTTTAACAAAAACTCCCATAGCCTTACACATTCAATTGGGCGGGCTGATGAGAGCGGTAATCTGAAACTTCTGCTACGACAATCCTCCCCACCAATGCATATGCAAACGTAGAGTACCATACCCCTGACAGTAATGTGTTGCAATGTCAATTGACCTAACATTTTATTATTTCATATCTACTTCGTAGCTACATTCAATTAGATAACAATGGGCCTCATTACAAGGGTGCCGGTCCGGAAACAATGGTGCCGGTAAGCTTACCAACACCTGTTATGTTCGGACCGGCACACTACGGGTTTGCCTGCCAGAGCCACTGTGCCCGACAGGGCTGACCCTGCCGGGCACAGTGGCCATGGTAGGCAAGCGGTCACCGAAGCACCGGCACCATTAACAACAGTGCCGGCCCTTCCTTGGTGTCCATTCCCATAGAGTGCATAGGACTCTATGAGAATGGGGACATACAAATTGCCGGTGCCTGACTTCCCGGACCACCGGGGTTGTTACCGGGAAGTCAAGCGCCGGTCATTATTTACGGGTCCGGCAGCAACCTTACCGCTGGACCCGTAATGAGTCCCAATGTCTTTATTCTATGCAAATTAATGGTTGCCACATGTTTTAAGACAACGCCCACCAGCCCAGCTGAGGATTTTCTGTAGGGGTTGGAGTCCGAATCAGCTTCCCTTGCCTTTGCATATGCCACTATGCAATAGTAACGCACTGCGCCCCTGATGCTTAGCAATGCAAAGTTATGCCAATTGATGCTTCCCTTAATCATTTTCTGTAGATCTACCCACACCACCCTGGTTGACAGAGATGAAAAAATATGAAAAGTTTTTTTTCTTTGTCATCATCAGGAATGCAACAAAGAATACATGAATAAATATATAAATAAAGGGATAAATGAAAACATGAGTCTGTATTCAGTTGGCGGTGTCCTGCCTGTGGGCGGTTGTGCGGTACCAGGGAGAGTCATTGGCTCTCATTACGACCTTGGCGGAGGACCATGGTGCTATTAGCACCATGGTCCATGGCGCTAAGGTTGCAATTCCGCCATGGTGGTTGGCGGACTTACCGCCCCATTCCGACCTTGGCAGGGCGGTAAGTCCCCAATCCTCATTTTGCCCTTCCCCATTCCCATTTTTGCCCCATAGGGCATAATGGGAGTGGGGAAGGCGTTAATTACGCCACCGTAAATTACGGTGGCGTAATTAACATCAAGGTCCCTTAGCGCCATGGATTTTAACGCCTGCAAAAAGCAGGCGTTAAACTCACCATGGCGCAAAGGGACCTCGTACTCAGGCGGTAAGGGTCGGTGCTGTTTACGCTGGCGTAAACCCCTTACCGCCTGGGTCGTAATGAGGCCCATTGCCTGTTTGCGCAAGGTTGATGTGAGACACTTCCACGAATAAACACAGGTAGGAGGTGCAGGCGAGTGGTCATGCAAAACTGGTCAGGCATTTCAGTGCAGCATCCAGGCCGCGAAGGTGATGATCCCTGCATTCTTTACATAAAAGGGATGTTCTGGCGGGGGACAGCGATACATGTTTATCAGCCTTAATGGTGGCACTGCCCCTTGCCAGGCATCTCTTTAACTAAGACATGCAAGGATGCCTGGCGAGAGGCCGATCCAACAATTAAAGATGAAAAGGTGAGGCTGCTGGAAGCGGAGGCCTTTTTTCCTAAAGCCTGATGCTCCCGCGAATGAGCGACAGCTTCAGGCTTTCGAAGAAAGGCCTTGGCTTCCAGGGGCTCGCCTTTTCTTCCATAATGGTGGCGCTGGGCCACAGGCATCTCGTGGTTAAAGGGATGCCTTGCAGGTGCCAGTGCTACAATTATGGAGAAAAGGTATTTTATTCAAAAGCCTAACGTTCTCTCACATGAAAAAAAGCCTTGGTCTCATCAGCTGCGGTTGCCAGGGGACATTAGGGAGTACTAGCATGGCCCTGTCTCAGAACCATTTTTCCGAGCATGCCGGCTATCCCCGGCCCACTTAAATCCCTAGGTACAGAAGCAATTAGAATCAAGGTCTCCAGGTTCCAAGGCCCGCAATTTGGACATTAGGCCACAGCCACCCATTCTTGTTATCTCCAATGAATACATGTGTGCCACAGAGAATGTATAACATTGGACGTGTTCCTGTTTATTTGAGACTGTCTTGGGCCATGTGGAGATGGGACGGCCGTTTCTTCGTGCTACGAGATGAGCTGAACTGTTTCGGCGGAAATTTGCTGCGACCTTGCAAACGCAGCTGTCCTACGTGGCGCCTCTGCCTTACAAAAACAAGAATTAGCAATATCAATAGTGTTGGCTTTTTGGTATTTTCTTAAATTGTTAAAATATGTTTAAAAATATATATTAATTGAATTGTCCTTTTTTAATAAAAGTATATGTAATAATCTAATAATGTGTTTCCAAACACTTTGTTTTGGTTTCATGTTTAGTACATACGTAGTGTACTTTAAGATAAATATTGGAATGCATGATGTTGAGAAATCTTGAAACGTTTATTTTGCCTATTTATTTTTGATGCGGCAAGTAAAGTCCAGTGAATAACTAACTATAAGTCCTAGCATGCAAAGTTAACAAGCAATAGCAACAGTGTGGCCTTTTCTGTGGGCATAGAAAAGAGACTTAGCTAGCATAGTAATATTAACTGGATATCCATAAAAGCATATATAAAATGGTGCAACTACTTGGCCAAATAATAGCAGTACCTGGCAAATGCCTAATACATTTACACAAGCCAAAACAATTGGCTTTTTCAGTGTGTGTTTTTAACAGGATTTCAGAGAAGGTCATACATAATGCTTATAAATATAGTGGCTGAAGACAGACCTGGTTAACACGTTTGTATCACGCCAGTAGACTGTAGCTCTCAGAAGACTGCTTTGAGAAACAAACACATTGCAGCACTTCAAGCACAGAGTTGAGTTTGATGGTGAGGCTTGTTACAGCTAGCTCAGCTATCCCAACAGGATGTATTTTAGATGGGGAGGAGCAGAAAGTGGGTGGGAATGTCATGAAAGAAGATGCAAAATGGTGTGAGTACATGGCCATCTAATAGCAATATCTGGCAAATGACTAATACATAACCCATTTTATCACCCCAGTACACTGTAACTTTCATTACACTGCTTTACAGAAACACTGTCACACACTTCAAGCACAAAGTTTGACGGTGAGGCTTGAAAGCTAGCTCAAAGATCCCAACAGGATGTGTTTTGGGCCAGAAAAGTGTGTGAATGCCATGAAAGCAGGTGCAAAATGGTGTGAGTACATGGCCATCCAATAGTAGCACCTGAGATATGCCTAATGCATATACAGAAGCCAAAACACTGCCAGACACTTCCAGCACAACGTTTGATGGTGAGGCTTAATAAAGATAGTTTAGAAACCCCGACAGGAGGGGGGCAGGAAAGGGGTGAGAATGCCGTAAAAGTACATTCAAAATAGTGTGAGTGCATGACCATCTAATAGCAATATTTGGCAAATGCCTAATACATATATACAAGGCAAAACATCACAAATAGTGCTTATACATAAAGTGACTGGAAACAGAGTGAGAGACTGTTTGGGAGAATACTCATTTATGGCTAAGTTCCCTCACCTAGTGAGTGCCTCAGCAGCTTTAATGGATTTCTGGGGTTTATTTTTTCCACCTGGCAAGGGTGTGAGCCTTTTTCCCACTCTTACATGTGATTTGCCATGTGTATTTCTACTGTTTGTGTGATATTGGGCTCTGGAGCACACCACTCCATGAGCCCCACTTTTTGTGTGTGTTACACAGCACCTTCAGTGCAGTGACACAGGGTTGTCTTTTAGACTTCCCACTGACTCCATTTTTCTGGGGCTGACTATTGTCCCCCAGAAACATGTAAAGTTGCCATTGACTTTATCAAGTCACTTTAAAACTACAGACCCAGTACACCTCATTTTACATGGAGTATTGGAAAGGGTTAATCCCTACCCCTTTTTGTCTGTGCCTCTCTGAGCTTTGTTTTGCTCTTTTAACATTTAGACTTGGCTGGTGGCAGTGGTATCTACCCTTACTTTTCTACCGCGATTATACTATATAAACGTGGTACTGTTCCAGGCTATTGTGGTAGCCTCGAACATAAACCCGCTTGCCCAAATACTTTTTATTTTGGCTCCGGTCAGGTTTAATCGCCATTTCTTTTTGTTAAAGTCCTTCTTGTGTTTTACTTTGCACGGCAAATCAGGTTTGCCGTCTTTGTTCACCGTCTTTTGCCAAGCTTCTACGAAGAAGCCCTCCTTTGGCGCCTGGGTGTCTAGGTGGGCTGAATGTGAGGGAGGGATGTAGTCACCCCCTGCACAGGAGTCACACTTTGTAATGATTGCTGAGTTGGTTGTCTGGGCCGGACAGCCCCCCTGCTGAGTGATTGACAGCCAGGCTGTGTGAGGATGGGTGATTTTCACATAAAAGGCAGGACTCTTGGGCTGGAAGTCAGAGTCGCCTCTGGAACTGCAAGGAACTGAAGAGAAGTGGAGAAGAAGACAGCTGCTGCACCACCCAAGTCCCGGTGAAGACCTGCTGCAGTCCTGAGCTATCTACCCTTCAACGACCAGAGAACATCCAGTCCAAAGTCTTCTTCCCTTGAGCCTGGTGGGGTCAACCAGCTCATCTTCCACAGCCAGAGGATCCTCTTCGTGGTCGAAATTGTTGCTCACTGCTGTATTGGTCCGGATAGCCATCTGAAGAGCCTCTCCTGTTTTAATGGAGCACACCTTTTATTCACCGTCACTGCTGCTGGCCTCATCCCTGGGTAGTGCAGATCACTCCAGACGTCCTCCTTCTTGTCTCCACGACTGAAGCTCCAGGAAGCATGAGTCTGCAGGAAACTACCAGGAGCAACTGCCGTGGCACCAGCATTCTGCAACGAATGCGGTACTGTGTCTGACTTCGAGGAATTGGGGTGAACCCTTCTCCCTCACCAAAGGCTTGTCCTTTTCTTCCTTCCCTCTTATAACTTTTGCCTCCTCTTCTGACAATATCTAAGTACTCCTGGCAATGTTGAATCGTGAACTGTTCTAACTGTGTGATCCTCGGCAAGAGGGAGCCTGTTCCACTTGACACTGATGCAGGCCTATTGACTTTTATCTTCGTGTTAGAAGGTGCCCTGTGATTCTCTCTGCCTTGACAAAAGTATTGCCTATGATTTTTATCCCCAACTCTCTTGTGTTAATTCATGTGCTAAGTGTGTTTGACTACGGTTACATTTCTTTCCGCGGGTACGCTTATCTTTAGTAAGACCGAACTGTCATTACTGTCAAAAAGTGCTTGCATATGTACTCCCGGTAACGTCTTTGTTTCATAACACCGGTCTGTCAAATCCTAAGGTACTTACCTTGAATTGTTCTGCACAAGGGGAATTGGTTGTGTGTAGTGTATTTGAAGTGTGGTTTTATTTTACTAGAAGTGAAGTGTTTTGTGAACAGATAGTTTAAAAATAAATGTACTTATATTTTTTAACCAGAAACCTTGAGTCAGTGTTTGCTTGAGTCACAGTAATTGTAGTCCTTTGTGTAATCTCTACTACTGCTCATTTGCTCTTGAGATAAGTCTGGCTGCTCAGGCACTGCTACCACTCTTTCTGTGTAGTACAGGCTTGTACCAAAGGTGATTGTATTACCACTTGTAGTCTAAACTCTATGCAGTGGTCCCTAAGGGCACTGCATAGGATTCTGCCTAACAGAGACCAATTAATATATTTTCAAAATACCAGCAGAACCTTTTTATTTTATTTAGAACAGTGCAATACATGTCAAAATCACATGTCAACTAGATCTAGACTTCGCAGTATTGGGCATTTGTATCCATGTTCTTTCGTATTTAGACAGAAATATAAGCCCCAGTAGGAAATGGACACCACGCTCACTTCCTCGGCCCTGGGCCAATGCACAGCGGAGGCTCTGAAGGCAAATAATAGTGCAGCATTGTCATTCAGTATGAAGACTTGCGAAAATCCCTTAAGGCGCCCATAAGGGGAGTTGTGGTTAACAGAAGTTAAATAGAGATCTCAGTCCAGTGACAGGCCTGGCTTTGCTTAAAGTGTCTTTGTCTTGGTTCACAAGCGTGTGCTTTTTTTATATGCAGAAAATGCTGAGACCACCTCACACTGTTCGGAGGTAATTGAGGAAGACAACCTCTTGTACCATTAACAGTCTGCACTTTAGAGTAACATTACTGTCATTAGGTTACTCCCCATTTATTTCACTCACCGACCATCACTCATCTCCTCACTCAAACACCAGGTCATTTATTGATCACTCCACTCACTGGAAATCACTTATCACACCACATGCTCATGAATCGGTTTACTAAATACCCCTTCCACACACAACACATGCTTCCTACTAGTCACCAAAAGCCATTCATCACTGCAATCACCATAAAACCGCTCACGAACAGTCACTCACCATAAACATACTGAACCATCCATGCACCACTCATTAACCAGCAATTACTCACTATATACTCACTCCCAAATACATCCAGGCTCCTGCAACATCTGACCACAACTCACTCTGCACTACACTCTTCATGCCTATACAGCAACACCTTACCACTCTAATTATTCATCCACCCTCATTAAACCACCCTCGAATGTTTACTGACCAAAAACGACATTACCCGGTCAACACTCAACCCGCATAACCCCAGGACAATCTAGTAAAGCCTTCGCCTAGTATGCCGGTGAATGAAAAACAGCATTACCCACAACAGTCAAAAGCCCAAAGGTGGAAGGCAGCAATTAACAAAACAGACCACACACCAAAGGAAGCAGATGTGGGCGACAGGGAAGTACGTGTGATGATAAAGCTCCTTAACACCTTCATTGTTTTCTCACCACAAAATTTCATGGGAGTGATTGCAAGCTCGCTCCATGGTCGTACAAAAACGGTCACTTGTAGCAGATACCTTTTATTTCTAGTTATCTTCTTCGTGTGGCCACTTGTTTAGAAAGTAACTAGAAATAAAATATATGCGCCATAAGCGACCATTGTTTTATTTTGGTGGCACCCCGTGCTCGCCATCAACAGGATGTGCTGGAGCCCTGGAAAGCAGCACCAACCTGTGGGATATGTCCACCAGAAGCAACCTCTGATAGCTTTTGTTAGCACCCCATGATGCCATCTAGACTTGCTGCATGAGTACGGCGAGCACGTGCGCCAACAAAAGAAAACAAACGTTGCTGATAGTGCATACATTTTATTTCCAGTTACCATAGACGAACTTCGAGCGTGGTTTTCAAGAGTTCATTATCGATCAACATGAATTCCGAGGCAGCAGCGGCCATGTTCATGATGGCTCAGCTCCAAAACAAGGCTGAGAAAAACAAGTATGACCTTCGGAAAAGAGAGATTGAGCAAGAGCGTGAGCCCAATATGGCTGTAATGACCAAAATCATTAAGGATATGACCTAAGGGATATATAAGCAAGCACTTGCTATAGCAAAGAACCGTGGGGTAATCCAGTCTGTGATAAATTGCTGCCTTGAGGAAACACACACAGACTGGCGAACCACCCACATCATACTGATACCACTCACTACACATCCAATCAGGTTCTGCTTACATCACAAACACCAACCAACACCCCACTAATCACTATATGATCATGTTGAAAGACATCTATTACATTAACTTATTTACTTTAAATACAAAATACATTAACATGTTTAACATAACTTCAAAGCTGTAGTAAATATTCTTTTAAGCACCAATAACTTTTTCTTAACATTAAAATATTTTTTTTGGAAGTAAAAATGCTGACAAATTCACCACACAATATAAATTCAGCTAAAGAGTGCAAAAAGAGATGTGGTTGGAGGGAAAATGTGTGTGAATGGTAAGAAAATCCTGTAGACTTCACTTAGCATTGGGTGTTAAATAGGTGAGTCACATAGCCAAACTAGATAAATCAACCCTCATATATCATATGCATTGAAAAGCATTACAAACCTACATTTAAAGCCCCTATTTCATCAAGCTCTTATCTTAATGAAAATAGTTTCAGCTTGAAAGGTAGCGCTTTCAACGCCACCTAGTAGCCAAAATTAACCAGGGACACATTGGGCCTCATTACGAGTTGGGCGCAAAGGGATACCGGGCACCGGTAAGGACACCGGAGCCGGTATTCCCTTTGCGCCCTATTCCGAGTTCGCTTAGCGGGTCCCTTCCTTAACGCGACGGGACCCGTTAAGGGACTTTAGAGCTAATAACGGTAACGCAATTTGCGGCACTGTTATTAGCGCCTTCCCCCTTCCCATTGAGCCCTATGGGGGCTCAAATGGGAATGGGGAATGGCTTTTTCAATGGGGACTTACCGGTCCCGCAAAGTTCAGAATAGACCGGTCAGTCCCCATTGAACCAGGGCGGACTCGGTACCAGTATTGGATGTAGTCATGACACTTAAAGCGCCATGATTACCTCCATACTCGGAATGAGGCCCATTGTCATGGAAACGTTTTGATTGAGCTTGGAAAGATGTTTGGTTAAATTCTCTGTATTTAAATATTACACGCAGGTCAAATTGACCTTGACGAGAAATGCATCACAATGTCATCCCAGGCTTGTTCAAGAATCGGCTGGGTCGCAGGAGATGGTATACTGCGAGGCTGCACCCCAGGAAACACCACCCGTTGCTCATTGGCATGCAGAAGAGTACCAAAGGTGCATTCCTAATGACTCTCCATGAACGCGTCTAAACCAGTGCACTACCACTGGACAGAGCTTTATATACAGGGGTCAGCAGAGACCAGAAACCCGGAAGTAATCTGAAGTTTACATGTCCATTTTTGTTAAACATACTAGAAATGTCTAGCCATACAAGGTTATGCAAATCTCATAACAAATCCCCAAATACAATGTTTGCAAAACGCGGAATAAATTAAATGTGTGTATGCAATACTTCCTTTGAAAATTCACCTTTCAACCTAATTGTGATTAATCCAGCGTTCTTCACAAAATCGTTTCAAGGTTTAGATATGATAAATTGTGATGCTGATGGGGCGAGTGATTACACATACAGTAATGAAAAAGCAGAGTTCATCAGGGAAGCCAGAATCTAACAGCTTAACACGGTAAAAGACAGGTTTAAATGTAAGATGCAGCATTCATTACAGCACCAAAACAGGCCCAGGCGGATCATCACGTTTGGCTTTTCTAAAGGCAGATACGTACCCTACCCTTTACATTTTAATTCTTTATAACATGCCTCATTGCTTTCATCACAGCAGTTTTAGAGTGCAAGGGGTCAAGGGAGTGTTCTGCGGGCCTTATACATGGAAACAGGTGAGATGGGAAAAAGGTGTCCAATAACTAATGACAGTAGGGTACAGCGTGCAGTACATTCCCGGAAAACGTAAAAGTGAATTCAGCTAAATGGCCTTTTAGTATTCAGCCATAAATAAGAAGGTAGGATAAAAGCAGAAGCATTCTTCTCGACTGTCAAAATCCAATGCTATAGGGTTTGCTCTCCCACCATATTGCCATGTCTTGAATTTGGACAAGAAACATGCAGGTTGCACAGAAGGTCTATTTTTTTAATAACATAGAAATAAGTAGATCAATATAAATATATACATATTGTTTATGAAATTCCAGTGTCAATGATGACTACAATGACGAATGATCATTACACTGCTCACATCACTGTTCTAGACAAAGTTTACATGAATGGGGACTTTTGTAAGCACACACATTTCCAGATGTACCTTTGATTTACCCTGAAAGCACATCTACCATGTATTGAAAAGTGTATAGGGCTCAGCATAAAGCTGTAATTTTATAGAAAACAAATGTACTCAGAAAATGCCTGCTTATCTACATCTCTCTGGTTCCCCGTTATTGAAAATAGATATCCCCACCCCTTACTTAATGGAAATGTCAGAATTTCAAATAGCATTCTAGAAACTCAATTGTAACACCGGCTACTTAACATCAATGGACAACTTACAGGTGGGAAGTGGGTAGCAGTTAATAACCTTTTCCCCTTATTCTTGAGTGGTTCAACACCAGTAACATAACTCTGCTTGGTTATGTAGCCAGGAAATTACTTAATTTGTATTATTATCCTAGGTATTTGTGTACAGTGAGATGTTATTTTGGCTCCCAATCTGTACTTGATCATGCACAGGGAAGGAGCTGGGATCTGCCTTTAGGCACACCATTCAGATCTGTTTTGTCAAATCTATAATTCCAGAAGCACACACACTTCTGAAATATTTACTAATTTCTCAGGATGTACAGTCAATTTATATAACCTGTCCCATTAGTACTTTCACAAATAAAAAGGCATGGGATTTAATCAATTCCCCTTCAGAGTATCTCCCGAGTATAGCCCAGGAGAAACACGCTCCTCTTGGAAGCAACATGACGCGGAACAACACATGTTTGATCCCCTGGTCCACGCTTAGAAACCTCTGGATATTAAGCATGTTATAAATAACAAATTATATGGATATATGTATGGATCAATCCCTTCAGAATTATTTCCCCTTAATATTATACTTACATAGGAATTCCATTTTGGCTATCTCAAAGGTAGGTGGGCATGCTCTTAAGGACTGGCTCCATTCTCCCCCCTCTAGAAACAGGTGGGCATCAGTCAGCAAGATGGGCTCTGTGTACTGTCTCTTCCACTGAAGAAAGGTTGTGGTATAAATAGCAGGTAGGACTCATGTACAGTGCTCTTCTGTTAATCCAAAATGGGTCCCAAGGTAAGCAATCTATTCCATTCCCCTTAATGTTATTGTGAATTCTCCTTTCTCTCCTCTTCAGTCTGTCAATCAGCCCATGAGAGTCAGTGAGTGAGCAAGTGAGCCCCCAGAATCTATGGGTTTGGACTTTTATAGATCAGAAATCACTCCCTTTAGATTTGTCTACTATTTCTCTAATCTAATCAATCAATTAATACGATTGGACAATGTTCCAAAAGTGACATCATACCAAAACATCCCCTTTGTACTCACTGATCATATTAATGAAGGGGACAGTCTAATGGAAGTAATTTCGAAAACCGGTTTCCCTCCCAGTTGATGTGATGTTGTCTTGTAGATGCCTATATTTAACATTTGTAACTATTTAAAACCTCAAATTCCTCACAAGTGTGCATGTTACTAATCAGTTCATCAAATTACTCTCAGTTGAGGATTCCAATCGAGAGATTCTCATCTCAGCATGACCTGTGACGCATGTGTTAGTTTTCCTTTCTATTTGCTGGTACTTTTACACAAATATTATTTTTCATCACAGATAATGGACTCTCTGTTAGAGATGCTAGGATATATGAAACAATGCTGCGTGCCACTTCTTCATGCAAATATCCACATTCTCCGAATTTGCATAATTAACCACATATCAAAAATATTGTTTTGTATTCATCTGATAGAGCTTTTCATCCTAAACAATTCAAACAAAGTAACATTCAATGACATTTCCTTCAAAATATATAACCAGAAATATGATTTCATATGTAAAATATACATAGTGCATTTATTTTTTTACATTCAATGGGATGAACTACAATATGAAATGGCAAAGCATGCCCTGCTTGACAATATAACATCTGGTGACATCCTCGGAGGATTTGATTTGATTATTTGAGAGGAGACCACTGCTATGAATCTATTTGTTGTGTTTTTAGGGTAGGTTCACTGACAAATAGGCTTGTTAATTAGCCACATTTGATTTTCTCTGGAATGCATGTTCTCAGTACAAAAGCAAAACATTTGGTCCTGTGGTGGTCCAAGCAAAGTCATACAACTTTATAGTTCAGCTTCAAAGACCCTGAATTCCATTTTCTTGGAATAGGTGATTGGAGAGGTCCGGACAATGCCATGTTGCCTTCCAGGCCTTGGTTGGTTTAATTCACAAATGCAGCCTTTAAAAGTGATTATATTCTCCACATTTCCCTACTGCAATTGTCACTTTAAATAGTGCAACATACCATTTTTTTCCCCATTCATAACATGTGCAAGCTACAATTCACATTTTTGTCTTTAAATTCAGCGCTTTCAGGCCACCAGGGGGCGCAGGCAAGATGGCTGCCTGAGTCCTCAGCTCATCACCAAGCCCCGGGAAACCAGAGGAGAGAGGGATCTAACACTGCCAGAAATCGAGTAACGAGTGGCGGAACGTGGGGGCTATCCCCTGGAACAATGTGGAGACCCTGAGGTGCCCCATACCCCTAGACCGGCTCATAACGCCCTGGGAACTCCCCCTCCCCCAAAAGCTGTGTGGCTCATGGTGAGAAGAGAGAGCTACAGTCTCCGCCACATGCTGCAAAGGGGAAAGGCAGAGGAGGAGCAGGGAACTTGGCACCTCGAAGACAGGACTCCGCAGTGAGGTCAAGGAGCCGAGCGGAGCTGCCCGCACCCAATGTCACTATGGAGGGAAGGCCGCCCGGGCTCCATGAACTAGAAGAAGTTTAGGGACATGGACGGGCCTAAGGAGACAACCCCCGTGGACAGAGAGACACGAACCGGGCAGACGCAGGAGCCCGCCCCTGCCACCAAGTTTCAGTAGAGCGGTGCATGCTCAGAGAACTTCATAAATAAGGAGTCACCCGTCCCACAGGGCGCCATATCAAACAAAAAACCCTCCGGGAAGCCCCTGGTGGACAAATTGACGCCGCAACGCAGTGGGGTGGCACGCCTCCCCAGCGGTTTCAGGGGAATGAACCACAGGATTCACCAGAGCAACGACAGCCCACTGAGGAGCAAGTGCTTAACGTCCAGCACACAGAGGGAGGCGAACTGGAGCAAGGGCATCTGGGGGCTTGTGAGGGGCCTCCGAACAACTGGGTGGTGCCCAGTGACAGGTGAGGATCCATCCCTGACCCGGGCCGACGAGGGAGCGCGCCTGGATCTCTTGTGATTGATGGGAAACAGGCAAGAAAAGTGAGGCGCAAGAGGAGAGGAAGCCGTGGGAAGGACTTCCCCACTCTCTGAGGCAGCATTTAAGGTTTGTGCACCCTGCGCACACCTGCAGGGTAGAGATTGGTCGGCTAGGGGTCAACCAGTGCCGGGGGGACTGGACACACACCAGAGACAACGGAGAGGCCCCACCTGAGGAGAAAGACAACTGGAGAGCCGCCAAGGTCACACCTTGGCCTGCGTCCTTAATCCCTGGCAACTGAGCCCACATCCCCAGCAAGGCTCCCCAGCCTGGGCCGTGGCGGTAGCGCGCACTCGCCACTGCTGGCTGGGAGGACACACATAGAGCCACACTGCAGGTGAGAGGGTCAGGGGGATGGACCCCCCAGCAGGCCAACACCTGACAAACTAACCCTTCTGAGCTGGTCCCAAAAGGGAGTGCCATTTGGACAAGGGGCAGTTCTGTCCCAGGGGGCATTGTGGAAGGCGCCCTCTCCCACCCTGAATTGGGCCCTTATACCCCTGCTCGGGGGTCTCCTCATCCCCAGGCTGTCCAACTCTCCCACCTGTCCCCACATCAGACCCAGAAAGGAACTGTGACCCCCGCTTTGGGACCCAAAGACGGACACCCCAGGGGTGCCCACCTGTCCCCCATGGACCCAACTTGTTCATTGAGCTAGCTCCCACAGACACAGAGCCCTACCCGCTGACATCATTGGAGCACCACTGAGGAGACTACCGCGAACTTGAAGGCAGCCCTCTTATCACTGCATACTGAACACAGGGTAGCCACCACATCTGACCTTGGCATGGCCCCCATGAGTTGGATGGAAGCACTCTCCAAATACCAATTCCCTGCCGGTGAGGGCGAGATGGCCTCCGGGGGACTTTCCACCCAAGCCCCCAATCTGGGTGCTATCCAAAACAATATCCAGATGATCCTAGTTGAAATCTGTGCGATAAGAATGGATATAGGAGCCAAGTTGCCAGACCTCACAACGAAAATAACTACCCTAGAGCACTGCATGGAGGGAGTCAAAAACAACCTACTCTCCACAGCGCTCCTGGAAACTCAAATGGAAACAAGGTTCATGGAGGTGCAACGTCACGAGGAGGAACTACGTCTCAAGGTAGACGACATGGAAAACAGGGAGAAGAGAAATAACATACGCATCTTTGGCCTGGTGGAATCTGACGGTGAAAGCCCTCTTGGCTTAGAAGGCAAGGTGTACAACATCATACGGATTGTTTTGGGGGCAGATGCTGGTGAGGAGATCAAATTGGACAGAGTTCACCGCGCTGGGGCGGGGCAGTGGCCCTCGCTCAGTGTTGGCTCGACTACACTACTATAAGGACAAGGCTAAGATCCTGGAAAAAGCCAAGAGTCTTGGGAACATACAATATGGGGATTCCAAGGTAGCCATCTTTCAGGACCTCTCGGCTCTCACCCTGCTGATGAGGAAAAAGTGTGGCAATCTCACCAGATGGCTCCAGGAAAAGGGGGTCTGGTATCGCTGGGGTCATCCCTTCTACCTGGCGTTTGAATGGAAGGGGGAAAAGCACCATCTGGTGTCCGAGGAAGACATTCAGAGGGTCACAGAGGAACTGGTGAGTGATCGGGCCAGCTCTTCAGGCGGCCGTGAAGGAGATGCTCGGGACCCCGTGCGCGGCCCTAGTGGCCCGGACAACTTCAGAGGTAAAGCAAAGGTGAAAGGGGCCCGCAAGTTTAAAAAAACCAGACACCCCTCATCGGTCTCCGAGGGACACCTTAAGTGACTTTGATATTATTTTCTAAGATTTGACAATGCTCTGCTTTGTTTGGTGGCTCCATGCAAAGGCATCGAAGCTGCTGTGGGTCGAGACCCCTAGGCACTGTGACCAAATGCCATGTTGGCGTCATGTTCTGCCCCTAAGGTTAAGGGGCCGGTTGTCGATTCTCCACGGTTATTAAGGTGTTGATGGGCTTATGCCGGGGTGCAAGTTTAATAATATGGCCGGAGGCAGTGGGGTAGAATTGAGGGATCTAGACTAGGACACCCATGTCAATGGTAGAGTGGGAATAGTCCCAACACGAAGACTGAGATGAGAACCCCGTTCACAGAATTACCCGGGGCTTGGGTAGAGTCGCTGATGGTTTGCTGACTAACCACAACGAGTGTTGGGGACGTGGACGAACGCCTTGAAAAGGGGAAAGGGAGGGAGGGAACAAGGGATGGGGAGGGGGTGGTAAAGGGTAAGAGGGTGGGGGAAGGAGAGAACATTGTTGGGGTTGAGGGGAATGGGAACAGCCAGATCTAGACATGGCCTTCTGCTTCACAATGGGCTCTGCATCAGAGTCACACAGAGGCGCACAAAGAGAATGAGATTAAGGACGACAATGGTTGAAGGAAGGATAGGCACACTGAATGTTAAAGGCTTAAACTCTTAGAAGAAGAGATCTTTGACTAGCAATATACAAACAGAGGAAGGAATCGATGATAAAGGGGAAGGAAATATGGAAACAATTTCTGGGCCTCTCTCAGAAGTGCTAAGAACAAGGGGGTTCTCTTGAGCAGGGCACTCCACCTTACAGAGGTGGAAATCAAGAGGGGTTTTGGGGGGCAATTCTTGGGGGTTAAAGGCACCTGCGAGGGTGAACGGATTACATTGGCCACCCTATATGCACCCAACTCAGGATAGATATGGTTCCTGATCCAGATCTTCAGGGTAATGGATGAATGGGCAGAGGGAGCCATGATACTTGGTGGTGATTTCAACCTCATAATGGACCTCCATCTGGATTGGTTGTCAGCGAAGGGTGCAGGGACAAAGGGAAGCACCAAGGACAATTTAGCTCTGCAGACTCTCCTAAGGGAACATTACTGGGTGGATGTCTGGCATAGAGCATGGTCACGTCCGGGAGGAAACATCTTCTTCTCACCCCCACACTACACATTCACAAGAATTGACTTGATACTGATCTCTGAGGAAGTGGGGGGGTGGCCGAACTCCCAAGGATGGAAGCAATAATGTGGTCTGACCACGAGCTACTGATGGCAAACTGGTCGCTGCCTGTCTCCCCGATATCCTCTCGATGACGCTGTAATGATATGCTCTTAAGGGATTCAGTCTTCAGGGATTTTCTAAGGAAGGAAATGATAGCCTTTTTTTAAACGGATTACAACGGGGAAACTGACATGGTGATGGTGTGGGAGGCCGTGAAACCCACTTTCCGGGGTCTCCTGATAGCTGAGGGTTCCAGGCGTAAGCGGGAGAGGGGTCTTATTGAAAACAAGATCCAAGCAGAACTGAGGGCTCTGAGAGCTAGACTTAGCTTCAATGGGGAGGATCGGGAAGCCCTCCTGCTGGAAATGCAAGGAAAAAGGCAGGCATTACACACAGTCCTCATAGGGGAAGTGATTAAGAAGATGAGGTACACGAGACAAAGATACTATGAACGGGGGATAGAGTGGGGACTCTCTTGGCACACAGGGCAAGGGGATGTAGAACGGAAAGGAGAGTGGGTCTCCTTAGAGACAAAGGGGGCAATGTGTGTAAGAAAAGGGAGGAAATTGTGGAATGCTTCACCGACTTCTACTGGGAACTTTATACCAAACAAGGGGGTGAGTCGTTGGAGGAGATTCGGGCCTACTTGGCTGAACACCATCTACCCCGACTGACCGAGCCTGAGCACGAGGCCCTTGAGGGGAAATATCAGAAGAATAGGTGGAGTGTGCCATTAAGAGGTTAAAAGTGGGAAAAGCACCGGAGGGAGATGGCTACACGGCGGACTTCTATGAACAGTATCAATCCATTTTGATGAAGCCACTGGCCAAATTGTTTAACCAAATTAGAAACCAAGACTCAATCCCACCGAAGTTCCTACAGGCCCTAATATAATACTGTAATACTTAAACCGGGCAAGGACCAGGCAGACTGCGGTTCATATAGACCTATCTCCCTTCTGAATCTAAATGGTAAGATCTTCACCCGAATTCTGGTGACTCGACTAGAGAGATGCCTCCCCTGCCTAATCCACCCAGATCAGGTGGGATTCGTCCTGAACAGACAAGGCTCGGATAATATGCGAAAGACCCTCCATGTGCTTAACTCAAGGGTGGTCCGTGAAGAGGAGAACCTTCTGCTGGCTCTTGATGCCGAGAAGGCCTTCGACGGGGTCAGCATGGTTTTTACGGGGGAGGTTTTCTCTTCTCTGGGGATGGGACTGAGGTGGCTAGGCTGGATGTGGCTTTATATTCCACTCCCTCAGCTATGGTGGTTGTAAACCGGACTGAATCAAACACATTCCCCTTGGGGAGGGGCACAAGTCAGGGATGTCCTCTATCCCCCCTAACATATGTGTTGGCTATGGAGCCCTGGGTGATTTCTGTCCGTAAAGACAAGGCAATCAATGGGCTACGGATAGGAGACTCGCATTGCAAGATCGGCCTCTTTACCGATGACGCACTGCTCTATATCACAAGACCATCTCAAACGGTCCCCCGGCTCCCCTAAGGCCTGGCACGCTATGGAGAACGCTCCGGGTTTAAGGTGAATTTTGGGAAGAAGTGGCGTTCATAGGGGGAAAGCTATCAGACACAGAGGTAGACTACGTGGGAGGACTCCCCTTCCAACTTCAGAGGGACGGATTCCGGTACCTGGGTGTTCATGTGACCCACAACCCTGAAGACCTTTTCCCTGGTAACTTTCCCCCACTCAGAAATCAAGAGGGACATAGAAAGATGGGCGAGATCAGGACTCTCCTGGAGGGCGCATCTTAACCTGGTGAAAATGGTGATTTTCCCCAAGTTTCTATTCTTGTTCCAAATGCTCCCGGTGCAGAAATCTGGGCTGGGGTACCCGGACTTGGAGACATATTAAAAGGCCTCCCAGTTGAGGTTGCTGATAGATCATTTCACCCCAGGGACGGAAAGGAAGTGGGTAGCGATGGACAATAAGCTTCTCGCCCCTGTCACGTTAGACGAGTGGCTATGGGTTCCCAGAGTGCGCATCCCTAGAGGGGGCCCTGCACCACCCAGTGCTGGGGGTCTTGTGGTCGGTGTGGAGGGAAGGGGGCTACTATAGATGGCTTAAAACCTGGCCTTCTCCATTGAGTTGCATTTGGGCCCCCCGTTCATAGACAAGGTAGCCGAGCCAGCGGCGTTTCAACAATGGTACGAAGCCGGTCTTAGCAAGGCTGGTCAACTCTGGATTGGTGGATCCTTTATAACCCTGAAAGATCTAGAGGAGCCTCTGGGATTGGGCTCCCGGACGCTGTTCCGGTATCTCCAGCTCAAGGGAGTTCTCACTGAACCCTCTTGGGGGGACACTCTCAGGAGGGACCTGACAGAATTTGAGAGACTGCTCATCTCTACCCGGGGCTCCAGGGGGGGTGATATCCCGTCTCTACAAGCTTCCCCTACTCTCGGCTCCAAGGGATCCCCCGCCAGCACGGATACAATGGGAAAAAGACCAAGGGGAGATAATTGACGATGAAAGGTGGTCCAAAATGTGCAGACGAGCCAACCGTTAAACGGCCTCGCTCCAATTCCAACATCAGGCTCTGATGGTACTGCACAGGTGGCATTATCCCCCGCAGAGGATTGCTAGGATGAGGGTGGGATATGACCCGCACTGTTGGAAATGTAGGATGGAAAAAGGCGACTATATACATATGTGGTGGAGGTGTCCGGTGGTTGAGACATATTGGGGAGAGGTCTTTTCCTGGATTAAAAGGGTCGATGGAGTAGAGAGGACCCTGTGCCCTTGGCTCCTCCTCTTCGGAATTGATGTGGGGAATGACCACGAGGAAACCCAAGGAAATATGTTGCAGGTCATGTTGGTGGCGGCTAGCTGTTGTCTGGCCCAGAAGTGGAAAAGTCCACGTATGCCAGGAGAAAAAGAATGGGTCACTAAAGTTCGGGCCATTTATGAAATGGAGTTCCTGACACACCTTATAGACGAGTCCAAATCGAACATTGACGAATTGTGGCTCCCCTTCTTCGAAAAGTATGGACGCCTGGCCTAAAGTGACAGCATTGCCCTTGGGGACTTCCCCAAACATGAAAGGCCACCAGGAATGGTACTGGGCACAAAAAATGTTCAAAGTTGGGCCCAAAACTCCAGTGTGCAAGGAATTGAGCAATTGCACCATGAAACATTCTCCACAAGCTCGTAAGGCGAACTAGATACTTATGCACGGTCTATGGCAGTGGGTGGGCGGGGGCTATTGTTATAATTGTGTTAAGGAGATCTATGTCAATATATGATGCATGATGTCATAACCTAAAATGCTAATAAAATATGATTTCTTTTAATAATCAGTGCTTTTCTCTGCATCCTCCTCTTTGGGGTAGACTTAACTGCAGGAGGTGGGGAGTACAACAAAGAGGAGATTGGCAGGAGATATGAGGAACGAGGTGGGGAAAACATTCAATATGATGATGGAAGGAACTCTGTAGAAGGAGGGGGATAGACTATCACAAAGGAGGTTAAAAACATTTGCAAGGGACAAGACAGAGAAAACATCACGAAAGAAGCTGTAGGACATATCAGGAGAAAGGTGGACATGATCACTAAAGGGGTGGCTGTAGGGAGAAGGGTTAAAGACAGAAAAAAGTGGGAAATTGGGTGTGAGATCTTCGAAGGAGTTGGGAGGAGACTTAGAAAGAATGGGGTAGATAGCTCTACTAAGAAAAAAGAGAAGGGACATCAAGGGGGAGGCTGGGAGAAGCATCACAGGAGAATGTGGATGAAGCATTAAGGAGGCAAATGGAAATACAATTTGGAAATCGAGTGGAGTTAGAGAATCAGAGTGAGGGACAAAGAACAATGAATGTCAAAATCCAAAGCAGGTTAGCATAAAGCCTGTAAGAGGTGGATCTAGGAGGATCAAAGGTACAAGCCCATGGCATGGTGGTAAGGAAGTACATGAGGAGCAATAAACGTGTGGATAGAAACAGAAGGGATGTGTAGGAGAGGTGCCCTCAGGGACAAATCCATTGTGAGTCACTGACGACTTGGCAATTCCCCTAAATGGTCAGGCATGGCATGGTTACCCTTCTGGTGACAGTCCCCTGCCACAGAACTGAGAACTGCAGGAGGGGCAGGCAGGCATTACCAATGTGTTTTCCTACAGAAAGGCCTGTAAATCCTTTGATTTCTTGTTCTAATTTCACCCAATAATCCAGCTGTAAAATCCACAATTTTTATCCATATTTCAAGAAAATATCTTGAAAGAAGAATCACCCTGAACGAGCTTATGTACAGAACCATACTAAAGACAATCCTGTTTTCCACTTGTGTGTTACTGTGCTTAACAAACTGCAAGAGGTTGTGGTTGCTTGGGGAGTGCATCTCTTAATAATCATGAAGCTGCTATTCATCCGTATCTCCATCACACAACCTATTGCTGGTGCAAAATATTAAAGTAACAAGTTGTTGGTACAGAAGCAAAAGCGCTTACCTGATCTCCACTTTCTCCCCTCATGTCCAGTGTTACGCAGACGACACACAGCTCTCTTTCAAGCTGCCTTCCCCTACCTCCTCCTCCCTCATACCTGACTGCCTGGCTGCTATTCAGGCATGGTGCTCTGCCAATTATCTCTGCCTTAATGCCAGTAAGACAGAGATCCTTTGCATTGGGGCACCTGCTCCTTGTTAGCCCCCCACTCTGTGGCCAGATTCCCTGGGTTGTCTCCCCTCACCCACTTGTAAGGCACAAAACCTTGGGATCATCTTTGAATCCTCTCTCACTTTCTCTCCAAACATCATGGACCTTGTCAAAAAGTCACATTCTCTTTCCTCAACTTTCCCCAGGTTCTCTAAAGGCTAGATTACTGCAACAGGCTCTTCCTCAACCTGCGTCTTTCCTTCCTTCTCCCCTTTCAACTAATCCAGAATAGAACTGCAAAACTTATCCTTGGCCTCATACCCAGGGACCACATCTCTATTGCCCTAAAATCTCTCCATTGGCTCCCGATGACAGCAAGGAGCAAGTTCAAGACCCTTTTCATCATCCAAAAGGCTGTCTGGGGCTGGGACCTAGTTACATCCAGCTTTCCCTAACTAAATACCTCCCGACAACAGTCCTTCGGTCCACTGGCTCCAACTCTCTGAAGATCAAACGTGTCTCCAAGCAGAGAGTGGGAGGTTATCCCTTTCGTTTTCTGGCCCAACTTGGTCCTCCCTGTCTACCACACTCTTCCTCCCTCCCCCTTCTTCCCCTGACACTTGCCGCATTGGCCCGCCCAGCACTTGCCCGTCTCCACCCTTAGGAGTACTTCACTCCTGCACTTCTCCCTCCACCCTCTCTGCCTCCCCCTTACCACCTTGTCATGCACTTGCTTTTTTGTGTTCTTTTTTTATTCTCATTGCCCCCAACCCCCATCTTTTCTTGTGGCAGCTGGAAACACCAGTGTATAGGCGCCATACAAATGTCCAATACATAAATAAAATAAAATAACATATAAATTGTAGCAATTTGTTAGTGATTTTAATGTTCATAAACAATATAATATTATTACTCCTCTCAAAAAATCCATAAATACATTTGTCCAAAATATTTCAAATTAAATCAATCATCTGATTATTATGTGTGGTATCTGAGTGGGGTATTTGAGTGAGCAACTCCCGAGCGACCAGGATATTCCTATGCCCTTTTTACTTAAGGGATGGGGTTTTGATTTAAATCTCAGGGCTTTAAATGTCTATTTGCCCACCAAACTTAGTACTGCAAAGGATAACATTTTATTTGATTCACTTGAGAATTCTTTGTTATTAGACCCTAGAGAGCATGTTTTTATTGTTGGTGAATTTTTAGGTCGAAGTTAGGGCCTTCCGCTAATTTAGATGAAGAGATTAGAACTTTGGAGTAAATGTGTGAGATACCCAGTAGCATGCCATTTTCCCCCATAGCTGATGCACAGGGAATTGTGTTAAGAAGTATTTTTAGAGAACACGCTCTTTTTGAAGTAAATGAGAGGAAGGTAGATGACCGCCCCACGGGCCTCACATTTATGCGGAGCACTTATGTCTCAAAGATTGACTACTGTATCGTGGATTGCCATATATTCCCTAAAATTGTGTACTGGCCTTATACTTCAATGGGACTTCCCCAATCACTCTGCCCTCTTTATTTCTAGGCATTCAGGAGCTATATTTCACCCCACCATTAGGAAGGTGATGTGATCACCAGAACGTAAGTGGCATGTAGTGCCAACCACGTCAGGGCCTCAAGAGTAGTACAAAACTGCAAATAGTGGCCCATGTGCTTAGTTAACAGATTTTAAGCATCAAGAGGCCACTCCACAGTGATAGTTGTGCTGTATAAGTCAAAATAACATAACTTAAATACATTGAGACAGTTCAGGCTTGGTTGCTACTACCACTTGTTCCTGCTATTTAGGAGATACATTTACACACCAGCACTTTAAATCAAACATCTGCAGCAGTTACTGTTCAGTGCCTTTGTGCGATGGGTGTTGAGGGTTTAGGCTGTGTTTTTGGTGATATGGGTTGCGTTCAGTTTTGATGAGTTGCTTGATGCTGAGTTCATTTCATCCGTAAGTAAGCTACTGTCCTCAGGAGATGTAGCGGATAGTTCATAAGGAGGCTTCTGAAAGATCATGTTGTCATGTGCTACAATGGGCTTGCCCTGGTCGGTTTTGGTGTAAAGGCGATAGAAAATATGATTGTGCGGTGATCAGCCCATTTTCTAACAGGGTGATGTGCGAGAGCAGGGAAGCGATAATAATATGTTCTAGGGTAGTGTCGCTAGAGTAAGTGGCTCAAATCACATGGCAGGTGAGTTCTAATAAGGAAGGTCGCTTAAGTGCCAGGCTATTATACAAGTCTATGCAAAAAGGACGAGAATGAGGTCTGCCAGACATGAGCTGGTTATGTTTTAGATTGAGTGTTTGGCTGTGAAGTCGGTCTGTTCATCTGTGAAGCGGCACAGCTTCATGGGATGTCGAGGTCTGCCAGGCTTGTGCTGCTGATGTCTTAGAATGAGGGTGTGTGTGTGAAGTTGGTCTATACATCTGTGAAGCGGCACAGCTTCACATGGGATGTCGAGGTCTGCCAGGCTTGTGCTGCTGATGTCTTAGAATGAGGGTGTGCCTGTGAAGTCAGTCTGTTCATCTCTGGAGTGACACAGCTTCACATGGGATGTCGAGGTCTGCCAGGCTTGTGCTGCTGATGTCTTAGAATGAGGGTGTGCGTGTGAAGTCGGTCTATACATCTGTGAAGCGGCACAGCTTCACATGGGATGTCGAGGTCTGCCAGGCTTGTGCTGCTGATGTCTTAGAATGAGGGTGTGCCTGTGAAGTCGGTCTGTTCATGTCTGGAGTGACACAGCTTCATGGGATGTCGAGGTCTGCCAGGCTTGTGCTGCTGATGTCTTAGAATGAGGGTGTGCCTGTGAAGTCGGTCTGTTCATCTCTGGAGTGACACAGCTTCATGGGATGTCGAGGTCTGCCAGGCTTGTGCTGCTGATGTCTTAGAATGAGGGTGTGCCTGTGAAGTCAGTCTGTTCATCTGTGAAGCGGCACAGCTTCACATGGGATGTCGAGGTCTGCGAGGCTTGTGCTGCTGATGTCTTAGAATGAGGGTGTGCCTGTGAAGTCGGTCTGTTCATCTCTGGAGTGACACAGCTTCATGGGATGTCGAGGTCTGCCAGGCTTGTGCTGCTGATGTCTTAGAATGAGGGTGTGCCTGTGAAGTCGGTCTGTTCATGTCTGGAGTGACACAGCTTCATGGGATGTCGAGGTCTGCCAGGCTTGTGCTGCTGATGTCTTAGAATGAGGGTGTGCCTGTGAAGTCGGTCTGTTCATGTCTGGAGTGACACAGCTTCATGGGATGTCGATGTCTGCCAGGCTTGTGCTGCTGATGTCTTAGAATGAGGGTGTGCCTGTGAAGTCGGTCTGTTCATCTCTGGAGTGACACAGCTTCATGGGATGTCGAGGTCTGCCAGGCTTGTGCTGCTGATGTCTTAGAATGAGGGTGTGTGTGTGAAGTCGGTCTATACATCTGTGAAGCGGCACAGCTTCACATGGGATGTCGAGGTCTGCCAGGCTTGTGCTGCTGATGTCTTAGAATGAGGGTGTGCCTGTGAAGTCGTCTGTTCATCTCTGCAGTGACACAGCTTCATGGGATGTCGAGGTCTGCCAGGCTTGGGCCGCTGATGTCTTAGAATGAGGGTGTGCCTGTGAAGTCGGTCTGTTCATCTCTGGAGTGACACAGCTTCATGGGATGTCGAGGTCTGCCAGGCTTGTGCCGCTGATGTCTTAGAATGAGGGTGTGCCTGTGAAGTCGGTCTGTTCATCTCTGGAGTGACACAGCTTCATGGGATGTCGAGGTCTGCCAGGCTTGTGCCGCTGATGTCTTAGAATGAGGGTGTGCCTGTGAAGTCGGTCTGTTCATCTCTGGAGTGACACAGCTTCATGGGATGTCGAGGTCTGCCAGGCTTGTGCTGCTGATGTCTTAGAATGAGGGTGTGGCTGTGAAGTTGGCCTGTGAAGATCTGGTTAGCGGCTTGTTGCTGGAAAACATAACGTAAGTTGAGTGTTTTGCTGTCAAAGAGTGTGAGAGAGATTGTAAAAATATGGGTTTGTTTGAAGGGTGTGAATTACTGGTGCAGTGTACCTTATCCACCTGGGATCAGCTCACCGTGGGTGTTAGCCAAGCATCCTTTATGAAGTATGCATCCTCTTGATAGCCTGTCTCTGCCATAGGTTTGGAGGCTGAGTGTGCATTAGTGAGAACGAAGGAACGTGCTTGCGTCGCAGCATTGTAGATTGGGGTGTGCATGATGTGGAGGGAGAAGTGGGTGGGGTTTGCAGGATCGCAGGTCTGACCATTGTGTTCAAGTGTGTGTCTGTGCAGACGGGTAAAGATTGGCAGCGGTGAAGGTTTGGGTGGTTGACATGGGTAATGGAAGTATCCTTTCTAGCTCCCGGGTTCTCCCAGAGCTTACTGGTCGCAAAAAAAGAGCAGACTCATGAGTCGCCCATATTATATTTATTCCTTTGATCAGGAGCCCAAACTGAAAGCCACGGTTATGAGATTTGCAAAGCGATGGTCAGTGTTACATCTTATGCCAGGGATATGGCTTCCCTGGGTGGGGTAAGGCATGCATTCCTAAGAAGCCGGAGGCACACTCACCGGATGCGGCTCCAGATTGTTGGGAACGTCTTTGATGGCATTAGGCATCTACAGACAAACCTGCAGCTGAACAATTCCTTTCCTTAATACTTAATGTTCCAAAATACTACTACTGTATGCAATCTTTTGAGTTTATATATAACTATGTATGTAGCACATGCGTGCAAAGCAACAGGGTTCTGATGGAGAAAGTGAACTCAAACATTGCCACACGCGAGTGAGTGAAAACTTTAGGGAGCAGTATTTCTTTGTGACCATTTAATGTTGCTTTCTTTTCTACTTCTGTTCACTAACCTCGTGTTGAACACTCACATCATTCCCCAGGTGGCATTCATGGCTTCCATGGCAACACACTTTAC
This sequence comes from Ambystoma mexicanum, assembly GCF_040938575.1. Taxonomy (NCBI): domain Eukaryota; kingdom Metazoa; phylum Chordata; class Amphibia; order Caudata; family Ambystomatidae; genus Ambystoma; species Ambystoma mexicanum. Next base: position 340,636,761 of record NC_090935.1, on the reverse strand, counting down.
AAACGTCAACAGCGGCATCATCTTCAGCAGCGTGGAGACTAACGTCGGAAACTTCTTTGATGTGCTGACTGGCAGATTCTCTGCCCCAGTGACAGGTAATTATTTTATGTAATGTTCTTTAATCAAATCGGTTCGTGGTTTCATGAAAAGAAATGACATCTTTTAGAGGACAGTGTATATTCAGAGAATGTTTTGTGACACGATATGCATTCATATCTTACAGCAACCCAAGGTGTACCGTTCTAGCCTGATGCACTCATTTTCACCTAAGCTCCAGTTGTTAACTAGGCAATAATCCACGCAGCAGTGGGACGTACTGGGTGGTAATGACCCTGGCCGAGGTTACAGGCCTGAGCAAGGGCCGTCAATTAGGGCTAAAGCCCAGTAAAGGACATTATAACAACGAGAAGGCTAAGAGCTTCTGTGGGGCAAACAAACGCCTTGCATGGAGAGCATGAACCATTTCTCCTGACAAGCTACTATCACCATGGTCGCCATGGAAATGGCACAGAGAACTTCATGTTGAGTCCCTTTTCCATGTTCATGTCCAGCTGGATCACCAAGGAAGAACCAGAATCTGATGAGAGCAAGGTAAGAGGTGACTTTAGCATCAGAGGTTGAAGGGAAGCAGTGAGGAGGATCCGGAGGGAAACAGTGAGGGCAAGTGCTGGGGAGTGGAAGAGCAGCAGAGCTGGGAGAAGGTGGTTCGAACTGCAGGTTTTAACTGATTCAGCTTGCACTCTTAACAACTTTATTGGCAGCTAACAGGTGCTCATTATCTTTAGGACTTATCCATGCAGAAAGAGCTTACTAAACGTTATAAAGGTGAACGAATTAAGATGTCTGTAATATCATACCATAGTCCTCAAGATGGAGGAAGCCTGCGGCTAGGTAAGTAGTGGTGAGTGTTGTGATGTAAGCTCCAGCATTGTGCTCAACCTACAGGGTTCGAGAATGACGCAAGAGTCAGTTATGATGATGCCTTTGTGACTGGAGGGCACCTTCCTGGGCGCTCTCTTAATTAAGTATTTGCCCATAAACGTATGGTCTCTGGCGCTTCTAAACTTAACAGTGAGGCACACAGTCTTCTGGTGTAAATTACTTAATACGGGGAGATCCCATTAACCCATCTTTTGTTCTTGGCAATTGAAGCATTGTGCATCCCCACATACATTAAATAAAGCAAACAATCTTCTCTTTCGGATAAGAGCAGGAGAGGTGAGACTGTGCTCCTTTTCTCCTTTGCTCTGCAGTGTCAAAGGCCTTATGGAAGAGTGCCTCTTTGTGTGAATCGACGAGTGGGCACTAGAGCAATGATAATGCGTACTTAATGCTGTATTCAGAGAGTCTGTCACAAAATGGCAACATAAATTATTTATCGTTCTAAACACTGCTCACCCTATGGCTGGGGGATAGCTCAGGGGCAATGTGTTTGTCTTGAAAGCAAGAAAACACAGAGCAACACAGATTCAAATCCGATCCCGAGATTAGAAATGTGTCTCTGGTATTAAGTATGATTAGTTATTTATTCGCTGCAAATTGCCTCATGGCAGAACATTCCACAGAGGGTATCTGAAATAAAGTGGTACCATAAACCAACACCCGGACCAGCAGGTAAGTTAGGTTCATTAGTAGATAGTTGCCAGGAAGACACCGGAACGACCCTCTGTGCCAGCTTAAACACTTCAACTGTAACTGTTAGAACCCCAGGTCATATCACAACACCACAGCACTCTACAGTACTCTACACTACGCTGACATCACAGCATTCCAGAGTTAGTGATGTCACCAACACTCAGACACACACTACAACACTTCTCCCTCCTTACATTACAGAAAACAAAAAGGATCTACAACACTCTTCCTTCCTCCTAGAACAATACCCTCACAAGTACGTGTGACGAGGACGTAAATGCACCAACACACCAGACCCCAACTGGACACCCCTCACATACCTTGGGAATACTGCCCACATTGCTCACACCCCAAACAAATGCACCAACGACCACCTAAAGACAGGATGCCAACCAACACTCAAAAACATCACTAAGGACACTGCGCCCCAATAAACACCAAACCCGCTGCGCAACCATAAACCTATGTGGCACCCCAAGAATATACACCCTAACCATGCCAAAAGATACAAATGGTATAAATGAACCTGCATCCCAACTGTGCCAAAGAAAACATACTATCCCGTTCTCACAAGACCACAACCACAGAGGAACCCACCGAAGTAGAATAAGGGCTAACACATCCCCTCAAACTAAACTGGAAAACCCCTGAGGAACAAAAATAATAAACTACGCACTCCGCCTGTTTCATGCTGCCCCTTGAAACCTAGATCTTGCCACGCCCCAGCGTTCCCCAAAGAAATGCATTACACTAACCATCAAAACCCCTCTGTACACCAACATTGCTCCACCCTGGTCTGCACCCCAGGGCACTAGGGCTGCCACCACTGGGCACTATCCCAGCTCAACAGAGAGCAACAACAAGCACAGCACCCCTGAACATCAGTCCACCACAGCTCTCACAAAGAGAATGCAAATACACCCAAACACCAACCGAAAACCACGGTCAACCTCAACGGTGCCCAAAACACGCACCCCAGAACCACAACTACGAGACCCCTAGTCCCTGCCAAACTGCGCTGCAGCACTACACCAAACCCCAGGAACCCTAGTCCCTGGTACACCTACAACTAATGTTGTAGCACACCACCACACCACACGGGACCCCTAACCCCAGCCAAGCTGCCTTTGCTGCAACACCTTCACACACCTCAATGGGACCTTCAGGCCCAACAGACTGTAACACAGCGTAAAACTACCACCACTGGGGCCCCATAGCACAGACCATACTACCACAGGATCACCACCAACACCTGACCCATGGGACCCCCTTCCCCCGAAAAACTGCCCCACTATGGGAACATTTCCACACACACAAGGACCCCTGGTCCCATCCACTCCACCAACAAAGAACACGCACACCAACACACCCACAGAGGAAAAACTAACCATTACAGCACCCAGCCGGAATCCCGCTGGCCAAAACGCACAAGAACCCACCCGGAGATCTGCGCCCAAACTCTGAAAACGTGCATTGAGCTGCAACTCTGCACACGTACACACCCAGGACACAGAGGAGACTAAAAACAAATTCTTTCCTAAACTCCAAAACAGAATGTAAAACAATAGAATCACATAAGATAATGGCAAAGCTGCAGTCTCACTGAACGACGAAAAAGTATACATTTCTCAAATGAAACTGTCTGAATCCTTGGAAACACACAGTCCTCCGAATAATAGCATTTAAAAACCCGCACAAATAATACGTAGGTTACGCACCCATAGGCACCTATGAGTCCTAACCACCCACAAGTCCAAACCACCTGCGAGTCCAGGTCAACCCCAGTTTCAGTCCCACCTGCAAGAAAAATAAGGTTAACCACAACAGTACAACCACCATACAACAGGGGCCACGGCTCGAACACGCATACCCATACCGGCCCATAACATTGACACACACACAATGCCACACCAGCCCAAATGCATGGAAAGCCACAACACATAGACAAGACATCACACACACAGGCCTTAAACAAGTTGCTCACTAGTGTTCTGCCAAAACGCAAACCGTCCTCCTCCAATGGCACAACAGCCAGAAGTCAAATGTCAAACCTTGTGTCAACTCCTCCAGGGCTGCAAACCAAACTTTGCAGCACCCGTGAACACTCCGGCGAAAACACACTTCCGCCGATCCAATGGAACATGCTGTATTCGATTCCTTCTGTATCACATGCTTGAACATGAATAGCGATCCTCATCTCCATTCTGTAGTAGCACATACCGATTCCTCACGACACTCCTCCAGGGAAACAAATGCCTTCCAAGTCCTGTCACGTTCACCCGACATGTAGTTGAACTTGGAAACGCAGCCCATTGACGTGCTGCACCATTCCGGATACCGGAAGTCCACACCTCCTTGTCCATTATGCGCCATACACGGGGCGTGTTCCAGAACCTCCGCACCTTCCAGTTGCAGACGCTGGAACGTCAACTGATGACCCGACCACGTCATCATTAAGCCGGCGACCACTGTGGCAACCATTGCAGAGTCCATGGCACTGCAAATCTCCTGAGCGGCGTCCTGAGCGGCGTCCTGCCAAAATGCCGGCGTCCAACGCGGGACACCCGTTCACAGGCCATGCCAGCACAACACTTTGTGCCACCTCCTCCGCTGGACCCCTTCCGGCCACTGGCCTCTCCGGACCAGTGATACTCGCCTTGTCCTTCTTCTGCGCTGCCTCAAAGGAACCAGTCTCGCCCAAACTGGCACAGGCTCTGCGCGACACAGAATTGCTGCCCCTACACTCCTGCCTCCCTGGACTCGCAGCTGTGCGCTCTCAACACAGGACCGAGGAAGACTTCAGTTCCTTCAGCACCATCCGGTCTTCTGAAGTGTAGCACCCAGATCCCTGTTACTGGGGCTAAGACTGCTGGCTGCAACAACTAGGACGTGTGCAAATGAAGGGCAGTGTTCCTGGCTCAGCTGCTGCCCCCTTCTCGACAGGATCCCATCCGCCTTGCCAGTGAAATAACGTGGCACCATAAACCAACACCCGGACCAGCAGGTTAGTTACATGTAGGTTTATTAGTAGATAGTTGCCAGGAAGACACTGGCACATCCCTCTGTGCCAGCTTACACACTTCAAATGTAACTGTTAGAACCCCAGTTCATATCACAACACCACAGCACTCTGCACTAAGCTGACATCACAGCTTTCCAGAGTTAGTGCTGTCACCAGCACTCAGACATACACTACAACAGTAGCCATTGACTGGGAACGTATGGCCGCAGTATAACGTACATTGATATCTCTCCGAGCTTCCACTTCAATAGTGTAATTTTGTTTAAACCAGCATCCAAGTACAAAGGACGATAGTCTGTCTTTAAAATGTCCAGGCGAACATCTAACAAAGCATTTATGCAAATTAAAGATCTGATTTACAGAGAATTTGCACCTGACCCAGGTGGGGGGCTTTTGCGCCAGGCCCATTACAGATCCTGTTTCGGCCACTCCAGTACTCTTTCACTTCTATTTTTCAGTCTATATGTATTAGTGTATGTGTTACAGTTAATGCCCCGTTCGTGGCAGGCGCACCCACCTTGGGGAGAAAGTGCTCGGCAGCACCGAGCAGCGTCACGCAGCTCAACATCGGCTCTACATTTTAAAGCGGAGCGGAGCGGAGTACAAAGGAGGAGCGCAACTGTGGTGGACAGTGGTAGCTGGGCTGGGCTGAGCTGGGCTGGGCTTGGAGCCCAGTAGCTGGGTTGGACGACGGTGAGCCCTGAGCCCTGAGCCCGGAGCCTTGCAGTTGATGTCCTGTGGTTCTCCGGGATACTTTCGTGTCCCCCGTGTGATCCCCTGCTGCCTGCTGTAACCCCTCCCTGTGACGCGGCCTTGAGCCTTGCGATTCGGTGACTCCGGGTGGCCGCCAGTGAGCGTGGCTTACAGGCCTTGACTGCTGATAGCTGAGGAGGACTGGAGGGAGTAGAGGGAGTCTGGGAGCAACGTCAAGGACAAGGTGCCTGATAATCACCCAGTGCTAGTTGTGAACTAGCTTTCTGCCTCTTGTCCCCCCTCTCTAACCTTCCTTTTACCCACTTCATTTTTGATAACTGTTAGTGGAGCGGGGGAAAAACATTTGGGAGACTGGGCGGTATACCTTTGATCCCATATGTTTCATGATATAACGCTCTCTCATTTATATGGAAAATAATAGCTGAGGGTGCTGGGTGCTACGCTATACTCTGTTTTTGGGAGGCTAACCAGTCCAACATAGTAATTTAAGACTCATTGACTGCTACAGTTAGTAGCATTGGATAATAACATCTTAAGTAGTCCCCTATCCCCCGCTGTTGTGGTTGGTACTGACTGGAATTATAATGCCAGCAGGCCGAGGATCTGCAAAGAATCGATACCACCTTCGGAATTTAATAGCACAACCAAATAAGGAGAGTGAGGAAGAATTACCTATGACGAAGAAAAAGAGGGGCAACATGGTCGCAGGCCAAGGTACAATAACTGGCTTTTTTCCTCCACACCCTCCAGCCGATATCAATTTAACAATTACTGAGGAAGAAGAGGTGCACGAAATTAGAAGTAGTGCACTAATGAGCTCCTCTAATTATGAGGATATTGACAATTGACAATAACTCACTATTGGAGCTGTGTTTGAGTAGACAAAAGGAGATGCCATCGCAAACCCGATTAACAGCAGAAAATGGAGGGCTGCATCAGTCAGCAAGTGGAAGTGTAATGTGTGCGTCACCTGGTTTACCTATACTGAAAGAGAGTACAGGGAGCTATCTGCCTCCCCGAATCTGGTAATGACCTCCATGGAGGACGTACCTGAAAAAGAAATAGAAGAGCTGAGTTGTCAAATAAATATGACAAACAAGATTGCCGAGCTCCAGTCTTCAGTAGCGGCATTACAATTTGCACTTAAGATTCTCTTGACGCATTCTAGCCAACACCGTAACTTTGACTGCGGTACATGAATTTAAAGAAAAAGAAATAGAAGAGACTGAAGCCACACACGAGGAAGTTATACAGATAGTTAAAGAACAAGAAGTACTATTGGGGAAGGAAACAGAGACAACAACCTAGAGTCAGAGGAACAATCAGACAAAGAGATGGACACCCAATATGTACATAGCGCGCATGTCTTCTTCTCGCGTAAGCAGCGGAGATTGGCAAGGAAGGCTCAAAAACTTGCCAAATTGAAGCCTCAACCGGGCTGTTTAGTAGGATCACCTGCCTTCGAATCCCTCTCTAAAAAAGCAAGGAAAAGAGCGAGTAAAGCTAGGAAAAAGAATCCACCTGCGGAGGGCCAGCTTACAAGCTGGCTTCGTAAGGATCAAGAAGTAACTAAAACAGTAGTTGAAGAAGATGACGCTTTGGTGCTTGATGACCAAGAAGAAGACAAAACTGAAATAGAGCCGCCTGAACAATCTATGAAAAGTCTGGAAGAAGGGAAAGCTATGAGAACGCCGACAAATATGATCAAAGATCAGGAAGACCTCTCGGAAAATAGGGTTTGCCTGATAAAAAATCTATATCAAAGTGGCAAAAATAAATGGCTAACACGATCAGAGTTATTAACCAGGCTCAATTGCGTCCCTCAACTACGTGTATTAACATCTGAAGACTTCTTGTTTGTCGAGCCTTTGAACTGCCCTAATCCCAATGTTTCTGCAGTACACTGCAAATTCCTAGCTACAGCAAAGATTATTCGAAAATATAAAGAAGATCTGAGAACAGTAGACATTGAAATTGATGTGGATTTGAATGAGAGAGACCCTCACGTTGTACAAGAGCAATTGATCACCCCAGAAAGTGAAACAGTCAATGTCAAGAATTTGGAAGGGAAAAATCTTGAGCTTGCTGATGCGCAACTAGTGCTAAAGTGGGTGCTGGAATCTTTGCCGGGGGTTTTAAAGAACCACTGAGATTTTACTGTCTTGTCTTGGAACTGCCGTGGTTTCACACACCTACTTAGAGCTGAGGGATCTACGGCTCTCTTATCAAAACATAGTTGTTTTTGTTTACAGGAGACATGGGCAGTTGATCCCTTATTACTAGACGGCTTTGTTGTTCATCAAGCATTTGCAAAAAGGGGCACACGAGGTCGCCCTTATGGTGGATTAATCATAGGGGTGACAAATGCATTAGTCTCCAAACGGTGGTATGGACTCTTTGATGATTACCTTATTGCGGTAGAGGTGGAGTTGGGAAGAGAGAGCATCCTGGAAAGATTGCTTCTCTTAAGCCTCTACAACCCCCGGGCGATACATTTTATGAGCAAATTCAAGAGGCGCTACAAGAGCTTATGACAGACTGGATGATATACTCAGGAAATGCGGCAGTAATCGTATTGGGGGACTTTAACTGTCTTATGATGGGTAAAGGAGGTAACATGCAATATCCTAAATTAAAGGAAAAATGTACTTTGACACATGTGTTTGACTGTTGGGAATTAGAAATGATTAATGGTCGCACAATTAGTGACTCCCCAGCCAAGCACACTTGGTCCAACGGTAGCGCTTCGAGTACGCTGGATTATATTTTTATGAGTCCAATATTATTACATCAGATGATGGACATGGAAGTTATCAATAACAGCTGGAGTGACCATGCAATTTTGAGGTGCGCACTTAAAATTGCTTGGGACCCTACTCCTCAGTCTTATATGGGTAATATTAAAGTTAATAACGCTGGTACACGTATAAGCTGGTCTGATAAAAACATAAGATCAGCAACAGAGTCACTGATCCAGCTTGACAATTTGAACCCTTTGTATTTTGAGGCTATGAACAGTAATGCAATAGAAGACTGGATCTTGGCCTTCTCCGGTAAACATGCTTCCAATTCCATAGGGACAATGTTAAGAACAGAAGGCAATATGAGATCCTTTGATAAAGAAATAAGAAATGCTAAAAGGGATCTCAGAGCCGAGTTACGAATAATTAAGACCATGAAACTACCCATGCTTCAATATAGTGAACTGACTAGGAAAATAAAAAATAGATACAGGATAACTATTAAGAGCATCAAAAAGACCGAGGGTACACGTTTGAACCAACGATTGGTGCAGACAATTGGGTCTAGACACTTGCGTAGCATTTGGGCGCTGCTAAGCGAGGCTAAGGGTAAGAATAAAGGTCAATTGGTCAATCCCATAAATGGGGCAGCATGGGTAGAATTCCTTGAAACTCGTAATCTGAAAAGTCAAGTAGATAAAGTCAGGCCGAAAAGACAAATTCCATATGAGCAGCCGTTTTAGATATCATACGAGGTGATATATAATAAAATTAAAGATTTGAAAGATTCAAGAGCCCCTGGCCCTAACGGATTGTCTAACGCCGTTATTAAGAACTATCCAGATTTTTGGGCCAGTTTGCTTACTATCTTGTTTAAGAAGATCATGGCAGTAGGAGAAATACCTAATACCTGGCAAACAGCGATCCTAATTCCCATTTTTAAAAAGGGAAATCGGCTTGATCCTCATAACTACAGGTTATTATCAATGCTAGATATTACTGGAAAACTGTTTGCCTCTTTACTGTTGAGCGAAATCCAGAAGTGGGCTGATGAAGCTAACATCCTGTGCAAATTCCAGAGCGGATTTCGAAGGGGATATTCCACGATCCACAATTTGATAATTAAAGACATTTTGCGTACTAGAGCAAGCATTAAGGGGCAGCCGCCTATGTATGCATTATATATCGATTTTAAGGCAGCGTTTGACACCATTCCTAGAGAACGGTTATGGGTAAAACTTGAAAGTATGGGTTTCCCTGAAAGGCTACTATACTACCTTAGACTTCTCCACTTAAACACCTCAGTCAGTCTTAAATTAGATCAGGAAGGACATTTGACCAGTAGTGTCTTGCAGAACAGAGGGGTGAAGCAGGGGTGTGTTACGGCCCTGTTAGTATATAACTTGTATGTTCATGACATTCCAATAGTCTTAGCTGCTGTGGATAATTGTCCCCCTAAAGTAGGAGAATCCCCTTGTGTGGTCCTTGCTTATGCAGACGACCTGGTAATATTAGATAATACCATAAATGGATTACGAAAGTCGGCCATAGCCTTATGGGAGTATGTCAGTAATAATGGCTTGACCATTAATTTAGAGAAAACGAAAGTGTTAAGATACACTCATAAAAAAGTATCCCGGGTTAACCTGGTGGTGGGTAACACTACCATTCTCTATGCACCGTCTTATCGCTATTTAGGGGTAGAATTCGAACCCCACGGGGATTACAAATCTTGTAGACAAATACGTACCATCAGAGCAGCCCAAATTACAGCTTTAATGGCCAATTTCACTCGTAAACAGGGTGGATTTACGGTATGGGCAACACGTCAACTGTACATCCAAGTATTTATCCCTACGATTACCTATGGCCTGGAGGCGTTGTTAACTTCTGATTTAAACTGGCTACAAATCATTGAAGGCAAATTTTGGAGAAGGATCTTGGGGCTGCCCCCTGGAGTGCCTATGGCCATTATAAGACTGGAACTAGGACTCACCTCCCTAAAAGCTGTGGTGTTAAAAAAGAGAGCGGTGTTCTTTTTAAAAATGATGAATACTACCTCCAATACCCTTTCATCTGCTGTGCACCAGGAATTAAATAAAAAATACATTAGGGATAGATTATATGTACCCATGATGAAATATCTAGCGGACATAGGTTGGAATCATACAGGAACTAGCATTACAAAATCTGCTATTAATGCATTGAATAAGAAATTTGATTTGTGGGACTGGCGCGAGAATTTTGCTCACTTAAGTACATTGAAAAATTATCATTTTGTCCATAACAGAATGTATACCTTTATGCAGCCACAGAACTATTTGAACCTCTGCCCAGCTAAAAAAACTTAGAAGATTTATCATCCTACGGAGAATGGAACAATTACCAACCATGATGAATCTTGGGAGTAGATCTAAGATGCCTATCCAAGATCGTATTTGCCGACTTTGCAAACAAATGGACAAACTAGAAACAGCCAGACATCTATTAACGGATTGTCATGAAATGAACAATATGATCCATTTGTTGCTGGGTAAATATGTGCATAATCTGGATTCTCTGAAAGAGCTATCCTTCTGGTGCTATTGTATTAACTCAGGGAATATGTGTCTACTAATTTCCCTTTATAATGTATGGCGTAAGGCTGAAACCAAGATTGAATTGGTTAAGAGAGATATTGGCGAGCAGGAGCTGAACCTGAATAGAATCGAAGATGAGAGTCGATTGAGTGATAAAGTTTGAGAGGTGATGGGAATTATGATCGGAGATAGGATGAGTAAGTAAGTGATAAGCTAGTAGAGTTCGGACATCTTGTTTTGTTTGTTGGCTCTATTACTCCTCATTTTAAGCTGTATGTTTTCGTAAAGTGATTTATTGACTTATTGAAATTGTAATTATGGAATTACTGCTATATATACATTATATAATTGTGTGAGTTATTCTATATATAATTTATATTTTATAATATGTGTAAAGTTTGAGTTTTCTCTGACTAAATCACTTTAAATAAATAAATAAATAAGTTAATGTCACTAGGACGCTTGGTCTAGGGCGTCATCTGTAGGTGGATGCCATGACTTTATTTCCACAGACTCAGGTTGTGATAACAATCCTATTGGGAAGTGAAGTTGGCTGAAACCTAATATTGACAAGACATGAACATTGTTTAATCACAACAGAATAACAAAATCCACAAAAACCAATTTGTTATGGCTATGGATATAATGCCATTTATTAACATGGAAAGCAAACACATGCTCCCCGCTTCTCTCTCCTCAGGACTTCCCTTTGCTCCCAATTCATCAGTATAGTCAAGGCTCAAGTCGAGGGTACACGTGGGTGGACAGAGTCCACCCACTTTTTTCACAGGGTGGACTCAGTCCCCCCCAGCAAAAATTAGAAACATTGACATTGAATGTCCGCAAGCCCACTTCGGGGATCGAACAGCAGTCATAAGGTTTGCAGGCCAGACAGTTCACCAATGCACTAAATAACCTGATGATAAATAGCAACAACTAAAGGTATATTGTTCCATTTCGGTACTGCAAGGGAAACAATTGTATTGGTTCTTGGTGTTTAAAACATGCACACCTTCTTAATATTTTCAAAAACCCCATTAGAAGCAAATATCCGCTCTTGATTTTGTGTGTGTGTTAATTTAATGAAAGGAAACTGCCCTTCGTCCTGTGCAATTCGGGTGGTTATGCAAAACCAATTCATTAAATGTGCATATTTCACCTTGATATGCTAATCTCTGGCAAAGTCACATCCCATTGCGTTTGTTGATAAGTCCCCCACTTTAATTATTAGGACTTGACCCCTGAGTATAGTCCTTTCTTTCATATTGATTTAGTTATGGGAGCTTCTACTGTAGAGCGCCACCACATGTGAATTGCAGAGATCTACCAGAGCTGGCATAACATTTAACATTTACAAAAATGAGGGAGCCCCTCTACTGAGAACGAACGTGAGTCGAATGAACGGTACTATGGTTTGTTTCTTGCTCAGGTGAGTATACAGCCACGTTTTAGCTCACTGTACAAGGAGATATAGCAATGTGCGTATCAGTCTGGTCCCGCCCACAAGGGTAGTACTGCTCCAAATTGCTAGGCAATCCTCCTCTAAACAAGAGGACCATCCGCAACCCCAGACACGTGTTTCAGCCTTGTTTGGTATCACCCACGAGGTGAAGCTGAGCCTCTCTATGCACAGTGAGCGGTCAGTCCATGCCTGCATCCCCCGAAGTAACTAAGCGTTGAACCCCAAGTTTTACAAAATGTACAAAACTGTGGGAGCCTCTCTACTGAGAATTAACATGGCTCAAATATCCTGCTTTATGGGCTATATCCCACTCCAGAGGCTCTACAAACATGCTTTTGCTCATTGTACATTGCCTTTTCAGTCTGGTCACACCCACAATGGCAAGTCTGCACTGAAATGCCAACCAATTCTCCTCTGTACGAGAGTACAATCAGCAACTCCAGACACACGTTTCAGCCTTTTTGGGGATCATCAGTGAGATGAAGCTGATCTTCTCTAAGCACAGTGAGCAAGAGGTCCAGGTCGGGATTACCTTTAGTCAGTCAGTCAGTAAAGCTTTATTTGGCAGGTTTTCGTTTAGCACACACATGCAAATACATTGATGTATGGTACTTGTGTTTCTTACAAAGGTTAGATAAGTATGTAGTAGATATAAATCTAAAATATACAATTCATAAAAATTACATCAATAGAAACCTACAGAAAAGCATAAAAACCAAAAAAAGGTAATCAAGTAACCCGAGGCAACATCCTACGAAGCTAAGTACAGTAAATACATTTGGTAACAAACTATACATAGTTCACTACAGCCGTGGATTTACAGAAATGATGGCTTCTTGCATAGTTTTACAGATGATTTTCTAAACAGTGGTAACAGTTATATCTTCCTCAAGTGACAATGGCACATACAGTAGAGTAGGAAAAGGGAGACAGATTGGATGTCTAGATCCCACTTCAGCATATTTCAGAATTGCCACACCTCCATCCGCAAGTAAATGTCGCGACCCGCAGTGTGCCAGTTATAAACCCCAGAAATAATGTACAGGCACGGCCAGGTGATATCAAATCCAGATATCTCTCTTTACCTCTAACTGATTTCGAGGAGAGATAGGCCAGCCCCACTTTCAGGTTCAAGCACAAAGTAATGAGGCGTTCTTGGCTCTCACGTTAACAAGCTGCTTAATGTTGTGCAGAATACGCCATGTTTCTTCCATACCTGCCAGTTTAAGTGGCTGCCTGACGTGGGCCGACCATTGGAGTGGACGCCCACCAGGGTGATTCAACAAATCTACTTATGCTGCTTTATACTTTGTGGGCACAGTTGACCCCCAGAGTCTGAGCCAATAGAAACTGGTCTCCATGCCAGCTTGTAGCTAATGGGGTCAAGCCCATATTCCATTAAGAGAGGGGCACTTGGGAAGCTGTACGGCAGTCGGAGTAGCTTTTTCAAAAATGTATTCTCTGCTACTCCTAGATTCAGACAGTAAGTGTGGCACCATATTTCACCTCCATAGAGTACCGCTGATGCGGTCTGGATGGAACAGATATTTATTGCGGGTGACTTAGCTCGTTCTCCATGGGAGACGAAGAATGTCTTGAGGCCACCACTGTTTCTTTCTAGAATAGACAGTGACCTGCTGGACTGGGCTGCCCATGAACCTGTGTCCATGAACCTCACTCCTAGGCAATCGTAGTGGGTAACTTTTTCCAGTACTGCCCCATCGACCTCCAAATGAAGTACTACAGGATTTGTTCACCTTGGTCTAAACACTAGAACCTTGTTTTTAGTCCTATTGAGCATCAGGCCCAGCTCCAGGCTTTTCCTGATCCCCATGGTCGATATAGTCAGCAGAACTGAATCATCAGCGAAACATGATGCCAGATAAAGATCAGTGCCATGTTTAGGAGGGTCCAGCTCACATCTGCAACACTTTGCCACGAAGTTCAGGATGATTTTGTTAATATAAAGGCAAAACAGGAGCGGGGCACTCACACTTAACTGGAAACTGCTGGGTTGGAGCTTCTCTAAACACAGGGAGTAAGAGGTGCAAGTCTGGATTACCTTTAGTAATTTAAGTTAAACACCAAATTTGATCAAATATACATACATTTGGGATGCCTTCTACTGATAATGGACATGGCTAAAATAACCTGTTCTGTCATCCATCATCATAGAAACCCCCCTGTTCCCCACTGTATTCGCTTGTTGCCAGTGGGAGACAGTTAAGGGCATTAAAATGGTATATATGTGTGCATATTTGTATGTATATGCATGTATATCTGTAAGAGATTGTGTGTGTATATATTAGTTCACATGTGTGAATGTGTTTCAGTGAATGCAATGTGTGTGCATGCATGCATGGGATCATGTGTGCCTGATAGTGCTTGTGAATGTGAATTAGTGCAGAGTATATGTGCATGCGATTGTGGGCGGGTGGGTGGGAGTAAAAAGAATGGGGGAAGGGAAAAATGGGAGTAATGGAAGGGGAAAACGCTGCGCTTACTGTAAAATATTGAAGGCATAATAGACCTGTTTTCGTACAATTCAATTTCTGGCAGTGGAAGTATGGGAAAAGCCAACATGAGTATGTTCTTAGCTGGCCATACATGTGTGCATTAGCACAGCCAGTATGGCCGTGCCTTCTTACATTGGCATTACTTTTGTTATGGGCAACTATATATGTGTGCAGCTAGCATGAACATGTTTTCTTGAGTGGCATTATGGCCAAAGCCAATATGAGTGTGTTAATACTTGTATTGGGTCATTTTGGCACAGCCAGTATGGACATGTTTTCCTACAGTGTCATTACTGTCTTTATTTGGCACAGCCAATATAAAAATGTTCTCTTACACTGGCATTTACTATGGGCAAATATATTATGAAAATGCGTTTGTGTATTGTTGGCAACCTGTAATCTATTTGATTTGTTACATGCTCCCCTACAAAACTGATTGTAAAGTGTTATAAACGTGTTTCTGAAAGTGCACAGTAAATGTACCATTTTAACACTTTATTTAAAATACTTTCTAGATATCTGCCCTTGGCGGGCTGATGCTCCCTCGCTAAGTTTTGTTGCTCTGGCACACTTGTGGGAAAAAGTTGCACCCCTCCAATGAAGGAATTCTTCAGCCACCATTGATCCGGCAGTTGCTTAACACGCCCATCATGCAGGAATAGGTGTGGGCTGTGTGCTACCAGAGCTATGCTAAGGGAACCATTCGTGTGAATCAGGCTGATAGGACTTGGCTGTTATTCAGATAACGCCTGCGAAGCTCATCTCTGGGCTGGGGGGACAAAAGGGGCGAACTAGAGACTGGTTCATGTCTGATTATCCCACTCACACCACTCACCCCACATTGCCTCTCTACCCACATGCACACACACACACACATGCCATTCACCCACCTACACAAACTAACCCCATCCCACAAACCACAATTATTAGCCACTCTCCTGTCAGCCTCCTCATACAGCCTCAGTTCAAATGCCAGTTACCCACAATGCTACAGACCTCGCTAACACACTTCAGTTACACGGACCGAAATATCTCCCAACACTGTTCCTCACGGATACATATGTTTTGCATCCATGCCTATATATGTAAAATGCAATCAACAACTGCACATTTCAGAAATATTGTTTTTGCCAATGCAGGTTTCAAATGAGGAGAACGAGTAATACAAAGCGAATTTAAATTGATCATTTTGATGACAATCAGCCAGAGACATGATTGCAGGGGACCTGTGATCCGTGTCTTTTCAGGTGTAGGATGAGAAGTAGGGCCCAATGGAGGTCAAGGCTGGTGCTGCTTCTCTTGTGAATTCAGGATGAAATGTGTTGATCATTGTGATTTTGTGTGGGACCATAAGCTAAAGGAGAACTGGCCACTGAGCTAGATGGAAGAAAGTCAGAGATAGGGGTGGCCGTTGCTAGTGAGGACCTGTGTTTTGTCACTGTTGAGTTTGTGCCTGTTTCGGTGCATTCAGTGCTGTATAGATGGCAAGCAGTGACTCAATGTGTCAGTCAGAGAAATTGAGGATTCGTCATTTCTAACTAGGATCTCACTGCCTTCAATATAGGACCATAAACTGAGGCATAAGATGTGAATGAGCTGGGAAAGGCTAAGTTAATTGTTGGACAGGAGAAAGGAAATGGAGGACCACTGGAGAGCACACTATTTAAGGATTTGATAATTGTGTTGATGCATGGAGAGCAGACGTGGCATCTGAGACAGGATTGTATCCATAATGGAGAAGGGTCTTCAATGCTGATTTCTTAGAAACAGAAGCGTTGGCCTTTTTGGTTGGCAGTGGGGAAGACAGAGAAATTGTCGAGGAGGGATAGATTTCCAGTTCCGACCGTAAACCTGCATGCATACATCATCCGGGGTTGGAGTGATGATCGACTCTGTGCCACATAGTGGGCAGAAGTAGCCTGGTTATCCTCAAGTAGGTTATGGTCTTCAGTAAATGATTTGACCTAGTGAGCGGCAATGTCCAGTTTGCTGGGAAAAGGGAGATTGGTGGTAGGATGTTCACTCTTTAGTACAGTGGAATCCAGTGCAGGTATAATTCCAAAATATACAGAGAAGTTAATGGGTCGGAAGAAGCAGTGAAAGAACGCTGGGAGAGAGGTCTTTGAATATGGCTGGGGAACAGAGGTCTAATGGGGAACTTGAACTCCTTATACTGCATAAGACAGTGTGCATATCATGTACAGTGGAGGGAAAAAGAGTGGAAGAATTTGGAAAGGCAGAAATTGGATTCTTGATATTGGAGATGAGGAGGGTGAGAAAGGAAGGATTTTTTAATACAATATGGAAAATTAGTGGCAGTGACTTTCTTGATGACGAAATTGGGGAGGTGTTCATGTAGCTCCAAAATGGCATAAGTGATTTGATGTAAGATCCAGTTAAATTCCACTGCTTTACATGGTGCCAGAAGTGGACAAAGAGGAAGAATTAATATCTGTTTCGGATAGTTCACTGAGAACGTTGAAAACCTCTTTGGAAGTGTAAGGGGCATCACAATTCCCTGAGGTAAAGTGGGCGTTCTTGCAGTTTTCATTATTTCTTTATTTTTTGAATTCTTATAAAGCGCTGCATGCCGACAGGCCTCAGAGCACTACAGAAAACACACTTACATACATAAATATCAAAAATACACAAAATGAAGGGAAGCATCGGAACAAAATCAGTCTAGGGTAAACCCAGTAAGAAAAGCATTTCATGTTTTCAGACAGCAATTGAATATCAAACTACAGGTCCAAGATTCGAGAAACCCATGGGCAGATATTTACACAAGCTCAAAACGTGGGGCAAATTGCTGGTTGCACATCCCACCAGCATCCAATCCCTGTTCCGCTGGGCACACCAATCATCAATGAGTCGTATTCTACGCAAGAACTTTAGGTCAGAGCATCAGACTACCGCTGGCTCAGATCTTACGTGAAGCCATGCAAGTACTTTATTTCGTAGTGCTTCTCTTGGTTCTCTCTCAGATGGTTTCATAACATAAGTAATAATCACATTCCTGTGGTCCAGTACCAGATCTCTAATGGATTCATCCTTGGGCACTGCCATATGAGATTTTCTTAGTCGCAGACTCCAGAAGCTGGCTGGTTCGGTCTAGGGTTCATAGATCCATGGAAGCCATCTGGACGTAATTTAACAGTAGGGTCAGCAGAGGCAAGGAATGCAGAATTATGATTCTGCGATCGCTCGTTTCTTGCAATGGGCGGAACCAATGGTGCTTCTTTCAATGATGACGTTAACTCAAGGTTCGGACCAGCTGTTAAATCCCCTGTAGTTTGTGAATAGTTATCTACTTCCTTAGGTGGAAAATCTGTGATCGGATGTACAACAGATAGGTCATGAGGAGCTATTTGACGGCGTTTTTCAGGATTGTGAGAGTAATGTCTCTTAACAAATGTATCTAGAGAATCCAGCCATGCATCAAAGTCGTAGAGAGTGTTGCATCTATTTAGCTCTTTGATTATGGTAGCCTTGGAGTGTCTCCAAGACTCAGAAATAATGTTTCTCTCTGAGCCTGCCAGAGAGTATTAGGAAGGAGAGTGATTAGTCTTAGAAGCCCCTTGCTCCCAAGGAAATGTTACCATAGAGGTCGGAATCAAATATTCACACCTGCTTTCTGAATGATTTTCGATTTTAGTGGCCTCGAGGACTGTTGGTATTTTTACTTGTTGAACCTAGGTTATTGAACTCATTGGTTGTTGAACCGGTTCTGTACATATTTTAGGGATATCAGTAGCCTTATCAGGGGTACCACTGATATCAGAAGGCATTTTGGTTGTCTTGTCGAAGATTTGCTGCCTCCTGCGAGAACTTAAAGCAAGGACTTCGGAGAGACGGTCCCCATTGGGGGATAGTGACGCAGCCACAAGATTAGAAGTCATGGAATCAGATTTTGGCAGCATTTAAGTGTGAGAAGCATTAATTAGGGGGTTTAAAGGGTGGGTGCAAAGGTTTTTGTAGTGTGGGAGTGATGGGTGCAAACATTAGCAGATTAAGGACACAGCCGCAGAAGGAAAAGCACCGTGAGGGAATAGCTAAACCAGGCAAGAAATAGAGAAATTAATATGAATTTACCTAAAGAAAAGGAGGATATGTATGGCTTTTATAAAACGCTGAAGAGAAAAGCAATTTAGTGGGATCTCTGTAAAAATGTGTAGCTACTAGGGAATAATAGACGGTAAGAAGGATACAGTTTACAAGGCATGAAAGTCTCTAAGCTCCTTAGCTATTTATTAAAGGTAGGTAATCGTGATCTCTCTAGGTTTATCACACTACTGAGATTTAATATTCTACCCTGCTATGAATATATTGGTGGCTGGAGTGGGATACCAAGAGAAAAAAGAGTGTGCAGGTTGTGTCAAACGGAGGTGAAAACAATAAGACACCTTTTGACCGACTGTGATAAATTGTTAGAACTGTATTATAGCGGGTATAAGGATTTAACATACGATATCAGGATGATCGCATCAGATCAATTTTGGTCAAGCAATTATATGGCAGATCCTCTGATATATATAGGAGCGGCTTATTATGTAAAGAAGGACATTTTAAGAAAGTGGGAAGAATTACTTGACAGTATTATTGCGAATGAAAGTTTGGATTATTAAAACGGGTTGCTTAGTTGCCTTTCTCTTCATAAAAATACTGTAATGTTTTCTATGGGACGTCTCTATCTCAGAGATTGTATTCATTAATTGTGATGTTATTTCATTAGAGCAATATAGAAGTAGGATTTTATTGGTTGAATTTTAATAGCTGAATTTTAATATTTGACTTGTTATATGATTTCATTGAATTACGATTAATTGAGTAAAAATGGTGCTAATATTTCTATTCTGTATTTCTATTCTGTATTGTGGTGATATGTGTAATTTGTAATTACATAAGTTTTGTTTGTTGCATTTGTATAAGTGTTTAAGGTTTTTAATTAACCAATTACACTATAAAAAATAAAAAATGTATGTGGAGGGGGTCTGAAATCCAAAATTCTTAAATCATCCAGATTTTTCTGTAGGATTTCCCCAACACAGACCAAAGTACGGGGGGGTCTGAAAAACTCACTACTAAACTACAAAATCACCCTGTGTTTATTTACTGCTAGCCTTTCAAGTGTGCAGGAAACAGAAATAGTACAGCATTACAAATGTAAAGTGATTTTATTTAGGGACCAGTGTTGATGATAATTTATTTTGAAATTTGTATAAAGTAAAATATTGTGATTTGAGTTTTTCCCAACCAAATTGTGTGAGTTATTTATGTAGGGAAAATCTTATTGTGTTGTGCTATGGATAAATTGGTGTGTGACATTTTAGTGATTTGCTATTACCTATCATCAAAATAAATAAAAATATATTTCCTGTACACCGGCCTGGTTCTTGGCACACTGGTCGCTCAGCGAGAGGGATCCAATGGGTATAATATGCATCAGAAATAGAGCTGAATAAAGACCTGACATTAAATCGTTTCGGGAGAGAAGGAACTCCCTGTGTTGAATGGGTGGCCTTGCCATAAACCGTTACACTTTCTTTCTCTGCCTGGCTCAAGCGCTACTCTCCATTACTCATTGCAAATATTGACACTTTCTTTTCGTGTTCGTATTTAAGTCCATAAAGTACAGGCTCACATTACTTTACATTGTAGCATTGGCAGTCTTGCTTTCAGAATGTGGAAAATAAAGCTACAATCGCAATATGTTTTCTTAACATTGTAGAGGAGCAGATGCTGTCATCTCTAGTGCCCGCCCCCTCAGCTCCGTCATACTGGAAGCCAAGCAGGAAGACTCTGTGCTTGGCACCAGGTTTTGTCCCAATACCAAACGGAATATATGAGAGATGTTACACACTCAGACCACCATATCGAATGTACCCTTGCACTGAAACGGTGGAATGAATGTCGGTATACACAATCAGACATAGAAGAGCTGTAAGTGCGAACAGATGAGAGTAAAGCAACGTCATACACGGAAGACATGATGATGCACAGAAACAATATATGAGTACTTAAAAAATTAAGGTGTAATCCAAGTAACAACCAAGTAACAAAGTAATCACATATTAAGGGATAAAGAAATCATCCACACCAAGAAGACAAGTGAGATGAAGCTCAATGAATATATATAGAAATGCAAGGTAGATGAGTTACATAGAAGTTTATTGCAATAGAGACTATAACATGGGTAAAGCGGCCATGATGGAAAGATGGACATCGGATCGTGTCAAAGCTACCCCAGAGACAAACCAGGGCCGCAGATCAGAAACGCTGCAGAAAACAGCTTCCTGCGAAGAGCAAAGAATGTCTGTTTTACTAAGACAAAGGATGACACAGCAAGACATAATTGGAAAGTACAGAGGGAGTTAACCAGGATAAGCTATGAACAAAGGGCACATTTCTCTTAGATTAATTAGAAGCGAAAACATCTGCAAGTGACAAGTATTGGAAAATCAAGAGTGCAGATAGCACAAGTAAGATGAAGCAACAAAGTCTCCAGAGGCCAAGAGGAGTAATAGCACCCAGCACAATTAAATCAAATAGCAGTAAATAACAGGTCAAAATGGACAAGATCGTGGTATCCTTAGATGTGACTCAGAAGTCAAAAACAAGGTTTATTCATTAAGCCTCAGACAAATATAGTGGTGTACCCTGACTCCCATAGAAATCCCAGAGAAGAAAACAGCCAGCAAGGTCAACTACAAAGGAGAAACCTTGGCTCATTGTCCCACTGATGAGATATGGTAGGCTAATTGACCAATGTGGGCAGTGGCCTGACGTTGTTCTCTGCACCTGGGCTTCGTTCTGTTCACATGCTGCTAAGCGAGCCGAATGTCCAAGGTTGGGAGAGTATTCCAATTAATCATGAGTGGCTATGTAGCGACATACTATACAATGTTGCAGAAGCCAATCCGCAACATATTTCGAGGCGTGCCTACTAGATAAGGGCAGCCAACCATGTTACTAAGACTTATACATACTATAGGTATATATGTTCCCCTAACCAATCCCTCCTCTAGATAGGTTTTATTGTTTGCCACATAGAATGACATAATAGCTGATGTACATCGAAGTATAAAGTCTTTATGTAAGAGAGAAACAGTAGAGATTGTGTGAGCTGCATTTTGTATGCTCACCAGATTTCCCTACTTTATTTGAGCTGACAATAAAGTAGTACTTTGCCATATTCTTTGAGCCTGTCCGGTTATTTCGGTATGAAGTCATTTACTATGGTAATTACATTCTGCGCATTAGACACGTTCCAATGTGTTACTGCATAAGATGTTACTGTAAGTATCTATATATTGTCAGGTTGGCTTAGTATGTTATTTGTTTACTTTGCAGGGCGTCCATAAGTAACAGTAGTTTTGTGGCTCTTTAAAATCAAAACCAAAACCTAAATATGTGTATCAACAAGAAATCAGTAATTTCTTTTTTAAAGGAAGTTTTGCTCAGTTTTTATTTAAATTTTCTATCTATTTATTGCTATATGATTCTGGTTTCCACTATAAGCTTGTTAGCTCATGTTATGTCAGGTTATATTATGTTATGTTTCATTATGCTGTTTCGCCTTCATTTCTAATGTTCAAATGCTTTCAGGCAACCCTGATTTGCTAGTTAGCACCACACAAAACACTCAAATAAATACATAAAATACGGAGCAGGACTTAGTTCATGAAATGGGGCATTAGGCCCCAGATGTAACATGTAAAGTAGACCCTTCAGTCCAATATTTGACCTAAGATTTGCATGCTGCCCTCTATTAACAGGACAATGTACTGCAGCAGGGGCCGAGAAGGACATACACGACTGGCTTATGCAGATGGCCTCCCAGAGGAACCCAGCCTCAGCCTAAGAGCTTCACACACCACTATCACCATCCCCATAAAGTTCCTAGGAGGACACAAGAACTGGTCAAGGGTTTTGCTCCCAGTGGAGCCACAGTTTAAAAACTACCCTCAATTAAAAGTGCCTGCAGTAATTTGCAGCTTTCCTGTCCCTAGCACCTAGTCATTCAGGGCATATGGCTGTGATGTCATGAACGATCCCCTCTCGACAAGGCTCTGGCATCCTTGGTCATTCTGGAGATGCTGGCATTTGCAGCTTGGAGCAACTAGACTGCTGCTGCGGCTTCTTTCATGATCACGCTACCTGCAAATACTCACTTCTGTATTTGTTGGTTGTCTTTGGACAATTTGAGCTGTGTCGCGAATCATGACTGCAGATGTCTCTCTCTGTGGGACACTAAGTGACTTTTCTGGATCATGTTTCTCCATGCCCTCTCCTCATCCTTCCGTGCGCCTCGTCCTGGTTCAGACTCCTCTCCAACTCTTCTGTCCAAGATCTCCTGCAGTATGCTGTGGTACTGCAACTCTGTAGGCATCCCCCCTCATCATACACAGTCCTCTCCAGCTCCCTTGCTCTGAGTCTTCTGTATTCCACTCTGGTCCTGGAGCTACATTGGCTTCTCCAGCTCTTTTCATGCTAGCGGTCTCTTGCCTGCATCTCTATGCCTTCTGTAGACATTAATGGCCAGATTCTTCAAATCAGTAAAGAGGTTTTCTTTCCCTTGGAGATCTTTCCTCTGAGCTGGCTATTCCGCCCTCCATCTCCTGTCCCCAGTTGCATGCTGGCATACGGTAGAGACAGGCCTTATGTGCGTGCATCAAGCTCCAAATGTTCCAGCAAGGTAAGGCCTGTCACTCACAAGCAAGAGGAAGGCCTTCATCCTACTGTTTTTCTTGGGCATGCGTTTATCATGCCCAACCTCACAATGGCACCATGGCTCTGTGGAAGGCTTAAAAGACTGACCACCGCTGAGCCAAAGACAGTGCTCAACTCAATGTTGTTAAACATTTTGCACAAATGTTTAACAACATTGGAGAGGAAACGACTAGGAAACTTAGACCCAACGGGAAACAAAAAACCCAGGGAGGAAACCATTGCCCCTAAATCAGTCTTCTCTATCCAGAGGACACGGGTGGGGGGATGCACCGACCACCCTTGTCCACATACCGCTAATACACAGAGGAAACTTAGGTAGGTAAGGTCCTCACACCAGATGGACTGGGAGAGACCAGAATCCTGTTACCTAAACTAGGCAAACCCAGAGTGGGGGAACACACTGCCATAAACCAGATACACATACCAATAGAGCAAAAGACAGGGGAAACTGCCATTCCTAAACAAGTCTGCAAACTAGGCAGACAAATTACAATAACAAACCAACAAGATAATCACAGATGTTGAACACAGAAACTCAAGACAAAAGAGGTAAGGAAAATGGAAAAATAAAAAGTAAGAAATACCTGCTAACCCAATTCTAAAACCTCAACTTTCCGCATACACTCCTCACACAGAAACTCACACAACCATCTCTCAGCACAGCAATCTGCACCTACTTCACCACATTGCAACAACAGACTAACACATAACCCAGCACAAAAACCCAGCACATAACCCAGCACAACAGAACATGGGAAGTCGCACTGACCTGAAACCGCAGTTAAGTTTAAGCTCGGCGAACGGTGAAAACCGTACTGAAGCTGCCAACTGGGCATCACAACTCTCAGTTTCCTATTCCCACTAAACACTACTAACCACCTTAAACCCCCCTTTCTTCACACTCCTTTTCAGATCCGCCAGAGCGCATGGGGACCACTCCGGTGGTGATGGTCCGCGGTACAAATACCTTTAAGATTAACATAAAAGGACATGCACAGGTGCCCTGAGACTAATGTGGGGGTGATTTATCACAGTGTAAAAAAGTGTAACATAACATAAAGGGGGGAATAAAGCAAACGTTTAGAATAGTGCCTCTTTGGGGCAGCACTATCACATGTAGGTAGACTGCTAGCAATCACCCTACATTCTGTCATTACATAAAGGGGGGAATAAAGCAAACGTTTAGAATAGTGCCGCTTTGGGGCAGCACTATCACATGTAGGTAGACTGCTAGCAATCACCCTACATTCTGTCATTACATGAAGGGGGGAATAAAGCAAACGTTTAGAATAGTGCCTCTTTGGGGCAGCACTATCACATGTAGGTAGACTGCTAGCAATCACCCTACATTCTGTCATTACATAAAGGGGCGAATAAAGCAAACATTTAGAATAGTGCCCCTTTGGGGCAGCACTATCACATGTAGGTAGACTGCTAGGAATCGCCAGAGTCATTCTGTCCGGACATTCGTTTGCTTGCATGGGATTATTTTTTTCATCTTTCATCTTGCTTGGAGTACATCACCTGCCACACCAATTTGCAACGAAATAGTCATACATACGACGCAGTTATACATTTCGGAGGATTGTTCTGAAGAGAATTCTGACTTACTTTAGATCTGCATGGCACTGGCCGGATTGGTCGTAGCCTGGGTCTGGAAAGATATGAACCCAGCACAATGGAATGTCTGGAAAATGGAGGTTTCAATAGCGTGCTGATTGCTGAAAGCCTCTACTTCTTAGCGAATCGGTAACACAAATTCCTTGACTTCTGTGGACTGCTACAGCTCTTTCTTCAACTAATAAAAAGACAAGTTAACGAATGCCTAAAGGGAAGCCTAGAACCCTTAAAACGGCTAATGAATCCTGTCTGGGTGATTGCGACATCACTGGAGGCACTAGTGCTGTGTATTCTGTGCTCCTTTTTTCAGTTGTCTTTTTTAATGCTCTTTCTTTCCTTTTTTTCATTCCCTTGACATATTTTTACTTACTGGTGTACTTTGTAACTCGAAAAATGAAAATAATTCAAATGCGACCTTTGAGCTCCAGTACTAAACCATTAATTGGGCCTTGGTTTCACCTGAAGCACAGGTGTCATTTATTGCTGCAGTAATGGCAACGGTTGGTAAGAAGAGTAGACCCCTCGCGGTGCTTCAGTTGCACAGTGGTCGGGCTCAGCTGCTGTACGAGGCTACTTGGAAATCTAGTGCTATGTGCAGACGTTACACAGTCTTCAACTTTCAACGTGGCACACAGGAAAAACTTTCATGCGAGAACTACAGGTGCATCTCATCTGTTTAGTACCTGGGCCTGCAACCTGTGGCTCTTCAGATGTTTCAGCCTATGGCTTCCATGATTCCACACCATTGACTATATTCGCTAGGGCTGTTGGTAGATGTAGTCCGAAATAGCTCAAGAGCCAAAGATTGCAAAGCACTGGGCGCACCATTCTTTAAAAAAAATAAATGTTACACAGCCGACAGCAAGGGTGAGGGTGAACGGCCTATTAACACCGGCCATCCCTCTTGAAAGGGGTACAAGACAGGGATGTCCCTTGCCACCCCTAATTTTCGCTTTGGCGATCGTGGTATTGGCGGAAAGGATCAGGGACGTATATATACACGGGGGATTCAACTGTACAATTACAAATTAATAATTTCACTGTATGCCGACGACATGGTATTGTTTATTAAAGACCCTGAGGTGAATCTGGACGGGTGATGAAGGAAGTTCAGAGGTTCGGGGTGGTGTCGGGGCTACAGGTAAATACATCTAAATCTGTGTTGTCCTTTAACGTTAACGGAGGCGACGTCCCACTTCCAAGATACATGGGGATTTCAATGGCACATGACCTACACAAATTACCTAGGCATTTCTATTGCGAGGGACCCGCAGGTGGTGTACCATAACAACTATCTCAAAACCCTGAACAAGGCTAGGGAGGCCCTGAGCAGGTGGAATAGGCTTCCACTGAATTTATACGGGCGGATATCCGTCGTTAAGATGACGCTGCTCCTGAGATTTCGTTATATCTTCCTGAATGCCCCAGTGGTGGTCCCTGGGGAGTACTTTCGTAGCTTGAAAGCTGCAATAATGTAATTTATATGGGCAGATAAACCGGCTAGGGTTTCGTGGGATAAGTTGGTGGCCCCAGTGTCAGAGGGAGGTCTGGTGCAGCCGGAATTTGAGACATATTACGAGGTTGCGCAAGCTGGATTTTTGGTATATTGGCACAGGTTACAGCACAACAGGAGCCCTTTCGAAGAGGAAAGGGCGGTGGCCACGCCCAATCTGCTCAGGTCAGTCACCTTGTTGGCCCGACCCGTGTACAATCCCCAAAGAATCCGGTGGAGGTAACGTGCAAAGCATGGATTAAATTAGAGCAGAAGCAGAAGGGGGGAGTTCTCTATTCACCCCAGCTCCCACTAATATGGACGCCAGGGATACCCATTACTAGGGAAAAAAGCTTTGTAGACATGACTACAAAACTGGGCAACACGTGCTTTGGAGATTTGTTCCCTGAGGGCAGGTTTGTGACGCTGGAGGAATTGAGGGAGAGCGGATCGCTTTCAGCCCTTGATGTATTTCTATACTTCAGACTTAAGGTGAGTCTCCGATTAGTGTTAATACCTTTCCTGATCAACCACCGAAATCCCCCATTTTAGCTAAGGCACTTAAAGGCCTGGTGGCTAGACGTATAACCACGGGATTGTATTCAATGTCTATCCAATCCAGGGGCATGGGAGCACTAGCCCGCAGGAAAAATGGGAGAGGTCATTGAGAAGGTGAGATCTCGGAGGGCGCATGGAAATACTGTTGTGAAGGAATTCGGAAAGGAGCTATCAATGCTCGGTCTAAACTAATCCATTTCAAATATATTCACCAATTTTATTACACACTAGAATTAAGGAATTCTTCCCGGATGCTACAGGGAGATGCAATAGGTGTCACTCGGAAATGGCTGACTTCCTCCACGTGGCTTGGAGTTGTCCGGGCATACAATTGTTCTGGGAGGGAGTGTTCGAAATGATTGGTGGGATTATAGGCCAAACAATGGATCCTGATCCAATGGTAGGTCTCTTGGGCTACACTAAGGAGGTTCCTAAGGGAATGATGAAATTGGTAACCTTGCTTCTCATACTAGCTAAGCGGAGAGTGGCCATGCTGTGGGGGGCGGGAAGAGCTCCAATGATTTCACAATGGAAAGATGACATTATGCACTGTAATGACATGGAGAATGGATGGGGATCATTGAATAAGCAACGGGGTTGTGAAATTGGCATGTGGGATGTGTACATGCATTACTTGCTCCAACAGCCTGCCACTGATGCGGTGGAGGCCTCGGCGGGCAGTGTCGGAGGGGAGATTTAGATAGGCAGTCTGGGGGTCAAGTACACGCCCACGCATGGCGCTGAATACAGGAGGAATGATGTTGGAGGACTATGTAGACTGATCATTTGTGACAACGGCGATAATTGACTATGCAAACTATGTCCGCAGATCTGGGGCCATCATTACACCATGGGGTATCATAGGGAGGGGGGGTTGGGGTTGCTTGGGGCAAAATGTTGGGTGTAGGTTGTTATGAAAATTAATAAAAACAAATAAAAAAAAAAGTTTATTGTGTTATAGCCGGAAATTAGACTTTTCACACTACATTTCACAATAGATATTATTTTAACATTTCATTCAATTCCATACAGTACAATAATTCACAGTTTTTTTTAATAAAATCTAATTCTTGCAACACTTTCAAAACTTCAATAGAGAGACAGGCCATCACTATCTCTCAGAAATTCTCTGAGGGCAACCAGTCTACTTTGTCTACAAACCTGCTGAGAAACTCAACTCTCGTCTCCCCTGCCCCCCTACAGTCAATCATTAAATGTTTTGAAGACTGCTTTCCTATATCATCGCAAAAAGAACAAGTATATTCCCCTTGTCGATTCTTGTTCCGAATTGACTGGATTTCCCCCGTAGATAGCAAGTTTGGGCAAAACCTTAAAAATCCAGACCTCCATCTCGAATCCGGAAAACGCCTAAGATACATTGGTAAAAAGCCTCTAGGTTTGTCATATAAGGATAGGGATTTTACTAATACCAATCTATGCATGTCCCCTATAGTTCAGTCCATTCTGGCCTTGGCTTCTTTTACACCCACAGGATTCGTAATTAGATCCTTCTCTGCACGGGCACACTCCTGTAGGATTTTAATCACATAGTTCTTCGGCTGCAATAGGACTGGGCTGGACCCCTTATTTAGCTGAATCCCAATATCCGTTTACAGAGAGTTCTTTTGAGGAACTAAAATCAGTCTATATTCGAAATGACCTTCCAGTCAATATACACCTGCATGGATTGTAGACCCAACTCATACCTCATGCTTGCCATTGGAAGGCTCTCAGGAAAACTAAGGACCTTCCTCCATAGTTTCCCCTCTATTCTGGTCCAATTCATTGCTCATGATAAAGGTTTTGTAGCCCTTCAATAGAGCAATAAAGGTATAACCTCACTTGTGTAGAACCTTACTAAGGGAACTATCGCAAAATGTACAATAGGTGTAGGAACGCTTTTTCATTTGGTAAGCCAGTTGAACGAGTTTGTCATCTACTTCTGACTCAAGCTGAGCAATTGTTGGGTGAGGACTCATTCTAAGGCCTAAGTATGTTTCCTCTTTTACTACAGGAACCACTTGTTCTATATGTGCCCACTTAAAGTTTGGAACACTCTTAGGTGGTTTCTCAGAACTTACAAAGTTGGACTTTGCTGGATTTATTTCTAAGCTGTTTATTATTACTAGTAGACCCAAGAGCTTTCAGGAGGTCTTGGAGTCCTATCAGGGTATAGTCCAGGAGGAATATATCATCCACATAGGCGATCCAATTAATAAGCTGAGAGCCAATCTTGGGGCTGCCTAAAGCGTGTTGTTGTAATGTTTCTGCTAAGTCAGCAAGATAAATGTTGAAGAGGCAGGAGGCAATAATGCACCTCTGGTTCACCCCTCTCTCTGTTAAGACTGTGGCAGACAGATGGCTCTGCGCATTCAACCTTACTTACGAGCAAGAATCTTCATGTAGATTCACGATTATCACTAGCAGAGATTTTGGAAAACCCCATGTCTCCAATTTTGACCACAAGAATTCCCTATTTATCTTATTGAATATCTTTGAAAGGTCTATCCAAGCACTGCACAATAAGGGACCACCCTTGGACCAAGACCTCTCACAAACAATGGTCATTAATAGTCCATTCAAAGAGGTGGAGAGGCCCTTTCTGAATCCTATTTGATGTTTCAACAATATGTTATTCCATACTGCCCAGGATTCCAACTCCCTTAACACAGCACCAGCAAAGGTTTAACTATATGCATCCAAAAGGGCGATCCGGTGGTAATTCACTGGATCCGCCCGATGAACCCTCTTATAGATAGGGATAACAATGGCGGTTTTCATGATGCTGTAATATTCCTACTCTCCAATACCTCATTGAAAAGGACCAGCACATTTTTAGACCAAAGTTCGACATCTGACTTAAGTATTTAATTAGTCAGGCCATTCTGCCCCGCCACCCTGGAAGATGAAGATCTTACAATTAACTCTGATTTACTTTCCTGAGTCAAATATAGACTCCAAACTATGTTCGTGTTCAACTCAAATTTCAATACTGAGGGTTTCCTATACAAATTACTGAAATGGTTACACCAAGTTGTCTCCGCAACCATGTTATTTTGGAGAAGACTTTGGGAATCCTGTGGGCAATTAATAAGGGACCATACATTTTGGAAGCTGTTGTTTCTCAAGGCTCCTAACATCATTTCCCCATCCTTTTAATGACACAAATACCTATGGGACTGAGACCAGTTTTTGTAACTATTATTCAATTTCTTTATTTCTAGTTGGTAAGCTTGCTTTGTTTCAGTCCCATATTTTAAAACCCAGATAGAACACCTCAGTTCTCATTTCCAAAGCCATGTTTAGTCATCAAAATAATGTTTATAGGTTAACCTCTTGTGTGCTCCCTGAGTTCCTGGAGGATCCAAATCCCACAGAACTTCCAAGAAATGTGATGGATCACATACTGTTCTCAATTCAGACTCGGTTAGACTATTAATAGATCTTTGTAGATTAATATTTAATGAGGCTCTTCCGTTTCTGAATTTCACAATTCTGTTCTTTCCATTATTCACCCTCAAATCGGAATGATGCCCCATTTCCATGCCCCCTGTTGCTTGGGTAAAACCCCCTGTTAAAATATCATGGTCACTATGGCCTCCGTCACATACCCTAAAGCTGTTCAATTTATCAAACAAGTACTCTGAAAGGAATAACTAATCAATGGTTGAACCAGCAGAGCCCCTTTTTCTAGGTTAAATCTGGGGGAACGTCTCCCTCCACTTTTCAATTTGCCATCACCATGTTCCATTCTGAAAGAAAGGTTAATCATTTCTCTTGGTCCAAAGTATCCACAATTTCAATTGGATCCACAGTCTTACCTTCATCACCACCCAAGTCATTAGCTGCCTGTGCAAATCTCCTAAACTCTTCCAGAACTGATTCCGAGAGACGTGTATCATCCACGTCCTCCATTGTATTGCACTGCTGTACTTTGTCATTCAGGGTTATTACAATTCGGTTCATGTTCATGACCTGCCCCTGGGACTTTAGCAGCGTCTTTATTTGCCAATTTTCTAGCCTCTCAAACTGGGGCAGTTCTTCAAATTCTGAAGCTCTTAGGTCGTCCCACAAGGGACCACTTCGCAGATTGTATATTTTTAACATTTTTGTTTGGGTCCTAAAGGGTTGACCAAAATAAAAGTCCCCTAGCGATTTGTATTCACTCTGGCTCTTATTCGGAGTGACCTTTGAAGTGAAGACAACTTTTCGCTGCTAAGCGATTCACAAGATTGGCTGATGGAAGTCTGAATGAATTCCTCAGCTTCAAAATCCTAATCAGCTTTTGTCCAATCACCAGTCACTGGTTAACAACTCAACCCTGCTAACCCGTATAAATGACTCTGGTTGTAGTGTTGCATGATGGGACAGGTGGAAACAAATAAGATCAACTTTTCTGAGTCACCTTCTATTGTGCTACTTAATGAAATGTCACTTGTCTGCCCACAAATACCCACTATGTACACAAATAAATTATTAAAACATTGCATACATTACAGGTTCAGCCTGTGTTCTGCTATACAATACAGTATGACACATTTACATTGGCATGTTTTCAACCATAGAAATATTTCACATATTTTGGGAGTGTTGAGTTCATGCTTATGTTTAGTAGACAATGACACCTCCTTAATCAATGTTGCCACTCGAAAGCTTTGACTTTTCATGTCCAAATCATACATCATGCTCCAGGTCATTGCAATTCTTTTAGGGACACCTATGCCAATGCCCCTGTCCCCCTCTTCTCAAATTCTAACTTCATAATCGCAGGTCACTTAAATAGATGCGTCAACCAAACCGTCCTCTCTACCTCCTGCACCTTCACTATCAATGTGGGGCACTAGATCATAAAGAACTGGTATCTGATACCACACAGCAAGGCCCATACCTTTGAACTGCTCCCACCATGGACACATCATTACTGTCTTGCCCTCCACCCAACCTGACTTCTTGGTCAGATCACTATAGCGTCCCTCTGTGCATTCACATTACTAGACTATTCACTGCTTTCACCAATCCCTTTACTTTTCATAATTCTAGATGCTAGATGAAAGTGTCTGTTGAATTCTTGTCACCTTCATTGTCTGACCCTGAACATA
This sequence comes from Ambystoma mexicanum, assembly GCF_040938575.1. NCBI lineage: Eukaryota > Metazoa > Chordata > Amphibia > Caudata > Ambystomatidae > Ambystoma > Ambystoma mexicanum. The sequence continues at coordinate 340,604,593 of NC_090935.1, read as the reverse complement.
TTCCACCGATGTGCTACCAACCACACCATCATCCTGAAAAACCTCAAGAGTACATTCTCTTCAGCCATCAAGAAATAACTATGCTATATGAAAACAACTAACCCCATCAAAAACACCAAGCAAAATGGTTTTCTTTGAAGATCCTTCCGACTAAGCACTCATTCTGTTTCCTTGAATGCAAAAGGTGCTTCACTCACTGTCTCGAGTCCAAACTTGGATTACTTTCACACCTAGGACGACCTACAAATGAAGCTGGATGGGCGTATCCTCAGTAGAGCTGGCAATGGTGTGGTGTAGATCAAAAAGAGACCTTGGAAAATGCTTTAGAAGATTCCCCAGCCCTCACCCTATTACAGCGGGTAGGCAAGAGCAATCCCCGTAAGGGGGAGGCTTTCGAGGGATTCCTCCTGCAGGAAAGCTTTTAAAATGCAGTTTCAACCATTTTTCTCGAGCACAATTTTCCATATTTGGATTTTCCTATAATAACTTCTTTCTGTTGGTGTGTTTTCAAGCACCATGAGCTGCAGCACTGTCCAATCAGCGTTTATGTTGCTCCATGCCGTTCCGTCCTTGATGCTGGCGGTTGAACGATCCTGCTCCAACGGCTGACGACCGTAGTCGCAATGCCCCGTTGCTGCTGCCGAACGAGAGTGCAGTCTTCTATTTCTTGGCTCCAGTTGCAATTCTGGCTTGCTCCCTTGGGGCTAAGGTTATGTCTCCCTTGGGGCTAACATTAAGAGAAGTATCTGACAGATCTAGCATTGCCGCATTTATATTCTTTTTCTCCAACATGCATCTACGCATAACTTTCAGCAAACTATCATTGTTATCATTCTGCGATGTAATCTTGATGTATAGCTTACAGCACTTAATTTTCCATAGGTTAGTTAGAGATGTAAGCCACAGTTCACATCTGATTGCTTCTATAGGTGTGGATTTGACTAGCCTTAAAGCGGGTCTCCACAATTTCCCTTCCATTTTATCTAAATCTTTCAGGAATCTCGATGCCAAAGATACCAACGCATATAACAACTGGCAGATGATATCCTCTAGCAATAAATTGGTTCAAATCCTTTTAAGGACCAAGGATGGCCGCGGTCGTAAAGGGTAACTTTAGTTCTCTGAAAACGCTGCAGACCTGTGGTGTTCCACAGGGTTCATGCTTGTCGCCTTTGCTCTTTAATATCTTCTCGAAACTCTTATGGAACATGCTTAAAAAGATGGGTGGCCAATTTACAAACTACGCTGATGACACCCAGCTGGTCTTTGAACTGTCAGGCTCATATGAAAAGGATGTGTAAAGAGTTAACAAAGTGTTCAATGATATCCAAAAATGGATGGCAAATAACTCCCTTGCTCTCAATGAAGCAAAAACGGAACTGCTAATTCTTGGCACACCTCAAAAAATAGGGACACTAAATCAACAATATAAAAAAACTCAAGATAAATAACAATTTCAATGAAGTATCAGAGCATGTTAAGACCTTGGGCATCTTCATGGATTTGCATCTCTCAGACAAGAGACATGTTTCTTATTTAAAATCAACATGAACGTTCTACATCAATCTCATATGGCAAATTCAGGCATTTCTATCAGAGCAGAGCCTAGCGCTGATGGCAAGAGCCATAATGAACTCGAAATCGGATTACTGCAACAGCTTCCTGATGGGTACCTCTAAAGGTAACATAAAAAAATTGCAGACCATACAGAATGGTGCAGTCAGGGCTGTCTTTGGCATGAGCCGGTGGGAAAAAACATCAGTAGCCAGAAAAACTTAACTGGTTACCAGTCCAACAGCAAATAAAATTCTAATGTTCTGTTATGACTTTTAAATGTTTGACTGGCACCGCCCCTAAATATCTTGCTAAGAAATTAACCAAGGTTCCAGTTTAAAGAAATCTTCGATTTTACAAAAAAACACAACCTACTACAACCATGTAAAACATTGGAAAGAGTAGGTGGTACTAATTTCATTCATTGGGCCCCAATGATTTGGAACTCCTTGCCATCTCTGATTAAAAACAGCATGTCCCTTACCATCTTTAAAAAACTGCTTTTTATTTTTAGTTTGTCCTTATAGGGTCCTTGTCTTTTCCATTGATATTGTGGATGCTTTTGGCTGGCTTTATGTTTGCTCTTATGAGTTGAGACTAACGCAGTGTTGTAAGAACTACGGGTATCTTGTTAGAGGTGCTGATCCAAGGTGATGCTAGCTCCCCCCGTGTCTCTGAATGGCTGACATTATAACTTTTGATAGTTGGAACGTGAAGGGAATTAATAGTCCAATTAAGAGAAGGAAGATACTCAATTGTTTATGTGAAGAAATGCCAGATATAGTTTTACTACAAGAAACCCACTTCCAGCAGGATAAAACCGACATATTTTGAATTCCTTTTATGTGAGGGAGTGCTCAAGTACCTTCGCGAGTAACTCAAGGGGTGTGACTATTATGTTCAAGAAAAACTTAAAACTCTCCATAGATAAGGTATGTATCGATCCAAATGGACAATGTGTAGCCTTAAAATTATTGGTGGAGAATGTCCACCTCATAGTGGTCAATATCTATGCTCCTAATGTAGGGCAATCTGCCTTTTTTGGAAGCTTGGAAGATGTTCTAATGGATATGGGAGATGGTGCAATTTTGATAGGTGGTGATTTTAACACTATCCTGGGCAAAATATTAGATAAATCAGAAGTATCACGGTCATATGCAGAAGAAAAAGCTAGGAAAAATCTGTTGCAATTTATGCAAACCTGGGATTTACATGACATATGGCGTGACCTGAACCCAGATAAAAGACAATATGGTTTTCACTATATTCCACATAACACTTCATCTCAAATAAATTACTTTCTTGTAAATAGAGATCTTTATGGGACAGTGAAGTCTGTTAGAATGGGGGAGGCAGTTATTTCTGATCATGCTTGTCTTTTTTTAGAGTTGGGCAAGTCTGTGGGTGATGCCAGTAAGAGTAAACAATGGAGACTAGATACTCGATTACTATCTGATGTAGACTTTGTCAAACAGATAAGCACTGAAATTACACTCTTTATTAATGATAATGTAGGGTCAGTGAACAAATTGAGAACTGTTTGGGATGCGTTAAAGGCCCATTTACACGGTGAATCATCAGTTATGCCTCTTACAAAAAAAAGGCTGGAACAGAGTATAAAGAGGCTGAATGTGCTTATAAGCGTAGCATTGAAACTCATAACACGTCCTCATCGGATATTTCTCTGTCCACGATGTTTTGAGCCAAACGTGTGCTGGATGGCATAATCCATAAGAAAGCTGAAAAGGATGTATATTATACTGGTCAAGCATTCTGGGAGAGAGGGGATAAAGCTGGAGCTTTGCTTGCTAATAGATTAAGAGGTAGAGATATCGGGAGACAAGTGCTATCTATATCAGAGGGCAATGGGATTCCTATAAGGAAAAAAAAATTAGATATGTGAGGTGTTTAGAAAATATTATGAATTCTTATACCAAGATGAAGGGTGTGTGAGAGAAAGCAAAATTCTAGATTTTTTAGACCGGTTCTCTATTCCAAAATTAACTAGTGCTGATGTAGTTTCTTTGGACAGAGAAATTACAGCACAAGAGATTACGGATGCCATGAATCTCTTGGCCGCCGGTAAATGACCAGGTCCAGACGGTTTGCTGGCCGAATTTTATGTTATATTCTGCACCACATTAGCACCATTCCTAGTAGACCTCTTTAGGGAGATTATTGATAATGAACAAGTGGCTGACTCTATGCAGGAAGCTGTTATATCGGTAATCTCGAAATCAGGTAAAAGATGGTCTTGTTGTAGCAATTATAGGCCAATATCCCTTTTGAATGTTGATATTAAACTCTTGCCTAAGATTTTTGCAATTAGAATCAATCCCATACTCCCAAGATTAATTAATCAAAACCAGACTGGTTTCATTGTGGGGAGAAACAGCTATGACAACTTACAGGCTCTTTGTGATGTTATTTCCTTAAAATGTGACTCTTTGGAACCCTATGCAGCTGTTAGCATTGATGCTGAAAAAGCGTTTGATAGGGTCAATTGGGTTTACCTACGACAAGTGTTAACTAAACTAAAATGTGGCCCAGGTTCTTTTTAATTATTTACTGCCCTTTATAAAGATGCATCAGCTAGAGTCTTAGTAAATGGATGCCTGTCAAACAGCTTTCTAATTTGTCAGGGAACTAGGCAGGGATGCCCCTTGTCTCCCCTTCTGTTTGCCCTTTTTATTGAACCCTTGGCAATTGCAATTAGGGAAAATGTAAATATCAGGGGTATACTAGTGGGTGATAGCCTTTCGAAAGTCCTTCTCTATGCTGACAACCTTCTTGTTTTGATGTCCGACCCTGCTTCCTCATTTAAAAAATGAATGTCTGTCTTGAAAGGTTTTGGCATGATTTCGGAATATAAGGTTAATGTGTCTAAAACGGTAATCTTTCCCATATCAAGTTCATGTCACAGAGGTCTTTTTGAGGTAGGGCGAGGAAGATAGGCGGATAAGGAATTCCGATATCTGGCTATACAAATATCTAGCCGTCTAAATAGCTTATTGGCAGTCAATATTAGATATAAGATTGAAGAGTTAAAAACACTATGCTTTAAATGGAAAAAGTTGAAACTTACACTGTGGGGAAAGGTAAAGTTATTAAGATGACTCTATTACCGAAGATCCTCTATGTCTTCAGTATGTTGCCTCTCCCCCTGATGGGAGAGAATGAAAACGCTAGGATTCCCATGGATGTGCCTGTGAGGACAGTGCGCTTGGGTGGGTTTGGATTCCTTGACATTGTTTCCTACCATAGAGCATTCTCATTACAAACATTGCATTATTGGATGAAAGGGGATGAGGTGGGAATCCCTAATTGGGTATGCATAGAGAGGAGTTTGGTTAGTCCAGCCCCATTAGATTGTCTACTCAGCATGGAAAGGAGAATGCCACTGGCAAAATCCACCCCGTTTATCAGATCTGTCTCAAGGGATTGGAAAAAGTGTTGCTTTGATTTAGGTGTTAGCTATTTATTGAGCCGTACCTCCTCAATTTTTAATGCTGTATCGCCCTTGAATGCCTCCCTCCAAGATATTCCTCCATTGATCCATCTGTCCAGGATATCCTCAATTTATACCTCATTCATTTATAAATTACTGACGCGAGCGCCTGGGGCCACTCCTTCAGAGCATGGTAGAGCCATGTGGTCACTGGAAATGAGGTCTGAAATTTCAGATAGCGATTGGAGTCGAATCTGCACGGGACCTTCCAGATACAAGGTTGACTTGAATCTGCGGTTCATTCAACAGAGGGTTAGTCATGGTATTTATTGGACACCTTCAAGGATGAAACAGTGTAAGCTGATGCAGATAGATACATGTCGGAATTGTAAGAAGGAGATTGGCAACTATCTGCACATGTTTTGTTCCTGTACAAAGGTGGTGAGGTTTTGGGAGGGGATCTTACAACGAATGGAGCTGGTGTTTGGTCTGTCACTTCCTCGGTCACCTCGTATGTGTGTGTTAGGGTTATTTCCAGTGGGTCTCCAACTTTTGTCTGATCAGTCTTACTGGGCATATAGAGCCCTTTTAATAGCTAAAAAACAGGTTTTGAAGTATTGGAAAAGTGATACTCGTCCAATGATTGACAGCTGGCTACATGATCTGTTCATTCTATCAAACAGAGAGAAAACCAGTTATCAACGAATACAAAGAATGGACAAGTATCTTGCGATATGGAATGCCTTTAATGACTTATATGTTTGATGTCCCTTAGATTCCCCAACTCCCTCCCCTCCCCACCAAACCCAAGCACCCTCACCCTTTTTTATGTTTGTTTTATTTTTATTTTTTATTTTTTTCTCTTGCTTCTCTCTCACCCCTTGTTCTATTCTCATTTACCATGTTACATTTCTGTAAATATGGTGGTTTCTTTTTGTATATTCCGCAGATTCTGAATGTTATCTTTTCATGTAAAACAATGGCTTGGTTTTTTCTGATTATCACTCTTTAATGTATCATTTGTTCTTATTTTTTATTTTCTTATTTGTTATGGATAATACAATCATCCTTTCAAATATACAAAATCACATGTTGAAAAAAGTAAAATATTGCAATTTGTTAATGTTATTGTTATTGTTATTTTGCATTTATATAGCGCCTTATATACCATTGGTATGGTCTGAAGTCGCTGGTAGGTTGAACGACCTTGGGAACCGAAGCTCAGATCAGTAGAGAGAGTAGAGAGAGTCAAAAGGTGCGTGTGAGCACCTGGTATGTGTGCAGCTCGTGCGGTATCCGTGAAATAGCTACTTTTAGCGGTAGGTGTGATGGTTGAGAGATCAGGAGTATGTGTTCGTTCTGGCGGGATTTCCCCAGACCGGGTGTGGCTGCGTTAGGCCTGAGGAGAACACCTGTCTTGAGGTGCGTAACCAGCAGTGATTACTTAGAATTATGTGGAGTGAGCAGCGGATGTTGGTATGAGAACAGTTATACCGAATGGTGTCAAAGTATCTCTGTGTTCTAGTTGAGTGGTGATATTAGGAGAGAGTAAGCATGGTGGTGAGGTATTTTGGGCTATATGGTCTTTCAGACCCCTCTGTGCGCTCCCCCCCTCTGCGCGCTCCCCTCCTCTGTGCACTCATCCCCTCTACGCACTCCTCCCCTCTATGCACTCATCCCCTCTACGCACTCATCCCCTCTACGCACACATCCCCTCTACGTACACATCCCCTCTACGTACACATCCCTCTACGCACACATCCCCTCTACGCACACATCCCTCTCAATTTAACGATTTAAGACAAAACATTTGCAATAACAAACATATTGTTCACAAATTTCAAACAAAACATATTGAAAATACACAGACAAAAGTATTGTTGACAAAATTCATCAATGTAGAGGCTCAGATATTGGACTATGGCTTAATACTAATTGAAAAGACAAATTTAAGATCTGTCTTCAGAAAAGGCAATTTGGAAAGATTGCGTCTAAGAAATTAACTAAGGCCGCCCGCATTCCCAGGTCGGGGTTGTTAGTTTGATCAACTAACATAGGACAATATAATATACAATGTTCTAAAGTTTCTCTTTGCGTATTATCTAAGCAAAAGCGGGAAAAGTTCAGTTCTTTCCGAATCAGGTTTCGTCTAGCCTAAACCTCAGTTGTGGGCCAGAGATTCAACTGAAACCTAAGAAATTGATGTCTGATAAAAGGACATGGACATTTTAACAAATAAGGTGCTGTTACATACAGTGCTTTGTTACCGAAAACTCGAGAGTCAAAATACTTATATTTTAGACATAACCTTTGGTTTTCTATCCAATTGAAAAGAAAACGTTTTTGCTTCGCACTAACTGGATTGGATAAGATCAAATCTAACGAAACCGATGCATCGGACAAGGTGTACAGAACTGAATTTCTCCAGGTTTTGGTGAATACATGGTCCAGCGCCAGAAGATGTTGAGCCAAAATGCCCAGCAAACCTCCGGAAGTGTCGCCCTAGATTGATTTTCTAAATAAAGCGCACATCCTCCATTTGATGTGGGATTCTAAGGACGGGATTCCTAATTCAAGAAGAATTAGTGGTAGAGGCGTGCTCTTGGGCAGATGTAACAGTTGTTTCTAGAATCTGGCTTCCAGAACTGACCACCAATTTGATTTTTTTGGAAGCAAGGTTTGAAACCCGTAACTTATAATAGGGATCACTTTCTGTTGATAAAATAATAAAATGTGTTTCAAGGAGAATTTTCCGTATTTCTTTTTAAGAATCTGTGCTTGCATAATTAAAGAGTGCAGTTTAAACTGAATGTCATCATCCGACACCTGAAATGAGATCGTGTCCTGTATGAAAAAGCCTAAATATTTATAGTTCTGGGCCCACGATAGAGATTCATTTAGTAGATGCCACCTATAAGTCTTTACTCTCATTTTTCTATGAGGTTTGCATATCGTAGTTTGCATTTTTTGTGTGTTAACTATGAAATTGTTGGCAGATACATATGAGGCCGAACAGTTCAGTAGTTTTTGTAGTCCAGAAGGTGTCGGAGATATAAGAATTAAATCATCCTCATAAAGAAGATGACTTATCATATGCGTCCAAGATTCGGAGAATCGCCCTTGGTGGCTCACAAAATGATCCCCAGATCAAGAAGAAAAAAGTTAAAGATGGAAGATGCCAAGATGAAGCCTTGTTTGAGGCCTCTGGCAGTCTTAATAATGGAAGAAAGTTTGCCTGCTAAAGAGAGTCTAATTTGAATGGATGTATGGGTATGTAGTAACATGACAAGAGTCAGGAGTGAAGGAGGGCAATTTTGTTGCATTAATTTGGAATAAAGAATGGACCTGTCAATGGAATCAAAAGCAGATTTGAAGTCAATATATGCCAGGTATAATAATTGGTTCTTGGCCGCATATTTTGATTTCAATATATTTAAGGTCATAAGATTAGGACAGGTACCCAAACCTGCAACAAAACCCGACTGGAAGGGGTCCCTTAGATTGTTACGGGACGTCCATAAATTATAGTCCCTTAGAATGATCCTCGCAAAGATTTTTCCCAGCGCTTCTAATAATGATATTGGTCTATAGCTGGCCGGCGAGGAGCGATCACCTTTTTTAAAGATCGGGATTATGATTGAATGAGTCCAGGTGGCAGGCAAACACTGAGTAAGATTAATGGTGGTGAAAATCTTATGTAAAATGGAAGCCCAAAGGTCAGGATGGTTTTTAAACATTTGATTGGAGAGTCCACCTGGGCCACATGCACCAGAGTTACTGATTTTATTTATGTAATATCTGATGTCATCCATGTCAAAAGAAAGATGAAAAGGGTCATGTGCAGAAGGGATGATATTATAAGAATGTTTGGGACAGGCGTAGAGATTCTGATAGTGATTAATCCACTTCAACTTGCTTACGCAATTTGCTTGCGAGACGGATTGTGGATAGCGCGTGGCACTATTTAATAGTGACCACACGCCTGAGACATTTTTCGATCGCACGGACCACATCATAGCTTCTCCGTCAAGCTGAAACATTTTTATTCGAAGAGCCTTAAGAGCATTTTTGTGTCTAGTTCTAATAGTTTTCAGAATGGAAGCTCTAGAAGCTACCGGAGTATTCAAAGCCTGTCGCTTTAGAGCCCGGGTATGAGCTTTCTATTTTTGAACCTCAACGCTAAAGACATGAAGTTTCGGATTTGACACCTGAGAGCTTGTACTAAGATTAGGTACTTTGGAGAACTGAAAGTACTGCATCAAGTCTGGATAATACATGATTTGATTCCAGTGATGATTGTCTAACGCTCCATTCAATTCTCGCAAGGAACATGGTGACCATCATAGTCGATTTCCTCCATTATTCAAAATAAGATTTTCATGGGAGGGATTCACAGCACTAGTGATACCATGGGTGTGGCTCGTCCACACAGCAACTAATTGGTTGTGGTCGCTATTATGATTATCGATTATTTGGAAGTCGTCCATACTTGAGAACAAATGCGCATTCACAAAAACATAGTCAATTACAGATGAACTAGTACCTCTCTTCCAAGTGGACTTGGGCGGCGTGTCTGATGGAAAAGATCCATTAAGCATAACTAGATCATAGTTGGATACCAACGCCAACTATTTGGATAATTTTGCGTTAGTAGAAATTTGAGAGGAGAAACAATTGCAATTTAGATCACCTGCAATAATAATATTCTAAACCGATGTATCAAGGGCAACCAAATTAAGTAGATCTGTTAAGGCCTTGAGAAAACATCCATCAGATATGCCGACCGAGTTCCAGTACACATTGATCAAGGCATAACCAACTTCATGAATGCATAATTTAACCATTTGTAAGTACTTATTCGGGCAACACCATTCTTGAACAACCATGCCTACGCCCATTTTGATGGCAACACATCATAATTGTCCCACACTGGGACCGAAGACATCCAAGTTTCCTGGAGCATAAGTATGTTGTAGGAAGCAAGCAGGTTGTTGTCATTGTTAACCAAATGAGAAAACCCTCTGGTATTCCAACTAATAAAAGTGATGTTCTGAGTTTTGCTTTGGCCAGCTAGCTACTTTGATTGAGAGGCTACATGGCAGCGACATTCAGCTGTTAGTGCCACCTGAGGGAGCTGATGACTTTGCAGTAATTCACCACTATTAATTTGTAAGTGCTCTTGCTGATTAAGAGCAGCTGCATTTATACTATCTATTGCAAGAACAAAGCCCAGGGAGGCAAGTTCCATCTTTACCATCCATATAAGATTCTGAACAACTCTAGAGTTGATCCAGATCCTAATGGAAGAGGCATTTTGCTTTATAGGAAATTCTATGAGGGCAATATCTGTTGTGCCAATATCTCCTAGAGATCGAATTTCAGAAAAGAAGGACAAAAGTGATCTTCTGTTCAAATTATATTGAATTGAAGGTCTAGGTTTGCAAGTTAGTAGCAGTGAAAAATTAGCTGGAGGTTTAATGATTGGCTTCCTGGGTACAAAATTGGACTGAACAAGAGGAACATTGGGGTGCTTCAGGGGCACATTAGTAGGTTGAGTTTTAGGATTCATGACTGACTGAAGCAACTCTACAATTTCTGGGATGATTTGTGAAAGGATTGCACAGTGATCATTTACCAAAGTCAGTTGAATGTTATTAGAAATGGTACCAGTTGCATCATTTTTGGATGTTAAGAGAGGCAAAACAGGAAGCTTTGTCAGAGGGGCATCAAGAGGCCTAGAATAGGGCAAAGTTGGGGATGGTACACAATTTAAGGCATCAGTAGTGAGAGATTTCAATGGTAAGCTACTCATGTAAGCATCCACAGCCTTCCTGATCTCTTGACGATATGACTCATCAATTCTACTTGCAGAAGTAGTTGTAGTTCGGAGGCAGGCGACCTCACCAGTGACAGCCTCAGGGCAGGACGATTTACCGGTCTTACAACAAGCTTGTACCATTGCAACCTCAACCAATTGGTCTAAAGGTGCATATGGTGCCGGAGGATTACTAATGGAAGGCAGCTTGGCTGTCACTTTATTCTGTTTTAGTTGGAGGTATTTCTTTGAAGCAGAGCGAGCAGCATCAATCGCCCTTTTATTGGTCAAGTTCAAATTCTTGTGGTCAAGTTCAAATTCTTGATGAATAATTTCGATGTCGCAGTATTGATTCTTTTTTTACCTGGAATGTTTTTAGACAATTTGGGTTGGTTGGAAGAACCGGGATTCTTTTTGGAGAAGATTGTGTAAATCTCTTTGTTGTGTAAGGACATTTGGGATTGGGTGGAAATCGAATTTGTGGTGCACTGGCGCAACTTTGCCACCGGTTCAACTAAAAGTACACTTGGAGATGTTGTCGACTTCTTCTGCCATTTTGCGGGCCGCACATTGCTCGCCTTTTCAGACTGGGCCAATACTACAGGCGGGCCAATGTGCCCATTCAGAACCTCACAAGCGTCAGTATTGCAATCCGTGTCAGGGCACACAAATTCTACATTCTCTTCTACGGCTCGTATGGTTTTATCAAATAGAGGCAAACAAGGATCGATAAATTCTTGAGCAGAGGTCTGTGAAGCTACAGCAGGGAGAAGTGGGGCCATGTCTCCTGTCGATGGCACCATGCCAGTAGGAACAAGTGTCAGTGGTGTGCTGGGGCCATAATACCCTGGTTTGTTAGCCTGATCAGCTAACCAAGTAAGTATTTTTTCCAATAGGGCCGTTTGAGAGAGCAGTCTAGTGTCTAGTGTATTATATAATTTCATTAGAGTGGTCAAAAACAATTGTAAAGCATTCAAGGCAATTTGAGTTAGTGGTGAATTGTTCTCATTTTACCACACCTGATTGGAACCAGGGCTAGGAATTTGTTTTTTGGTTGGGGACTTTGAATCAGAAGCTGGGTCGAGATTAATTCTAGAAGATGGAATAGAAATAGAATTCACATTTTCTTGAGGGACCACAGGTCTGCGGGGCGTAGGAACACAAAAGGAAACATTAGAGATAGACAAACAACTCCTCGAAAACATAATAGGATATTTAGATAAATTGTCTGACATTAGCTGTGCAGAGAAGCAAGAATTAGAAAGGTTAAGGTCAATAACAGCAACATCAGAATCTTGGGCTTCTGTGAGGGCATGATTGAAAACAAGGTCTGCAGTAGCAGGGGCATTCTCTAAAATGCTGGAGTCAGTAATCACATTCAACTCCACCGGATGTCTTATACATGAAACACCAGAAGAGTGGGGCTCATCACCACCTACCGAGGTGAGTTGTGGGACATGTGCTGTCTGAGATGAGCTTATGGGATGGAAAGAAGCCTGGCAAGACTGAATATTAATTTGTTTGAGTAACAATACGCCGGGAGGAACGCTATTAGCAGGCATATGTAGCTCGGCTACCGAAGCATCAGGAAGTTGAGTTAAGGCTTCTTTATAGAACTTTCAAATGTCTGGTAGACAGGGTTTTCTGAGAGTTAGATTTGCGCCTCTTCTGAAGCGCGAAACATTTGGGGTGGAGGTGGATGTGGAATTCACAACGCTCCCTTTAATGTCTCTAGACGCCACGACTCCGGTTTCTGGGTGCAGTGCCTCAGGCATACCGGTTTTCAAATAACGGAAAACACACTACACAATTAGAAGGAAGGCACAACGGACTCCCAGGGCACTTCTGTTGCTAGCCGCGTCGCCGCGGCGAAGCAGCAAATTGGGACTTGTGGGGACTTGCTTGGGTGTGCGCGCGCGGTGCACACACAGACCAGTTTTTTATAGCTCTGCCTCCGCCTCCAGGGGACACGATAGCCTGTACAAAGGGAAAATAAACATTGAGTAGGTCCTTTCAGCACAAAAGTGCTAAAGTAAAGTCAGTAAAGCAATAGCAGGGTTCACCTTCTGGTAAACGTAGTCCTTCAAATGCACAGCAGTGTAAAGGTTCGAAGAAAGCACGTCCAGCTGCAACAGTCACCCGCGGCAAAGCAGGACTTGTGGGGACTTGCTTGGGTGCAATTAATGTTAAAATTATAATAAAATATGTTTTTTTTAAAAACTGCTCAAGATGCACCTGTTTGATGAAGGAGAAATCTAATAGAATCTCTGTAGAATCTCTGCTCCGTCTCTTGTCGCTTCTCTGTTCTATGTTGTCTGTTCAATGTGAGCGTTCTGAGGCCCATGGGTGATAGGGTGCTATATAAAAACTATAATAGATAGATCAATAGATAGATAGATATAAAGCCCATGGGACTATGCAGCTCTTATCGATCTCCAACAGCCCCTCGACTAAGTAACCACCCTTAATAGCCATATAGGATCTAATTACATTCCATTTTTTAGATACCTTATTTTCAATCATCTCATAGTAATGATTACGGGGTGTGTTATCCCTTACGAACATACCCAAATATGGGTATATTTCTACGACCTCGATTGGCTGAGTCTCGATTTTCCACTGAAACGTATATTTTCCTTTCATTCTTCTACATCCACCAAAAATCATGAATTTAGTTTCCTCTACATTGATGCTAAGGTTATTCTAAAGAGCATACTGTTGTAACTCATCCAAGGACCTCTGTAGGCCAATCAGAGTTTTATCCATCGGAACTGTGTCGTCAGCATATGACATCCAGTTGATGAGATACTCTCCGATCTTCGGTGGATGGTTATTAATATTATCAAACCTCTCCCCCATATCAGCCATATATAAATTATATAAGACAGATGAAGTTACGCAACCTTGCTTAAGGCCCAAATTAGGACAAATCAGCAGCAATCTATTAATCCCTTTGTTCAAACAAATGGTAACAGTTGTATTACTGTACATTTCTCTTAATAGATGTAGCACTAAAGGGCTAATATTCCAATTTGCTAGCTGACTCCACAATTTGTCTCTGATAACACAGTCAAAGGCTCTTGAGAAGTCTATAAAACATACATATACATTTGTATCTTTATTCTTCCGAGCATCTGCAATAACACAATTTAAAGCCACCATATTATCAAGGCTGCGGATACCTGTTCTAATGCCTGCTTGGAAAGGTGATAGTAACTTGTTTTCCTTACTCCAAGCATTAATAATTTGGAGTAAAAGAGAACAGAAGATTTTGCAACTTGAATCAGCCATCACCAACAGCCTATACTTCTTTGGACAGGTTCTATTTCCTTTTTTTATGGATTGGTATGAATGTCACTTTACACCAACTCTCAGGGATTCTACCATTTTTCATGAATATAACACCACAATATCACTGCTGTCAAACCTTACAATAATGGAGGAGAGGAATCGACACTCTCCCCCGAACCACAGAAGCCGAATGAATTCGACCCTCATACCGTGGTTGGCAGAGGTGCCTGAAGTAGTACACAGGACACCACGTGGCAGCCAATGGGGTGAAGAGGAGTTAGGGAGAGGTTGTGGTTGGTGTGGGGGAATTAGGGAAACCGGACAAAGGGTTAGGGCAACACCTAAGTTGGATAGGGAAGGGGAAGCACCAGGGAAAAAACCCTTCCTACCTGATACCTGTTTCCTGATACCTAACCCTCTGGAATACCGACCAATACACACCCTAATACGTGTGTACAGAACTCGGTAACAAACACAAAGGATATTGCATTCACATGTAGTAGCAAGTGGTATGAACACAAGACAAGGGGTATTTCCCCATGGATGAAGTACAAAACACATGGCCCATAGGGCAAGCTTTTAGCAACACATAAACATGTAGATTCATGTCTCTAGAGTCTAATCAGGCAAGCGAAAGGGCTGCTACAAATCACAGAACTTGTAACCTGGTAAACACGAGTGAATAGCAAGCACTCATTGTAGAAATCCTACCAACATAAATTTGTGAGTTCTCTTAGATTAATAACTAAATAAACTGCAGTAACCAACTCTGGCCATAAGAGATTGCCAGGCCACGATTCAGAATGCAGGTGAATGTACATATGTATCGGCGCCCCACCCCGCAATGTCACCAGCACTTATCTGAGCTCCGAGGGCCCAGCGGGACTCCTCGGAGTGAAGGTATCATGCCGTAATCAACCGTCAGTCTGCCCGCTCTGAGCGATGCAAGCGAACGTCCGCGGCTTCAGCTGTCAGATGGGCAGAGCTTCGCTGTGACTTCCGAGTACCGACGGGCAGAGCTTCGCCATCCGTAATTCATTCCGCGTCCCGTCGTCCTGCTCCTCACACCAACCGCACCCAGGAGTTAATAAGCCACACCTGGTTCACGCGCCGTTGTACTTTTATGCTGCTTGCAATCACTGCAGCTGGCAACGCGCACGTGACCATACGCTCGTGTCCTTGTCCTGAACTACAACCTCCCATGGCCTGCTGGGAATTGTAGTTTTATCTCCCTACGTGCCATAGGAGTTTTAAGATGTAACACTTGTTACTCCAGTGCGTTTACAGCCCCTATTCCTCACATTACCTCCTCTCCCAGGCCTCTTCCTAGGCCCAGGTTTTTGCAGATGTCTCTGATGAAAGAGTTTCACTAATCGAGGCGCATGCACTGCTTCCGCCGGCTCCCATGAACAGTCTTCCAGTCCATAACCTTCCCACTGAATCAAGTACCATAACTTTTGCATTTTCTTGTTGGCATCCAAAATGCGTTTCATCTCATACTCCAGATGTCCTTCTCTCATCATAGGAGGAGATCGTTTAGTCTTTATTTCTGGAGCTGCAGGTTTAAGCAGAGATACATGAAATACCGGATGTACCGGCAAAGTCTTTGGCAATTTCACTTTCATTGCAGTATCAGATACTCACTTAACGATGTCATATGGACCAATAAATCTAGGCATACATTTCCTAGATCCCATTAAGGATAAGTTCCGAGTTGAAAGCCAAACCCGATCCCCAATCTTGTAACGCAGACTCTCTTGCCTATGCTTATCAGCTTGTTTCTTATAGGCTTTCTTGGCTCTTTCCAGATTTGTGCGTGCTCTCTGCCTGAATGCAAGAAGCAACTGTTTCCGGTCTTGTAGCACCGGCATAGTTTCAATCTCTGGTAGTTGCTCAGGGATCATGTTTTGTTCGTGCCCATACAAACATTTGTTAGGTGCCATTCCCAATGAACTGTGGAAGGTAGTATTGTAGGTAAATTCCGCCAACCACAGTGCCTGTACCCAGGAGTCCCTGCCATCTCCCAGATAACCTCTCAAATAGTGTTCCAAAGTCTGATTAACTCTCTCAGTCTGTCCATCAGTTTGGGGATGATAGCTAGTGGACAGAGCACAATTGATTCCCAGCATCTGACAGAAAGCACGCCAAAACATGGATGTAAACTGTGAGCCTCTATCCGAGACAATACACTTTGGTACCCCATGCAACCTAACAATATGTTGTAAGAACAACTCAACCAACTTTCCGGCCCCAGGAATACCAATGCATGGAACAAAATGAGCCTGTTTGGACAAGAAATCCACGACCACCCAAATGGTGTCAAACTGGTTATCAGGAGGCAGATCAGTAATGAAATCCATTGAAATATGAGTCCAAACTCTTTCTGGTGTAGGCAATGGCTGTAAATAACCTCTCTTTTTAACATGTTCTGCCTTGTTACGTACACAATTTTCACATTGCAACAGACATCTTTCCGCATCCTGTCTCAAGGTAGGTCACCAAAAATACTTCTCCAACATCTTTTGCTTCTTTCTCAATCCTGCCAAAGGGGATTTATGGCACCAAAATAATGCCTTTTCTTGCAATTTTCTAGTGGGCAAATACAAATGACCCTGGTGGTATGGTAACCCTTCTCGCACGGTATGTGCCGGGTGACTGTCTTTCCAATGTTGCAAATGCAGGGTGGGGACAGCTTTCTTTATTTGGTCAGTTAGTTGTTTTGTAACCGTCCCAATGACTTTCGCCGGAGAAATAATAGTCTTGACTTCTCCTATGGGATTGTCTATATTTTGTTTCCGGGATAATGCATCTGCCTTTCCGTTCTTACTCCCTGGTCTGAATGTCACCACAAAATCAAATTCATTAAAGTGCTGGGACCATCGAAGCTGTCTTTGACTTAAGGTGTGAGCGGTTTTAAATTACTGTACGTTTTTATGATCAGTTACCACCACCACCTGATGTCTCGCTCCCAGTAAATAATGTCTCCATTCTAAGAATGCTGCCCGGATAGCTAACAATTCTTTGTCTGTGATTGAATAATTTTGCTCACAACCAGTTAATTTCCTTGAAAAGAAAGCCACCGGATGCCACACCCCTGCCTCATCGTTCTGTGATAATATGGCTCCTATGGCAATATTACTGGCATCAGTCTCCACCTGAAAAGGTTTCTCTGTGTTTGGGTGTCTTAATACCAGGGCCGTAGTGAAGGCCACTTTCAATTCCTTAAAAGCCTTTTCTGCCTCCGGACTCCACACAAAACTCACCACTTCTTAAGCAATTGTGTAATGGGCGTGACAATTTTAGAAAAATTACTGATAAAACGCTGATAGAAATGGGCGAATCCTAAAAAGGATTGGATGTCTTTGATACATTGTGGAGATGGCCAATCTGTGACTGCCTGCACTTTCTTGGGATCCATGACAACACCAGTTGGGGTCAGAATAAACCCTAAAAACTCAACCTGTTTTACATGAAACACACATTTTTCCAATTTTACACATAATTGGTATTCTTGTAAACGATGCAACACTGCCTGCACATGTACATGTTGTTCGGGCGAATCTGAATATATCAAAATATCGTCAAGATGGACAATAACAAAAATATCAATAAAGTCTTGCAATACTTCTTGCATAAAAAACTGAAAAGCTGCGGGGGCATTACACAAACCAAACGGCATCACTAGGTACTTAAACAACCCAAATTTAGTTCGGAAAGCCGTTTTCCACTCATCCCCCTCTTTCACTCTTATCAAATGATAGGCTCCTCTTAAATCAAACTTGGTGTAAATCTGTGCAGACCTCACTTGATCCAACAACACTGAAATCAATGGCAAGGGAAACCTATTTTTCACAGTAACCCTATTTGGTGCCTGATAATCAATACAGGTTCGTAAAGTGCCTTCCTTTTTAGGGACAAAAAATAAAGGTGAGGAGACCGGGGAAGTAGAATGCCGAATAAATCCCTTGGCCAGCATCTCATCTAGATATTCCCTAAAATATTTATTTTCAGTTTCTGTGAGAGCATATATTCTGCTGCACGGTAATTTTGTCCCCTCCTCCAGTTCATAGGGGCGATGAGGAGGTAATCTTTCTGCGCTGCCCTTATCAAACACTTTTGCAAACTCTCTATATTGGACAGGGATTCCTGAATCAACTTCTCCCACCACTTTCTCCGGGAGTTCTCTTTCGACCGACCAAGATGCAGGTCCTACTTCTGGCAACATATGCCCCTGACACTTCTGTCTCTCAAACCACACCTTTTGCTTCTGCCAGTCAATTTGAGGATTATCTTTTCTTAACCAGGGCATTCCTAGTATTAGCCCAAAATGAGGTGCTGCAATTAAATCATACGTAATCTCTTTTCTGTGACCTGATGCACACACCATCTCCAGCTTCTCTGTTTGATGCCGAATGGGGCCTGATACCAATGGTGATCTGTCCACTCATTGTACTCCCTCCACCCTTTCCTTCTCTTGTATTGGCAACCTCCACTGAGCGGCTAACACAATGTCTACAAAATTGCCCGTTGCCCCTGAATCCACCATTGCCCATACCTCCTGTTTAGGCACCGCAAAACACAACATCACCAATATATACAAGTGAGACGTCTTATTACAAATCGTGTTTGCTACCCATCTGGGGAACCTTACTTCACTGGGGCCTGTCACCGGTGTTCCCTCTACGGCCGGCCCAACTCTTTTCCCGCTTCCTTCTTGCTTTTTTCACTTCCCACCCCTCTCTGTGGAGTGTTTGGGCAGGTACGTATTACATGTCCTGCCTGCCCACAGTACAAACACAAATTGTTAGCTTTACGCTGCTATTTTTCTGCTGCCGATAATGGTCCTCTAATACTACCAATCTGCATGGGTTGCACTTCACTCCCTCTACCTCCCTTAATCCTATCCAATCTCACAAAAGGTGCAACTTCCGGTCTTTTCTTGTCTCCTTTTCTCTCATTCATTCTGTGATCTAATCTTAATGCCAAATCAATCATAGCCATACATGTCCCTGGTTGTAGCTCTACTTGAGCAATGGCATCCTTCAGTTCTTCCTTCAGACCCTGATAAAATAGTACCATCTGTTTCACTACTGGCCATTCCATCTCAATCACTAACCGATTAAACTGGGTCACATAAGTCACTAGGTCTCTTACCCTGTTTCAAACCCAACAATTCTATATCTTGTGCCAAAGACACCTCACGCCGGTCAAATAATCTACCAAATTCTGCCAAAAATCCATCCCAGTTATATAACAAGGGGTCATCCTTTTGAACTAGTGGCATAGCCCAAGCCGCCGCATCTCCCGTTAAATATGATATCACAAATGCTGTGCAAGCCTGAATCGTTTCAAAGGCTATGGGTTTACAGAGAAAATGCAATCTGCATTGAGTAAGGAACATCATATACTTCCGGGGATATCCTGAAAAACGCTCAGGAGCAACCAACGGGACACTGCTGGGAGGTTTCACAATTACAGTAGCATTTTAATTAGTGCCTGCTTCTCTGGCCCTTGTTGTAGATCCACTGGGCCCCTCCAACGGAGTTTGCTGTGTCACTAACCCCTGCACGTGTGCCTTCAAAGCATCAGACTCTTGACAAGCATGTGCCAATTCTACTTGGATATTATGTAAGGCCTTTAGCACATCGGCCAAAGGCGGAGGATTTGACTCCATTTGGCTTGGGTGGTAGTAAGTATCCCAATATGGGGGTTGCTTATTATGTCAAACCTTACAATAATGGAGGAGAGGAATCGACACTCTACCCGAACCACAGAAGCCGAATGAATTTGACCCTCCCACCGTGGTTGGCACAGGTGCCTGAAGTAGTACACAGGACACCACGTGGCAGCCAATGGGGGGAAGAGGAGTTAGGGAGATGTTTTGGATGGGGTGGGGGAATTAGGGAAACCGGAAAAGGGGTTAGGGCAACACCTACATTGGATAGGGAAGGGGAAGCACCAGGGAAAAAACCCTTCCTACCTGATACCTGTTTCCTGATACCTAACCCTCTGGAACACCTACCAATACACACCTTAATACGTGTGTACAGAACTCACTAACAAACACAGAGGATATTGCATTCACATGTAGTAGCAAGCGGTATGAACACAAGACAACGGGTAATTCCCCATGGATGAAGTACAAAACACGTGGCCCATAGGGCAAGCTTTTAGCAACACATAAACATGTAGATTCATGTCTCTAGAGTCTAATCAGGCACGCGAAAGGGCTGCTACAAATGACAGAACCTGTAACCTGGTAAACATGAGTGAATAGCAAGCACTCATCATAGAAATCCTGCCAACATAAATTTGTGAGTTCTCTTAGGTTAATAACTAAATAACTGCAGTAACCAACTCTGGCCATAAGAGATTGCCAGACCACAATTCAGAATGCAGGTGAATGTACATATGTATCGGCGCCCCACCCCGCAATGTCACAAGCACTTATCTGAGCTCCGAGGGCCCCGCGGGACTCCTCGGAGTGAAGGTATCATGCCGTAATCAACCGCTGGTCCGCCCGCTCTGAGCGATGCAAGCGAACGTCCGCGGCTTCAGCTGTCAGACGGGCAGAGCTTCGCTGTGACTTCCGAGTACTGACGGGCAGAGCTTCACCGTCCGTAATTCATTCCGCGTCCCGCCGTCCTGCTCCTCACACCAACCGCACCCAGAAGTTAATAAGCCACACCTGATTCACACGCCATTGTACTTTTATGTTGCTTGCAATCACTGCAGCTGGCAACACGCACGTGACCAGACGCTCGTGTCCTTGTCCTGAACTACAACCTCCCATGGCCTGCTGGGAATTGTAGTTTCATCTCACTACGTGCCGTATGAGTTTTAAGATGTAACGCTTGTTACTCCAGTGCATTTACAGCCCCTATTCCTCACAACTGCCCAATTCAGAGGGTTGCGTTTTATCACAATATTAGCTAAATTGTCCAGCCCTGGGGCTCTCGACGCCTTCATCTTTTTTATAATAGTCAAAATATCCTGTATGCCAAAGGAGAAAACCCTATCCGCTCCTTCATATCTGATCAACATTATAATGTTCGGTCTATTATCAACATAATACAATGTGGCTATATATTCCGATCATGCATCCATGGATATAATATTTATATCAGAATCCACTTCCTCTAATAGATACTGATGATAGAAATACCTCCACTTAAAGGCCTGTGTTGGGGAAGTTGGACAGCAAAAATTGGGCTGATTTGAGAGTTTTGGATTTCAGACCTCCTTCCATTTAAAAGCCTCTGTAGTGGATGCTGGATCGTAAAATTGGGATGGTTTGAGAATTTTCTTTTTCAGACCCCTCTCCACTTAAAGGCCTGTGTTGGGGAAGCTAAACAGAAATATTTGCCAATTAAATTGCAGACTATAATTTTTAGCACACACTGGTAATGAGCTTTGTGCTGTTGTGCCAAGGGGAATTAATTCAATGAATATGTTTTAGCTAAATAGTCTAAGGATCTACACAGTCCTCCCCCACCCTCTGTTTAAAGTTCCGGAAAGCCAGCTGCATGTCAGGACCCTCTGGAAGGTCAGGGCAGGGGTCCGGTCGCTCCACTGAAGGATGGTCCATAGGTCTACACCATAGGACCCATAGGACCCAGTCAGCTTTTAGGCCTTCCCAACAAAAGACAGCTCCATCCAGATGCAATCTCACTTTTTGGTGTTTCCTTGTGGATGATACGTTGTAGCAGCTCTCTTGATGGTAATTTCAGCAGTCTTTTTTTCTTTCCACATAGTGCATACATTTCATATATCTGTGATGACACCATCAGGTTTACAACATTGGGCAGTTCCCTGCAAGAGTTCTCGCAATGAAAATTGGACAGTTACCCTTCTCTCTCCTCTCTTTATGGATTAGTTTATGAGTCTGGAGCAGACATATGGCAATTCCCATTTCCAACCCCCTTTTATTTTCAAGTCAAATTTCGGCAAAAATCTACTTATGTGCCAAAATCTTTGTCATTTACTAGTTACCACCATTATACATATATGTATATATATATTCAGATTCAGCTAATCATGAGTATTTTAATTAACAACAGCCAGGTCTGCACCATGTTGCACACCCGTTTGGCAATTTTCTGCCATTTTTACAAAAAGCATAATTGTTAGGAACATTAATTGTATTCCCCACATACCTAATTTTACACTCACCAGTTCACCAACCCTTAATTCCAGGACCTGTTCATAGCAGACAGGAACACCTTTTAGCTCACCATTACAATTCCCTAAGTCAAGTCACAGGTGGACAAATTTCATTTCAACAAAATCGCCTAGAAATGACCTACAAAATGGCACATCAATCAAGGCAGTATGACCTATGGTTGCTGACACAAATGCCTAAATGTTAATAGTCCTTTTAATTCAATAGCAAATCTTCAGATTATGCAAACTGGAGCCCTTCTGTCTCCTGTGCCATTTGCCTCTCTTGGCCAGTGTTTTTATTTATCTCTTTGTTGTTTGAAGGGTAGGCTTCAGATTGTAAATGGGGGATGCATTTGCTACTCAGAAATCCCCCTCCTCAATTTTCAGTCATGCTCCGGTGAGAGCCATTTGCTCTGCACAGAAATGATCTTTCAGAAACACCAAGTCTAGGAAAAGTCTGTTTTCAACACCTCTTAGCAGCCCCATTTTATTGCAGTTGTAAGCAGCTGGGATGCCAGCCAGGCTTTTCAATGGGGTAGTCCTTTGTGAAATTTGCCCCGCAGCAAGAAAAACGGTCTGCCTTGGGCCTACAGGAACTTTTTCATGGAAACAAAGTGGGCTTTTCTTTCAAATGTTTGCTGGTATTTTGCATGTGAAGCATAATATACATTACATTTTGTCTGCACACACCATGTCTTTTCCATGGCATCTTCATGTTAGCTGTTATACATTTTTCTCATGTCTTACTTTAGACTGCAAACACACGTGCAAAGCCGTTTTGGTGTCAGTGTCTAAAAATCCAGTTTTTCATGTGAAAGGGACCTTTGCATTTCTTCTACCACTGTGAAGTTTCTGTTATTTTTTTTAAATTAAAGCTGGCAGGTCATTTTTCCTGTGGTCCCTTCAGTTCCGTGGGTTTGGGGCCTTTGATTACACCCTGCAAAAGTTAGCAGAATATAGGTCAGTTTTTGTTTTGGAGGACATATAAACAGATATGCTAAATATGTGATACAGACAGTGTAGGGAGTGCCTGAAAAATGGAGGGGAAAGAAAAGGGGGCAAGTTGGAGCATTTTTATTTGCGATATCAAGGACAAGACATTCATCCTTCCAAATATTAGTTAGGTTAATAGACCAGTTAGATCAGAAGGGGATGCTCCTTTCTTGTCCAGAGTCTCAGCCTTGGTCTGTCATTAGAATCAAATTAACCAGTGGATAGTCTTGGCACTCAGGTAGCCAACTTTCCAAAATATTTGTTTAGGACACGATGCAGATGGAGACCTATGAAAAGCATTTGCTGGCTTAAGATTTGGGAATTATTTATACCATCTGGCTTTACCCCTCCATGCAAATTTATTTTGGTATTGGTGGCCAATGACATTTACACCATATACTAATATTGGTAGCAATAGTGCATTTTTGTAGAATGTTCAAGGCATACACCAAAACACTTTGTATGCAAAATAATCTGTTCTGTATCTGGAAGAAAGATGCCTTTCATCAGAAACCAAGGGAATGGGTTTGCTTCCCTGCTCACCAAGCAAGTGCTGTCAAGTGAGGACACTGGACAGGGAAGAAAGTGTGTTCATGGAATGTTATTTTGCAATCCTCTTGCACAACACTACAAAGCAGGAGGGGCAGGACTGTGTACACAAGCAGCATACCGACCAATACCCAGATTTTCACAGGCTCCTACTGATTTTATACCACAAAATAGTGTGTTGAATGTGCACAAGCCGATAGAACAAGATTGTCCTGGAAAATGTGGGACGTCTGGCCACCCTGCTTTGCACAATAACCGAAGCACGACTTGATTTGCATTAAAACATTAACAAATTGATGAGGCACAGCAGAGAGGCGTGCATAACAAATACGGAAAGGATTGGAATTAAAAATACATTCACAAAGCAGCAGATCTGGCAAAAAATAGCACTGTTTTCCTTTTTAATTTGGCAACAAAGCAATAACATAGCCTGGCAGCAGAGAAAGATGTCACTATGTTTCACAAGCTGCCAGAACGCAGACCCATTATCTCATTGCAGAACATATAGACCCGTTTATTCTCGCACTCGGGTACAGGTGGAGGTCAAAGGGTACATTGCTGCATCTGTTCACCTGCCCAACAGCGTCTCGAGTTATACTAATCACAGATTCTTTCCCTTTGTAAAGCGTATTTTGACGTGCACACTTCATCTCAATATTTTCACGAACACAGCGGGTGAAGATCAGGTTAAGCTTTGGAGATTCAAACATATATAAAACATCGGTGACTATGAAATCATTACAGTGAATGAAATATATACATATGTTAGGAGAACAGAACATGCATATCAAGAAGGTAGGCTTCTAGGAAATCCTAGGAGGCGAGGTTTAGGCGGAGATGGATGGGAATGGCTGTAAATGCGTATAGGCTTCAGCAAGGCCATGGGTGGTGTTCAGTTGCAAGTGCAACGTCTCAGGCAGTAGAAGACATTTTGACTACACAAAACATATCAGTAGGCTGCCTAGTGCTAGAAGTTCAGACTGGGCCTACAGCTACAGTTTGGGTTACAGTTTTGTGCCAAGTTTTCACAGGCAACAAAATAAAAAATACTGCATAGCAGTAATTCCCACAATTTTATCAAATAGTTGCAACTTTCCTAATACAACCACAGTAGATGTCAAGTAAATATTGCATAGAAGTGAGTCCCACTTCATCTGCAAGCGGGCATACTTTCCCAATTAATCAAAAAAGTTTAGACACCAATAATATACAGAAACAAGGGTTATCATTCCAGCCAGCAACATTATATTTATAATAGGGATGGTTTTATCAAATACACAAGATCTCACATACTTTCCACCTCATAATCAGATAGATGATGCATTCCTCATGATTCTCACTTAAGTACAGGGGCCATATTTCTTCTGCAATATAGAAAGAGCAACAATGTATTCACGTTGCAGTTGCAGATATTAAAGACAGGATGATGTAGTATGTATTTAGACGTTATGTTTTAAGAGATGTGTTATTATGTAGCTGACATAGGTAATTGTGTTAGATGGAGTCAGAGATATGTTGCGGTAAAGGCGAGGCCCATGGGCTAACGTAGCAGGAGTTCCACCATGTTGGATTTCAGGGCATATTACAAGGGGTGTTTGTGAAAGTACGAGAAACAGGCCTAACATGCAGCAGCATATTCCCTCCTCACCTTACGTCTAACCTCTCCTGCAAAAAACAATAATAATAATCAAAACACAACAAAAAAAGGTTCCTTTAGGAACCACCTTTCACAGTTAAAGAATAGAACAAAAAAATAAATCTTATAGACTCCATCTACTTTACATTTCTCAGTAAAGGACACAGACTCAATAAGATTTTCCAACATTTCCATTAGCATTTTTGTGTTATGCTAATGGGAATAATGTAGTGTTCATCCCCCGTTCCAGGGACTGGAACAGGGATATGGTCCGCCAGCCCAAGTTATTGGCCCAAGCGAAGCGAGGGCGGATAATAAGGGCTCCGGACCATTATCCCCATTACAGGCCCTGCAAGGAGGGATGAAGGCCATCAGCAGCCCGGGTTGCCAAAGTGGTAAACCGGGGTACTAAAAAAAAGGATTTTTCTTGCTACACAGGGACACATGCAGTGTCCCACTGTAGGAAGGAAAATCATTTTCCAAGATGACCACCATGGAAAGGGAAGGCAGGTCTCGGAACAGAGCTCCTCTTCCCATTCCATGGCGGCCGGAAGAAGGCGAAGAGAGAATCCTATGACCATACTAGCACAAGCACATTTGTTTTCCCTTTCAAACCTATCCCAATTTCTTAAAATGTAACCACATAGCCGGTCCCTGGTGGACATGGTGACTTTATCCCCATTGATCGTCCCTCATGGTCATGGCTAGCAGCCAGATTGTCCGGGTCATGACCATATGAGCTTAGGGACCTTTTGGAACATGCATATGTAATGGATGGTATCACACAGAATACATTCCCAGTCCAAATAACCGAGACAACTCAGGAAGATGGCAAAGTACTATTTTATTAACAATTATCTAAAACATGGAGTTTATAATGAACATCAACGGACGTCTCTCTGCATTTTTTTCACAAACCATGGCTTTCATATAAAATATACGTCAGAGTTGACGTCATACTAAGTGGCAATACTGAAAAACCAATCAAGGGTCGAGATTTGCTAAGGGGAACATCTAAGTATATTTTGTATAGGGATTAGGATTGTGATTAGCTGCCCACTATCAGGTGGAAAATATCTGCCTGCCTCTAAAACATGTCATCTTCAGAAACGTTAGATACATAGATTCTCATTGGTCTTCAAACGATAAGGTCCTTCATTATATGGACTAATATAATTGGTTGGCACTCTTGTACCATGTCTAGGAACATTTGGTTCATTTAGCAGCACGTAAGCCCAGACCAGGTGCAAGGAGGTGAGCCATGACACTACCTCCCCACCCAATTAGCCCAGCATCTCTCATCGCCCATGCCTTCTGCCATGAAGATTGTCTTTGAACTTGGCCTTGCAAAGAAAACATGGGAGTGAGAGCACTCGCTATCGTGTTCTGGGATTATAACTTTATTTGCATTCTTGGATCACGTGACAGGAGAGCACAATTTGGTCCATTTTGCAGGTTTTAAATGCTCTAAATGAATTAAACTCGGCACTCTTGGTGTTCTTTCTTTGCACCTTAACAACGGATGATTCATCCTCCATACGTTTGCTCATTTCTAAAAATAGATAGCTGACCTTGGCTGCTTCAGTCTTGACTCCAGGCCAGACAACCTTGTTTTGCAGCTCCATGATTCTACTTATTCTTGCTGTGACATAGTTTTCTCTTTCTACTTCATGGGTCCTGGCTTACTAAATTCATGATACCGATGTCCAGCTTCTATATAATGGTGGCTTCGCCGGTGTTCTATTCACTACATATAGGCAGCTTCTATGATGACTTAGGAGGAAATTCATAGAAATCGGCGCACAGCGTATTCATGGATTAATACATCCATAAGCAGCCGTGGTGCTGAGTGGCACAGCGACCCTGCAGCAGCACCAGTTATGCACCCCAACCCTGCCCCGCCCAAAACTTCGCACAAATCCAGCACATGGCGCAAAGGCCAGTGGACCAGCATACAGCCCCCCCACCGCGAAATGCATGTAAAACTCCCCGCGCATGCCCCAGAATACACATACCCACTCGCGCCAGGGCCATCGTGTGTAAAACTCACAGCGCACCTCTCGGAATGCACGTACCCCACTCGCGCAAGGCCTATCACGTGTAAAACGCCTTGCGCACCCCTCGGAATACAAGTACCCCGCTCGCGCCAGGTACATTGTGTAGAAAAAGTCCCCCCTGTGGTGTGGGCTGCCTGTGGGGCATGGTCAGGGTGGATGGGCTGGCTGTGGGGCATGGAGAAGGTGGATGGGCAGCCTACACGAATTTCAGTGGTGTGCGGCAAGTTTCACACACGATACTCCAGGCAAGAGTGGGGTACGTGTATTTGGGGGGTACGTGGGGAGTTTCACACGCGATAGGCCCTGTGCGAGCAGGGTACATGTATTCGGGGGGTACGCGGGGAGTTTCACACACGATAGGCCTTGGTCGAGCGTGGTACGTATATTTTGGGGCTGTGCGGGAAGTTTCACTCGCGATAATCTAGGCGAGAGCGGGGTACGTGTATTTGGGGGTACGCAGGGAGTGTCACATGCAATAGGCCCTGTGAAAGCGCAGTATGTGTATTTCGGGGGTGCGTGGGAAGTTTCACACGTGATACTCCAGACGAGAGCGGGGTACGTGTATTTGGGGGGTGCACGGGGAGTTTCACATGCGATAGGCCTTGGGCGAGCGTGGTAAGTGTATTTCGGGCTTGTGCGGGACGTTTCACACAGGATACTCCAGGCGAGAGCGGGGGAAAGTGTGTTTGGGTGAACGCTGGGAGTTTCACACGCGATTTGGCATTGTGGGCCCTCCCGGGTGTGTGGTTTCCCTCCTCCCCATGCCCTGCAGGCAGCCCACACCACAGGGGACTATCCTACAACCCTCACCATGCCCTGCAGGCAGCCCACATGGCAGCATGCACTTGTGAGCACACTTGTGAGCCCTGACTCATGTCCCCCCACCCCACCCCCAGTAAAGTACACCTGCCAGCAGGCCCCGACTCATGTTCCCCCACCCCACCCCCAGTGACTGACACCTGCCAGCAGGCCCCGACTCATGTCCCCCTGCATCCCCACCCACCCAGCAGTGACGGGTACCTGCCAGCAGGCCCCGACTCCTGTCCCCCTGCACCCCACCCACCCAGCAGTGATGGGCACCCGACTCATGTCCCCCTAACCGACAAGTCATCACACTCCAGACCCATGAGCCTTATGGCCACCCAACTCCCACCCCAGGCCACCCCAGTCCAAACACCCCACATTGAATTCCCAAAGTCATGATAGAAAATACATAACCAGCATGCCCATGAATACATGTCCCTCAGACCCACACAATGGTGACACATGACTGTGAAAAATGCACTAAACAAATGATCGAAGACCACACAAGTAAAGTATAGAAAAAAAGTGTATTGAAGAATCAACAAAATGAATAAAACAAAATCACACAATAATGAAAAGAAATAATCTGAGTCCCGAACTCCAAAAATGATTAAGAAAAATAAATGCTGCAACCAATAAATCCCAAATTAAAATGGCTCCTATGGGTCTGTCCTTAAAAAAAAAATCAGAGTTCAAAAGCAAAGTATTCCACCATGGGTCCAAGAAAATGAAATCCACATCGAAAACTATTTACAAAAGAACATACAAAGGTCCATGAGCCCAACAATCCAAAGGAAACCTACAAAAAACCCTACCTAATAAATAACTATATACAAAAAGGTGGTGCATAGTCCATGTGCCCCAAATGAAAAAAAAATAGAAAGGAAACTTAACACTAATGAACTATATACAATGGCGGCGGGCAAGTCCTACGGCTCACTT
This sequence comes from Ambystoma mexicanum, assembly GCF_040938575.1. Taxonomy (NCBI): domain Eukaryota; kingdom Metazoa; phylum Chordata; class Amphibia; order Caudata; family Ambystomatidae; genus Ambystoma; species Ambystoma mexicanum. The sequence continues at coordinate 340,575,341 of NC_090935.1, read as the reverse complement.
GTTGATATCCCGGGCCAGGGCATCATCGAACTCCTCTTCAATATCCTGGAGGCGGGCCTGTTCCCTGGCCCCGAGGTCTTGCAGGGATAAAGCCATGTCCACCTCCAACTCCCTGCAAATTTCCTCGAGGAACTCAGCCCGCCTCAACACCCTGCGCATGGAGTTCTCCGCCCTGACCATAGTGAGCCGTGCCTCTTCTGCCAGCCACCGCTCCGCATCTATTTACCAGCCCAACCGCTGCCACACAGAAGACACTCCCAATCCAGGGTCCTCCAGTCCTCCAGCCGATGCCTGCCCCTCAGATGTTGATGGCCCAGATCCATCATCGCTCCCACCTTGAGCCTGCTTCTGCTGTGCATGTGCCCTGCCTATTGATGCCTGCACATCCTCCTCCTGCTGGGGTCCAGTTGTTGGGGTGGCCACCCCTGCCGGACCTCCGACTCCCGACTGTGGCAGGGATGTGTCCTCCACCAGCCTGGCACGCTGGGTCAGGGGCAGCTCCACAGGGTGGCCAGGTGATACATGGCCAGGAAGATGGCACGGAGGATGACTGGTGCATAGGGGATTCAGTTGAGGAGGGGGTCAGTAGAAGGTCCAGCACATGGAGGAACCCAGAACTGGTGATCCCTCCTAGTCAGTCGACGCGGTCAACAAGGCATCTGAAATAATGTGCAGCGTCCTCACGAGAACCCTGCACGTTATCCCAGATGCCAAGTTGACGCAATGCCAACCCAGCCAGGACAGGCTCAACACGGTCCCGGATTGCCACGTCTGCAGGGGGAAGGCCAGTTGTTGTTGTTCGCGGATCCCCTCGCTGAAAACGGGTCTGGACGAAGGCATCCCTGCTGGTGCGGGATGATGCAGTCAGAGGATCGGGGACAGGTTTGCACACAGGCACCTCCGCGGCCACCTGTGCTGCCTTCTGTCCCTGCCCCTGGACTGCACCACTAGCACCAGTGGAATCCCCCCTCCAAACCCCCTGTGTGTGGCCCTTCCACGGCCTCCTCCTCAACCAAACCCCCCACCGACCTGGATGACTCCGTGCCATCTTCCTCCGTAGGCCCCTGTGGGGTCTCAGCTGCTCCTTCTGCTGCCGAGGAGTCCACCTCCGACCTGCGCCTCTTGGAGCTACCCTCGGCAGCTGTGGCCACGGACACGGCACCAGACTCCTCACTCCCCAACGAGATGACAACATGGGAGGGGAGCTGGGCCTTGCGTCTCTGGCTGGCGGTGGGATCCCTGCCGCTGTGCACCACAGCACTGTCTCCGCCCTCTTCATCAGTTGATGCTGCAGACAGGGAGAGACAGAACACAGGCATCAGGGCACTGTACAATGGTCTGATACACACATGACAGTTGCACATGAGTGGCAGTGTCAAACTTCACACATGGCATCACACTCCCCAACACACATATCATTTGAACCCACACACATGCGCAAATTCACAGGAATGTTGCAACAGGCAGCACCAGCCATACACATACAACAGCATTTGCATCCGAAGGTTAGCCTGACGTCACATGCAACACGGGGAGTGCCAAACACATGCACACATGCCACCAGACATACATGCATCTGTACATCTCCACCACCTATCGCAGTGAAATCATGGGCATCATGTCACATCTGCCAATCAGCCTCCTACATGTCGGTGTCACATGCATCCATGGTGTATCACACTGGCACACATGTCAAATAAACACACACGCACATGTACATTGTGCACATACATGAAGGTGGAACCAGGATCCATGTGTCACACCACAACCATGCCACAGTACATACACAGAAATCTAAACATGTTTGCACCCACACATGCATTTGGGTACCATGCTTTTGAACACATACACCATTGATGTGCCTCACACATGACTGGAGTCACATGCAGCAGGCTCATGTCCCAGTACATACACATCCATACATGGGCCTTTCAAGACATATGTCCAACCTGCACACTCCTGGCACACCTCAACATGCACAGCGTCCAATCAGTACGCATGTACACTTACCGCTCAACTCCGGACGGGTCTGCCTCTGAAGGATCTGGAGGTGGAGCGCTGGGTCTATGCTTTCCAGGACCGTCATCTGGATGTTGGTAAGGTGGACCCGACACCCCTCAGCATCCGCTGCCTTCAAGAGGCGCCGGGCCTTGCTGAGGGTCCTGGACCTGAAGTGCTCCCAGCGCTAACAGACGTGTTGCATGTTGCGGGCTGACACCCCCTCCACGTTGATGGCAGTCACAATGTCCTTCCAGATCCTCTTCCGTCCTTCATTGTCGGCGCGCAAACTTCCAAAGAGGGCATCATAATGCCCCAGGACTTGCTCCACCAGGATGCCAACTTCATTGGCACTGAAGCTGGCAGCCCTCTGCCTCTCTGCTGGGGGGTTGCCACTGGTGCCAGATGGTGTTGTGTCGGACATGGCAACCCCCGAGGCAGGTGTAGGTGGGCAACTGGGTCCTTGGGCTGGGCTGTGGAGCGATGGAATACCAGTCAGGAGTCTTCTGTTCCAGCAGGGGTGGTCGCAGCAACTGGACCCCTGCAGATGGCTGACGTGCTGGCACCAAATAGTAGGGCACGTGGCCAGCAGTCAGGCAGGCAGCAGCAGATGGCAGGTGGGAGTGTGCTTGGGAATCTGGGGGGCAGGAAAATGGCCTTCTGGGCAGGAGCGTGGTCTTCTGTGTGTTGTCGCGTGACCAGCTTGATACAGAGTGATTTGGCACGTGAAGAAAGCACACGTCAGCGTGTAATTTGAGGAAAGGCTCTTAGCGCATAAGCGCATATGTGACGTGATATGCACAGGTGTTTCCCTCAGCATGGGTGCATCTGCACGTGCAGAAAAATCACATACGTGGGTTAATGTGTGTAATCCGAGGAAAGGGCCTAAGCGTGTAAGAAAAGTGATGCGCACAGGCGTTTCCCTCAGCACGGGTTGAAGGTGAGCGGGGCCAGCAGTTCGCTGTACATGCCTTTCGTGGAGACTGACATGTGTGTTGCTACTTCGTGTTGTTTTGCGCACCATCACAACTTCACAGCGGATCAAGGACATATCTCTTCTTTTGGCGGGGGAATTGGCTATGCGTGTTTTCGATTATCACGCTGGTCTGACGGTGAGTCACGCATGCTATTTTTCCCACTGCGGGTGCCCCTGTGTATCGCGTACCCATTTTCGGGGTCATAGTAGCCTGCGTGTCCCACGCGTATGTGTTTTACGTGTCCCTGGGTGCCACCGCGTACTATGGGAGGTTAATTCCACACACGTGGGCTATTGGGGGTTGCGTGCACGGTTTTACTGCAGTTTTGGGGTGCCTGGGTCTTGCGTGTCCCGTCACTTTATCACCAGGGTCACATACAGCCTTGCAGGTGCAGGGGTGCTGTTAACATCTTGTATCCCACCCCCTTCGCCCCAATTGCCCAGGACAATTGTCGGGTACACCTACCATTGGCACTACTACATCTGTGCCGGCACTACTACATCTGTGCCATGGCTGGGAGGCCACGAAAGGTGAGGGGCACCTCAGCTGTGCGTACTCCATGTGGCAGGCGTGGTCAGGGACATGGCCGGGGTGACCAGGGAGTAGGGGCACACCAGGGTGTCCAGGGTGGCTGTAGAGGGGGAAGAGGCAGGGGTGCACCACTTCGGCACAATGTTGTGCCACGTGTTGGTGCAGTCATGCCACCACCCCCTGTGGCTCCAGGAGATGCAGTTCTTGCATCTGACACTGATGCCCATGTGATCCGGCAGTCCGTTTCATCGACTGCCACGGCCCTAGGGTAGTGGTAGCTGCAGGTGCAGCTGTGGACACCACCACCCAGGCTCAGGGTCTGCCAGCGCAGGCTGCATTGGCACCTGAAGAGTCCCTGGAAGATTTACAGGAGGTCAGGAGGCACAACATATGTGCACTCAGGGCTGCCCTGACCGAGGCACGTGTCCCTGGGGCAGTAATGTCATCCACTGCCCCGACCAGCCAGGTGTTGGCAAGTGCATGGGCAGATGCAGCCAACACCACCCCGGTTGTGAGTCTACCATCCAGGACAGTCCCGGTCAATGACCCTGGCACAGCGGATGTTGCTGCGCAGGGTCCATTCCAGGGCACCCAGCAGCCACTGAAGCAAGTCAGGGCTTCCGTCCTTGTTCCACCTGCCACTCCCTCGGTTCAATCCACCAGCGCCACAGCCCATACTGATCAGGGGGGCATTTGCCAGCCAGGGTCTGGACCACTGTCCAAGAGGAGGAAGGTTGCACCTGCAGTAGAGTCTGGGACCCAGACACAGCTCCGGCCTCTGGCACGTCAAAGAAGAAGCCTTTCTGTGTGCAGGAACTGGACTTCCTTGTGGACTACGTGCGGGACCACAACCGTGATATGCTGGTGGGGTCGAATTGTCAAACTACGCCTGCCCATCGTATGTCCCACTGGAAGCAAGTTGCGGATTGTGTGAGTGCATTCGGCCATGAGGTGTGCACAGCTCAAGAGTACAAAAAGCGTTGGGATGACCTCAAACGCAGTGCTAAGGCGAAGCATGCCTCTAATTACAACATGACTCTGGTGACTGGCAGTGGGCTACCACCTGAGGAGGAAGACCTGCTTCACACGAGTCAGTTGCTGCAGAGTTCATACCGGCAGGAATGGTCGAAGGAGTTGGAGAGATGCTGGACTTTGATGCCCCGTCCAGTGAGTGTTGTTGTGTGTTTGTCGAGGCCATGTGTGGTCTGCTTGTGTGATGTGTTGTGCTTGGCTGCCACTACATGTCATATGTACATGGTTCTCATGTGCAAATCATGCAATGCTTCACTGATGCGTGCCAGCTGTGCAGGATGCTGGACATGTAGAGCAGACGGGGACTGTCCTCATCACCACCCTTGCACCCTACTCACATGCTACTCACCCGGCTGCCCCTCCGGTCCATGTTCCAGCTCACTGGCCCTTCTGCATGTAGCCTGGGGTGTCTTTCCTCTCAGCACTGGGAATATGTCATTGCATGACTGATGTGCATGTGTCTTCTGCCTGCATGCGGGTACTCCACGTAGGCATCCCCCCAGCACCCCAATTTCACCATGGCACTGGTGTGCATCATGTTGGCATACTGCAATGGCCTGTTCAAGGCTCCTGTGTACATGCAAACTTCCACCAGCCAACCTGCCAGACACATACAGTGGGGTGCATCCTCTGTCCTTGATGAAGGGTGTCTCACTTGGACTGTGCAGATGGCAGAGTCTCCCCAGGGACATGAGTGCACATTCATGCTCCATGTGCATTCCATGCATGCCCCTATGTATCCTTGACAGGATGATCATTGTAGTACGTGTCCAGGATGACCTATATTTCATGGCATTTGATCATGCATTCCATGCCCACTCAGGCTCAGTCCATCATCACACACAGGTTTAGGGTGTCACAGTCTGTGTGGGGCACAGGCCTCCCCCTGTTTCAGGCCCACTGACTCTGTTCAACTGGTGTAGTGGCTTCTGCACACATGGGTGTACTACTGAGGGTTCATCATGTGTCCTGCTTACTATCCGATCATCATCTGCTGTGTTGTCAGTTGACTCAGATGATGCAATTGACGCTAGTCAACACTGTCTGCCAATACACAGGTCTCTGGATACCCTTTCACTGACATGCAATGCCTCCCTGCATTTTCACTTAGGGGGGTGGGGGGTTTCCTTGTAGCCATGTAACCCATTGCATGCACATTTCACGTGATGCCTGAACTTGCCCTTGCACTGCCTTCATGTTTATTGATAGACATCATAATGGACTTGTTCATGTAGATAGTGGGTAACGTACACATGGTCTGCATTGCGCATGTTATGTGGAACTGGCATGATCCCAAAGGTTCACTGTTGTGCAATATGTGTATGCCCAGGCCCACTTAGCTTCTATGGTGGATCCTGGGCGTGGAGATTTCCACAAGGAATGATGTAATAGGGCACATTCATAGCCCAATGTGCTCAATCGGGCCCTGAGGGGTGTTGTGGAGGCCTCATGTCCTGCAGCTCAGACGGTACTCAGCATTATGGTCCCTCATGCCTGGTTGTAGGCCCTTGCTTTGCTTGGGACATTCTCTATATCTACATGGCCCATGCCACTCGGTATGGGCCGAGCTGCAGATGGATGTAGCTATATTGATGATGATGCTTTAGTGATGCATGTCTACATGCATGTTACCTGTTTCATTGTGTGTTCGGATTCACTTGCAGCAGTAGTGAATTTGCAGTTCAGAAATGCTTATGGTGTGTTGCATCTCTTAGTTGCCATCTGTCTTTTCTGCCTGTGACATGTGCCTGACAGAGGTGGTGTCTGATGGAGTTCATATACTACATTTTGTACTTGTGTAGGCTTTGCTATTTAGACACATCCATTTATGCTTTTGGGATATGTTTGCATATCAAGGGCACTGGATGCATGCCAAGTTCTCATTCGTGTGTGACATGTCTGCTTCATGTGTTGGCTGCCTATGTGATGTCTATGTGTGTGTGTTATGTGCTTCTGACATGTGTACTAATCTTAATTTTTCTCCACTTTTCAGAGTATGACGCAATGGAGCCAGAGGATGGTGTTGTCATGCCAGGCACAGGGTTGCTATCACACCAGCAACCCAGCACAAGTGGGGGTCGTGGGGTGTTAGACCACGAGAACCCACTTGTGTTACAGACCATCTTGTCTACGGCTGGCAATGAGTCTAGCCCGGATGATCACTCTGACGACAATGTCGAGATGGATGTCCATTCGTCAGGGGTGAGTGATTCTGATGTGGATGCTCCTCTGTCCGCGACACCTGCACTGGGGGCCAGACGGTGGTGGGACCCCCGCCTGTGGTGGATCGGGATGCAGGGTCACCCTCCACTCCAGTTGCTGATGTGCCTGGGGCATCACGTCAATGGAGGAATGTAGTCCTGCAGCCGCGGGTGGTTCCAACCCAACAAGGATGTCGGCTCCTTGGGCCCCGCAGGTGTCAAGCCCAGCAACACAGTGGCCATGTGCCAAAGGGGTATACTGAGTGGGAGCAAGCCATGATTGCCAATTCAGAACACCATGGGGCAGCAATTGATAACATCGCTGAGAGCATGGAACGTGTGGCGCAATCCGTGCTACACCCTGCTAGGCAGGTGGAACTCCAGCAGCGGGTGGCACAGTCCACGGCCTGCTCGCTCAGGCTGGGCATGGTGGCCTCAGACAGGGCACGCCGGGCTGAAATGGTGTCTTTGCGTCAAGCAATTGCTGCTCACGAAGAGGCACACATGGAGGCCATGAGGGTTGACTATGAATCCCTCAAATCTACTCTGGCTGTGCTCTTGATGTCCCAGAGGACGCGGTCAGATGAGAGGTTGGAGCAGCTAGAGAATACCATCTCGGCTGAGCTTCGTGCTTGCCGGGAGGTGTACCAGTTGTCCAGCTAGGCCATGCAGGAAGAACTCTGTGTTACACGTGTTACCTTGCAAGAGGAAGCACGCATATCACGTGAGGTTCTACATGCTTACATACGTGTCATCGCCGCACAGAACCAGGCTCACCCATCCCACAGACTTGCTGCCGATGAGGGGCAAGATGCGCCTAGGCGTGGTAAGGCTACCGTGCCACGTCAACCTTTTCAGCCAGAGGGTGATGAGGACGACGAGTTACCTCCCACACAGGTCGGGCTGTGCAGGCGTTTTTTTTTGTCTCAACATCATCGCATGTGCGTGTTGAGGTGCACACTGTACCTCCTCCCTCCTGGGTGCCTCCACCCCCGGGCCGTAGGTGGCCATTTCTGTAGTTAGTTAGTTAGTTTAATTTGTTAATATGGTTTTTCATAGGTAGTTTAAATAGGTAATATAGTTTTTTTATTTAGTTTAATTAGTTAATATAGTTTAAAATTGCTTGTCTATTGTGCATTCATGTGACGGTGTGGTGCTTTGTGGCTTTTGAAAGCATCCACTGTCTGTTCCAGCAGGGCCCTTCAAACTTGTCATGTATGTTTTTGCAGCTTGGGGTCCTGACTCACATAGGCCACTCCTGCTTCCCTTATGCATGGGCTCGCAAGGATGGTTCGGTGTATCCATGGGCTTGCAAGGATGGTTTTGTGTTGCAGTCATTTACACAAGGGCATTTGACCTTCCTCATATCTGTGGCCTGTCTGCTGCTGTACTACTTGTGTTAACAGCCCTAGTGGGGATTAAGTGGGTTTTATCCATGGCATGTCTGTAATCAATTTGGGTAGTACATGATTGATATCTCCATTAATTTATGGGGATTGTGATGTATGTTCTTTTCTTGCCTGTATATGTCCTTGATGCACTTCATGCTGTAGACAGTAGCCTGCAAATCAGATGCCTGTCAAAGTCACACTGATGGTGGGAGGAGTTCGGATGTAGGTCTCAAACATGGCCCAGTAACAACCAGCAAGAAGACACTGCAGGAAAATGAGCCTCCAGACTACCTTTCCCAGCCGACACAGTGCCAAGTACTGCTGACACCTGGCCACGTTCGGTGGTGCAGATGTGCGCATGTGTGCGCAAGCAGAAGCACAGGGCTTGTGATCAGACGTCTGACAGAAGCAGACGTGTTTCCAGGAGCTCCAAGCAAGGTGAGCAGCACAAGGGGCCACACCGTAGCCAACCTTCCACCAGGCCACTTGCACATGCATGCTAAGTAGCGTCAGTGCTGGGGAGTTTGGCCAGGCATTGTTGTAGAAGCGCACAGTACAGTGGCACACGCAGGGGCCGTCGCACATATCTTCGACTCCCCCCTGCTCCATAGAAGCTAAGTTATTAGCGCAGTAGCGTTCCTAGCCAGAAAATAATGCAGCGCACAGGGGCACCCAGCGAGGCACAGACTCGAGTTCATTGCATATCATTTGCATGTGCAAATTGCCATGTGCACTACCTATTGAAATCCACGGCTGCCAGAACACGACTTGTACTGAAGTCACACCTCGCTATCCGTGCCTAGCAGCTCACCCAGGGACCATTCTATCATGTGTGTTTCTTGACAAATTGGTCTTCTATTTATTGCGCGCCCATGTGCGCCTGCCTTACTGCATTGATAGTGTATGAACCATCACGGGGGCAAACTAACATATACGTACAAAGCAGCAGACAAGAGTGTTTGTTTGTGGAGAAGTCACTTAATTTGGTGCATTAATGGTGTGTGTGTGTTGTAAACACACACAGATTAGTAACTCATGCTCTCTTTGCAGCATTGAACTGATCCTGTTACCGGACCTGAGAGTGCGCAGGCAGGAGGTCAGCACTCACCCCAGAGATAAGTCTCTCTTTGTCTTGAATTTGACTCATTTAGTATAATTTGCATGTAGAACATGGTTTCTCTGATTGAGTATGTGTTATTGTCAATAGTTGTATTTTGTATTTTGCCTACTTTCCCTTGCCAATCCAACTCCCCTCTCCTGCCCCTCTTTCCGGTTATCCTGAATTCCAATGCCTGTCCAAACAACAGATCCCTGACCCTCTTTCCCCGCCAGGGTCTCGGAGGCCTGTGTAAGTTTTACCTTGCAGGTGCCCAGACCACGGAGGGGGTGGTTGGTTCGTGCCACTCCTGCGCCTGGAGACCGGAGCTGTGACACTATCCATCAGTTGTTGCATCGTCATTGCATATTGTGTCCTGAAAAAGGTACCCATCCTGTTGAACCATCCTGTTGAACTGTGCTACCTTGGTAGTTCTATCATTCTGCTTGTACATGTGCTTGGACATTTTTTTCTACTTCAAGTCATCTACTGGAGTTTGGGGGTTTGGCTCCTTGGAGTTCTCTGCGATTTGGTATTTTTACCAGTCAAGGAGGCCTCTGAGGGGCTGGACCCTATTTACACGCAAGGTGGAACATGAAGACCAAGGGATAGGGGATCCGTTAGCCAGGTAGACTAGAAGGAAGAAGGCTACATACCCCAGACACAGTTGTTCAGATGGTCATGGTGATGTGTAAATGAGGGAGGGCCTTTTGTTGTTGGACAGTAAGTCTGGGCTACATGTTTGGGCACTCTCTGACAATGTCATTGTGGGGTACTATGTACATGATGTGTTCTGCTGGTCGATGGCTGTTCCTGTGTTGTATTTACTTTTCAAGTGTCAGGGGATTGTTGTGGTTTGACATGCTTGGGTGTACACATGGGCAATGTTGGCATGTGATGTGTACAGGACACTGAGGGTCACTTGATTTCACATGCATATATTGAGTGCATGTCCCTACTGACACACACAGTTACACAATGCACCATCACACGTACAACCACCCTTCCATGCCCACAGGTGCACACAGATTGCCTTCTCGGGCACGCTGTGTCCCAGCAGCGCATGATCAATTGCCATTTGGGGATTGTGTACATGAGTCAATAGGTTGTTTATTTTGTTTGTCATTTTGATGTGATGCTCAAGACGTATCCCCAACACAATGGCTGCTCACTGTGCTGTGTGTTGAGCAGTGTGTTGCAGGAGACACACACAGTACACGGATTAGGGAGTAGCAATTTTGGCTTTCCCAATGTGCATGTGAACTGGCATTCAGTCTTTTGTTCATGCTACCACTGGTGGAAAGCATTTGTGTATGACTTGGTATGCGTGGGAGGTTGTTGGTCAGTCATTTCATCTGATTCCATGTCAGGCGTCATTGTCCCGGGCCACTTTCCATTTATCACATGTCACTTTGTATCTTATTGGTCATGTGTTGGGCTTTTGCTGTTGCATGCCATGTCATGGTGTGGCAGACAAGGGTGATGTGGGTTGGGAGGGTTTGGGTGACATACCAGTGATTGTCATGGCCTGTTTTGCAGGGGGTGGTGTGATATACACCTTGCATGTGTTCCTTTTGGTCACACAGGATTGGTTTTATGTTTAAGTAGCTAGGGATTAATACAATGTAGCACTTCCGTGGCAACATTCTCAGGGTGGTAAGGTTGTGACAGTTGACTATCTCTTTGTCATCATCGATTGTCACCTGGTATGTGCCAGGCCTGTGTGCACTGCGCAGGGGTGGGAGTTTAGGTGAAAAATGTGGCCACAAGCTGGGTCCGGGCTGCCTTGCCACATGCCCTTTCCCCTCCCATGGGCAGTGTCTGTGCCTGTGGTTGGGGATGTGGGGGCACCACCATGTCCACCGGTACATCCCGTCGTGTTGCAACATTGTGCAGGACACATGCTGCCATAATGATCCTGCACACTACTGGGGGTGCATATAGTAGCTGGCTGCCACAGTGGTCAAGGGAGCGGAAGCGTGACTTGGGCACTCCGAATGTGTGCTCCACTATGGCCCTGGTTGCAATATGGGCTGCGTTTTATGTTACCTGGGGTGGTGTGGTGTGGTGGGTTTCCGGATTGGCGTCATCATGTGGTTGCTCAGAGGGTAGGCACTGTCCCCTGGGGAGGTGATAATGGTTGTGATTAGTTGAGTTTGTGTATTTGTCTGTGTGTGACATGCATGCATGTGCACAGGCATTTGTACTCACCTAGGAGCCATGTGTCACCATGCTTCCCAGCTTCCAGGGCCCAGCTCAGGGTGGACATTCTGTATATGAAACTGTCATGGGTTGAGTCAGGGTAGTTTGCATAAACAGATGTGATGATTCCCTTGGCATCGCATACAACCTGCACGTTGATGGAATGCCAGTGCTTGCGGTTTCGATAGATGTGCTCAGTGGCCCTAGGTGGACGGAAGGCCACATGGGTGCAATCTATGGCACTGAGCACTTTGGGGAAGTGTGCCACCCTGTAAAAGTCCTGGACCATGGCCTGCATTTCTGCGGGTGTTCTGGGCATGTATATGTGCCTGAGGACTGAGGGGCGCGCAGTCATGATTGCCAACACCTGGTGTAGGCAGCGTGACTGCGTGGCCTGTGAGTCCCCCCCCCACTATGGCAGTTGTCCGCTGAAATAACCCAGTGGCCAAAGAATGCAGGACATTGAGCACCTTCTCCAAGGGGCTCAATGCTTGGGAGCACAGGGTGTGGGATGTAAGGTCATCTTCCCACTCCCTGACCAGGTCTAGGATGATACTTGGTGGAAGCCTATACCTGCCATAGACCTGGTTGTCAGGCATCCCAAAAAGGCTGGTCCGGGGCAAATAAATGCAGCGCCTGGCTATTCTCCTCCTGCTGCGTTGTCCCACGATCAGTGCTGCGACAAATGGGGCATTCATCGTAGCTGTGTATATGTGTTTGTTGTTTGCGTGCACTTTTATACTGCGCACGGGGACGCTTCCGCCTGCCTTCATGTGGCAGACATATTGACACCTGTGCGCTTCTTTTAGTGTGCGCAGGTTTCCCGTATTCGATTCCATGAATACGCATTGTTCGCTTGCGTTTGGGCGTTCTGTGTATTTCCCTGCAGTACTTCCCCAGTTACGCCTTCTTTTTCACACGTTGTTCCCCAATCCGTGTGTTACGCTGCGTGTCCCGTCCCCTTTTTGGTGTGTGCGCCGACGTTGTGCGCTTTCGCTGTGCGCGTCGCACACAGCGTTCAGGATGTTGCTGTGACGTGTGCGCCCATGCGCGACACACTCGGATTTGGCACGCATTCGCAGTAAACACGCGCATGCTCTTGCTTTTTCACGCTTGCGCCAAGATTTTTGGCGCACATTTGTTCCATGAATCGGCCCCTAAATCTACCTTGTGTTTCAGCATCCGTACATCTATATTCTGCAGCACTTTGTGCATGTGTAATCTTCTTTTTGTACTTAAGTGTTCACTTGATTCTTTACTTCATTATTAGCTTCTTTAGGATCTCTACATCCTCTTCAGTCAGTATCTCGGGACATCATACATACTTTTTATGACATCACTAGCTTTTTTTCTCTGCTCTTTCTCATATTCCTTCAGGGGGTTCCTCCTTTAGTTTGTCATCATTTCGGGGATACATTCAGTAGGGTTGTTTCAATGGGTATCTTCTTTTGAACACACGCTGCGGTATTGGTACAACGACTGGTGTCAAACATGGCACACTCTCATGTTTCCAACACATAGGAGGAAGGGGCGCGGGATCTCTTGTAGAGGTATACAGCTTCTCATCTACACTTATGCCATGACCCGGACAATCTGGCCTCAGGCTATGCGTCGGTCACTATTTTTTGTACCTACATTATGGCACTTGTCAAAATTAAAACACAGACACATTTGCAAAACTATGCTTTCAGGTCCTTGCCAATGCTCCTTAAACAGGTTTGCTGGAAATCCACCCCTGTTTTATTTTTTCGAAAGTGTCAAAATGTATGTACATACAATAGTCATATAACTTAGCACCCACCTGACAAAATCCATTCAGACTTTGCACAAACCTTCAAGGTTGGGTCTCTGATCTTTCTGAAAACCTTTGCCACAATCGTCAAACAGCAACAAAGTTATAATCCCCCTCTAATTTAGCCTCCTCTTGACAAAATCCCACCAAACCTTGCAAAAACGTTTATCTAAAATCTATTTTGCAAACTTTTGTGCAGATTTGTCAAATGGCACCATATTTATAAGTCTTTACAATATTTTAGGACCCCCCTCTAATTTTTTTCCCTCTTGACAAAACACCACCACACTTTGTACAACTATACAGAATCAGGTCCAGTATGACATTCCAATATTTCATGCAGTTTCATTGAGTGGCGCCAAAGGTATAAGCCATCCAAAAACTGCTTTTTACCAACCCTGTAATGCACAAATAAGCATCCGTGTCCCCAAAAATCTAACCTGTTTGCGGACATCACAGGACTGCCTCGGACTGTTCACAGACATTGAGAAAGAAAATTGCCTGTTTTTTGACTTTTTAAGGCCGTATCCCATCAAATTCTCATCACTCCTTACCTTCCGAGAGAATGTTTTGTGAATTTGACAAGTGCAATGTTGTGTTTTTTAACATGTTTTTACTGCGATGTTCATGGATGCCGGCCACTGTCCACGAATCCAACATGGTGGCCGTTTCCAAAAATCAGACACACTGCACATTTTGTATTGAGCAATCAGTAGGCACGTTCATTGTCCGCAGACCTCACACCGCCTTCTGGACCAATCAGTGGCCTGACCACGGACCGAACCCTTCTATCACTATTTTTTTACCTACTTTTTGGTAATTTTTAAAAAACTACTGGACGGATTTGCACGAAATTTACAAAAGCACGCTTTTGGGACCAAGTCACCACTCCTGTCGCAAATTTGGTGAAAATCTGTGTGGTGGTTTAGACTGTAGACGTGAGCAAACCCTTTTTCCATTGTGTCAATGTAAAAACCACAAATTTTGGGAGGCCCCATAACTTTGCCCCCCCTTGATGTAACCTCATCAAACTTAGCCAGATCGATCTGATAGGGCCACCTGATGGAGAAAAAACTGCCTTTCCTATGGGTTGAGCAATTTAACCAGGCTCAGCCTAATGGAAGACACTTTTGGGGCAGCTTATAACTTCACCCCCTGGACGAATCCTCACGGAACATTGCAAAAAAAAGTATATGGCCCCGTCAGATAGATTCTGCAAAGTTTGGTGAGGTTTCGTTAAGTGGGGTGGCCCAAAATGTGAGGTTTTTTCCAATAGACGCAATGGCAAAATAATTTGATCATGCCTACAGCCCAAACCGCTGAACAGATTTTCACCAAATTTGCAGCAGGAACGGCGGCTCGTTCCAGAAAGCATGCTTATGAAAATTTGGTGTATATCAATCCAGTCGTTTTTTTTTAAATGCCCAAAACATATGTAAAATAAATTAGTGACATCTGAGATTGGTTCGTGGACTCACTTTCCTGTGCGCTGCGCAGATGGGCATCCTATTGGCCTATAGGGCAACGTGATGTTCACAGGCATTGGATGCGCCCTTGATTGATCAGTAAAAAATGTGAGGTGCGTCATATTTTTAGGAAATGCCCGCCATGTTGGATTCGGGGTCAGCCACCATTATCCGCAAACATTGCGGTAAAAACATATTAAAAAATACAACATTGCGCTAGTGAAACTAATCAAACAATATCTGGGGACGTGAGGGGTGCTGAGGATGGGATGGACTATGACCTTAAAAACTAAAAAACTGGTGTTTTTCTACTCCAATGTTTGCGAACAGTCCAGTGTAGTCCTGTGATGTTTGTGGACATCTGAGATGTTCGGGGGCATGTATGCTTATTTCGGCATTATAGGGTTGGGGCAAAGCAGTTTTTGGATGCCTTATAACTTTGGCGCCACTCAATGAAACTGCATGAAATTTTGGAATTTAATTCTGGACCTGGTTCCAAATGGTTCTGCTAAGGTGCTGTTTTGTCAAGAGGGAGCAAAATGAGAGGGGGTCCCAAAATACTGTAAAGGCTTATAAATTAGGTGCCATTTTATGAATCTGCACAAAGGTTTGCAAAAAGATCTTAGATCTAGATATGCATGTTTTTGCAAAGTTTGATGGGATTCTGTGAAGAGGGGGCAAAATTGGAGGGGGGTCTCAACATTTTTATATGGCTTATAACTGTTGCCATAAGACAAATGTCGATAAATGTTTTCAGAAAGTTTATAGACCCAACCTTGAATGGATGTGCAAAGTCTGAATGGATTTTGTCAAGTGGGGGCTAAGTTATATGACTATTGTATGTGCGGATATTTTGACATTTTTAAATAAAACATGGGTGGACTTGCAGCAAACTTGAGTAAGGAGCATTGGCAAGAACCCGAAAGTATGGGTTTGTAAATGTGTGTGTGTTTTATGTTTTGAAAAGTGTCATCATTTAGGTACAAAAAATACTAATATACCTTTGTTGACTGTGGCCATGGGCAGTGACCAGATTGACCGTGTCCTAGCCATGACCCGGACAATCTGGCTACAGGCCATGACCATGATGGACCAGCAATGGTGTTAAAGTGGGCATGGCCAACAGGAACCGGCTATGTGGGAAAGTTTTTCGAAATTGGGATAGGTTTGAATGTGCAAAAGAAATCTGCTTGTGGGTATACGTTGAAGTGCGGGCTGGGATTTCATCAAATATGCACGAGGAGGGTCAGCAACAACTTTAAAGCATGGTTTTGCAAATATGTCCTGTGTTTTATGTATTTGAAATTGTCAAAATATAAGTACAAAACACTGTGACATAACATTGCTGTCTGGGCAATGGACCTGGCCGTCAGCAAGGAGATATGTGTACTGTAATTTGCGTATTTGGGCATGGCCGAACCAGTAGGTTTGAATGGGAACAAATATTCTGCTTGCAGTTACAGCCTGGTATGGTGGACTAGATTACAACCACCATGGGTGACGAGCATTATCAAGGACTTGAAAGCATGTTTTTAGAAACATGTCTTGTGTTTTGTTTTTCGAAAGTGTAAGAATGTAAGTAGAAAAACTAGTGACATACATATAGTGTTTGGGTAGTGGGTCTGGTCTTCGGCGAATGCACATGTGTACTGTGATTTGCTGATGTGGGAATGGGCATGGCCAAAGCCAATTCCCCATGGATTTGGAGACTGGACATGGTCGCAAGTATACCCTCATAATGTGGCCAATGGCCAGTGCTCATGGCTTCCAGCCATGGCCAGTCTCCACAATCCATGGGGCGTGGGCTTCGGCCATGCCGCATGCCCCAATAAGCAAATCAGAGTAGACATTTCTCCTTGCGAGGGGCCAGGCACACTGCCCAGGCACCAGAGTTATATCAATATTTTTTGTACTTACATTTTGACACTTTGGAAAATGAATAAAACACTAGACAGATTTGCAAAAGCATGCTTTTACGTCTTTGCTGATTGATGCTCTTTGCGCAGGTTTGTTGTAATCCAGTCCAGCACTTCAGGCTGTAGCTGTGAGCAGAATTCGTTTTCCCATTCAAACCTAGGGCTTCGGCTATGCCGCATACCCCAATAAGCAAATCAGAGTACACATCCGTCCTTGCTGAGGACCAGGCCCACTGCCCAGGCACCACAGTTGTATCACAATTTTTTGTACTTACATTTTGACACTTTGGAAAAAATAAAACGCAGGACAGATTTGCAAAACCATGCTTTGAAATCCTTGCTGATGCTCCTTGCGCAAGTTTGCTGCACTCCCGACCAGCACTTCGGGCTGTAGACACAACCAGAATTTTTTTTTCCCATTCAAAACTATCCCGATTTTTTAAAACTTTACCACATAGCCAGTCCCTGGTGGTCATGCCCACTTTAACCCAATTGCTGGTCCCTCTTAGTCATGGGCATAAGCCAGATAGACCGGGCCTTGGCTGGACAATCTGGCACTGGGTATGGCCACAGGCTGTACCTCAGTCACCAAAGGTATATTACTATTTTTGTGCCTGCATTATGACACTTTAAAAAAATCAAAAAACGTGGCCATATTCGTAAAACCAGGCTTTCATGTCTTTGCCAATGCTCGTTGCACGCGTTTGGTGCCTAATCCATCCATGATTTATCTTTTGGAAAGTGTCAAAATGTATATAGACAAAATAGTCATATAACTTAGCCCCCACTTGGCAAGACCCATTCAATCTTTTCACAAACATTCAAGATTGGGTCAATAACCTTTTTGCAAAAATTAGTTTGAACCTAGTTTTGGCCATTTTAAAAAAAAACTACTGGACACATTTACACCAAATTTGCAAAAACACACTTTCGGGACCAAGCTGCCTCTCCCAGCGCAAGTTTGGTGCAAATCTCTCCAGCGGTTTGGGCTGTGGGCATGAAATTTTTTTTTTTCCATTATGTCAATGACGATTCCAAGAATTTTGGGACACCCTCCCCCTATAACGTTTCCTTTGCTTGGTGAAACCTCACCAAACTTTGCATAATCATTCTGAGTTGACCATATACATGTATTGTAAAATTTGGTGAGGATTTGTCAAACGGTGCCAAAGGTATAACCTGCACAAAAAGTGCTCTTCCTATGAGTTAAGCATCTCAACCATAACTACACGGCCTCTACCGCAGGCCGCGTAATATAATACTCTAATTAATGCCTCTGCATTTGGAGCTGAGCATGGGCACAGCCACCTTACCCTGAGACCTAGAAATAAGTTTGCGTAAGGAGAGGAAACGTCATCAACAAATGGTCCTCAAACACCGCTGGAGTGCCCAATGCTGCATCCATTCCATCGCACATCCAGCTCTGAATCAGTAAATACCCGGGTGAGTGCTGTGAAAAATGAAAGGAGTCCCAAGCACAGTGTGTGTGTGCTATGTACTTAGTGATTCAACAACACAAACATTGGATCACACTTATACTTGTCATAATATAAAGTTCTGTAGTCATTCTTACGTTTCAAAAATGATTTTGCAAAGTAGCAGTAACCCTCACTTGTGTTATGTGTCCTTTTCTGCTTTCCTGCTTTCCCATCGGGGTATTTTTTGTTAAGTACAATCGTTTCTTTGAATGATAACCTTCTGTCAGAATATTAATTGGATTGGTTGCTGAAGGTTTCGATAGTATGCTTTGTTCAGTACAAGAAGTGTAACGTTATCATTATTACAATACATACTAGACTTGATCATTAGAAATGATCATTATAGAGTTTAAAAATGTTTTATTTTTTTATGTTAACACAATTAAATAAAGTTCTTTTTTACTAACTGTTTCTGCAAAAAAACACATCCACCCCGCCCCTCAAGATATGTTTTTCCTTTCTTATGGTCATTCAGCTGTCAGCAATGTAGGGGTTGGCTGTAGCAATCGCGCACCTGGCATTGCGAGAGAGACACACGCACGCACGCACGCACGCACGCACACACACACACACACATTCAGAGATAAAGAGTGAGACAGAGAGAGACAGAGAGAAAGAGAGCACAGAGTAAGAGTGAGTGGGAGAGCGATTGGATACACTAGGTACAGTTAGTATGACTTAATATGTCAATATAGATACATTCAGTGGCAAGAGGCAACAGAAATGTTGACCATAGCAGTTCACAAATACTGTTTAAGCTAGCATCACACATCTACAGCACTTGTTCTGCAGTGCCCCCCCCTTCCTCTTTCCTCTGACTGAAGATGGGTGAGCCCAGTGACGTGGTAGGTGCCTGGATATATCTCTTCCATTAATCATAACGACACCAGTAGCTTTATTCTGAATAGACGAACATATTAAATAGGAACACGTAGCATTCAGTCCATTTCCCCCTGCTGGTCATTGATGGCATACACACAATGCACATTTCTCGCCTGCGTTAATCTGTTGCATAAATAAATCCTTAGGCTGCATATTGCAGGACAGCGAAACTTGATGAAACCTGTAAAACACGAATTGATCCCAGCTATTTATCTTCTTGCAGGAGTTTATTTTTTTACCTTCAGTATGTTGAAACACGAGGAAGTGGCAGAAGTGTATGTTTACCTCATGCACAACGGCAATATAATCATAAGCATGCATAGGTAAGTAGGCATATTGGTTAACAATTTTAAGAACTATAAAAATATGCATTTTTTGCTATTACTTTTCTTAAGATAATGCTTATGCTCTTACATCAAAGACCAGGGGTAGCTTGTCTAGATTTGGGGATACAAGGAGTGCCCCCAAATCAGAGGCATGCACACGAGCACTGTCCTGGCAAACTGCCCTTTTATTTGGGAATGAATCAAGAGTCTCGCTCACCAGTAGCATAGTGAGCAGCGCTTAAAGTGCTGGTGGGGGGGGAGGGTCCCTGATTTGGGGGGCACCCCACCCCTTCCCCTAACCCCCCCTGCAAATCAACGAGAAGGCCTTTGGTTCGGGATGCCAGGGGAGGGAGGTTATATTTTACTTGGCATCAATCTTAAAGCAAACATAATATCATGTATGCTTTATCCATGATGCCCAGTAAAGAAATGCCATGCCATAGGCATAAAACGTAACCAAACTGGTTGTAGCAATTCAGTCCAGTTTAGTCGTGTAACAACACTTATTCTGTTTGCATGATAAGACAACTAGACCGGACTGCATTTCTGCAGCCAGCCTGGTTACGTTTTATGCCTATGGCATAGCATTTTGTACGTGGCTTTTTTTAATGAAGCAAGCATGATAAGTAGTGTTATGTGGCTAGACTGGCATTTTGGTGCTGTAAGTCTAGCCTTTTCTTAATGTGGCATGACAGTTTTACTAGGGATCATTGATGATGCTTGCTTTATAACAGATTGTTTGTGACAAAGCAAACATGATAAATGTTATTGCATGGCTAGACTGGCATTTTGGTGTAGTCAGTCTTTCCATTCCATTTGTTGCTACAGCATTATATTTTGTTTACTAGGAATCTATGATAAAGCAAGCATATGTGTTGTTATTACATGGCTAGACCGTGATTTTGGTGCAGCCAGTCAAGCCATGCCATTTGTTGCTACAGCATTATATTTTGTCTACTAGGAATCTATGATAAAGCAAGCATAAGTGCTATTAAATGGCTTCACTGACATTTTGGTGCAGCCAGACTAGTCATACCTAACTGTGGCATGGCATTTTTACTGGGAATCTATGATAAAAAAAAACATAAGTCTTACTATATGTCAGACATGGTTTCTTACTGTGGCATGGTATTTTTAGTGGCAAGCCATCATGAGTATGTTCTTATGTGCAGGTACTGGCCTATATTGGCAGAGCCAGCTTGGACATGTTTTCTTATCATATAAGTATTCACTTTACGCAAAAAGCAAACAGGAGTATGTTCTTGGATGGGAATACTGGCATTTATAGGTGCATCCATCATGGACATGTATGGGCACAGCCAGTATGACAATGATTTTTTTTAATGGCATATATTGTGGGGAAAGGCCTCAGGAAAGTGCATTGGTAAATGCTCCTGTTCACTGTTGGTTACTTGCATCTGTTGGATTTTTACATGTGTTATGCTTCAAAACCAATTGCAAACTGCCAGTTTCGATACCCATTTTTTCACAAAATGTGTGCTGTATATTGCACCACTGTAACTCATTATTCAACAAATGTTCTCAGCGGGAGTACTACCCCGAAACCCTCATTTGTGACAAATATATATGCCCCTACAATTTAAGAAATCACCAGCCACCACAGCAAAATAGTGACCTACGTTGACAGGAGTGATAAAACTAGATAGACCATCTTCCCTTTTATAAGAGGTATCTACCAGTCCCTAGAATGAGTACAATAAAATTCGAAGTCCTCAGTTTTACACTGTTATTGTGTTTTCTGCCAATGGCATAGCATTTTGTACTGGGCATTTATGATAAAGAAACCGTTATATGTGTTATTATGTGGCTAGACTGGCATTTGGGTGCAGCTAGTCTAGCCATTTCATACTGTGACATGACATTTTTTACTGGGCATTTAAAATTATCTAAGCATGATAAGTGTTGTAACGTGGCTAGACTGGCATTCTGATGCCCTCAGTCTAGCCATTTCTTACTGTGGCAGAATGTTATTACCAGATATCTGTCATGAGGTTTGTTTTATCACACTGTTAACCTGCTATTTAAGAATCCTTTTTGCCTTCAACATAAAATCTGACTTTGCATCTGTTGGCCCTCTAAATACTGGCCACTATCTCGCTATAAATCCATAGTTTTAGCTCTTAATCCTTCGACAATACTATTTTTTTCGATCCCCATAAAAATATACAGTCTTATTTGATCTGGGCTCTGTGACAGATATAAAGGAATTGTGAAATGCACTAAGAGACAATGCAAGTTATGCATGGCATGTAAATTATTTATGTGGGCATTATAGGTTGTTTATGAATTATGGATATAACATGGACATCGTTGCATAGAAGTGTGCACCTATCTGATTGGTGTACGTGCAAGCCATGTATGTATGCCATCCAGTCGCAGCATTCGATGACTCTGTACGATCCCGTGACTGCCTCTCTCCTGTTCTTCCACATTGTACAGATGTAGCCTGAGTTACAAATTGCTTTTCAATGGGAAATTCCAATTGAAAATCGCTTTGTAAATCAGGCCCATAGTCTGCAGTTACATGCTAGAATTTCATCATATATATGCGCAGACTCCCATCGTTTCTGTTTCATGGAAATCTATTAAAGTTGCTCCCTTGTATATGCCCGTCACAGCTAAAATTAGCTCAGTAATCAGAGGGCCGACCTGTCATATTCTCTATGAGCCACACTGAATTAGCACAGTCTTTTAATAACACACACTCGGGGCCAGATTCTGCTGGCAGTGCTATGCAACTGCATATCGAAGGAAAGACGGATATTGTTGTGTCTGAATCGGTAAAAGTGGCATATTTTGATTCAGCAGAAAAAGCAAATGTAATGCATCCATGCAATCGAATGGCAATAGATACGATAGAATGCCATTGCAGGGTTCTGCTGCAAAGCAATGAGGGGCGCTACCTCCATACTCACTAAATTCAAGTCAAATACCTATTCTGAAGCAGTAGCATGCTGAATATCAACTTATACAAACTCAGGAAATGATAGCTGCTCAAAGGTACATGCCAGGTTTCATCTCCTGATAAAGGGTGGAAAACAAATAGCATGCGAAAGTGCAGTATTTAACTTTAAAACAGCAACAAGGCAAAGCGCTATTGTTGCTAAACAAGCACCTCTAGCAGCAAGAAAGAACACAATGTGGAT
This sequence comes from Ambystoma mexicanum, assembly GCF_040938575.1. Lineage (NCBI taxonomy): Eukaryota > Metazoa > Chordata > Amphibia > Caudata > Ambystomatidae > Ambystoma > Ambystoma mexicanum. Next base: position 340,552,886 of record NC_090935.1, on the reverse strand, counting down.
TTATACGGTGAAGGGAAACATGTACAATATGTCCAAAATGATATGTGTTGGACCTCATGAGGGCAGACCTGGGACCAGATAGCTCAAATTCTACTACTGCCTCTTCTCTGATTAGACTGCTGTCCACGGTAGCATTGAGTGCTGGTATGTCAACTTGTCCTCTCTAAAATCTTACAGGTTGTATACATTGCATCACTGAAGCGCATGTCCAAATTCATCTGTGAACGATTTGGTGTGGGTGAATGTAGAAGCTCACATAATTGCTGGTTTCCCTAATGTTGTGGGCGCAATTGCCTGCACGCACATCTGCATCTTACCTCCTGGAGCCACAGAACAAATTGGAAAGTGTACCAGTCACTCAACAGACAGATGTCATATGCAGCAGACCTGGTCATCACTCACTGTTTTGCTAACATCTCCTAGCATCTTCCATGGTGCATTCACCTTATGCAGCAGCAACATCTCCAAAGTCAATGCGCAGATGGGTCACATCAGAAACTGGATGCTGAGTAGGTGTGGGACACCAGATAACTGTTGTTAAGGTTATCCTTTACTTAAGTCATTGAAGTGGGTATAGCAATTGATGTATGTCAACTCCCATGAAGGTGACAGTCCATACCCTCTAAAAAGTAAGCACCTGACAACACTCACTAAACCACATACCGAGACAGAAAATAACTACACAGCTACCCACATTGCAAAAACAAATTGAATGTAGCTAGCATTTCGACTATTGAAGACACTGGATTGTTGCCTTGGGGTGGAGCACTCATGTATATGCATGGGAATGTTTACCACATCATCATTGAGTTCTGCATGCTACACAACCTAGTCATTACCAGGAAGGTGGCAGTACCAGATGACAACATACCAGCAGGACCAGAGAGGACTGACACAGTGCCCTGACAGATGACATGTGCAAAGGGTAAAAAGCAAGGGAAGAGGTTCATCAAAATGTCTTTACATACAAAGAAGGTAGCATACGTAATTTACAGCAAGTAGTCATTGTGTGCACTTCACATTTCTGGTGTATACAGACAAAAGAACAAGGGGTGCAGTTTAGAGTGTAAACCTTTATTATCAAAGTTCAACAACATGGTTATGTTTCCCATTGTCGTCATGTTGCAAGAAAAAATAGCTTGCCATACATTATGCTTGGCATTTATGACATACGTACCACAAACGTTTTCAAATGGTATTTGTAATTATTAGCCTCCAAAATAACCTCATTTAAAGAACGACTTCTCAAATCCCTGCAAAACTCCTCTGTCAACATGTGGGAAACATTGAATATAAAAGATAAACCCTGGAACAAAAGCGCAGTGCACATGTATGCACAAATATTAGCAACTGGCATTGTAGACAATGTGTCACCTTCCAACGCGGTATATCATGTAAACATTGTGCATAAAGTGCAATGTGAATAATGTTGGAAGTATAGGTACAGTGCGCAGATCCCCAAAATTCTTGTAAAAAGTCCATAAGACAAGTGAATCTGGCTTCAAATCCCAATTTAATGGTTACTAGACAGCCGACACGTGTTTCGACCTTTCAGGTCGTTCTCAAGGCTGTACATCAATCAGAAAATAATAGAAACAAGTAGATATTACAGAAACATAAACAAAAAGATGAATGGAACATCCCAATTGCAACAAGACCATGAAAAAAGAAAAGGAAAATGACATGCCCATATTTGGTGCTTGGTAGAAGCCAATGGCAACAAAAGAAAGTAAAAAGCAGCAAATTATAAAATATCCGACAAAAAGATAATCTGAATTAATGTGGGCTAGGCATCATTGCTAAGGTGTCAAATTTGACATTAATGCCACTAATCAGCATGTGGGAAGTTGCTACATACCGTGATTCAGAGTGTGCAATGAGCAGATTGATCATTTGCGCAATCAATTTTGGCCTGTAATGGTAATAAAATGACCCGTTTGGGTAAGTAAATTGATAAGTGCAAATGGTTTCGAGGTTGGTTTAAAGAAGATCAATGTCAGTATAAATTCAAATTTAAATTCACTCACCCTCCATTGGGTATGTATCCTTAAGAGTAGTTGGTAATCTAAAAAATAGAATGATGTACCACAAGTATGAGTGCTGCTGTGTATTGAAAGAGGTTGCAGAGAATATTTGATTCAGGATAAGTACTATACCTGAGGCTGAAGTAGCTAATAAGAGTTCAGGGGTCAAATCCCCATGGTAGTTCATGAGCAAATAATCCACACTAGCGCCGTTGGGCATAGCTAGTGTAAATGGCGGAAAAGCGCGTGACGCGCCTGCGCGCGTGACGACACGCGCATGTTTTTATGGTTGACGTCACACGCGCACGGCCCGTAAGTGACGTAAGTAACGCGTCATGAAATGCGGCCCGTTGTTGGAGAATGTAAACAAAGATAAGTGTGAGACGTAATTCTCAGCTTCTGTTAAATAAAATGAGTTAATTATGGTGCCATGATGCGTGATTAAGTGTAAACAAAGGTAAGTGTAAGAAGCAGTTCTCAGCTTATATTGAATAAAATGTCATCCTTGTGAAACTATAATACGTGAAAATAATCGAGCCATAATAGATGGGCAATCAAGACAAAAGATTAGTTTCCTAGTGCCTAAAAGGTGATTATTGCTGAGCTGTTCGTGTGCCACAATACACTTGTTGTGTGTTACTATTAAATAATACCATGAAATATGCAAGTTCCCACAGCTCTTTTAAGTTGCCTTTGAAATCACCTTTGTTCCTCTGAAATGCAAGCTAAAAATGCCTATTTTAAACATTGCAAGATATTCAAAAATCTCAATGAACACCAGCAGACATTTGGCAGAAGGTAGACTTGTGTGCATACAAAATCTGGAAAGAGAAAGAGCCTAAAATAATGTTCATAATGAAACTGGCTGAGCTGTGGATGTCAGCAGCCTAAGTTAAATTGGACTGAAAGACACTAAAATCTAAATGTTTAAAATAAATGAGTGGCCTACTGTTGAGTGTCACATAGTTTGCAATTGTTAAATGTCCTAGTTTTGAACTTAGAATCAGCATTCTAGCTGCATGTGTAAAAATTGTAAGTTTATTTGGATGAAGAAAAACTGGGAACAAAAGTGACATTTAGCTGAAGCCTGGCTTAAAGAGATTGAATTCTGCCCGGCAACTACCCCTGACAGGAGTTGTAACTTGCTCAGCCACTCTTCCCAGGCCTGGCTGCATTTTGCTGCCCCCACCAAAGGAGATGACACCTCCCTGATTGAATCAGGGGAGGAGCAGCTGGGGACTGCAGGAAACAGAACAATGAGCCTTCCTGGGCTCAGGCAAATGTTACATTAGGGGGGGGTCGTAAATGGCTTTCCCTTGAGAGAAACGGGGAGGGGCAGTGCCTCTGTGAGCAACTTGAGTTGGAGGAAGTGGACAAACCAGATATTCCACCATGTGCTTTGGGAAACCACACCCCTCTGGACCAGAGCATAATTTTAAAAAGATGGATAATTCATAGTACGGACTTATCAAAATTATATAATTAATATCATTATTCTTGTGATTTTTCTGTGCACATTTTAAGAGGTGTTAGAACTCTGTACCATGTTCTGAGGCAAAACCCCATGAATTATGGAGATTGCAGACATGGGGTTCACGCTAGAAAAATGAAAATTTACTGGAATATGTGTAGAAAGGCGGTGTACATCTGTGTCATTTTTGGTAAAAATCCAATATTGGTAAACCAACCAAAAAGCGCAAAATGTTGTAATTTCTTAATCCAAGCTCTTAGAAACATCAGAGTTGGAACAGAAACTACCTTATGTGATATATGATGTGTATATGTAATGTCAACCACTTTTGTATCTGGGAAATGTGTTTAGTTATGAAAATGGTTTTCTAAGGTAAAAGCAAAGGGGAGTGTTCTTTCTGTATGCCATAAATATGACACCTGATGACTCACTGCTCCCTTCTCAAATCAGGTCAAAGAGAAATCCTTGACCTATCAAATCATGAGTGGGGTGGGCACAGAAAGTTAGCATCCACACCCATTTTCAAAAGACATAAAAAGAGCCACTAGAAGCCAGACAGGGACATTCATTTTCCAACCTTCAACTGAATTCCTGCGCAGCACTCTGACAGAGAACTCCAGACACCAGAACTCCAGAGATCCAGACTAACTCCAGAACAAAAGCTCCAAAGAGCTGAACCCTTCAGCAGGCCTCAAAACCTTTTGCAAACTATTCAACCGACAGGCTGTGCGGTTTGCTGCTTGCTAAGAATCCACTGTATCCAGAACCGCAGACCAGACCCAGACCAGACCGCTGTGAACAGAACCAGTGCCTGATTGACCCGCCGAGCAGAGAGGTCGCAGCTAAACTTGTTGACCAGATCCATGATGAGGCCATTCATTTCAAATTTATAGTGTGAGTACCCAGCTAGAGCTGTGCAGAACCCATCCCTTAGCTTAAAATAATCTGATTCAAAACATTTAACCTGTCCAAAACTGCATCATAGAATCGTGTGTCCCTTCTCCGATTTTAAACCTGTAAAAGTGTCATTTGCCATTTTGAATCATTATTTCATTTCTGAAAAACCACCTTCATAAAATCGTCCGTATCTCTTGAATCGTTTGTGCTAGAAGCGAGATTTAACTTTAATTTTAAAGCTAAGATTTTAGGCTTTCCAACGAACCATGACCTTCTATTCATTATACTTTTTCCATAATCGCGCTAGATGCACTCGGAAAAAGTGTGGCGATTTGCGATTTGGCTCAAATTTCTTCACTTGTCAAAATAGCAGCTTTTTGCTTTCCTTTGCTGAAATTCGTTTGCAACCTGACAATCATTCATAGAGCATTGCTAAAGTGATCCTGAACTAATTTAAAGTAGCTATCACCCACCCTGAATCTCTTATAGGGAATTAAAATCATTTTTAGCATATTTTTCCCTTCTTTGCATACCACATTTAAAGTACTTTGCCTGTGTTTAAAATCATCCCTGTTTCTCTAAGCTTGCTAGGGGGGAACTGAATTCGTATTGTACTGTGATTGTATTCCTGAAGACTGTGTGTGTTACGTCCATCTCCTTACATTGCATAGCGGGGGAGTGAATTGTCAGAGACAAAGTGATTATATTATCTTTTGCTAAAATCGTATCAAGTTTATTTCGGTACTGCCTTTTATTCATCTTTGCATCTCCTTGAAACCATAAAGCATTCTCAGCTACCTTATCCTCTATACTACTCCTAAGTAATTAAATAAGTGTGCTAGCATAACAGTATCCATTGTTGATCAACATTATACTCATATGTGCGATATCAAATATTAATTTATTATAAAAGTGTGATATATATCTATTGTTTAATTTTTCAAATAAACCTTTTTAATTGGCAAAATAAAACCTACTTCTTGGCTCAGTGGGGTAAGGGGATTCTAAGAGAGGGGCGTTATACAAGGGTTCATCATCCAGATTATAACTTGTCATAAAAATATATAAATAAGGGCTTCCCTTGAGCAATCCCAGACAAGGCACTGACTTAGTGGGAATGCTTGATTGGAGTCATTAACAGAGTGGGGGCTCGTCCGGGATTCTGGATTAGATCTATCACTTGTGCAGATTAATACAGTGTGCTAACTGACAGGATATATAAATTCTGTTGGATCACCACGCCGTGTTACACTGTAAAAACACCCCTCAAAGGAACGCTCTGAGGAAACGGTCTGTTTTGCAAAATAATATACAAACTTCTGTAAATCAGGAAGGAAATCAAGTTCCAGAATGACGACCTTGGTAGATATCAAAATAGCTAGAGAACACCTCTTACATAAGCTATTTGTGAGAGGTGAGTGGGCTCATCAGGACCAGGTGGTCTGGTTGCAGGGAATCGCACCCCAGATCACTGAAACAGGATCAGATACATGTAGAGATCAGGGTCCCTTACATGTGGCCCTGAGTGAACTATATATGGACCCTAAGGCCAAGGATGAGCACAACAAGATTGCCAGGGTAGCAGCATATTTATATTTACATATGGGAGACATACAGGACAAATGTGCTGAAGGCCAAGATCTGGCAAATAGGCAACTGATGGCATTAGAGAAGGCCCAATCTGACCTGGTCTCTTCTGAGCAGAGGCTGCAGAGGAGCCAGGAGTCAGAAAATGATAGTAGGCAGTATATTAGTAAAATAAAGGAGGATATGGATATCCTGCAACAGGAAAAGGCTGACCAGGATACCAGATTTCTGGCCTTGCAGAAGGAGTACCAAGAAGGTTTGGACTCCCTACTGCAGAGCCAGAAAAAACTGGAGCAACAACTAGACTTTAACAGGGCATGCACAGAGCAGGTAGCCACACTGCAAATCCGACTAGACAGAGAGAAAGAGGAAAGCAATAAATTGATTTTGAAAGACCTGGATACCCAGGCATAGTTTGATCAAGAACGCCAGAAAGCTGGTGCCTTTCAAAGGCAGAGGGATGACCTGGCGGAACAGATGCAGGCTCAGGAAAGGGACACCTTAGGCCAGGAAGTCTGCCAATTAAAAGAAAAATTGAAGGAAATCACCTGGCCCTCCAGGGGCTGGGTGACCTCCAAAAAGAGCATCAGAACTTGTTAGAGCACACCAGGAGGGTGGAAGATGCTCTGGCAAGAAAGGAGCAGGCCAGTGGGGATGGGACTCGGGAGGTAATCCTCTTGCAGCAAAGACTTTCCCAGTATTCCAGGACCAATCAGGAGGCACAGAGAGAGAATAATGCTCTCTGTCAGCACAATGATAGGCTCCACCAACAGGTAGCCATGCATGAGAGACTGATAGAGTCTAGTAAGGCCTTAACTGAGGAACTGAACGCGTAGGCTCTTGCATTGCAACAGGGAGCAGGGGCTGATAGAGATGAAGTTAGCTGGGAAAGGGAAACACCTGAGCATAACCTCAGGAGCCCTAGTACCAGAGGCCTTCATCTCTCCCAGTCCTTGGACTCTGCCACCCCCATGTCCACTGGCGCACATGAGCACAGGGCCACAGGGAGGGCAGATTACTATCCGGCCAAAAGTATGGGGTTCAAAGGCCAGTACCTCCCAGGAATGGATGGGCAGGCATCCGGGTATGGGCACCTAAGCACAGTGCAATTTAGTGGGGAACCCCAGGAGAGTAGGCCCACTAAGGGCATCCTGAAAACCTCTGCCCAGTTAGGTCAGTGGGGGGGGTACCCATCAACTCCTGGCATCAAGGAGGGATCTGAAGACTCCTCTGAGCGACCCAGGACACAGGAGACCAGGTCCCCACATTCTGCCAGCCATTCCCAGGCTCGCAGAATCCGGGAGAGCCTGGAAGATCAGACGGGCACCTCTGGGAGCAGTGTTTCTGAGTCAGAGGATGAATGGACCAGGGTTACCCGAACCAAAAAGGCCAATAAGGCAAAAAGGGCCTTGCTTAAGGACCCCTTAAAGCAGATCAAGGCAATCAGGAGTGTCATCACGCCTTATCACAAGAACGCCAAGTATTCTGTTTGGGAACACTTGGGGCTCTATGAGCAAATGATGGAGACTTTCCATTTGAAGGACAGCAGTAGCTGCATTCAGTATGTCAAATGGACATTCTCCCCAGAATATTCCAGTTTCTTTGCGGGGCTGGAGGACCAAAACCATTCAAGATGGTCCACATATAGGGCGGCCATCTTGAAACATTTTTCTGTTCACCGGAATCCCAAAGAGGCTCGCAAGGCAGCCTACAATTTGCAATGTGGGGAGGATCAGGCCCCACAAGAATTTGTGCAGGAGTAAAAGCGTGCTTTTGCGCAGACTACAAAAAGGGTACGCATGGACAGTAAAGAATTTATTAATATGTTTTTCCATCCCTTACCCAAATACATAATGACCCAGCTTGTGAGAGACTTCCACGAGAAAAGATCTTTAGACTGGGTCATTGAGCAAGCCACCCGCATCGATGAGGTGCAGAAAACGGTGGAAAATAAGAATCAGCCAAAAAAAAACAAAACCAACAGCACCCCTGCTGCTGCCAAGGTGGCAGAGGTAAAGGTTGCCCCATTTTAGATTTGGAGATGGGGGGGCCTAAAAACCTGCCTGCACCGAACAATTCACAGCCCAGAAGGCCCTCGGGCCAGTCACAGACAGGGGTCAAGGAGGTGATCCCACAAATGGGGTCCCTCGCTCCCCTGACTATGTAAGTCCCTGCTACAAGGGAAACAGACCCATCCTGGGTTACGTGTGGACTCCTCCAGCCGAAAGGGGGAAATCCAGCCAAGCACCTGACCCAGGGAACTTCCCTCCTAACTTCCCACAGGGAGGCATAAATTCACCAAATCCTGGGCAGAACTTGTTCCCCAGGTATCCACCCAACTTCCAGCCCCAAAACCATCCATCCTTCTTTCCCCAATTCCCTGAGCCCAGACAACCTAATCCGGGAGAGGGGAGGCCAAGGGTGGAGGGGTACCCAAATCTTCCCAACCCAGGGAATTACCAGAGAAGGGATAGCTACCCTTCCCGGGATCAGCCCAGAGGAGAAAACAGAACCTCGTATCAGCCTGAGCGGGTTTCACAGTTAGAGCGCCAGGTCCAAAATATGGCACGGGATCTGGGTCACATACTGAGGGCTCAACAGGACCCTCAGATGAGCATGCCGCCGCAGAATGCCCCAAACTCTGGGCTTGGTGCTCCAGAACAATGATGGGAGCAGCACCCCGATAACCGACCGGTTCCCAGGGAGGAGGCACAAGGGGAAGGGGAGTGTAAAGCCTTGGAGGAAGCTTCCTTCCCCACTTGTAAACATCCCCTGGAAACCCAGGAACCGGAAACAAAATCTCCTACCCCTGAAAGTATGCCACCCAAGGAGCAAAGAGGAGGTAGGAGAAACAAAGGACCCAAACAGACCCATTTTGTGGAGGAGGTACAGGTCTTCCAATTTGAGGGTGAGGGATCCTCAGAGGATCCTGGCAAAAGGATCTTCTCCTTCAGAGATGGGGGAACTCCCAAGGAAAAATGGTTCCCAAGAGATTCCAACCCAGACTGGGTAGATGTGGGGGTTGAGCTGTCGCCGCCCATCATTCTATCCCAGAACCAACAAGACCGAAAACTCCTGGTTCAAACCCATCCTGGTGACTGCCTCCAAAAATGGGGGGCGGCCCAGAACCGGAACCAGGGGAACCCAAAACCACATCAATAGACTGGGTACATGTGGGGATTGAGCTGTCGCCGCCCATCATTCTATCCCAGAACCAACAAGACCGAAAACCCCTGGTTCAAACCCATTCTGGTGACTGCCTTCAAAAAGCGGGGGGGGTGGGCGGCCCAGGACTGGCACCAGGGGAACTCGAATATCCTCTTTCAAGTTGCCAACTTTTTCTTGCAGATTCCCATGACTCTCCACAGAATTCTGCCCAAATCTCTTCTCTCTCAATGTCCAAAACCAGAAAATTAGCCCACCAGTTGGCCAAAAATGTGCATTATCTGTGCCCGCTTGAGGAGAAGGAGGGAAGATACTATGCCCCGGTACAAGTACAGGGGCGGGGTACAATTTTGGCATTGGTGGACACTGGATCCCAAGCTACTCTTCTGTCCAAAAGGGCCTTTGATAAAATAAATGCAGGAAGGGTGGAGAATTACCGTATGACTCTCACCTCTCTTCCTGGACAACTCCAGAACTTTGAAGGGAAGGAAATTCCCATTGAGGGGACTGCAGATTTGGACATCAAATTTGGGCCACAAAAGGTGAAACACCCGGTCATGGTAGTGACTCCAGAGGGCACCCCTTGTTTAATAGGGAATGACCTCCTGAGAAGGTTGTCACCCTTAATAGATTGCGTAAACAAGGTCCTCTGGACCCAGACTAGCCAACCAATAAAATTAAAACAGAGTGTCAACCATGTTAGTTTAAACGGCACCTGTCACATGGTTGAATAAAAATCTGACCAAGTAGAATTTCACTTCCAGAATAACCAAATTCCAGATGTGACAGTAATAGCAGTAGGACAACAGACTGGTGATGGGGGGTCCTCTCTATTTCTGAAAATCAACCTTCCCTCCAGTTTAAGGTGGTATTCCACACTGGAAGGAAACACTCTGAAATTATTTACTAATCCACAATCAGCAATTCCCACTCCGATAGTCCAGAAAGATGTGAAATCAGCCCAGAGCCTGGCTGATATTCAGCAAATTGGAGAGCAGTTGTTCCTCCCTGTTCAGTTAAATGATGGGAAGGACTCTGTTCTCGCCCGAGTGAGTGTGAACAACTGTAAGAGCTTCATAAGCGAAGCCATTTTCCGCCAACTCCCAAAAGATCCAGCCATTCCCGCATTCAAACTGATAGACAAATGGGAAATGGACCTAGAAGCTCCTAATTCCAAACATCTCCTGGCAAGCAGGTGTATGCTCAAAATCTCCATTGGCAACAAGAGCATAGTCCATAATTGTTGGGTCGTGCGAGACGTCACTGCCGCCTTTTACTTAGGCAGTGACATTCTCAATCGCTTTGCCATTAGTTTGGACCTAATAAACTTCAAAGCTTGGCCCGATTAGCGGATAATCCCATGGGCTTTGATGATCCAGAAAAAGCATTTAGGTCAGCTCAATTGCTACCTTATGCAGCAGTTGAAATTCAGATTAAGGAGGAAGTCACCATCCCAGAAAGGACCCGACAATTCTCCCTGGGAGTGAAAGTTAAAAGAGGACAAAAATTGAAAAACCCTGATGCTTATATGCATCTAAATGCTTCTCTCCAACAGCAAGGGTTGGGGGTAAACCCAACACCATTAGTCAACATAGAAGATGACACCATTCCAATAGAGGTGGATAACAGCGACTTACAGAGTATTACTCTAGCCGCAGGCACCATTATTGGAATGGCGGTTGATGACCGAAATTTCTCCATTGATTTAGGAAATGAACTGTTAGGACCAATCCCCAAGGACTGTTTTGACAGTGACAGTGATGACAATACAACACCAGACATGATCTTTACCCGGCATGGGGGGAACTTCCTGGTGTACACTTCTTGCCCTTATGGTAAGGAAGATGTGACTTGTGACTTCAGAGGAGATGAGGTGATTTTCCAGGTCCATGAGGGCTGCCTTTCCCACCTGAAGCCTCCGGTCCAAATCAGCACTCTGACCAGGGACTTCTCCACCCAGCTGGAGGAGGCCGCTGAGATAGCAAAACCAGAAGTCTTTCCAGGCTTCAGGCAGATGGAGGAAGAGAGAGTCAACCTAGCTGATGCCTGCGTGACTCTGGAACAGAGGCAAAAGTTGAAACAAGTTTTCATGGATTTCCAAGATCTCTTTGCGGTAGACTCATATGACTGTGGTCGCACCGACATCCACACAACAACAATTCCCACGGACCCTGGCATGACTCCAGTGTTTGTGAAGCAATATCGTTTGCCCCTCGCATCCATGGAGTCCCTTACTGAAATAATTAAGAACCTTGAGTCCCGGGGAATAATCCGTCCAGTCCACAGCACCTTCAATAATCTGGTGCTGGGAAAATTGAAGCCAAACGGCCAGTGGAGACTCTGCTCCGACCTTAGGGAGCTCAACAAACGGGTCCATACTTCCCGATGGCCTCTGCCCTACATTGACCAAGGGCTGGCCCAGATTCAGGGGTCACAGGTATTCACTGCAATAGACCTGACCAATGGATACTGGACCGTGCCTGTCAGTAAGGAGGACCAATACAAACTGGCTTTTACCTTCGGGGGCCAGCAGTACACATGGACCCGAACTCCCTTCGGATACCTCAACTCCGGCAATGAATTCAACATTTACCTACATAAGGCCTTGCCCGACTTGGGTGTGAGGGGTAACCTGGCTTATGTAGATGATGTCCTCATCAAAGGTTCATCTGTGGAGGAACATATAGCGGAGATCTGTTATGTTCTGACACAGTTGAGGGACGCCGGAGCAAAACTTTCCTTTCAGAAAGCACAGTGGTGTAGAACCCGTGTTAATTTCTTGGGGCGTGAGATTACTCCTCAGGGTCTCTGTCACCAAGAAAAGAAAGTGGAAGCACTTCAGAAACTGAAGGATCCCACAACTCTGCGGGAACTAAGGAGCCTCCTTGGACTGACTAATCACAGCAGAAAGTTCATTGAGGGCTACGCAGAGATCACTAGACCCCTGATTCATCTTTTGAAGGGGGGGGCAAGTGGGAATGGGGTCTAGAACAATCTGAGGCAGTAAGACAACTCAAAAGAAGCCTCTCACAAGCGCCTTACCTAGCTTACCCTGCCAGAAACAAGGAGTTCTTCCTGGAGACAGGGTTCTCTAATACGTGCTTGATGGCAGTATTATACCAAAAGCATGACAAGGTCAATAAAGTAATCTCCTATGCGAGCAAAACTTTATCCTCTGTGGAGGAAAAATTCAACGATTGTGAGAAGGCACTCCTGGCAACGGTGTGGGCATTGAAGAATTACCGCCCGTTCATCCAGGGGGAACACATCATAATGGAGACTCCACACCAGCCTCTGCAATACCTCCAAAGTGACAGAATCCGGGCCGGAAATGTGAGTAATTCCCGAATTACTTCCTGGATCCTGTCAATGCAAGGCTTTCCTGTGGAGGTCAGATATGGCCAAAACAAGAAGATTCCCCTCGCGCAAGGTCTGGCTGACTTGCATGATTGTGCCAGAGAAAACTGTCTCGAGGACGAAAGTCTAAAAATCAAGGACAACATGGAGGCATACCTTAATTCCCCACACAAAGTCTTTTAACAGGACAAGTGTGAGGGAATGCCCACTGTCTATATGGATGTATGCTCTTACCATGTTGACAGCAATGGGGAGAAAGAACTGGTGGCCGGCGTAGGGAATGCATGGGTGAATGAGTCCTCAGAACCCTCAGCTGGGTACAAAATTCGGTCCCCGAAGTAGTCAGGTGGCAGAATTGATGGCTGTGTATCAAGCCATCCTCACTGCTGTTCAACATCAACTCCACGAACTGGTCATAATCACAGATTCAGATTATGTACGGAACGGGTTCCTGGAGATCCTGGTTAATTGGAAAACCAGAGGCATGTTGTCATGCCCGCGCCGCTGGCGCACGCATTGGCAACCATCATGGACTACTTGGTACTCATTTATCCTCCTAATACTCCTTGAACAATTCCTTTTCACACCTTGGTCTTTTATCTCCATTTGCTCAACTTTGGTTCTTTCTTATTTTATTCAATTAACTAAATTTACCATAATGCACCTGGCTTCAGTCCTCAATTTCTGGCTATTCTCATTCATCGTTATTGGGACCACAATCCCCAGAAGTCCTAGCGGCCAGTGCTGCTTCCACCTGCTCAGGACCAGAAAGGGAGGAGGCAGATTGTCTTCAGGTGTGCTGCTACAGGTGCTGTCAATTAGCCTGCCTCAGAACAGGGCAGGGCTGTATATAAGCAGCTGCCTGCAGCAGCACAGTGTCTTGCATCTTGAGTTCTCCCCGCTCCTGTTTGCCTTGACCCTTTACTTTGTATGCTGTTCCTGTTGCTGCATTATCCTGTTTTGTTCCAGTGCCCTTTCCGGACTCCCTGCCTTGCAGCCGATCACGCTCCGCTGCCTTCTACCTACGCCCTTGTCCTCAGGGCTTCCTGCCTTGCAGCCTATTACAGTCCTCTGCAGCTCTCTACAGTCAGCGGTCCTGCTCCTCTGGGCTCACTCCTAGTTGCCCTGCTCCTCTGGGCTCCTTGCCCTGCAGCCTGCCTCACTCAGGCTGCCTACAGTCCTTGCCCTCTGGGCTCCCTGCCCTGCCGCCTACCTCACTCCGGCTGCCTACAGTCCTAGTCCTCTGCAGCCCACCTTCCAGCCTGCCTCACTCCGGCTGCCTACAATCCTTGTCCTCTGGGCTCCCTGCCCTGCAGCCTGCCTCACTCCGGCTGCCTACCGTCCTTGTCCTCTGGGCTCCCTGCTCTGCAGCCTGCCTCACTCCGGCTGCCTACAGTCCTAGTCCTCTGCTGCCCGCCTTGCAGCCTGCCTCACTCCAGCTGCCTACAATCCTTGTCCTCTGGGCTCCCTGCCCTGCAGCCTGCCTCACTCCGGCTGCCTACAGCCCTTGTCCTCTGGGCTCCCTACCGTGCAGCTTGCAACCTTCTGCTGTCTCCAAGCCCTTGTTCCCTGGGCTCCTTACCTTGCAGCCTGCACCTCTTTGCTGCCTACAGCCCTGCTCCTCTGGGCTCCCTACCTAGCGGCCCTATTCTTTTGGGCTCTCTGTCTGTCGCCTACTACTAATCTCTCTCTGTCCTGTTCTTCTGGACTCCCTGCCTTTCAGCCTACTACAGTCCTCCACAGTCCAATACAGTTTGCCTGCACCTAGTGCCACTCTTGACTGCAGACCTGCTTCCTACTTTGCAGCCTTCTGTTTTCTTGACTGCTGCTCCTTGTTCTCTTCCTTGAGTCCTCTGTACTCCACCTTAGGTTATCTATTTCAGTCTAACTGCCTTTCCTTCATTTCCTTCTGCTAGATTGCTCATTGACTTCCTTTTCGCTGGATATTTCTGTTCTTGTCTTCTCATGTGTCTTATGTAATCCCTTTATACAGAGCTTGCCTGTTGGTTTCCGGCAGGCAACCTCTGCCCCTTCCTTTGTCGCGTTTTCAGTGTTACAGACACCCACTGCTGTTGTTCCCAGCCATGAGCATACAGCGTGGGCCTCTGTTCTAGCAATCTGTGCAGAAGGCTGGAGTTTCCTAAGGTTCGTGGAACACTCTTCCCCATTTCAGCATACACCCCAAGAGGGAATCCAGTTTGTTTGTACCTTTGTATCTTTTGCCCCGTTTGGCTCACAGCTACTGTTTCCTACTCTTCTTTCTTGTTGAACTTCGTGCTGTGTGTGCTTATCTGCTACCTTACCTCAGCACAGCCACCCAAACCCTACTTGGGTACCCTGTGCCACTCTTGAGAGAGTGCCATTCCTGACAGAATGCAAGACCAAAAAGATTGTTGTTCCATAGGCAGGAAGGGCACACACAGACCAAAGATGCTTTCTTTTCGGTTCAAGAAACCTCTGCAAAAATCTAAAGTTTTCTTAAGGACTGCAAACAAAAACCATAGTTTAAAAGACAGACTCGCCCTAGTACACAAAGGTTTACAAGCACAGTACTACACTCACTGGCTCGCTGACCCTTCCATGTGTAACTACTATGACATTTGCAACTATGATCTGCAGTCTCTATCTATAGAAGAGCTACAGCAAGAAAATGAATTCCTGCAGATTTTGTTAGCCCAACCAGTGGAAAACACTCATGCGGTTTCTGGCATTTCTTCTGACACTACATTCGACATTCAGCCAGTACACGAACCTTGTATTCCTTTATCCCAGGCTACCCTGTCTCAGGACCAATGTCGTAACACTGCTACAGCCAAGGATATTGCACTCATTGTGGCAGACTCTCAACCAGAGTACGCTGTTGCCAAAGTGATATGCTCAAGATCAGCTTGGCAAGCTACACAACCTCCCCTGACTGCTGTAAACACTCATTTAACCGGACAAGGCATTCAGTATCCTGAGGTTAGTGCAGATGGTCCTGGGTACAAAAGACCAATACTGACCATCGGTTGTCTTAATGCTTCCCCAGTAACTACTAACCATGATAACTCTAAGGTCAGTCTTCCTATTGCAACACCCAAATTTTCTGCTGCACCAGATTCTGAAGCTGTAGAACAGGCTCATGGAACATACCTGTTACAAGAACAACTCTTAAGCCTTAAAAGACAAACCGAAGACCTCTATGATGAATTTGTCTATCTGCATTATAGGAATCTAGCTAAGGGACACAATTTACCAGACCATCTGACACTATGTCCAACACCCGACATTCTGTCTTCTTTAGAGTTTAAAAGATTAAGGCCTGTACTGGTAACACAGAAGAGGATACAGACTTATACAGAGCAGTTGGAAGACCTGAACTTGGCATATACATACCAATTAAAGCTTGACACCGCTCATTCACTTACTAGCCACAGTAACACAGGCTGTCGTTCAGATAGTGAAGAATGGACTCCTCCAGTGGGCCAGATCGCTCACACGGCCATTACACCAAAGATCAAGTGTAATCATCTGACTGGACATTCCGCTGAGTCAAAGGATTGTTCCATTCTTGCCCTTGATGTCAGTCCTTTACTCCCACTTATAGCCTCTACTGAAGTGACCAGATCTGAGATGTATTCTGCTTCTATGAACATTGGAACTCCTGACCAGGAGTCAGATCCTGAAACATACCCAGTACCTGTCTGGAATCCAACTTTGCCTACTGTCAATACCCCAGATCCATGTATCAACTTGGGCACACAAGACTTTGCAGGCCAGCCTTCGGAAGGCTTACCCTTTCCTGGTCCTACATCCACCATACTACTTGTTACAAGATCTGCTAGCCCTATCTCTGCAGCTCCCCGTCCTAGTACTCCTGAATATGCTACTGATGCCTCATCTCAGATTACTCCTACTGCAGTCGAAGCACCCCTTTCCTCTCTGCCTGCAAGGACAGTACCTGTTGAAAAGCCAGTTAAAAGTTCTCCTATTCAGGCTACAGCTCCGGTAGATACTGTTGGTGCCTCTGCAGTACCTAAACTACCAGTCACAACACCATCAGTCTCAGTTGCGTCCCTGTCAGCTGGTGCTCCTGTGACACCTATACTTCCAGCTGTTACAGCATCTGAACTTCCTACTGCCATTCCTGATCTTCCTGCAACTCAAGGTGTTCCTGCAACATTTGTTACTCCTGAAGTCTCTGTCGCAAATCTTCATGTTGCCATTGCTGCTTCTGACTATTTGGACAACCGTCCTAGAGCAACCAATTCAGCTGAATCTCTGGTTCCACCTTTCAGAACTGTACCATTGCCAGTCCTAAGGAAGACCACTTCTTTCAAAGCAATATATGCCATGGAGTCTGCAGCACATCTCCACAGTTCCTCAGTTCATGAACGCACTGTTGGGTTTTTGGTCCCTAAGAAGTTGTCTTTTCTGAATTATACCTCAAAGGTTCGAAACATTGGTAATGTCTCCTCCCTTCAAGACTCTCACCTTGCAGCATTAAACAGTTTTTGGTGCTTCATGATGTGCCTTTTTGGTATAAGACTCTCTCGCGGTATGACAGACCTTGGACGTGCTCTTCGTGTTGGTCAGTCTTCAGGGGGCCTGGAGAGGGGCATGGAGAGGGGCATACTGTCATGCCCGCGCCGCTGGCGCCCGCGTTGGCAACCACCATGGACTACTTGGTACTCATTTATCCTCCTAATACTCCTTGAACAACTCCTTTTCACGCCTTGGTCTTTTATTTCCATTTGCTCAACTTTGGTTCTTTCTTATTTTATTCAATTAACTACATTTACCATAATGCAACTGGCTGCAGTCCTCAATTCCTGGCTATTCTCATTCATCGTTATTGGGACCACAATCCCCAGAAGTCCTAGCGGCCAGTGCTGCTTCCACCTGCTCAGGACCAGAAAGGGAGGAGGCAGATTGTCTTCAGGTGTGCTGCTACAGGTGCTGTCAATTAGCCTGCCTCAGAACAGGGCAGGGTTGTATATAAGCAGCTGCCTGGAGGAGCACAGTGTCTTGCATCTTGATTTCTCCCCGCTCCTGTTTGCCTTGACCCTTTACTTTGTATGCTGTTCCTGTTGCTGCATTATACTGTTTTGTTCCAGTGCCCTTTCCGGGCTCCCTGCCTTGCAGCAGATCACGCTCCGCTGCCTTCTACCTACAGCCCTTGTCCTCAGGGCTTCCTGCCTTGCAGCCTATTACAGTCCTCTGCAGCTCTCTACAGTCAGCGGTCCTGCTCCTCTGGGCTCACTCCTAGCTGCCCTGCTCCTCTGGGCTCCTTGCCCTGCAGCCTGCCTCACTCAGGCTTCCTACAGTCCTTGTCCTCTGGGCTCCCTGCCCTGACGCCTACCTCACTCAGGCTGCCTACAGTCCTAGTCCTCTGCAGCCCGCCTTGCAGCCTGCCTCACTCCGGCTGCCTATAATCCTTGTCCTCTGGGCTCCCTGCCCTGCAGCCTGCCTCACTCTGGCTGCCTACCGTCCTTGTCCTCTGGGCTCCCTGCTCTGCAGCCTGCTTCACTCCGGCTGCCTACAGTCCTAGTCCTCTGCTGCCCGCCTTGCAGCCTGCCTCACTCCAGCTGCCTACAATCCTTGTCCTCTGGGCTCCCTGCCCTGCAGCCTGCCTCACTCCGGTTGCCTACCGTCCTTGTCCTCTGGGCTCCCTGCCGCCTGCCTCACTCCGGCTGCCTACAGCCCTTGTCCTCTGGGCTCCCTACCGTGCAGCTTGCAACCTTCTGCTGTCTCCAAGCCCTTGTTCCCTGGGCTCCTTACCTTGCAGCCTGCACCTCTTTGCTGCCTACAGCCCTGCTCCTCTGGGCTCCCTACCTAGCGGCCCTATTCTTTTGGGCTCTCTGTCTGTCGCCTACTACTAATCTCTCTCTGTCCTGTTCTTCTGGACTCCCTGCCTTTCATCCTACTACAGTCCTCCGCAGTCCAATACAGTTTGCCTGCACCTAGTGCCACTCTTGACTGCAGACCTGCTTCCTACTTTGCAGCCTTCTGTTTTCTTGACTGCTGCTCCTTGTTCTCTTCCTTGAGTCATCTGTACTCCACCTTAGGTTATCTATTTCAGTCTAACTGCCTTTCCTTCATTTCCTTCTGCTAGATTGCTCATTGACTTCCTTTTCGCTGGATATTTCGGTTCTTGTCTTCTCATGTGTCTCATGTAATCCCTTTGTACAGAGCTTGCCTGTTGGTTTCCGGCAGGCAACCTCTGCCCCTTCCTTTGTCGCGTTTTCAGTGTTACAGACACCCACTGCTGTTGTTCCCAGCCATGAGCATACAGCGTGGGCCCCTGTTATAGCAATCTATGCAGAAGGCTAGAGTTTCCTAAGGTTCATGGAACACTCTTCCCCATTTCATCATACACCCCAAGAGGGAATCCAGTTTGTTTGTACCTTTGTATCTTTTGCCCCTTTTGGCTCACAGCTACTGTTTCCTACTCTTCTTTCTTGTTGAACTTCCTGCTGTGTGTGCTTATCTGCTACCTTACCTCAGCACAGCCACCCAAACCCTACTTGGGTACCCTGTGCCACTCTTGACAGAGTGCCATTCCTGACACATGTTATGTGCTAACAACAAACCCTTGAAACATGGGAAGTTAATCCAAAATATTGATGATCTGGTCACCTTGAATGGGATGACCATCTGTTGAAATATTGGTCATTCCAAAGTAGAGGGACCAGACAAAACTGGGAATGACTTAGCTGATCAGCTGGCTAAAACCAGGGCCATCCAAGGGGATCTAATAGAAATAGAGTCCCTGTTGGGGGAAATCCAGGTCACTGATATCACTAGGTCCCAGACAAATGCTCACAACGATCTTTCAACTGCACAATGGAGTAAGGAGACCCCTGATGCTGATTTAATTATGGCTCAGAAGGGGGATCCAATAATTGATAAGTTTTACCAACACATTGAGGACCCTGAGAACTTTCCCCTGACGGATACCGATTACATTGGGAAGGAGGACCTAAGAGTGTTATTTAAATGTCCAAAAATGTTCCAAATCCAAGATGGTTTGTTGGTAAGGAAATCCCAAGCTGGCCATGATCAGTGGGTGGTCCCTACCTCATTCCGAAGCCCGATGTTAAGTCACACCCATTATGCAGCCACCGCCGGTCATAGGGGTTTCATACAACACTTGAGATCTTAAGAGAGGTTGCATACTGGCCACACACGGGGCAGGACCTCGACCAATACTTGAAGGGGTGCCTTGTGTGTGCACAATTTCAGCCAACATCCCACACACACCGGGCGCCTCTCCGAAAGAGGGGGATGACACTGCCATGGTCAGATTTGCAAATCGACTTCATAGGCCCCGTGATTCGCTCGTCTAGGGGAAACAAGTACATGTTGACGGTCACATGCTTGTTTACCAAGTGGGTGGAATGTCTCCCAGCCCCAAACTGTAAGGCAGAAACAGCAGCTGCCCTGATGATTAACCGCATCTTTTCCCGTTTTGGTCTACCTCAAAGGATTGAGTCAGACAGAGGTAGCCATTTCACCAGCGAGGTAATGAAAAAGATGTGGGAGATACTGGGGTTCAAAAGGAAGCTACATATTGCTTACCGCCGAGCCTCTTCTGGTGCAGTGGAGAGATACAACAGAACCATTGTGAGCATATTAAAAAAGTTTGTGGCAGATTCTGGGTCAAGTTGGGATATCCGATTACCTCTGGTCCTAATGGCCATCAGATCTACCCCTTCATCTGCAACCAAAATGTCACCATTTGAGTTGATTACTGGACGCAAGATGGTGCTTCCCCAGCATTTGCTCTACAGGACCCAAGAGCAGACGTTGATCAATGCCTCCACAACTCATGGGTATGTGGAGAATTTGAGGAAACACCTCCAACATGCTTTTGCCTATGCTCAGCGGAATCTAGAAGGATCAGCTGATAGCATGAAAACTCACTATGATTTGAAAACCACCAGGAAGGAATATAAGGTGGGGGACCGGGTCTATCTATACAATTTCCAAAGGAACCAGGCCAAACAGCGAAAATGTTTGCCTACATGGAAGGGACCCTTTGAAATTATAGACAAGATCTCCCCAGTTGCATACAAGATCCGCCTCCCCAAAGGCAGTTTGGCAGAGGGGGAAGACAAGTGGGTCCACATCAATCAGCTAAAGTGTTGCCATCCCAGGCACACTCTGCAGGAACTGGAGGAGTCCTCTGCAATACCAGAGGGGGCCGACCGAGAGTAATTCAGTTCCAACCCTAAAATATTCCACATATAGCCTATAAAATTCTATGATTCTTGAAAGCAAATTGTCTCCTGATTTTTAAATAAAAATGTACATGTTCATGTTTTTTGATTTATAGAATGTATATGCCGCCCCACTATATCAATAGTGGGGGAGAAATGTCTACGAATAGGTATTGCCGCTTTGCTTTGTCATCCTAGGAGAAAGAAAACCTGGAGACTGACCACGGAAGACGACCTGGGGACCGGGAGCAAAGATCCGAGGGGCCCGGGTACCGCCCAATACTCCCATCAGGACCGGCGAGGAGAACCGATCGATCCACCCTGATGGAGGAAAAGATGCTGAACTTTGTCATATGCGGGATCGGACGAAGATGACGCGGACATCCCAGCGCGTGAATCAAAACATCCTTTGCACCCGACTCCCCCTCGACTCGAATTCAAAGCGCTGTCGGGCGGGGGGGCTTGTTGGGTGTACTGAGCCACGTTTGGACTATTATGCTGCAACATTTGGTGCTGTGGTCTTAGAAAATCCAAGATGGCCGAAAAAGCCCACATTGCGCCAGAAACCAGGAAAACCGCGCAGTTTTAGCGCACACCAAAATGTTCCCCTGACCTGCCACCCACCAGTGCGAGCGTGATAGGCCAGGAGTGCTATGAGTGAAATGTGTGCCAAAGGAAAAACAGCAGTGCCGGTTGGCTCAAAAAGCGCTTTGAAATCACCTTTGTTTCTCTGAAATGCAAGCTAAAAATGCCTATTTTAAACATTGGAAGATATTCAAAAATCTCAATGCACACCAGCAGACATTTGGCAGAAGGTAGACTTGTGTGCATACAAAATCTGGAAAGAGAAAGAGCCTAAAATAATGTTCATAATGAAACCGGCTGAGCTGTAGATGTCAGCAGCCTAAGTTAAATTGGACTGAAAGACACTAAAATCTAAATGTTTAAAGAAAATGAGTGACCTACTGTTGAGTGTCACATAGTTTGCAACTGTTGAATGTCCTAGTTTTGAACTTAGAATCAGCATTCTAGCTGCATGTGTAAAAAATGTAAGTTTATTTGGATGAAGAAAAACTGGGAACAAAAGTGACATTTAGCTGAAGCCTGGCTTAAAGAGATTGAATTCTGCCCGGCAACTACGCCCGACAGGAGTTGAAACTTGCTCAGCCACTCTTCTCAGGCCTGGCTGCATTCTGCTGTCCCCACCAAAAGGAGATGACACCTCCCTGATTGAATTAGGGGAGGAGCAGCTGGGGACTGCAGGAAACAGAACAATGAGCCTTCCTGGGCTCAGGTAAATGTTAAATTAGGGGGGGTCGTAAATGGCTTCCTCTTGAGAGAAACGGGGAGGGGCAGTGCCTCTGTGAGCAACTTGAGTTGGAGGAAGTGGATAAACCAGAAATTCCACCATGTGCTTTGGGAAACCACACCCCTCTGGGCCAGAGCATAATTTTAAAAAGATGGATAATTCATAGTACGGACTTGTCAAAATGATATAATTAATATCATTATTCTTGTGATTTTTCTGTGCACATTTTAAGAGGTGTTAGAACTCTGTACCATGTTCTGAGGCAAAACCCCATGGATTATGGAGATTGCAGACACGGGGTTCACGCTAGAAAAATGAAAATTTACTGGAATATGTGTAGAAAGGCAGTATACATCTGTGTCATTTTTGGTAAAATTCCAATATTGGTAAACCAACCAAAAAGTGCAAAATGTTGTCATTTCTAAATACAAGCTCTTAGAAACATCAGAGTTGGAACAGAAACTACCTTATGTGGTATAAGATGTGTATATGTAATGTCAACCACTTGTGTATCTGGGAAATGTGTTTAGTTATGAAAATGATTTTCTAAGGTAAAAGCAAAAGGGAGTGTTCTTTCTGTATGCCATAAATATGACACCTGATGACTCACTGCTCCCTTCTCAAATCAGGTCAAAGACTGACCTATCAAATCATGAGTGGGGTGGTCACACAAAGTTAGCATCCACACCCATTTTCAAAAGACATAAAAAGAGCCACTGGAAACCAGACAGGGACACTGGAAGCCAGACAGGGACATTCATTTTCCAACCTTCAACTGAATTCCTGCGCAGCACTCTGACGGAGAACTCCAGAATCCAGAACTCCAGAGATCCAGACTAACTCCAGAACAAAAACTCCAAAGAGCTGAACTCTTCAGCAGGCCTCAAAACCTCTGGGCTGTGCGGTTTGCTGCTTGCTAAGAATCTGCTGTATCCAGACCAGACCGCTGTGAACAGAACCGCTGCCTGATTGACCCGCCGAGCAGAGAGGACCGCAGCTAAACTTGTTGACCAGATCCGTGACAAGGCCATTCCTTTCAAATTTATAGTGTGAGTACCCAGCTAGAACTGTGCAGAACCCATCTCTTAGCTTAAAATAATCTGATTCAAAACATTTAACCTGTCCAAAACTGCATCATAGAATTGTGTGTCCCTTCTCCAATTTTAAACCTGTAAAAGTGTCATTTGCCATTTTGAATCATTATTTCATTTCTGAAAAAAACACCTCCATAAAATCGTCTGTATCTCTTGAACCGTTTGTGCTATAAGCGAGATTTAACTTTCATTTTAAAGCTAAGATTCTAGGCTTTCCAAAGAATCCAGACTTTCTATTCATTATACTTTTTCCATAATCGCGCTCGACGCTCTCGGAAAAAGTGCCGCGATTTGGGATTTGTCTCAAATTTCTTCACTTGTCAAAATAGCAGCTTCTTGCTTTCGTTTGCTGAAATTCATTTGCAACCTGACAATCATTCATAGAGCATTGCTAAAGTGATCCTGAACTAATTTAAAGTAGCTATCACCAACCCTGAATCTCTTATAGGGAATTAACATAATTTTTAGCATATTTTTCCCTTCTTTGCATACCACATTTAAAGTACTTTGCCTGTGTTTAAAATCATCCCTGTTTCTCTAAGCTTGCTAGGGGGGAACTGAATTCGTATTGTACTGTGATTGTATTCCTGAAGACTGTGTGTGTTACTTCCATCTCCTTACATTGCATAGGGGGGGAGTGATTTGTCAGAGACAAAGTGATTATATTATCTTTTGCTGAAATCATATCAAGTTTATTTCTGTACTGCCTTTTATTCATCTTTGCATCTCCTTGAAACCATAAAGCATTCTCAGCTACCTTATCCTCTATACTACTCCTAAGTAATTAAATAAGTGTGCTAGTATAACGGTATCCATTGTTGATCGACATTATACTCATAAGTGCGATATCAAATATTAATTTATTATAAAAGTGTGATATATATCTATTGTTTAATTTTTCGAATAAACATTTTTAATTGGCAAAACAAACCTACTTCTTGGCTCATTGGGGTCAGGTGGATTCTAAGAGAGGGGCGTTATGCAAGGGTTCATCATCCAGATTATAACTTGTCATAAAAATATATAAATAAGGGCTTCCCTTGAGCAATCCCAGACAAGGCACTGACTTAGTGGGAATGCTTGATTGGAGTCATTAACATTAGCAAATTGGTATTTGTGAGATGCCTTGCATAGAGCAGAAGCTGAGTAGCCTCGTTGCTTAAAACGAGTAGTAAGCTGTGTGCATTGTGTATGAAAATCAGTATCCTTTGAACAATTTGTCCTTGCTCTGTAGAATTCACCACAGGGGTTGTTATGTATAGTCGCTTTTTGGTGACGGCTTTTAGCATGTAAGATGGCATTAACAGATGTAGGCTTGCGAAAAGTTCTGGTATGCAGTTTATCATCCTCAATAAAAATGTCTAAATCCAGAAAAGTGATCATAGTGGGACTTGAGTGACCAGACAGAGTCATTTCAAAATTGTTAGTAATGATGTAAGAAACAAAATCTTCAAATGAGCTGTCATTGCCTTGCCAAATGATAAAAACATCGTCTCTGTATCTTTTCCAACACACCAGTTTGTTCTTAAATTCAAGTTTGTCAAGAACATGGGTTTCCTCAAAATGTGACATAAACAAATGTGCCAAGGATGATGCAAATTTGGCACCCATGGCAACACCTTTTGCCTGCAGGTAGTACTCATTGTTGAAAAGACATACATTGTTTGCAAGGGCAAATTTAAGGAAAGATTTAATCATTTGTATATGACAGTGATATGACGCAGATGTATTTTGAAAAACATAGTCAATTGCCTGGATGGCTAAATCATGTTTAATGTTAGAGTATAATACTGCAACATCAAGGGTAGCCAGACGAAAAGAGGGCTGCCATACAATAGTTTGTAAATATTGTAAAACTTGTATACTATCCCTGATGTAAGTACTCATTTTCATGACGAAGGGCTGAAAAACCTCATCAAGGTACTGTGAATTAGATTCAGTGACCCATCCGATGCCGCGCATAATTGGCCTTACTTCTGGCAGGTTGTTAAATGCTTGTGTATTTTAGGCAAAAAATACAGAGTAGGCATTGTGGGATCAGTGATGGTAAGGAATTTTTTCTCGTCATCTGTTAAGAATCCAGACGCATACCATTGATCAATTAGAGATTGTAGTTCAAGTACAATTTTTTAGGTGGGGTTTTTACTGAGCTTCGTATAACAATCTGGTGTTTAAATCCCATCTGAATATAATCCTCTGTATTTAATATCACAATGTTGCCCCCTTTGTCGGCTTCCTTGATGGTAATAGTAGAATCCTAATCTAGTTGTTTCAAAGCTAGTATTTCTCGTGCATCCAAATTGGAGTGCCACATTTTATTAGATGGGTTATCCAAAAGAGTATGTAGATCCTTAGTCATTGCCTTGTGGAAAGTGTCAATGATGTTGTCACTCCCAAGGACTGGTGTAAATTTAGATGTAGGTTTTAGTTCTTTGATGTCTAAATGCCTAGTTTGAACATGCAGGTCAGAAATAATTTGCTCTCCGGTTGGGGGTAAATCTGTAGTAAGAGATACCAATGTCTCAATGTGATCAATATCCAGCATGGTAGTTGAGGTTTGGAAGCAAATGTTTTAACCTGCGTTGCAAAAAAATGTTTTAGTTTCAATTTCCTGGTAAACTTAAAAAGATCAATCTGGAATTAAACAAAATTTGTGTGTTTGGAAGGAGCAAATGAGAGTCCTTTATTAAGAACCCTCATTTGATCATCTGTCATATTGCGGTTCGATAAGTTTACAACTAGATTAGCCTGAGTTATCTGTTCAACTGTTTCTTGGCCTTTGCTCTTGTTAGTATTCCTGTTCATCCTGATTCTAGGTTTGCGTTTGCCTCCCCTACTGCCCCTAGCATGGAAGTGGGTGTTTGCATATTTTGCACTGGAGGGTCTCGAAATCGTACTTGTTTGGTATAAGTTGTAGGTTGGCTGCCCTTTTTGTAGCGTCTGATTTGCTTCC
This sequence comes from Ambystoma mexicanum, assembly GCF_040938575.1. NCBI lineage: Eukaryota > Metazoa > Chordata > Amphibia > Caudata > Ambystomatidae > Ambystoma > Ambystoma mexicanum. Next base: position 340,526,828 of record NC_090935.1, on the reverse strand, counting down.
TATAGGTGTACTTCCTCTAGGTCCTGAAAAACCATTGCCACTGGCAGTGGTAGCATCTGGTTTGGGAGTTTCAGAGCTTGCTGGCGGAGTATCTGTATCTGAATCAGGGTCTGAACTTGTAGGGCTTGTATTTGCCGTATTGCCTTGTGATTTGGATGGAGCAATGTCATATTTAGTTTGAAAAGTATACACACGATCTTGCCTATAGTCTTGATCATCCCTGAAATATGTACGAAATGTCCTAAGTTTAATCTCGTCCTAATATTCCCTAAGAATTTCATTCATTGTATCAAATATTTTGTTTTTGTAGTCTCAGGATTCGGCATAGCTTTGATCTCTTCTTTGAGAGAATCTATTGCTGATAAAACTCTAGTGTGTTCCCTTTGAGCATGCATTATTAGTAATTCTATCATGGTTTGAGAACTTTGCGTAAGGTTGGCTTCCCATTTCTCAGCTAGGTCAGCATCTTCTTCACTAGTGAAATTGGGAAATATGAGAATGTGTAAGCCTCTTGGTGTTTTCTCATTTTCCAGGTAGTTAGTTAGGGAAGCTTGCTCCCAATACTTGTTGATTTCTTTCTTTGAAAGCCATTCTAATTTGATGAATTTTTGCCTGAGTGTTTCAATTGAACTTAGATTGCTTCGAAATGCGTTTGCTGTACTTCCTCTAGGTGCAAAAAGTGCAATGTAAACAGGAGTTAAATATCATGCATTTTGCAATTGCATTCTATTTTTGACCAGACCTACCCTATCCGCCTTAGATAGCATTCCATAAAACAAACTGCTTGGTTCCTGATCCTGGTGATAGTCCACTGCCACAGTCTTTATCTGCTGACTTGGCATCTGGATGGTCGCCCGTATCGCCCCTCACGCATGTCCTCACATCACCTGGGGCCATCATGCTTGCTGTGAGAAAGTTGCATTCCTTCTCTTGGGACTCAAGGATTGCTGTCAGTCTCACTACACCAGGTACAAGTGCTGCAATGTCCATATTCTTCATAACGGTATCTTTGTGGTGGTTTTCTTCTACCTTAAACTACTTTTGGACAACTAGTGTGAGTCTCTCAATGGGTTTGGTTTGCTTGGCCATACTTTACCTCACGCGTCTTTACTCCTCAACGGCAGGGACTCCACATACGCAAGGCTGTTAGCCTTTTGTGGCTTCTGTTTGATGCGTTGGCAATTGTTCCTTGATGGCTCTCAGTTCTTCACTTTGTTCTTTGGTATGGATGATGAGATGTGACTATGTACATAATGGTCTACAGTACCCTTGTTGGGCTATCTTCCACTTGCTGTCAAGGAATGGTGCTTGCCTCAGCTGCATCCTCTTCGATAACTATCCTACAACAAAGCCCTCATTCACAGTAGTGATGCACAGTTCATTGCGCACATCATTCACAACCTGTAGCAATACCATATCTCTGTTGGTTTAATGTGTTGCTTTAAAACACATTGCCACATGTCGCACAAGGCTGACCCCTTCCATGCCATCTTCAATGTAATTGATCATTCCCACAAATTCACATGCTACTCTATTTGGTTGCTTTTTATTGCCTGGCACCCGACAATGAAATAGCTTTGAGTACATTATGATGTGCTGGTTCTCAACCATACATGTCAACAGGCATACCGCTCAAACACACATGGAACATGTATGTTCTATTTTGCATCATCCACTCATGGTCCGTTTTGCATGGCATTTTGCATGCAGCCCACAACTCATTTCATGTACCTTTTATGGTGTAGATGACACCAATTCCCTACAGACTTCAAGAAACCATTACCCCTAACCCCTGAAGGCGGCACAGCCCTGCACAGTCACACCAGTGAGAATACAACCAGCTAGGGAAGAAAGGCCCAAATCGATCTTGTAAGGAACAAGTTTAATCTCACACGCAGGTGAGAGCAACAGCAAAGAACTCTGCTGCTAAGAATATTCTGCCAAAAAACATCATCATACATGACTCAAAACATATAGTAAAAATCTGCTTGGATGATTGGATGGACCCTATACAGGTACCACCTTTATCCATAAGGGATGGCAGTTTATTGGTCCCTTATCACGTTGAAGGTTAGAAAACAAATCCATTATACTCCTACTATACAGATTATTTTATCACTCATACTGTGCACTTGGCAGACCTTAAGATGGACACATAGGAATTTCTGGGGCAGTCTAACCTTCACACACACATTTCACTCACTCCCTCTGTGCCATCCGGCTCCAAGGTCTCCGCCCTCATTTTAAAATATAATCTATCCCTCCCAGCACCTTGCAATACAAATCACAAAATTGTTGCTTCAACGATATGCCCTGTCCATTCTCTTTGAACATTTCAAGACGTGTCACTTTGAAGTTGGTGGTAAAAGGGCACCTGGTGCCATATAATTTGGGGATTTTAGGGTTTAGTCACGTATATGGGCTATAACTGGTGGTCACCAGGGAATGGGTCAGGTCATGCTTTGACCAGTGTGAGATAACATGCACACCAGATGCCGGTCTCTGATCGTGGCCTTGTAGGCCACATTCCTCTTGGGTGAAAAACACATCTTTGCAACACTTTCAGGAACAATGAATAGATGGTTTGGCGGGTGGGGGTGCGAACTGTCCTCATGGGAGCTTAGGCATGACTGTAGATTTCTGTTTGTTTGTTTGTTTGTTTGTTTGTTTATTTATTTATATTGCGCACCAGACCCTTAGGTTACCGGGCGCAGCAACAAGTATATGCGAAGCTTACAATGTTACAATGTTATATAAATGAATTTACAATATTACACCATATTGCACAAATTACAAGAATGTACAGATAAAGATTTGCCGTATTTACATGAATGTACAGTTAGCAACATACAGGATTTGCGGTAATAAGCATAAAGGTTGATGTCACGTCAGGGTGCATTGGGTCGGACTACACTTGTGAGTGTTCGGGTGTTAAGTCGTTGTTGGCGATAATGTGTTTGATAAGGTTCCTTCTGAAATGGGGGAAGGGTTGGTCAGCTCTTAGGTTAGGTGGCAGGGCGTTCCACAGGTTAGCAGCTTTCACAGGGAAGCAGGCGCCACCAATTTTGGCGAGTCTGAATCTAGGTACTGCCAAACAATTGGAATTGGCGATTCTCATGGGTCTATTAGAAGTTTTTCTTTTTATTTTGTCCATTAAGTAGCTGGGAGCTGCATTATTTAAGGCCTTATGGGTTAATGAGATCATTTTCAGCTGGATTTTATTCTCCGTAGAGAGCCATTTATGTTGCCGCCTAGTCGAGGAGATATGCTCCCTCTTTTTTATTCCTAATGCAGCTCTGAGAGCATTATTTTGTAGAATTTGAAGTCTTAGGGTAGTGGCTTTATTGGCGCTACTGTATAGGGCATTACAGTAGTCTAGTCGGGAAAGAATTAAGGCTCTAGCCAGGATTAGGCAGCTGGTATTGGACAGGAAGGGCTTGCCTGCTCTGATCAATTTACAAGTGTAGGCAGTAGTGGAGGCTAGGGAGTTTACCTGTTTAGTGAAGGACAGGGTAGAGTCGAGATAGAAACCAAGTGTTTTTACTTCCCTCGAGACTTTAATGGCATTTCCGTCTATGCTGAAGGCTGAGTAATCCGGGCCCAATTTGTTAATATTAGCTTGTGTGCCCAGAATGATCAACTCTGTCTTATCATCATTCAGGCAAAGACCGTGAGTGGCCATCCATGCCTGAATGATGAGATACACTCTATTCACCAACTCCCCATCCCTGCTGTGATCCCCAGAAAGTGGGAAGAGAATCTGTGTATCATCTGCATAGTTAGTGTAGGTGATACCGAGATTGTCCAGATCGTCGAACAGAGGTTTGGTGAATATATTGTAGAGGGTCGGAGAGACGCAGGATCCCTGAGGGACTCCACAAGTAATAGGTATAGGGTCAGCTGCTGCCGAAGGGGAAAAGACTCTCATAGTTCTCTCACTTAGAAAGGATTCTATCCAACTGATGGCTTGGGTGGAGAAGTGAGCGGCAACGTCCAGGTGTTTGCAGAGGACTTTGTGGTCCACAAGATCAAACGCAGCTGAGAGATCTAGTAGGAGGAGGAGGGCTGTCTTGCCCTGATCTCTCAGTTCGTCTATTTGGGCCTTTAAGTCAATCAGGGCTGTTTCCATTCCGTGTAGTGGGCGGAAGCCAGATTGTCTAGTTCCTAGTAGTTTGTGCAGTTCAAGGTAGTTTTGAATCTGTATATAGGCCACTTTGTCCAGGATCTTTAGCAGAAACGGAACTGTAGTGATTGGGCGGTAATTGGTGGGGATAAGAGGATCTAGAGTTTGCTTTTTAAGCAACGGGAGCACCCAGGATTGTTTTAGATTAGCTGGGATGATGCCTGTAGAGAAGGATGCATTGACCAGTTTGGAGATAAATGGTGATAGGTCTCTGGCAGCGTCTTTTATTAGCTGTGCTGGGCAGATGTCACCTTTGCAGTTGGATGGTTTGAGGGTGAGGATAATTTTTTCAATCTCAAGTGTGGAAGTTTTGGTGAAGGAAAATTTGGTATGTTGAGGCATGTGGATCGCCTTAGGTGGTGACAGTGTATGGAGTTTAAGCGAGTCTTTTTTCAGTTGAATTATGTTTTGGAGGGTAGTGATTTTATTAGATAGAGCATATTGTATGTCAGAACACCAGGTCTGATCTTTAGTGCAAGTGTCTGGTATGGCAATAGGTGACTCAAGTTCCTTTAGGATGGAGAAGAGTTCCTTCATGCTTGATTTAGAATTGGCGATACGATCGTTGTATGAGTTTTTCTTAGCCAGACAGACTGCGTTTTTGTATTGACGGGAGATAGATATTAGGTTAGCCTTGTTCTCAGCAGTTGCACATATTTTCCAGTTGGATTCATATTTTCTCTTGGTGAGGCGTAAGGCCTTGAGTTCGGGCGTGAACCATTTATTTAGATGGGCTTTGGGTTTACTTGTGCGCATTTTAAGTGGGGCAATTTTGTCCAAGGTATCAGTCATAATTTTGTTATACTCGTGAACTAAAGTGCCGGGGTCTAGATTGTCAGGCAAGGCGTTTAAGGTTGGAAGAATAGCAGGTATGACATTATCTATTGTCATAATCTTTTTGTTTCTTGTGGGGCATGAAGGTGCCATGGGGACGACTGTAGCGGATGGTTGGGAGGTTAGGAGGTCAAAGGACACTAATGAGTGGTCAGACCATGATAAAGCCGAGATAGAGGAGATGACTGTAGTACAGTTAGAGTCAGCGATCCAGTCTAATATTCTACCTTTCGTATGGGTAGGGTTGTTGACTTTTTGGGAGAAGCCTAGGGAATTAATAGCTTGGGCGATGGTCGCGGCATGCACATCTGTTTTGTCGTTAAATCCTAAGTTAAAATCCCCTAATACCAGCAATTGAGAGGTGGTTTTAGCATTGAGGGTTAGTAACTTGTGTAGATCCTCTTCGAAGGTCCCAAGCGGGCCTGGAGGTCTATAGATTAGGTGAATAGTTAGGGATTGATTATTATTTATAAGGAGTTTAGCAGTGAGGGCTTCACAGGATTGTAGCGTTAGTGCAGGGGCTAGTCTTAGTGAGAGGCTTGATTTAGAGATAATGGCAATTCCGCCTCCGCGGGTGCCCTCTCGGTCTTGTCTGCATATAGTGCATGCAAAGCCGCATTTACATTGCAAGCCTTCCCTTCTACCTAGGATTACTAATATCTATGCAAAATGGTGATTTTGCCCACACCTTGGGCCACACCGTGTAGTTAAAATATAATTGGGTACATTAACATGGGGTCCTGCTGGGCGGGAAGGTGTCCCTCTCACTATTTCCCCTACCCCCTGGCTCATCATAGTGCCTTGAATGCATCTCTCCTTACCTTAAAGCACCTAGGGGAGACTTCCCCCTTCCCAACATTCCCCCCTTTCATTACTTCTACAGTAACCAATTCTGGAATAGCTCCCTCTCCCCAGTTTCTACAACTACATATGGCTTATTCCTCTTTACTGGTGCCCTGCACACTGATCGCAAACTTTCCCCCCTACACCTGTATTCTTCAGGTGAACAGGTCATGTAAATACATCCCCCCCGCCAGGTCTACCCAAAACTCTGTGTAATTTTCTAAATTGGGAGCGGGGGAATTATAGTGTGGTATAGAGGATCAACTTCATCTCCATACGGGATGGGGAACATTTCATACTTTGGGCCACCCTGTGGAACATCGTGTTTTACTTCCATTTTTTTTTGTTTTGAAAGGTGCTTTTGAACCCCCAATTGATACCATCATTTTTGCACTATAGGGTGCCACAGTGGCACAGCATGGAAGATCCAGCTGACAAGTGCAGAAAATGACCAGGATGAACACAATGATGTGCATTAACATCTTCACGATCGCTCCTAGCCACGGCGGGCCCAGATAAATGTCATAGTCAGCCAATCACTGTCCCGAATTCCTCCTTCCTTCTTCATGCGAACACCCAAGCCATGGACCGCTGCAATGATGTGGGATATTGATGCGTTTTGTGCGTCTTCTGGAGGCACTAATGTACAACAGGTATCGACAAATTGTGTGCAAACCCCACCGTCCATCGCTGTCAACATGTCCAGCACATAGCGATTTTGAATTGTCATAAGTTGCAACATCCGCAATTTGACCTTGATCATGTTGAACCCATTCTCTATGTCGTTCGCAAGCTGGACTAATTCCCACATCACTTTTTGAAGCCCTTTGGCATTGGCTGCTGTCTGCACTCCCGGCAACAGTAAAGAGGTGAAACATTATTCTGATGAAATAAAAAGTCTGCATTCTTCTGGTATTCCAGCAAGCAATGTGGTTAAGTCTTTAGAAATGTAATTCAATATTTTATACTCTGTGGTTGCTGCAACTGTTCTCACCCTAGCCAGATGTGGGGCTCTTACGTGGGCATCAAATTCTTATCTTAATTTTCCACTGTGGGGAAACTCGTTGGTCCCTCTGCAGGCAGTACTCCCCCTTCAGTTGTTCTTCTGGGATTACTAATAGCACTGAATGCAAGAAGGCCAGTGAACAACAGTCCCTCCATGATGCTCGGAATTGCAACTAAGCTTGTCGGCCACTGATCCAGTAGTTATTCATCAGTGAGCCATTATTTTCTTCATGTCTGTGATTAAGAGAGTTTTATTACAATGTTCGTTTGTAACGACAAAGACTGTACCTTTGCTGCGGAAGTATAGTTAATATTCTTCTTCCGTGTGCACTTGCACAAGTTTTCCACCATTGCAATTCACGTAAGCTTTGTGATATGATCTGTCCAGATTTGCGTACAGAAGTTGACCACTTTTGCTACCTTTTCCCTGCTATATATTCCCAAACCTTCTGCCAAGCAAGGTAGTGTGCTGTCCTGCCAGTTATTATTAATATATTTCTACCCCTTCAACATCAGATAGGGTAACTCCACAACCTTTATGTTTCTCGGGTCTTCAGTGCATTTTACAAAAGCTGGGCTCACCATTTGCAGTTGCACACTGTGTGCATGGAATGTTCATTTTATTCTGCATAACGCAAGATGGACCAGGCATTGTGCCTTTATAATTGGGACTGCTTGTGATACTAACACCTTGGGAGCCCCTGACACATGCGGTATGAGTGAACACATGTAACAACTCACAGCATTTCTCCCCATACCAGGCTTTAGCAGTACTGTCATAGATAACATTATACCTTTCCACAGTGGTAGACAATCCCCTACTTATTGTAAACAATCTGTTCTCTGTTTCCTTCACAGACGTAACCTGCATATTGGAGCATTAAATCTATTTCCATTATTATTATTAGTGTACACATTAGTACTGATATATGTAAATCCACTTGTGTTTTTAACATTTATATGTATCGTTCCATTTGGATAATATTCAATCCTATTTCCCTCATTTCCCCCCTTTATAGGACCTCCCCCTATAATACCATCCACAATACACTCCCAATGTATTAGGTTTCTCTCCGTCTCGGGTTCCTTCTTCACAAACTATGTACATTAGTTGAGTCCATCTAATTCTTTCCTAAAATAGAAGCACAGATACACAAGACAACGAAAAAGGGAAAAATGTACAAGGCGTGCTCTGTACAAAAAGGAAAAATAAATGAGAGGGCGCAAGAGAGAGAAATAAAGATTGAGAGAGAGAAGGAGAGAAGTAGAGAGAGAGAGACATAGAGAGAGAGAAAGAAAAGGAGAGATAGAGCGAGAGAAAAAGCTCTCCCAGAAAAAGGAAAATGGTGAGCTAGCAGCTGAGCTTTGGTCTGCCGCGATTACATGTCACCACACCTGTATCGCCCCTGGACAGGCTGGTGACATAATCGAGGTACGAGTACTGTTACCCTTTGTTTTAAGACAAGTGATGCACCAATGTGCTCTCTGGAGGTGCCCCACGAATGTCAGAGAGGTGGACCCAGTAATGTAATTCTTTTACTTTGACTGCAAGGGGAGTACAAAACACCACCTCGTACAGTCCCTCGAACCAGGGATTGTTCCACCTGCACACAAAATTACGCACATAGATATAATCCAGTGGAAGCCTTGGTCGAGTTGTTATATGCTCAGGATCTGTCCCCGTCAACTGTGCATCATCTGGAGTCTCTGTTGTCACAATCCTGGGAGGTGCAATCTTGTCAGGGGACAGATTTAATGGCCCGAGTTAGTGTCATCAAATATTCCCTGTACTCCTCTCCTAACAACGCTGCAGCCCTCAGAGGCCCTTCTTACAGGGGGTATGGGAGTATGCATACGCTAGCCAATGACCACCTCGTGAGGTGACAGAAGATGATCTTTACTTGGCTGTGTGCGTAAACCAAAAAGGGCTAGGAACAAACAGTTCATCCAGTTTTTCTTCAGCGTGGTACAGAACTTAGATAACCTGCTCTTGAGCAGGTCATTTATTCTCTCCATAACGCCATTGGTCAGTGGGTGATAAATTGAACACATCCGATGCTTGATGCGAATAAGTTCTGTAATGTGTTGGAATAACACATTGAAGATATGTGTGAAGAGGAAGTGTCGAGTATCGCCGACACTCCAGTTGCCCCCCTCCCATTGCCTATTGAGTTCACACCAAATTATGTGTCGTATGAAGAACAGTTAAATCAGCAAAGAGCAGTACATGGGCTCTGCCCAGTACCTATTAGTGTAAAAGCACCTATTAATATACCGACACCTAAGAAGACATGGACAGTAAGGGATCCATTCAAAAAGCCATACCCACATTCTAAACAATATGAAGGTTGTTTGAATAAAATACCCGAAGAAGCAAAGAAGATAATGAAGGAAGATGAATAGTGACATCATAAATAATCAGACTGACACACATATAGAAGATATAATGATCTAAGAATACTGACAAGAGACGAAATACCAAGGAGATACCATGGATAAGTGACATCTTGAGCCCAAGGTGAAGAAGTTGATGTGAAGATGAAGAAACTTATGCCACATACATGATGAAGATATTTAGTTAGTTTAAACATGTACAGATGCAAGTAACTGCAAGTGGCATAGAAATCATAAAGCTTGCTTATGCTAAATAGTCAATAGATTGCGGAAAGCAGCAACGTTTACAAGTATATACCTCAAGAAGCACTTTATGTATGAATGCAAGTTCACTACGTATATGAGCAGAATTGAACAAAGGTTACAAAAGGCCTCAAATGGAGTGTGTCGCAGCAAGAAAATCGAGAATCAAGACAGAGCAAAACTCAGCTAAGGATGACCATGCCAAGAAGTCAAGGTCTTATCCAGCTGGAATAAGCCAACATTAGATACAATTAAGGAGAGAAGAGAATAGAGGATCCTGTTCAGAAAGGTCAAGATAAGCCACAGACGTCAGAGAACTGGTAGAATTAAATCAAATATACGAGAAGACACAGAGAAAAGCTGATTTCACAGTCTCCAGTCACATGACTAAGACAGGCTGGAAGAGTGAGGCTTTATTACCTATCATGGATCCCCTCTATGCCCATACTCCTTAAAAGTTCTCAGAGCACAGAGCAAGACTCACGGCCAAACTACAAAGAAGTAATTGACACATGACTACTGAGGTGATGATTGATTGTAGCATAATTGGTGGGAAGCTGGGGTGCAGACGAGCTTCTCTGCAACTGGATGTTCTTCCTGCGTGCTGCTAAACGTAGATGGAAAAGTATGAGTGGGGTTGATGGCAACCCAATCATAGTGGAACATGTAAGCTAGGGTCCTATAGTGAGTAGAGCCAATGGGACGTCATACTTTTAGTGATGTTCATAGTGGGCATTTTGAAGGGAGTGCTTAGTTGCCCCACCTGACATTGATTATACAATCCCCTCTCCCCGTTACCATATACAGATATAGTACCTATGTTAAGTTACCTTCCTATAACCAATCACGTTGCATGTTAGGTTTTTAAGATTGCCACGTGGAATGACGTTAGTATGTGCGCAGGTTGTACATTAGCAATGATGAGTTTTTGCTATAAAAATTGTGTTTTTCTAAAAGTAAAGAGAGCGAGAAGATTGAGTGATTGCTGATGTTCGTTGTACTCCCCGTTTTATGAATTTGTAATTAAAACGGACTCACTTTGCCAAACTATTCAGTTGTCTTAATTATTTTAATTCATGAGTATGAATCTGCATCCCCATCTATCTCGAGGGTACTGTTACTCATATTAAAGGGCTGTTTGGAGATCATCCAGTTCACTTGGTAGTAGAGTTAGATGATTAGATTAGATAAAGATACCAATCGACCATCGACATGAGTAACTTCGGGTCCTCTGCAATATCGCACGTCCTTTGCCATCCAGCTGATAGAACGAGAAGCACCCGTAGATAGTGGCTAGATTAATTGAAAAACCCTGCAGGTTAGGTGTGACGGGTCCCTTGCTTTCTCCCAAAATCCCCTCCCACATCTATGAGTAGTGGATCAGACGAGCGGCACAGAGAGGTGGTAACAAAGGCGGTGATCCTGAGCGTCTGTAGATAAAAGACATGCGAACAGTGAGTAAAAAAGACTGAGGGCCTCATTATGACAATGGAGGTAGCCATTCCGCTTTTTGCGGCATGGCTACACCCATACCGGGTACCAGGTCTGGTTCCCTGAATGGGGAAATACCGACCATTCCAACCTTGGAGGGCCCAGTATTTCCCCATTCAGGGAACCCGGACCCGGTACATGCCCATTCCCATTTGAGCCGCCATAGGGCTCAATGGTAATGGGGAGGATGCAAACAACGGGCCCGTTCATGACGGGCCCGTTGTTTGCATCCTGGGCTGCTCGCGGGACTAAGCGGGTCCCGCAAGGAGACTTCGTAATGTGGCGGTAGGGGGTTAACGGGGCCGGCAGCTCTACCGGCCCCATTCAAACCCCTATTGCCTAGGTCATAATGAGGCCCTGAATGTTTTGGCAAAGCATGCCTGCTTAAAAACAATTAAGGGAAGGTAGCGAAGGGAGGTGGGATAAAATATAATGTCAGAATAAGAGAGTAATCTATAAATAAGACAAAAGATATTGACTCGAGTGTGGCCGAGCAATATAAAGAGTTATCGTGAGTGTGGCCACAAAAAGAATATACACCCAGTTCCGCGATTTTAAAGAATGCTAGCACAAGCCTTTATCTAAAGTCCTGTAAATAGGATGACATAGGAGACCCGATTGATTAAAGACAATCCGAAAGAGAAAGGCTTAAGTTTCAAGTCGAAACAGACATTAGGGGTAGGGTGCGTTTGAAGGAGCAGACGGCATAAGATTCATGTGGCCAGCCAGAGTTTGTCCATTTGTTTTATGTGTTTGAGTAAAATTGTGATGTCATAGTTGAAAACAGTTTTTATGTGAAAAAAGGTATGAAAATTGCACGATTATAGAAGGAAATTATGGCATGACATGAATTGATTGTTGTTTTTAGCAAGATTAAAGTAAAAAAATATTGTTGAAAAAATGGGATTGGAGCTTGCGACGATTGTTGCTCGCTCGTTTTTAATAAAGTGTGAAATGAAAAAATAAGCAAGTGTTATATGAATAAGGGGTAAACAAGTCAAGCATGGAAGACTTCACTCCGTTGATACACATGTGCAAACAGTTGCCAAAACACGTACCTACGTTTAAACAGTACGGTGCAGAATGGGTTAAAGGGACCACAGACAAAATGTTTATGCCGTGGCCCCAAGGTGGATCGATATCCAAAACGGTCCTGCAACACATGATGACATAATTACATGCCACGTACACTGGCAAAAAGTAAGACAAGCACCTGGTTACTTTAGAACTTTGGAAGATGTACCAGGAAGAAAGGTATGAGGAGCCACCATTAGATTGGATACTGAACATATGCAAAGAGGGGGGTGAAGAGCCTTCTGCGCCACCCACCCCGTCTGAAATAAAAAGCAAAGCTAGTAAAGACGAAGGATTGTACCCACTGAGGGAACTTAAAGCACCAATGGGATATAGCAACCCGTCATATGAGTCGCCTATGCAATGTAGTGACGAAAGTCCAGAAGGTCAGGGAAAGCAATATTACCTTCAAAGTCTCGAGGGACAAGGAGAGACGCAAAAAGGAAAAAGGTGATCAAGCACAAACAAGTACATCTCTAGGTACAGAAAGAGAGGTAAAGAGATGGAAAGGAGATGGGATAGAACTGATGAGATGGCATTCACACAGAACGAATGGATGGGAGGTCAGATTTTATTGAAACTCAATGGTAAAGGCATTGTGGACATAAGACAAAGGGGAGAACGAGACGAACAAGAGAGAAAGGATAGGGAGAAAGAACGATTGAGAGATGAAGGGGTGAGAAAAAAGGATAGGCAGAAATGAGAGCAGGTATATCATGATGAACAGGTCAGAAAACAGGAGAAGGCGGACGAACAAAGAAAACGGGATAATAAGCAGAGAACAGCTGATGACCAGGAAAGAATAGAACAAGGAGAATAGAAGAAGAAGAAGAGCAAAAGATACAAGAGAAGAGAATAAAAGGCGGAAAGATGAGGAAATACGAAGGGCGAATGAACGAAGAGATACTAGGAAAAAGAGGAAGACAGGGTTAGAGAGGAAGTGAGGAAACAGAGAATTTGATAATGATATAGAACGCAAGCAAAGACAGATAATGCGTGATCTCGAGTATCTGGAAAGGGAGGTTAGAAAATCCGATCTAGTGGTAGAATGGGAAGATATAGAAGAATTCTTTCCTGAGTATGATAGAGTAAATCTAGAAGATGACTTCGACACCAGAAGTGTCAGAGGGACAATCGATAGAATATATGATGTGATAGGACTAGAAAAGGTACCGCAAGGAAAGGGAAATGATGAGCGTCTTAAAAGCACTCAGTTGTATGATATTGAGGAGATTTCACGCAACAGCAGACATAAAGAGCTGTCTTTAGATAGGCTCACTGTAAATAGAAATGAGGAAAATTAGAGAAGCTGCATGAGTTGGGCACAGGCAATATCAGCCGAAGAAAGGGAAGCCTGTGAAAGAGAAGAAAGGGAAGACAGAGACACAGAGCGAGGTCCCGAGAGACGTCTCTCTAGGTGTAAGGGAATAAGATGGCTGGATTCAACCGTGTCCGCATCTAAATTACCAGAGTCAGTGATACAGTCAGATCAGCATGAAGAACTGCCACACGGTCAGAGGGGGGTGTCTCCCCCGCCATGTGTAAGCAGGCTAAGGACATTGCAAGGCAGACAGCGATGTGGGAATATCAGGGAGGCTTTCATAATATGCAAGGTGGAAATCAGAATATGCAAAATGGGCAAATGATCAGACCAACCCCAACGTGTTGGACGTGTGGTATGACAGGGCATCTAGCACGTATGTGCAAGAGTCAAGGGATAGTGCAAAATGATCAATGATGAATCCACCTGCGTTTCCGCAGCAGGGTGGAGATGGATTTGCCCAGAATCAAACTGTACAGCAGCAAGCGCCGAGAGTCCAGCAAAGCTTAGAGCCACAGCAGACTGTGACCAATTTCCCGCAAGGGCAGTCTCAACAGTCCCCGATGCAACTTCTACAGACTACAGGCACAGGTTAGGAACTGAACCCTAGAGTAGGAACTGCCACTGGTGATGGAAGAAATCCATTGACAAACTGTGGGACGAGATTGTACATGGACTAGGACAGCTCACTGGGAGACCTGATGTGTTCAATCCTATCAGTGACATCAAACCCTCACGAGGAACCAAGGGTAGATGTCACTATAGGGGATAAAGAATATTCGTTCCTAGTGTACATGTGCGCAACACGCTTGTGTATACGTGAAGGTAAGTTTACTTTATCCGGCGACGCCATGAATACCCAAGGTTTTACAGGAACTATAAGCCGTGTTCCTTTCACAAAAGAACTTCCAGTTTCTATAGGAGAATGTGACATGAAAGTGCCACTATTGCATTCGAGACAGATGTCTGTCAACATATTGGGACGGGATTTGATGATGAAGTTAAATATGACAATCACGTTCACTGAGGAAGGTATAGTATGCTCAACTCTAGGAATGCACTATTTAAACGTGTGTGAAATGATCAGAGCATACGCAGGACAAATGGCTATGAGAGCTATTCCATTAGAACCTGAAATATTCGCATATGGAGTGCGCATATTAATGTCGTGGCTACCAGGCCTTGCAGACAGAACAATGAGAACCCCAGATGAGTTTCTGTTCAGACCAAGAATACCTATGCATGAGGAAAAGGGACAAGTATTTCCCTTAGCAATACAAGCAGCCACCGTGCGAGGAGAGATGGTTTTGCTTGATGGGTCTGATGATGAAGGCAGACAATGGTGCGCAATAATCGCCATTGGGGAAGGTTACAGATTGACTGACGTCACTAATGACGATCTGTTTGAAGAACAACAAGGTGAGGACGAGGTGACAATTGAGGTGAACCTCATTTGTTGGGTGAAAATGGTTAAAAGAGAGGTGCCCCAAAAATGATGCTGGCACAAAAACATCCTGAACATTTTGATCATGACATGGCAAAGGTACCTGTCTCAGTATGGACTACAGGCCCTTATGACATAGGCTTACTGAAAGGAGTCAGAGAAGTGAAGATTAAATTGAAACCAGGAGCAATTTCACCAAAAGCAAAACAGTATCCCATCTATAGGGAGGCAGATGAAGGGATTTTTAAGACAATTTCTGCCATGATGGATCAGGGCACCTTAGTGACGTCAGAGTCACCATGTAATACGTCAGTGTACCCTGTGAAAAAAAGTAAGGGAGGGTCTTGGAGGCTAATACAAGATCTTTGCCTGATAAACCAGATAGTAGAGGCCCAGTTCCCTCTAGACCCTTACCCATCTACAATTCTATGTAACATACCTGTTGAGGCACATTATTTCACGAGGATTGATATGAAAAATGCATTTTTCTGAATCCCATTGCACAAAGATTCACAGCATTTGAAATCTTTTTCGTTCAGACAAGTTCATCTGAAAAGCCCAAGACTGCCTCAAGGTTATTGTGAGTCCGCTTCAATTTTCAATAGAGTCCTGCAAATGGACTTGAGCAACATTGCATTAGAGAGTGTTGTTTTGCAATACGGGATGGCATTTTAATTTGCAGCACAACAGAGGAAGAGTGCATTAAGTTATTGACTATACTTGCTGAGAAAGGATATAAAGTTGGCAAAGAGAAGTTACAGTATTGTAAACAAGAGGTGTTGCACATAGGCCAACTGATTTCACATGAAGGAAAGAAGGTTACCCCTGAAAGAGCTGAAGCTATTTTGAAATCAGCTAAGTCACACATGATAAAACAAATGCACGGTTTTCTACTGTTATGCAATTATGTCAGGGCATGGGTCTTTGACTACCGCTCTTATACCAGACCCTTATTACAAGCCTTAAGGAGAGCACAGGCAACAAAAGAAAATATCATGTGGGCTAAGGTCATGGAGGAAGGGTTTGATGAACTAAAAAAGGCCATTTGCACGGCACCAGTTTTAGGGATTCCCAATTATGGAATTCTAGCTGTTTTCACACATGACTGGTACCACAGAAAACCACATTGGGGTACAAGTTCCTGGCAAACTACAGTGGGATTTTAGACCCAGTGATGAGAGGTAATCTCCCATGAGAACAAAGAGAAAGCTACAACCATTGTAATGGGGTACCAAATGACGTTATTCGTTGAGCACGCATTATTTGCTATTTTAGAGAAAAGGAAAGGTATATTGACAACACAAAGAGCTTCTGCTTATGAAGTGGTCATATCAAACCCAGTGATTGAAATAGTTCAATGCAGAATAGTGAACTCAGCTATGTTTATAGCAGAGCCAGTTACTGAAGTAAAACCAATACACGATTTTGCGAACTATGAAGAATTCTATGATGAGATCCCCAGAGTAAAAGAAAATGCACTGGCAGAAGGAGAAATAGTCTTCATTGACGGTTCTTCTAGGATCGATCAAAATGATGGACAGACATATACAGGTGCCGCTGTGGTGAAGCACATGGGAAATTGGGAATTTTGAGTACTTATTAGTGCATGTTTACCCTCTCAATATTCAGCACAGGCAGAAGAATTGTTGGCATTGATACTTGCACTCGAGAATCACGCAGACCAGGAAGTAATGGTGTACAGTGATTCTGCCTATGTGACGTCGTCAGTGCATGCAGGCTTAGTGCGCTGGAAAAGGAGGGGCTAGCTCCGAGCGGACGGCACACGAGTGCAGCATGCCGCATTATTGGACAGGCTCATTAAGGCACTAAAACTCCCAGTGGGCATAGCAGTCATGAAGAGCGCAACCCACATGAAGGGACAGATTTTATTTCACGTGGAAATCAAGCAGCAGATACTGAAGCCAAGCGTATGGCAACTGAAGATGAAATAATAATGGGTGTGAGAATGCCTGATGTGCATGAGAAAATCATTGTTGTGAGGAGTGAGCCGGAAGGCTACAGTGATATGTCAAATACTCAGTAAGTGGAGCTCCAAGAGTAGGGACTGCAGGAAGAAAAGAACCTTTGGAAACAAAGAGGGTGTTCTTTAAACCCCTCTGAGGCTTTGCGGCGACAAGACAGCACTGGTAAACCAGTAATGCCTATAGCCCTACTGAAAATAGCACTGGAACAGTTACACTATCCAGCGCATATAACAAGAGAGAATCTAGCAACAACCATTGCCGAAGACTGGTTTGTACCAAACCTAGCAGAGCATGTTGCATTTTTTATGATAAATTGCATAGTCTGTCAGAAATGTACAGCTGGGCATACACTACGTGTGATCAGAAAAGTAATCCCAAGGCCTAATTGTCCTTTTCAGCACTTGCACATCGACCATGTTGATATGATTCAAGTATGTAATGGGTACAGGTATCTAATTGTTGTGTTATTTCTATTCTCTAGATGGATAGAGGCAGGTCCATGTACACACCCAGACTCTACCTGTGTGGCCACATTCTTAGTGAGGGAAGTGTTTCCCAGATGGGGAGTTTATGAAGTGATGAGGTCAGATAAAGGTCCTCATTTTGTTAACACAGTATTTGAACAGATCAGCTTGTTGCTTGGTATAAAACACAAGGTTTCATCGGCGTATCATCCGCAGCCTTCCTGCCCCCCTGAAACTTGAGGAGAACCATCTCCGGTTCCGGAAGCACCTCAAAACCTTCCTCTTTGCTTCTGCTTTCTCTCTCCCTCTCCCCTGCTAATTCTTCGCTGAAACTGCACTGAATCTGCAACTGGGCCACTCTCACCGACCTCGGTCCTGGGCCCAGCCACTCTCCACTTGCACTACCTCCCTGGCAACCCCTGCACTGCGGGACTGTCTCTGTATCCCTACAGCCCCCCTTCCCAGCACTTGTTCTGCACTTACCTTGCACTTGCCACCAGCTGGCCCTTTTATTTATTTATTCTACTTACCTTGTACTGCACTTCCCCCCTCCCCTTCCCCATGCACCTCTCCCTTCCCCCTACCCCTGCACTTGCGCGATCTGAATGACACCTGGCCTAGTAGGATCGTTGTCTGTCTTCCCCTTGTTCCCCCCTCCCTGCCTTGTCGCGCCTTGAAACACTTGTGTATAGGCGCGTTACAAATGCCTTATCATATCATATATTATATCAAGGGAATGGCATAGGCAAGAAGCTCAATGGTAAGTCTGACCTCAGGCGACAGTGAGTGTTACGCTGCTTGCAAGTGCAGAACAACGTGAAGCGTCTGTCCTGAGGAACGGGGCAGCTCATATAGCTGAGATCGGGGGTACACCCATTAGGGCTGGCTTACCAGCCACACCCTGCCATTCCTAGAGAGTGAGCACGTGCAAAGGTAATCCATTAGCAGCCAGACCCAAGAATACACTTGGGGCTGCTTAATGGATGGAATGTTCAAGGGTAATGCATCTGAAGTGCTATGTCCATAATAAAAGCTTTTTGGTGTTAGATGGACGGTCTTGTTTACTTTTGTTCATGAGCCTAGTGCCAAAGAAGCCGGGACAGTGTCCACCTCGGTCTCCTATGCATGCGACCCTTGAATGTCTGTGCCCCTGACTTCATGACCATGACAGCACTCCCCCTCAAGACCCCTCTCAAGGGTGGTTCTCCTCCCGGTCCTGGTTTGGTGGGATTATTGTGATGGAACTTTCTGATTAATTGCAGAGCATGGACGTGTTCACTGGGTTCCAAAGTTCGGTCTTGAGGTCCGTAATCTTTGCAGTCAATTAGGTAATACAATTTTGATTGAACCACCTTGGAGTCCAGGATGGATTTGACTTCATATTCTGGTTCTCCATCTATTACTTCGGACTCTGGTGAAGAACTAAACCGTGTATTGGACTTCATTGGTTTGAGGAGAGAGACATGAAATACAGGGTGAATTTTCATGTGAGATGGTAACTCCAATTTCATGGTGACAGGATTGATTATGGACTTTTTAGTATAGGGGCCCAGGTATCTTGGGCGGAAAGCTTGTGGCCCCTTCAGGGGAATACATTTGGATGCTAACCGCACCTTTTCTCCAATCTGGTAGGTGGGAGCTTCCTTCCGATATCGATCAGCAAACAGTTTTTGTCTTTCCCTAGCCTTGGTCAGATGCTCCGTCGCCTCCTAAAGAACCTGAGTGATGGTTTTATGCAAGTTTCTTATGGCTGGCATTTCCAGGGTACCGGGTGGATCAAATACTGATGTCCTTGGATGTCTTCCGTGCACAGTGTAGCATGGAGTTTGCCCTGTGCTCGTGTGAACTGAGTTGTATGCATATTCAGCTATCCAGAGTATATTTTTCCAAGAATCCTCGGATTGTTGCAACATACACCTGGGATATTGCTCTAAAGTTTGGCTGGTTCATTCAGTTTGCCATCAGTTTGAGGGTGATGGCTTGTGGACAACCGGAGATTGATTTTGGCAATTGTACAACTCTTTCTCCAAAAGGCAGAAACAAATTGCGTTCCACGATCAGATACTAATATTGATGGAAATCCATGCACTCAAACGATTTGCTCTAGGAACACAGAAGCGAGAGTTGACGCAGTTGGGAGTCCCCTCAGAGATCGATGAAATGGGCCATTTTGGAGAATAAATCCACAACGACTAATGTGGTGTTGTATCCATTGCAGGGTGGAAGATCTGTGATGAAGTCCATCGACAGGGTATGCCAAGATGCTGGCGGTACTGTTAGGGGATATAGTAAGCCAGCAGGGTTCTGTTTCTGAGACTTGTGTTGTGCACAAACACTGCAGGTTTCAATAAATTGGGCAATGTCTTTTCGCCAGGTTGGCCACCAGTAGTTTTGTTTTACCTTAGCCTGAGTTTTGGCTATCCCTGGGTGTCCTTCCGGGTAATTTGTGATGATTTGCTTTTGCAGTACTTGGTTTTGGATTTATAATCGTCCTTTGAAATATGGTAGATTGTCTTCTATGGTGTACTGGTCAACTTTTAACAGCCATTCCTGTCGTGTTTATTGATCCATCGGGGATTGCAAACTGGTCCTTTGGTCATCCACACACGTGGTGACAGCTATTATGGTTTGAATACTTTCCTCAGGAATTATGGCTATGGGGTCGGATGCTGTAAAAGCCTCTTTTTCCTCAGTCATGCGTGATAGAGCGTCTGCTATCCATCTGCGTACTCCAGGTCTATAACTGATAATAAAATCGTATTCCGCGAAAAAGAGAGCCCAACGAAGTTGACACGAGGATTGTGCTTTGGCGGTTTTCAAGTATTGCAAGTTACAATGATCCGTGATGACATTAACCGTATGTCCTACCCCAAGAAGTTAATGTCTGCAGGCCTTGAATGCTGCTTTAATAACCAGTATTTCCATTTCTGTTATTGAGTAGTTCAACTCGGGGGCTGAAAATTTGCGAGACCAGAATGCAGCGGGGTGTAGTTGTCCTGTTTCAGGGTCTCGTTGTGACAATACTGATCCCATGGCTATTTTTGAAGCATCTGTCTGAACTATGTAAGGTAGGTCTGGTCGTGGGTGTGAAGGACTGTGCTGTAGCGAATGCTAGTTTCAACTTCTGGAAGGCTTCTTCAGCTTCTGTCGACCAATGGAACTTTTGATTTTTCTTTAACAAGGAGGTAATTGGATGTACAATTTGTGAAAACACATGTATAAAACGACAGTAAAAGTTGGTGAATCAGAGCACGCTTTGCACTCCTTTCGTGGATGTTGGTAAGGGCCATTGGAGGATTGCATACATCTTTCGTGTATCCATATGTATGCCTTGTGGTGTGAGCATGAAACCAAGAAACTTGACCTCGGTTACATGGAAAAAAAATGTTTTCCATTTGGCATACAATTGGTGTTGTCGAAGCTTCTCTAAAACTGCCCGGACCTGGCCTATATGTTCTTCCATGGAATTTGAGTAGATAAGAATGTCGTCAATGTAAACAAGAGTGCAAAAGTCCAGTAGTTCATCATTCTTAAAGAATTGGAATTCCGCGGGGCATTGCATAGCCTGAAGGGCATGACCTGGTATTCAAAGAGGCCGTACTTCATGTGGAAGGCCGTTTTCCACTCGTCTCCCTCTTTTACTCTTACAAGATGGTATGCTCCTCTTAAATCCAGTTTTGTGTAGATTTGGGCATGTTTCACTTGGTCTAGGAGCTCTGGTATAAGTGGTAAAGGATATCCATTTTTTACTGTGATCTGATTGATGGCTCTATGGTCGATGCAAGTTCTTAAGTCCCCCTCCTTCTAGGCACGAACAATAAGGGCGAGGAGGCAGGTGACTTGGACGGGCAAATGAAACCGTTCGCAAGGTACTGATCCAGGTAAATTCGAAGATGCTGATTTTCCTGTTCTGTCAGAGCGTAAATATGGGCTGCAAGGGATCTGGGCTCGGCGTACAAGAACTATTTGACAATCCTAGGGTCTGTGGGGTGGAAGAACGTTAGCTTGCTCTCTTTTTGAAGACATCCTGGTAATCTTTGTATTCAAGCGGTAAGGAGCTGATGAGGCTCAACACGATCCCTTTCTTCGGTTTCAGATTGGTGTCATCTTTTTTGTAACATGTGTTGGCACAATCATAAGGAAATGTCAGAACTTGTTTCCGCCAGTCGATCCTAGGATTGTGGGTCTCCAGCCAGGGCATTCCCAATATCATCTGGAACTGAGGAGCACCAATGAGATCGAAAGTAATGTTCTCTTGATGCCTGTCCTGACACAGAAGCTTGACTTTCTCAGTGTATTGTGTCACCGGGCCGGATGATAGCTGCCACCACTTGAAAACAGCTGCACACTTCTCTGACTCAGCCACGTTATGGAGTAGATCCTTCCTTGCTAACAGAACTATGAGGGTCAGCCTCTGCTGAACCTTCTCCAGTACTCTGTGGGGTGCCACAAGGCTCATGTGTCTCCCCTACGTTATACAATGTCTTTACGAAGCCTCTCTTCAACATACTTGATTAACTGGGTGTCACGTATACAATTACGCTGACGAAACCCAGATACTTGTTCCCATCATGGGAGACCATGCAATAGACAATATAGCTCTCAATGAAATATATTCAGTAATCCAAGCCTGGATGGCACTACAGGGTCTTTGTTTAAACAACGAAAAAACCGAGTTGTTAATCCTTGGATCTCATGCCAGACTCAACATGCTAGACCCTGCCTTCAAATCCTTCACTATCGATGGCAACACTATTAATGTCTCTAATAACACGAAAACTCTCTGTATCTACCTTGACGCTACACTGTCCTTCTCTAGACAAACTAATGCTGTCGTAGCTGCCTCAGCATACACCTGTATACTAATCACTGCATGCAGGCCGTTCCTCACGACAGCTAACTGTATCACACTTGCCAGAACCCTAGTTATGTCTAAAATTGACGATTGCAATTCCCTCTACTTAGGGATATGCCAAAAAAACATGAATAAGATGCAAGTAACATAGGACAATGCTATCAGGGCTGCACTTAACATCTCTAAGAAATCCCACATATCGGACACCAGACGCAACTTGCTATGGCTGTCTGTCGAGCACAGAATCTCCTTGAAAACACTTGCTCTAACCCACAAAATAAGAGTAAACCTTACTCCAGCCTACCTCACCAACAGACTTTCCTCACATACTTCTACAAGGCCACTTAGAGCGGCCCAAGCTCATATCATGTCTATCCGGAGATTCAATCTCCAAAACTCGGGTGGCTCCAGTTTCCCTGTCTTGGCAGCCAAGCTCTGGAACACGCTTCCTGCCTCCCTTAGATCAGAACCTTCCTTCCATTCATTTAAGAACAACGCTAAACGCTGGCTCCATGAACGTGATGTCACTGGACACCCACAAGTTTAGCTTCCAGACAGCAATCTATTGCCCCCACTGTACCTAGATCCGTCCGTCTCTCTCTCTGGTTTTTATTCTGACTCACACTGTATTGCCGTACTCAATACTTGTATTGCCTGTCTAGACCATTTAACATCTGTATATACTGTATATGTTGTGTAACACTTGCTCTGCTAATCATGTAAATAATGTAACCTATGTAAACACTGTAAATGCTATGTAACACTTTGTTTTGCTAAACATGCGCCCAGATGCCCCTGGGCCAGGTGCGCTTTATAAATGAATAAATAAATAAATAGCTGAGAACCATCCACAGCAGTGACCTTTTCCGATTTCTGCTTCTGTCTGAGAGGAAGGCCTAGTCGGAGAGCCAAATCTTGGCCAATGTAGTTACCCACAGCTCCACAATATATATATATGCCTCCAAGACATGTATTTTTGATGGTTGCTTGTGATTCATTAAAAGCACTGGAAGGACTAGATGTGAGGACTGTACGGATTCCTTTTTCATGCTCGATAAGCAGACCCCTACACTTGCCAGGCATTGGCGTTTCCTGAGTTCTGTTCTTCTTCTTCATCAGTTTTGTCTGTTGCCCCAACCGTTTTCTTTGGTGGTTTTACCGGGCAGTCACAGAGGAAGTGACCTGCTTGTCCACAATATAAGCAAAGCTGTTGTTGTCGTCTTTTTTCCCTTTCTGCTTTGGTAAGTGGACTTTGTAATCCACCAATTTGCATTGACTCAGACTGTTCATGTGGTTTAGTCTGATTCTCACGAGGTCATACGTAAACTGACCATCCCTCTGATGTAGCTCGATCTATTTTCCGATTCTGCTATCTATGATCGAGTTGCACTGTCAGGTCTATGTAGTCCGCACACCTCTCAGGGGGATTCACCACTTGTGCCAACACATCCTTAAATTCTCCATGTAACTCTCAGTAAAAGATTGCAATCCTCTTCTCTTCTGGCCAGTTGGTCTGGGCTATGAGACAATTGAAGGTTGCAATATAGGTTAATAGATCTAGACTCCCTTGTCTGAGTGACAACAACTCGTTGTCCAGAGCTTGTCCTTGAGTATGACGGGCAAACATTTTCTCCATCTCATGTTGGAAATTCCCAAAGTTCCGGAGTAAAGGGTCATCTTGATTTACTAAAGGTATTGACCAGTCCGCCACACTACCTCCTAAATACAAGAGTACAAACGCCACTTTGGCTTGGTCATTAGGAAAGGCTCCTGGTCTGCACAAGAAATGAAGGCGACATTGGTTCATAAATACAGCAAACCTGTTTGGGTCGCTGATGAAACGTTCGGGCTAGAGGCACTGCTCTTGGAAGAGCCACCTCAACCAGTGCTCATTGTTGTGGTGTGGAAGAATGAGAAGAATGGGTCACTCCAGGCAGTGAAACCTGTCTGATTGTGCTTGTAGCATTTGTCTTGCTAATTTGTCAGTTCTTCCTCGAGTTACAATAAGATCCCTCCGTAATGCATTGGTTTTCTGTCTTGAAGCATGTACTTCAGCCCGTAATTCCCCTAGTAAGAGGGCTAACTGATCTGTTTCTGAAGTTTCCATAAGGTATTAGAGGCTTTGCATTCTGTTATGCTCACCTGGTCTCTGTGGAGGCGTTGGGGCACCACGGTTATAGCCCTCCGTGAACTTGAATCACCCCCTTCAGGCCTCTCCCCCAGTAGAAAAGCTGTGAGAGGTGGTACGTGGTGATATTATGGAAGATAAGCTCTCCGTCCTGCTACTTCTGGCAGAGGCACCTCAAATGGGATCTAGTTCCTTCAGTGATAAGGATTAGACCAGTCCAGCTGCGACTTTGCTTCTCCCTATGATTGGTAAGTCTTTCTTGCGCTTGTGATGCTGTTCGTTCTGTTTAAGGTCTTTATATTTTGCTGCTATTTATGCCCACAATAATGTCTCTCTTCTGTTTTCTTCCCTTAGATGGAAATGCGGCCTCAATGCAGTTGTGAGACGCAAGACGCGAGACGCGGCCAGATGGAAGATGGATGCTACCGCAATGTTCGACAGCAGGTAAGTGATAGATTAAGGAATAGTGCAAAGTATGGTGAAGCGCAACCTTAAACTGACTGTTATTTCGATGTCTAACCTTGTCTTCTGTTTTTCCTTGCAGGCACTGGTGTCGATGATGGAGCGTGTAATACTAGGGTGCCAAGATGAAGATGCTGGCGTTCCAGAAAGTGTAAAGATGAATACTTGGTTCGCTGAAGAGATGTACAGGTAATAACAGCTTACCCCAGTTGGTAAGTATGCTGGCACGAAGCAGGATGTCCAGGAAGCAGGATCTTCAAAGGTATGTCTGACCTCAGGCGACAGTGAGCGTTATGCTGCTCGCAAGTGCAGAATAACGCAAAGCATCTGTCTTGAGGATCGGGGCAGCTTATACAGCTGAGATCGTGGGCACACCCATTAGGGCCGGCTACTCCTAGAGAGTGAGCATGTGCAAAGGCAATCCATTAGCAGCCACACCCAAGAATACACTTGGGGCTGCTTAATGGATTGAATGTTCAAGGGTAATGCATCCAGCTTAATGGATAGAATGTTCAAGGTCAATGCATCTGAAGTGCTATGTTCATAATAAAAGCTTTTTGGTGTTAAATGGATGTTCTTGTTTACTTTTGTTCATGAGCCTGGTGCCAAAGGCGCCAGGACATTGTCCACCTAGGTATCCTATGCATGCGACCCCTGCATGCCTGTGTCCCTGACTTCATGACCATGACAAGCGCCCTAGTCATTCCTGTTCCGAGAAAGAATGATAGAGTGACTGCACTTGAAATGGATGTGGTAAGCAATGACAAACACATGACACTTTTTCAAGTAAATGAGTTGAAACGCCGGACACATGGTCGGCAAAGTAAACCAGATAAGGGATTGATGAAAGTCACCTACACAGATAATGAGTACTAAACACACCTGGTCTATTATCAATGATTTCAGAAGCACATTCCAGAGAATGGGGGGAGTTTGGACAAATAACGATGAGAAGTTTTACGCCAAGAGAAGTTGAGAGACAAATAGAGAAAGCTGAACTTTTAAAGAGACAAAAGGCTTTAGAGAATAAGCAAATAGAGACAACACCTGCAAGCACACCTGATCCTGCAAGACATGATATCAGGGCAATGCCTGGAAGGAGAACACGGACAGAAATTTTGAGAGACATTTTCATGCCTAGTTGGTATATTGAAAGGATGAAGCATATTGCACTTTCTCCTCCTCAAACAGTACAAATGGAAATGCCCAGATCATTGATGGAGATGCCTGAGAATCCTCCAGCAAGAAGGAGCTATACAGAAGTATTGCGTGACATGCTTGTTGAAGCTCATATCAAAAGAGTAAGAGCAAGAAGAAGCACACAAGAAGATAACAATGAATTGAATCATTACCTGGATAGCACAGCACATTTGGGAAATAACATATGGTACCAACATATGAAGGAAGTTGGAAGGCGAACTTCAGATGAGGAATGCTTTTTATGTGCACTTCTGCCCTACAGCATGGGAAAGTCAAAATCTTTGTAGCTATTGAAATAGATGTTCAGACAGCACACTGTCTGTCACACATAGCAATGTGCAAGACCAGAGGTCTGTTCATGGGATGTGATGCTTCTCTCAAATGGGCAACTGAAAAAACAGATCCAAATGAAGATGATTATGTTCAAGACATAAAGACAAGAAACAATGCCAAAACGAAGAATATTGTGTTCAGATACAAGAAACCTGAAGTACAAGGAGCAGAGATCAGAAGAGAAGTGAACAATAAATTGGAGACTGCAGGAAAAACTTCAGAAGAATCTTGCAGATGGAAGAACAGAGGTCAAATGCAAATCTGGGGAACAGTTCTTTCACCAGTCGGATGGGAGAAAGGAGTAGTCATCTGCAGAGCATGGGTAGTCATTGGTTGTTACCAGGCTGCCATTGATAAAGTACAGAATGGATGCAAGCCATTATGGCCAAAGCTTGCTAAACTACTGACATGGGTCGAGGACAGAGGAGGTCCCTTGCAGATAATACCATTGGAAAGCCCTAAATTCTGTTTCAGAAATAATGGCACAAGAAAAATGGGTGAGAATCACAATTTTGGACGAGTCTTTCACGTTCCAGGAATGGTGCAAGGTACTGCAGTGATCATGGATCACTATTGGGCATGTGGATCCCAGGCATTCATGACATTGCCGAAAAATTGGGGAGGTATATGTGCATTGGTGAATGTCAATGTTCCAGCGTTGGTGATTCCAAAAAGTTATATGAACATTGACAGTTTCCCGAAAGCAGATGCTCACCTGAGGAAGAAGTGATCTTTGGGGCTTATGAAGAGAACGAAGAGGGAAAATTATTTCTCTGCAAAATCCATAGAAGCTTTCAATGCTATCCCATATGAACACAGACTGTTCAGTCAGATGTCTTCAGTATTCACCTTGATCTTGATGCCAAGAATTCAGGTTGGAGCAAACACTGAATGGTTGTGTGTAATCAGATGGGAGTTACTGCAGACCATCAACATGACCATAAAAGGATTCAATGCAATCAGAGAAGAGTTGAGAGCAATCAGACTGATGACACTCCAGACTGATATGTCTTAGACTTGATCACAGCTATGGATGGAGGTGATTGTGCAAAAATCGGAGAATCAAGTTGCACATTTATACCTTCACACGTGACGAGAATGGAACCTTGACAGGGGACATAGACATGCTGAAAAAATGACAGAATCAGATGATAGATGAATTTGACGAAGTAGATGATGACAGTTGGTTTGGAGCTCTATTTTCAAGGATTCCGCAACGGATGGCAGATGCATTCAAGTTCCTAGGAGCCTTGTTGGTGATGATATTACTTGGATTCTGTGTGATAAAATTAATAATCTCCCAATGCCAGAAGACTGCAAAGAAAATCATAGGGATTAAGATCATGATTGATGTCGATTCAGGATGGAAGCCCAAAGACCTGACTAATGAAGAAATAAGAGATTTTGTGAAGGCCAGCATTTATGACCCAGAAGGGACCAAGTTCCTCTATCCAAGTCATCACAGAAAATATGTGGGAAGATGGATCTATTGCAGTCCAAGTGGAGAATGTCAACTGATGACATGAAATAAAGATGAACACATGAGAACAGCAGAATGCTTGAAGGGAGTCATAAAGATATGAACCCCAAAGAAGTATTTCTTCAGACAAAAATGTCTGGATCCAGAGGATGAAGTAAAAGTGAAGAATGAAGAAAAAGTGGATGCAAAGAAAGAAGTGAGAATGGTTGATGAATCCCCCACAGGGAGGAGTGAATAGGAAGTGTTGAGTATCACCCCCACTCCAGTTGCCCCCCTTCGATTGCCTATTGAGTTCACACCAAAGTATGTGATGTATGAAGAACAGTTAAATGAGCAAAGAACAGCACATGGGCTCTGCCCAGTACCTATTAGTGTAACAGCACCTATTAATATACCGACACCTAAGAAGACCTGGACAGTAAGGTATCCATTAAAAAAGTCATACCTACATTCTAAACAATATGACGGTTGTTTGAATAAAATACATGAAGAAGAAAAGAAGATAATGAAGGAAGATGAATGGTGACGTCATAAGATATAGGACTGATGCACATATAGAAGATATAATGAACTAAGAAAACTGACAAGAGACGAAATACCAAGGAGATACCATGGATAAGTGACATCTTGAGCCCAAGGTGAAGAAGTTGATGTCAAGATGAAGAAACTTAGGCCACATACATGATGAAGATATTTAGTTAGTTTAAACATGTACAGATCCAAGTAACTGCAAGAGGCAAAAGAATCTTGAAGATTGCTTATGCTAAATAGTCAATAAATTGTGGCAAGCAGCAACGTTTACAAGTATATACCTCAAGAAGCACTTTATGTATGAATGCAATTCCACTAAGTATATGAGCAGAATTGAACAAAGGTTACAAAAGGCCTCAAATGGAGTGTGTCGCAGCAAGAAAATCGAGAATCAAGACAGAACAAAACTCAGCTAAGGATGACCATGCCAAGAAGCCAAGGTCTTATCTGGCTGGAATAAGCCAACATTGGATACAGTTAAGGAGAGAAGAGAACAGAGGATCCTGTTCAGAAAGGTCAAGATAAGCTGTAGACGTCAGAGAACTGGTAGAATTAAATCAAATATATGAAAATACATGGAGAAAAGCTGATTTCATGGTGTCCAGACACATGACAAAGACGGGCTGGAAGAATAAGGCTTTCACACCTAGGCATTGATCCCCACCATGCCCATACTCCTTAAAATTTCTCAGAGCACAGAGCAAGACTCAAGGCCAAACTGCAAAGAAGTAATTGACACATGACTACTGAGGTGATGATTGATTGTAGCATAATTGTTGGGAACTTGGGGTGCAGACGAGTTTCTTCTGCACCTGGATGTTCTTTCTGCATGCTGCTAGACGTAGATGGAAAATATGTGTGGGGTTGATGCCAACCCAATCATAGTGGACCATGTAATCTAGGGTCCTATAGTGAGTAGAGCCAATGGGACTTCGTACCTTTAGTGACGTTCATAGAGGCCATTTTGAAGGGAGGGCTTAGTTGCCCCACCTGACATTGATTATCCAATCCCCTCTCCCTGTTACCATATACAGATATAGTAACTATGTTAAATTACCTTCCTATAACCAATCACGTTGCATGTTAGGTTTTTAAGATTGCCACATAGAATGACGTTAGTACGTGCGCAGGTTGTACGTCAGCAATGACAAGTTTTTGCTATAAATATTGTTTTTTTTCTAAAAGTAAAGAGAGCGAGAAGATTGAGCGATTGCTGATGTTCATTGTACTCCCTGTTTTATTAATTTGTCATTAAAACAGACTCACTTTGCCAAACTATTCAGTTGTCTTAATTATTTGATGCATGAGTATGAATATGCATCCCCATCTCGAGGGTACTGCTACTCATCTTAAAGGGCTGTTAGGAGATCATCCAGTTCATGTGTGCCATTGTCTGACCTTAAAACCTCACATACACCCCAGCACAGAAAACTTCTGGCACCAGAAACCTCACAGCCCACTTGGCATCCGGGTGCGCACATGGCCCTGCTTCCACCCACCTTGAGAAAGGACAGACCACCACAATGAGGTACCTGGATTCATTAGAACACTCACCCATATCAGCTTAGTCTATGTGTAATTCATGGATTGGCCCAGTAGGGTGGGGCAAGGTGCCCCGTAACATCCGCAGTGTCATCCCTGTACTAAAACTTTGACATGTGGTGCAAAGTATAGCCATTTCCTTAATGCTTGCCTGGATGTTTGAGGTGAACCAGTGCTCCTGTAGGTCTGCTGCTATGTGTTGCTTCGAACTGTGAGACGGGTGGTGTAACTGTTCAAATCGTACTTCTAGTAGCTTTTGGGGCATTACTGGTTTCCCAGAGCTCTCCTGCCTCCATAATAGATCTGTCACGGATTGCTTACACATTCTCCATAGCCACAACTTCTTCTCCCTCTCAGGTGCCCTTCCTTGTAGTTCGATAATCTGGGAGATGGGCAATGCAGTGTAAGGAACAGGATGCTCATTTACCGGTGGGGCAGTCACAACATACTCAGTGGGTATTTCATTTGGCAGATGCACCGTTATTTAAGCTGCCGCATCGGCGGCAGCATTCCTCTTCAGTATTTCATCTGTCCCATTAGTATTGATGGCGCACTTGATGACCACCACAACAGATGGCTGTGATAACGCTCCTATCAGCTTGTCTAATAGCACTGCATACTGTACTGGGGATCCATCCACCCTTCAAAACCCCCTCCTTTTCCAGCAGGAGAGTCCGGCATGTACCATTTTTGTAGCGTATGCCGAGTCAGAATATATTTTGACATGGAACCCTTATGACGCTCTCAGTGCTTCAATGAGCACCACAAGTTCTGCCGCTTGTGCCGAATAGTGTGTAGGTAACCAACCATTTCATGACTACTGTCTTGTATTATCCTCCCTCAAGACATGCCAATGTTACCCCTGTCCATCTCTGTCCATCCTCCTGATTTATTGTGGATGAGCTGTCAACGAAAAGTATCCCATCCTCTGTCAATGGACAGTCCCTTGCTTTGGGAGTATCATTCTCCTCCCCCTCATATGTGGCACAATTGTGCGCCGTCAGGTCCTCCGTGGTAGGCATGTCTGTTAAAAAGATGGCAGGATTAACTGTCTTACACCTAACCACATGAGTATGGGGTTTAGAGATTATGATCTCATATGCTGACGACCTTTGCGTAGTCAGGGTAGATTTTGACCTTTCTAGAAAAGCAGAGAATGTTCCACATACAACATTACTGAAAACCCCATTACGATTGTAGAACTTATCTCTATGGCAAAGGCAGCACCTGCTAATGCTTGTTCGCACATAAACTGCCCCCAAAGTGCCACTATAATAGGCCAATGGCTTGTGGCCCACAATGCATTTTTGTGTCAGCACTGCTGTTATAAGCTGTCCATCAGAATGTGAAAACAAATAGAATTCCTGCGTATAATCCGGGGTGAACTCACCTACTTTAAATCGTCAGACTGTCTGAACATTTTGGCCGTCCACTGTAATTTGATGTCCTTTGTCTTTTGTGCTTCCCTAAGGGCCAGTAGGAGTGGTCTTGTGTACACTGCATAGTCTAGAATCCAGGTACTACAGTAATTATATTAGCCCAGAAACTTCTGCATCTCTTTAACTGAGGCAGTTCTGGGAGTGGTGCGTACAGACGCTGCCCTGTCGGATGGTATCCTCTTCCCATTCGCCGATATCAACTGCCCCAAATAGATCACTTCCTGCTGGCAATATTGTAATTTGGACTTATTGACCTTGTGCCCCTTATGGGCCAAGAATTGTAGGAGTGCAATGGGGTCCCTTCGGCAGTGCTGTTCGCTGTCACTACACACTAGCAGATCGTCCATGCTGGCTAATCGAACTAGGCACCTGAATATTCCCTAGCCCAGTATGCGGTATTCTATTAAACATGATCAGGCTCTCACAGTATCCCTAAGGTAATCTAGTGTGTTTGACCCACATCTTGCCCTGCGTAAATGACTTGACTCCTGGATGGAGTAGAATCGAGAAGAATGCATTTTTCAAATCCACCACAGTAAAATATGTGGGTTCTTTGGGAATGCTACATAAAATTGTTGCAGGATTCGGGTCAATTGGAAACTCTTTCTGCACCACATCATTTAGTGGCTGCAGGTCCTGGATTATTCTCCAATTGTCCCCTGTTGATTTTTTAACAGGATATATTGCCGTATTGCACGGGGAAGTACATGGCACGATAATCCCCTGGTCCAATAGGGCCTGTATTGTTTTTCTAATGCCCTCCTCTACCTCTTTTGACAGTGGATATTTTCTCTCCCTGGGCAGCACTGCACCTTGCTTCAGGGTTATACGCAGAGGTGTTCCATCTTTCAATAAGCCTACATCATGTGGATTTGTAGACCACAACTGTGAAGTCACGTGCTGTAAATCTTCATTGAAAAATGGGGATGGAATTACTGCTGCCATTAAGGGACACTGCACTCTCTTCGATACTGTATCATATTGTCACATGGAATGCACATCTCCAGTATTATTCCCCCCCTCTTTGTTGTTATTCCCAAACAGTTCATCATCAGTCACCTCCTTTAGCTGCACTATTGGATCTACAAAGAGCACTGTGCGTCACTCACACCCGTCCTCATTCATATCCAATAGGATTACCCTTTTGTCCAAAACCAACGACCCTTGTAGGTCCAGCGATAATATAATTCCTGCCACCACCTCAGGTGAAATAGCTGGGAGAAAAATAAAATCAGTGGGCATTGCTTGGTAATCTACGGCACTGCCTTCACAAGCACCATAATACCATAGGTAAACATGTCAGGGTCTACAGGAATCCCGCAAACTACCACCTCCCTTGTCGTGTGTATTATCAACATCGCCCTTACTACCTTCCCTCCCACCTTCACACCCAACTCCTCAGTGTATGGAACCTTGGAAAAAGCCCCAGAGAATCACTGTGTGTCAAGATATTTTCCTGATAGTGGAACATTTCCTTCCATGATACATGATTTAGTTGCACCACAGTCCACCATGAATATGAATTGCTTATTTTCTATCTCCGCCCCCACCAATGGTTCCTCCTCAGGGTGGATAGTCGTAGTCAGCACTTGACACGCGAGTGCTCTCTGTGGGCAGTCCTAATTCGGGTACATGCTCGTACTGTTGCGCCCTGCCCCACTGTCCTTGTCTTCCTTTATCCCAGAGCGTCGCAATAGTGGCACTCACAATTTGCCAGATGCTCTCTGTTCCTTTCACCTGTACTGACATTGATAAAGGCACCTGGACTGCTACCTTTGTCAACTTTTTCCCCAACAATTTCACTTCATCCCCCTGACGCCTTTGTGCTGTTTCCCTTTCCTGCTCCTTGATCCATTTATAATGGTGCACTATTATACTCTGTATTTCCGTCCACCCATTTGCCTCAATACCCACAATCTTATCCAGCGCTTTCTGGACATCCTACGATAAAATAAAAAAATGATATCAATTAATCACATGGCACTCCCATCTCAGCTCTCCACTTCTCTTGCATTTTAAGAATAAATTTAGCTGGGACCTCATCCTCCCCATGATATACTGCATCAAAGACTGCAAATCAGGAGTATCTGGGAAGGCGCTCCATAGTGCATCCCATACCATTGCCCTAACTTCATTAAATGATGCTCCATTGTGCGCATTGTCCCCCAAGGTTACTCCTGGGAATCTGGCCTAAACCCACATGTCCCCGCCTGATCCCCAATTATGGCAACCAACAGGCTCTTAAAACCCCCTAATGCCAGGGTCACCCCTGCTGTTTGTTTTTCGAATTTGTATATCTACTTGCTTGCCCCTGCTGTGAGTTATGGGAGTGTCAAATTATTCTTATCCACTTGGGCCAGGGCACATACTTTGTCCTCCTGCCCCCTTATGGATGAGAGACATCTGCATCTTTGCCCTACTTCCCACACCCTTCCTCGTGGTTCCTCTTCTCTTTACCAACACCATCTGGTCGGCCCTATTGCTCAGCCTGCCCCCTGCCCATAAACCTCCTCCATGGGGGGTATTTTCAGCTGCCTCTTCACCCCTCCCTTCTCTTTTGCTATTGTCCTCCGAAAACATAGCAGCATACCCTTTCTCCACATCCTCTACCAACACTGTATTCTCCTCTCCCAGGATAATCCACCCACCCAGGCTACTTTCTTTCTCAACACCTACACATCTTATTCCTTGAGTATCCATCTTAAGCAACACTTCCCCTGACATCCACTCTCCCGACACTTCTCTTGATGCACTTATACTCCTTGCTGTTCCTGGATATGTCTGTATCCTTCTCAATTCTGCTAATAATGCTGTCAACCTGTCCTCGAACTCCCTACACATGTAACCCGTCAATGCCAGCACTTCTGGCGGGTGGGCATACAGAGGTGGGGGAGCGGTAGCCTGTAGTGTTACTGACATTGTGGTAGACCCTACCACAGCAGAAGGGGTCCCTATCTCGGCAGGACCATAGCTTGGCTTGGTGTACCCTTCTGCCGTTTGTGTTGTCAAGGGATATAATATCCTATCCTGCACTGGCATCCCACCTTCCCCTTCTCCCATTCTACACTTCCCATCTTTCTGTCTCCGCACCTCTACTCCATACCCTTGATCCTCTGCATCTTCACCAAAGATTGAGAATCTCTTTTCTCTTCTATAGCTGCTTCCCCTTATATTTTGGTACTAGAAAAGTGGACATGTGTTCCAAAATACTCTTGTATGAACCCTGCCCTGGCCATGGGCAGAGCATTCCCCTACTCCTGTCTCCATGATTCACTGCTTATGATATATCTCCACCATGTCACGATACAGTGGCAGGGCCTTGTGCATGTGCTTTATTGGTGTTCCACCCCCCTGTTCTAGTGACGTCTATCTCTTACTGACCCCACAAAGCCCCTTGAAAGCGCCGCACATGCTGCTGTTTGCTTATAACAACAAAAACAAGAGAATCAACCCCCACCCTTCTCTCTCATCATTGCATACGCACACATGCCGCTCCAGAAAATTGGACAGCACCACACCCCGGCACACACAATTGCTGCCCCTTCTAGGCTCTCCTTTTCACCCAAGAAACACAACCACTATAATTTTAGCCAACACGCTAAACTAACAACCACTCCTTGTTCCAGGCCTACTGCTTATATGAGACCACTAATTTTAATTTCCATATACCTCCTTTAAATACTATTCTGCCTTGTGCTTGTGCTACCACCTTCCCTCTCCTTCCAAGGAGGGTATCCCTGCCTTACCTTTGCCTTACCTTATAATGCCTTACCTTATAATGCATTTATGAAACCACTCAACCAATAATGCAAATTCTACCAACAATAACCCTAACCTCTTCCACGTCACATCACTGAACTTGCTCTCCGTGCACTCACACCTTTAACACTTCCCCATGCATTTGTCCACTACTTGTTATCTCTTACAAGAATCTACTCACATGTGCATGCTCACCTAAACTCCTCCATCATGGGGGTTCCAACACCGGCCTGCACTCTGCTCAGAGCTGCGCCCCGCTTCGAAGAGCAGAGAGGACTTTCTTAAAATGGCCCCTTCTAATCCATTCAAAACCCGTGTTTTTTTGGGGCTGATCGCTGTAGGTGGTGAAACTCCTTCTGGAGAAGTGATCTGGAAGCCTCTGCCACTGGTACCGGGGGCACTGAGATCACGTTGGGCTCACCAATTGAAGGCACGCCCCAGAACACTCACACCAGAGAGAATACAACCCACTAGTGAAGAAAGGCCCAATTTGATCTTGTAAGGATAACAAGTTTAATGTCACACACAGATGAGAGCAACAGCACAGAACACTGCTGCTAAGTATGTTCTGCCGAAAAGTAGTACAAGCAGAATCCTAAAAGCAAAACTTTGTCATACAATACATATAGTGAAAACCTGTGCAGCTGTTTGGATGGACCCTATACAGGTACCAGCTTTATTCAATAGGGATGCCAGTTTATTGGTCCGAGCCCGGTCCGTCCATCTTCCATCACATGGGTGCTGTGGGGCTCATCTTCATCTCACGTTGAAGGTCAGAAAATAAATGAATTACACTCCTACTATACAGCTTATTATATCACTCATTGTGCACTTGGCAGGCCTCCTGATGGACACACAAGAGGTTCTGGGGCACTCTAACCTTCACACACACATTTTACTCACACCCTCCGGGCCATCTGGCTCCAAGGTCCCCATCCTCGTTTTGAACTATAATTTCTCCTTCCCAGCAGCTCGCAATACAAATCAGACGATTGTTGCTTCAACGATATGCCCTGTCCATCCTCTTTGAACATTTCAAGACTTGTTAAATTGGGGTTGGTGGTCAAAGGGCACCTGGTGCCATGGAATTCGGGGATCTTAGCATTTAGTCAGTTATGTGGGCTATACCTCGTGGTCACCCAGGAATGGGCCTGGTCATGCTTTGGCCAGTGTGAGATAACATGCACACCAGACGCCGGTCTCTGATCGCTGCCTTGTAGGCCACATTCCTCTTGGGTGAAAAACCCATCTTTGCAACACTTTCAAGAACAATGAATAGACGGTGGGGCGGGTGGGGGTACCAACTGTCCTCATGGGAGCTCAGGCATGACGGGAGAGTTTTGTGGCCTCATGGATTTGAGCCTAGTGCATGCAATGCAGCATTTACAAACCAAGCCTTCCATTCCACCTAGGATCACTAATATCTACGCAAAATGGCGATGCCACCACCGCCTTGGGCCACAGCATGTAGTTAAACTATGATTGGTTATGTTAATATGGGGTCCTTCTGGATGGGTAGGAGTCCCTCTCACTATTCCCCTTACCCATTGGCTCATCATAGTGCCTTGAATGTATCTCGCCTTATCTTAAAGCGCCAGGGGAGGAGGATAGGGCTGGCACCTTCCGAACACACCTTCTCCCCAGCACTGTTGCAATGGGGAGGTCAGAGTATTTTTCACCTATACCCTTGGTCTTTTTTGTAACTTAACCATGAATGACCATGTGACACACTGACTAAAAACGACAAGTGGATTTTCGCTCATTCGTTGCCTCCCAACTCTATGTCTGAGTATGTCCTTGCTGCCCTGCTGGGTGCAGCGTGCATGGGGCATCTAGACATGCTGCTCGGCCTCCCCGAGCACCCTCATATCAAGGGGCCCCTTAACAGTCTTCTCTTTGCCTTGTATATACTTCTCATGTACCCGGTGGTGGAGGTTGTACTATATTTCTATCATGTCTCTAATTTGTTAGCAATGCCCCCACATATAGCAGTAGAACGTATGGTGTGTGTGTTGCACGTGCCCCAAAAAGAATCTCCTCATGATAAATCACCTCGTCCTCAAGCACGTTGAGGGCCCACTCTCCAAACTTCTCCATGCACTTATGCCAGGTTTAATCCTTGGTTATAGAGCCACGTGCTACTAATACCCAACAAAAAGTGATGTATTCCGGTAGCACGTTGGCTGTGTTGCAGTTTCTCCTGTTGCCAGGGGTGTTGCTGGGTTTGGAGATGATCTGAGGCTATGCAAATGTCGGGACGTGGGGCCCCTGTAGCCCTATAGACCCTGTGCTTCTATCCAGGGCTTCAACCAAAGGTCCCAGGGCTATAGCCCCTTCAGGCCGCCTCCGTAGCAACACCTCTGCCTGTTGACTTTTCATTTGCTAATGTCAGGGGCAGATTCAAGATTTCTTGCACCCTGATTGGCGCTTTGGCCATCACGCATCATTGATTGTCGTTATCAGCATTGTATTTGCTAATGTCGGCAGCAGATTCGGGATTTCTTACAACTCGATCGGCTCTTTGCATATTACGTGGAATTCTAATCATTTGGCCTCATTCCGAGATTGGAGGTAGCCATGGCGCTATTTGCGCCATGGCTGCCTCCAATACCGGGTCCAGCACCGGTCTTGTTCAATGGGGACTTACCGGTGCATTCCGACCCTGAAGGGACGGGTAAGTCCCCATTGAACAAACCATTTCCCATTCCCATTTGAGCCCCCATAGGGCTCAATGGGGAGGGTGCTAATAACGGGTTTGCCACTAGCAAGCCCGTTATTAGCGCCCTGGTCCCTTAGCGGGACCCGTGAGGGACGTGTGGTCGGACCACACGTTCCTTACGGTTCTCGCTAAGGAACCTCGGAATTGGGCGGTAAGGGATTATCAGCACCGGTCTACTTACCGGTGCCGGTAATCACTTACCGCCCAACTCATAATGACCCCCATTGTCAAGTGAGATCCATTAATGCCAGCAACAGGTTCGCTATTTCTCGCCCACTGCCACAGTCACAAGGTTGGTGGATTCAGTGCACACCTTGCCCTAAGTAGCCTGATTAACAGAGCGTTTTCGTTTTACAGTGGGATTGTGACATTATAAAACGCGTCTGTGAATCAGGCTCAGTCTTGTGAGTGGGCATATATCGGCTTTTTTATGAGAACACCTTACTGCACTACCAACACAAACAAGACCTAGAGTTATTTTGTACAAACCTGATTAGGGCAAACACATTTTATTTTTTAATTCATGCCTCTAGCTGTCCTTAATTTGAAGTGAGTAAGAGATGGGGCAGTGTGTCCTCTATTGCAAATTAATGTTTCTCGCTAGCAAATAATGTGTTTTCTTGGAATGTTTCTGTATAGGTTAAATTCGAAAGATGTATTTGTGTACATTTTATTCTTTTCAGTAAATCTCATTAGCCCGGTCTTCCTTTCTTTGTGCCAATGTAAATGCGTTCATGGAATGTGTATTAACACCTGGAAATACTGGTGTGATGCAATGGTTCCGCAAGGACGGCCTGTCCTCTACTTTAGATGAATCGCAGGAAAGAGTTTGCTGTAAACAAAAACCCCATGGCACGTTATGCGACACTGTGCTGACTTGGCTGAACTGTGCTGTGTTGAGCAGATTAAGAGTGGCGTGCTACATTACATGTCTTACTTCGCTCCAGTAGTGTGCTCACCAGAGCAGTTTGTCATCCAGCCCAATATGCAGTGCTTCATTTCCCAAGAAAATAAGTGCCAGGACCCAAATATTTTTTGCACGCCCCAAAGTGTTAACACATTTGGGGTTAAATTTCAGTTCGCAGCAGTTCATTGCGGTTGATGGATGCTCTGACTATCATCACTACATAATCATTCTGAGTCGGAGACAATAAGTGCCAGGGCCCAGAAATAAGTGCCAGGGCTGGCATACACCCCCCAAATTAAGCACTGCCATATGAAGGGACTTAAATTGAGCAATGCTGGTGTTAAGATGCTCCCCCTAACAGTTCAAATCTCCAACTGAAACTTGTCCTTCGCTGGAGATCCCGTTATTTGCAAACATAATTTAGGAACATCATTTATTTTTACCACTTTATCAGCGTTTGTCTATTTTGTGCTTTTTCAATTGACCATTGACTGGCAACGTGTCAAAGTCCATGGTCCTTCTAGAGTTTATTTGGTTTAATTATTGTGCATTTATTAGGCACTCATAAAACAAGGAAATTGTGTTTCAAAGTGCCCGCATGGCAAGAGGGAGGGAACATGGGATTGAAAAACAATATATACACTGGAGGATAAAGACGAACCTACTATGCCTTTTGAGTAATCAGAAGGTGCAGAGTGAGATGCGGGAAAGAGGGAGTGAGGGTAGGTGCTGGAGTGTCTGTGCTCCTTCAAGTGCACACAATTAGCACACAAGACCCTATTTGTCAAAGCATTTCCCATGTTGCTATTAGTTAGTTCCACCCTAGCAGTGTCTCAGCCGCACGGGCGGATTCAGTAAAGAGAACCATACACTAGGTTTGACTAGCGTTCTAAATTATTAAACGATGGAGATTAAAACGAATCATGAAAAAGAAAAAAAATGACGCAGGGCATGAGGCAACTACTTAAAATTGAAGAGGTGTCTTGTCTGATGAGCTCTGGAAGAAATGGTGGAAGACGCAAAAAAGACCAAGCCGTGCTTAAGCCCCATAGCAGGACATGTGTGCCTCTTTCACGATGTACTGACCCCTATCTATGATCTACTAAAGGATTTCTCAATGGCGGTGTAACACCGTGCCCACGACACCCATATTTACATCTGTGTGTGAGGAGGAAAAAATGCTGATTTTGTCCTTCTCTGTGATTGCCTGCTCAACATCTGGGATGAAGGTTAGCTAGTGCTCTCCAGCTCCACAAGGCAAAATGGAGCTAATTCTGTATGGCACTTTCCGATGCAGCCTCCCTCAAGCCTGAGTTTCTGGGGTAGGTCCTTCACCTTAAAAAAAAGTCTGAAAACCACAATATCTGAGTAGCTGCTTCTTTCAGATTATAATCCTAAAAAGAATTATTTTGTTTGTAAAAAGCACAAATCTCCTATAATAATTATACGGATTGATCGCAGGGGTCCTTCTTGGTCTAGCCGGATGTTTTTATAACTTTTAGGTGGATATAGCTCTCTAGGTGAGGCACAGGGTTTGACTTGTACGAACCAATTGAATTATATTTATTTTTTATTTTTTATGTTACTTTATTTGTTTTGATTCAGAAAGACTCTTTACAAAAAAAATCAACAACACCAGTTCAGACCTCCTCATTAAAACTTCAATTCATATACCCATTTACAGATCTTACTTTGATGCATTTAGAAAAATATACTGAAATCCATACACTGTGAATTCATATGCTCATAAAACCCATGACAAATTCATGATACAGTTCATAGTAATACAAATTCACATAAAGTATCTATTAAAATACATGTTAAAACGTTTGCGATTCATTTACTCTGTATATTGCGCCTTTAGTGTCTGGGCTTAATTATCTGTCACGTAACTGGTTACGGCAATGTCAGCTACTGCTGAATGTAAAAGGCCAGTGGGGTTGCCTGGTCCCACCTTTGTAGTTTCTAAGCCTACTTGTTCAAACATGCTAAAATCACTTTCAAAACTGAATATAAAGCCATGTGCACAGATTCCAAGTCTGTGTTTAAACAATAGCACCAAACTTCATCACTTTTAATAGCGTTATAACTTCCCACAAACTGGCCCAACTTTGACATATACGTGGGCCCCCTTCTTGGACACAATGTTAATACATGTCTTGGTGTTTCCTTGTGCTCCTCTGTGCTCCCCTAACAGGCACATATGACAGATTTGCTGTTCCGCTTTTAGGCCCACGTTTGCACCTTGCAAAGCCATCAGTGACAGCTGGTTTGTTCGCATTTCAACATGAGGTTCCGAACCGCCAGAGTACAGCACTTAAAAAGATAATGTTTGGTCGTATAATAACAATGAGCAATGCCCTGTACATATTTGAAATTATGTATTATTTGCAGGTGTGCATAGTTTTCCAACCAATCCCACTGTTTCACCTTGTTTTTATATAGGGCCTTCAGGACCTCAGAACTTGTACCCCTCTCAATATTTGGAGATCAGCCTACGTTTCTGAAACATGCCTCATTTAGGGTAGCGTAGGCTTGATGGTGTCCCTTTTCATATGATGAGCCCATGAGTTGCAGCAATTCTCATGTAGGTCGATTCCTTGATTTTATATATCGTGTGCAACTTTGTATGAGTGCTTGGCTCATGAGGGACACTAATCCCAATTCTAACCTTAGATAGGCCATTGGAATGGTGTTTGGTAAACTCAGGAACCTCCTCCGGAATTGACCCTCCACCACCTTTAGCCGTGTCAGGTGCCTCATGATCAATTGCATCAAGTCCATAGAGGATAGCTAGTGAGAAGCTCTGTTTGTAGAGCTTCCAAAACCCCTCGAGCAAATACCCCGCTGTTTGCTTTGAAAATGTATTAATCAAACATGGCAATTGCCTGGCCTTTCTCTTTTTGCTCTCAACTATGACTCTATGGTCCCCCTTTGCCAATAGCTCCAGTCCCAGGAAGTAGCTGTCAACATACTTCACCTTTTGTGAGTCAGTGTATAGGCTGCCCCTAGCGATCATACTTCCGGAGACCACCATCATTTGGTCTTGCCCATGTTTCTTTTTTAAAACTTTATTTGTTGCACATGGTAATCATACATTTATCAAAAACTTGATCTTATGTTTGTTTACATGGTTAGACACGTTATATGCAAGTTGGCTGAGCTTCAATCACACATTACCATCCCCCACACACTTCTGAGTCAGATATGACCAAAAGTCCGCCCAAATGTCTCTTGTTTGGGCCGTGGGTACTCATAGGTCTATATAAATCTCTTAAATATCATTGGCCCATGTCATATCCTGAATTCAGTCTTATAGTGAGGGTACTTCCTTCCATGTCCATCGCATGAGTATAGCTCTTTTAGCAAATAAGAGCCCCAAATTGTCAAGTGTGCACTGTAATACATTTAATTATTTAGTGTAACCCAGAACACTAGTCTATTGGGGTCCATGGCAGAGATTCACCTTTTATTGCATCACCTGTATAACATATTTGTTCCCAGTATTCAGCTAACACGGGGCAATTTAGCATATGCAATATATCAACACCTGAGGCATTATTTTTATTTATTTATTTTATTTATTTTCATTTTTAAAGCGCACAGCTGCCCTCGGGCACCGTGGCGCTGTTACAGGAATGTTTACTTGGCACAGGTGAATATAACGTAGACAATGGGAACATGGTTACAGACATATCTAAAGTTCAGAGGTTACATGGAAACAGTGAAGCATAGGTACAGTTGTATAGCCATTATTCACATAACCGAGTTGTTTTAAGTAGGATTCACTTGAATGAGGTGGTTTTCAGTGCCTTCCTGAAGGCCATGAGGGATTACATCTACGACATCTTCCTTCTGATGTGGGAAACAGTTTCTTAAGCTCTGCAGGTGGCTAGTACGTTACATTAAGTACTTTGAACTGTATTAATCTGTACCTAGAATTCAGGGATACCTGTTTCGTTAGTTTGCATATCTGTGTCCAGTGTGTGTCATTAATGGGAGTGTTGAGATCTCTTTCCCACTTACCCCTGATGTCAACAGACTGTGATATTCGACATGTTTGCGCAATTTTGTACAATAACTAAATGGATTTCTTCCCCACCTGTTGTGACATGTAAGTGAGGCATGGGTGTGATTTTGGTTCTGACGGTAATGACCTCCAGGCCTCTGCCACGACAGAACGGATCCGGTAGTAGTGAAACCATTGAAGTTGCATGTCACCCATGTGCGTTTTAATCGTGTCCCATGTGATAAAGTTGCCTTCATAGAACAAGTCCCCCATTGTTGTTATACCCACAGCTCGCCAATGCGCCACGAACGATTTATCACGGGTCGTGTCCAAGGCTGTCAGAGTGGCATCCCTTTATTATACAGTACTGCATTCTTAGGGCGGGGTGTTAGTGGCACCCACACTGCATGTGTAGAGATGTGTAGAGATGTGTGGCTGCCCTGAATCTTGCTCCAGCCAGTATGTCGCAAGTGTGCTTGCGCTGTCAAATAATACAATTCAAAGTCTGGAGCTGAGAGCTGAGAGTTGTGTGAGATGTTGCCACTTCACTCTGACATATTCATTCCACAAAACAAAGAACACACCCTGAGTAATTCGTTGAATAATGGCCTGCCTGGCCACAGTGGTATGTTATTGAAGAGCTATAGAAACTTGGGTAATCATTTTTACCAGTGCTACCCATCCTGCCAGTGATATGGAAAGATTTCCAATTTGGTAGTTATCTTTGACATTTGACTATCATAATTTAGGGACGTGGTGAGGGTAGGAGTTTGTGCTATTTCCATCCCCAGGTATCTAATACTCAATGGTGACCAGTGGAAGCCAAAGGCATTCGTAGGTTCCCCATTTGCCTTCCGTTAACAAAAATAATTATGATTCCCACCATTCAGGTCAAGGCCAGAATATCTGCCAAACTCCTGAACCGCTGATAGTATTGTGTGC
Source organism: Ambystoma mexicanum (assembly GCF_040938575.1). Classification (NCBI taxonomy): domain Eukaryota; kingdom Metazoa; phylum Chordata; class Amphibia; order Caudata; family Ambystomatidae; genus Ambystoma; species Ambystoma mexicanum. The sequence continues at coordinate 340,483,241 of NC_090935.1, read as the reverse complement.
AGATAGCGCTCTGGCTCCCTTATATACAGCAATATATCTTCTGTGTATAGTGTGATGAGCTCAGGTCAGCGGCTTATGTGTATACCAGCGTTGCTCAAATGACTATGTATCAAGTCACCCAACGGTTCTGACAGTCCAGAGTCCAATTTAGTAACTTGTGTGTGATTAGCCATAGATCAATGCAACAATGCCTATTGTGCACCGAGGAGTAGAATGTATATCCATGCTCAGTGGTATGTGTATGTGGTAAGTGTATGTAATGCTCGCCACACATCTTTGAGTCCCAGGTCCTCGCTTTGTGCCAGAATAGTACAAGCTGTTAGTCTGGGTCCGATCTAGTAGTGGGTCCATTATGGTGTTAAATGCCCCGGCGCAGATAACCAATGCTGTTGGATCTTTAGCACATTTCCGAAACATGTCCCGAAACATATCCCTGTAAAAGTCTGGATCATCTATGTTGGGGCCATATACATTGAGTAAAAGTATCTCGTGGTTACCTATGTACCCATGTACCCATGTACAATTACAAACCTACCCTGTTCATCACTTACAGTCTTGTGGTGCGTAAAAGAGAGGGAGCGATGTATAACTATCATCAGCCCGCGCACTCTAGTAGAATATGATGTATAAATACCTCTGATCCCCATCCCGGTGCCACCCGCTGGACCTGGAGACCAAGCATATGTGTTTCCTGAAGGTACAGAATCTATACACCAAGTCTGTCAGCATACGAAATGACCTTCTGAGTCTTTATTCCAGCTTAGCATCTTGATAGTGGAACCTCCTTTTCCAATGACTGTCATCGCATGTCTACTACTTTGTTCCTCCTTGTCAGTGTGTCCCTCCATGCAACCTCTAATTTTGACCTCTTTATCATATTTTTTTTATAGCATCTTCTCCCCAACTTAGCCCAGCACCATCCTGCCTCCTCCCTCATAGTCCCCCGAACTTTTACCATGTACAATCGCCCCTCCTCCTCCTACCAACCAACCTAACCCAACTAGTACCTGCACGAGCATCTGGGAGTGACAGTCGCTGCTACTAGTGGGGGACCATATAAAATCCCTTAAATGGGCTAAACATAGGTAATTCGTGGTGAATATGAGTTCAAATGCCACTAACACATCATTACCGAACATCGTTCCCATGCACCCCTTGCGTGATCTGAATGACACCTGGCCTAGTATGATGGTTGTCTTTCCTCCCTTTGTACCCCCTCCCTTGCCTCGTCGCGCATTGAATCACTTGTGTATAGGCGCATTATAACTGCCATATCATATCAGTACTGTTGGGTGTTGTACAATGCATTCTCAAGTTCCTACAGACCTTCGTCCTGCAGGTACTGGGATGTGTGTCTCTATAAACGCAACAGCCTCCTCGGGAAGTGTAAAGAAGTATGTTTTATTATTGTATTGTATGCATAGCCTAGCGGGGAAGGGCATAGCATACGCAATATAACGTTCCCTGAGGAGTTTTTTGGCTCCGGCAAAGGTGCACCTCTTGTAAATGAGGGTCCCATCACCCCCACACCGGGCATTGGCATTTCTCGGTCAGGAAGGTACTCTGAAGCACAGCAGGAAACTGAAGCAGGATTTTCAAAGACATCAAGTTTATTTTCTTCCAGCAGGCGGGACACATCATACAGCAACAACGACATCTCTGTAACTCTCCTAACAATTCTGAGCTTTTCCTCTCTTATATAGACTCTAGGAAGGTGAGGTGATGGCCTGATCAAAGCACAACCCCCTCCATGCCTGTGATTCGTTGGCCTATAATGGCTTGATCAATGTACAACCCCTCTTCCTGCTTGTGATTAGTTGGCTTATCTGCCACACAGAGCTAGTCTCAACAGGCTTTGCCTAGCTCATCCTTCATCAATGGACTCTGTATGAACTTTTATAAAAAAAAGTTATCCTTTTATGTCATCATGATTTAGCAGAAAAGCCACCATGTTAGACAAAACCCTATTCCTGGTCACTATTTGATACCTGCTCTGATTCAAATATAGTTTTTCAGTAATGTATACTAAGCATATACTACTTAACAAACTTTCTATCAAACAAGACATTCTGACCCCATAAAGTAGATCATCCATCAAAGCACTTTTTCGGCAAAGCTCTATATTTCTTATTTTTGCAACATTTAAAGTAATTGATCAACCCGATATGTTATCGACATTCGGTTTGATGTGGAGGGGGTCTATCTCCACTACATTCAGTTGGAAGGGGGGGTATAACCAGCTCCTGTACACTCCCCCCTCTGAATTGTATTTAGTCACTCATCAATACATATCACTACACCCATGTCACCTTCCTCATTTTTCAATGCACCTACACATCTCTGACCTAATCACCCTTTTTCTATAAGACAATTTACTTCAACCTGAGAGGCATCCTAACACATTTATAAAACGCCAGTACAAATACACTATTCTCTCCTAGTCTAAACATGTATGTGTTCCGTAAAAACAACCTTTATTTACTTTTATCTGAGCCCCACCTCCATTACCCAATTAACTCTAAACTAACTATATGCCTCAGATAATTTTACAGCTACTATGAGATTTTTAAGAGACTGTCACTCTTTGAGGTAACCCACCAGCCCGTTCATCATAAAGTGTTCACATGTGACTTATACTCCACATTTGTTCCATCACTCCAACCCCAAGACAATTTTCCTTGCTCCCATTCTCTTCCCCATGTCACTTTTCAATGCTGTAAAGTTCCGTTTTTTCCTTTTGCTGGTACATCTTCCACCGACTCATCTCGGTCTGGCATCCACGGACCATCTTTGTCCTGTTGACTTTGTCCCTTTTTGGGCTGTCTTGCAGCAAGTCCTTGGGCCCTTTAATTGGAAGGCCAATCCTGTTGCATTTTAGTGTCTAATTTTTCCACAGAGCACTCATAGTTCATATTTCAGTTTGAAAGTCAACACCAGGGGGCATTTAGCTAGGGAACATAAGGATGTGGGGAGTCTTTTGCGGAACATTTTTGAACAAGGGTGATTTATAATTGGGCATGTGGTTGGGTTCCTCAGAGACTTCTCTCTGCTCATAGGATCGGATGCTTTCAATCTCCTGAGGCATACAGGTCCCTCTTTGGCCACCTGTAATAGAAAGCTGAATGAGTTTCCTTAGAAAAATAAGTATGTTTCTATTATCAATACATTTCTTCTCAACCCAACTCTTAAAATCTACTCTCATATGTCTTTCACATGCTCCTTCCACCTAAAAAAAACTTAATTGTCTTATTTTCTGAACATCCCTGCCTTCTAGAAAAAGCTTCATCAGACATTTTGGTTCTTTGCATATCAAAGCTACTAGTTCTCTCCCTTTTTTGTACATATTCACATTGACTTTACTAAAAGCGGTCTGCTTGCTTGGACATGTTTTGTTTACAATAAACATATTCAGTTGCATCTATTTTTTAGGCAATAAATACATCTGCCTGTCTCGTTTTATCTGCCCTTATGTCTTCTGGGCTTGTTTCTTTCATTTACAAAACTGTATATCCCTTCAGGGGACATACTTATCTTTCCCTACATCGACATTCTCAAATGTAGAGACACTTAAAATAATACATGATATACAAAAACAACATCTCAAAAAGGCATGTCGTTGTCTTCTCCATCTCTGAGGTGCATCCGTATCAGAAGAGGACATCTTTTTAGCTGGGATCCCTGTTTTCTGTTGAAAAGCGAAAATAGAGACAAAAGTCATTCGGGGACTGGCAAGGACGTCAAGATTTTTCCTAATAAATAATAAATAATAATAATAATAATTTGGCATTTATATAGCGCTACGAACCCTTAGGTTATTATTACCCACGGTGTGTGGTGCTCTCTCAAATCTAAATTCTTTCTCCTTGCTGCTAAAAAAAAATGTTTTCTAGATCTGTATCTATCTTTTTTTCAGCCCAATTAACTCATTGGCTTTCCCTAACTCGTTGGTGCACAAAATAATTATACTTCTCATTAACCCTGTATAATGCTAGGGCTGATACTTAGTCTTTTTCTCTGCTTGGCTGAACGGTCTTTGCCTTCTCTGTTGTAAATGCTTAATTCTGCTTTGCTGCATGTGCTTCACCTGCTTTGCCTTTGTGATCTTCCTTTCGATCGCGTTGGACCATGCTAATTTTCTTCTGTGATTTATTTTCATCCTGTTGAGACAAAATAAAACGTTTTGCTGCACATTATCTCCTCCTTACCCCTCTAGTCTACCCCTGCTTTTTCTAGAGTTTGGCACCAATTCTTACTACGTGCCTTCTTATTGTAGTAACATAAGAAACTCATTGTTTGCCTTTCTTAAACATTTTTCTATTTGTGTTTAAACTCTACCCTTGTTGGCATCCTGCCAACTATTATAATTTATAAAAGGTTACCCACCTTTCATTTGACGTCTTCTATGTCCTGCATTGTCTGAAGTGGCCATGCTTTCATCTATATGCTACTCTTATTTACACCTGATTGCACCTATCTTGGGAAAAAAAGGCTACATAATTGAAGACACTGTGTCTCGATCTGCCTCTTTTTCTGCTACTTACCTGGGTCCTCTTACTTCTAATAATGATCAACAGTGTGTCCACACACTGTGGTGTGAACCAGTACTAACATATTTTTTCTTTTCTCTTCTCCTTATTCACTAACACTTACCTGTGTCATATTATGCTGTCTCTTCCCCTATCAAGGCCATGCAGAGATTCCTCCTATGTTCACAAAGGTCCATGATTTTCATCTGTAACATGAACCAATATCATTACAGACATTCAAAATAATGTATTTTACTTACCCTTGTATTTTCTTCTTGAATTGGCTCCATGCAAAATATTCCTTGTCTGGTCAACCCAATTTTGGTCAACCATACCCCTTTTGGTTTCTTCATTTTAATCCTGTAATTGTTTTTTATTGCACTGCGCAACATTTTCAATTTTGGCCTTCAACCTTCATTGGCGCCGTTTGTTTTTGAACTTTAGATTTTTTTGCTTATTCTATGCTGGATTTATTTTTTCTGTCCATTAATTCACTCATACAATCACTTCTCCATTAATTTTTCAGTTCATTCATTATTTATTTATGTATTTCATCCAAATGATGTACATTTTTTAAACTGAGAACCATTTCTGTCCTCCATGATTATTTTTATTATTCACTCCTTAATAATTTGTCACATGTCTTTACACTATGGATGTTTCTAATTTTATGGAGGTCATCTGTCCCCCCCCTTTGCTCGTAAATATCTATGATCTGAGACTAAATTCACCAAATACTCTCACCACATTTTCACTAGGTCACACAGTTATATATAATACTGCGCTTTTACTACAACAATAAAAAACCTCTGGTTTCTACCAGAAACATCTCATCGTGCCTTTTGCCCTGTACATGCCTCTATGGACGCACCCATATTCAAATGGTGCATTCCCAAAACAAAACACCCTTTTCCTTAATCACCTAAACAACATCACCATGCTTAGGGTTGTATTATCCACTCCTTTCCTCAAAACGTTGACAAGTGCCTGTTACAAATGTAACAAAAATGTATCACAACATACTCTCCTCCACAGACCACTAATTCTTCACTAGGCAAAAACCTACATTTATGGTCTTCAATAACCACCCTCAATCATCTAATATTCATTCATCACCTTTCTGTCTTTGCTGCATTTATTTATTTATTTATTTATTACATTTGTTACACGTCCAGACCCTGAGGTATCACGGTGTAGTTACAGACAGTTGGTTCATACAAGATTGTTACACATAGCAAAATAGCAATGGGACATGAAGTGAAATATGTACATCTGGAGTGGGAGAGTCTGGTTAAGGTCAGGTCGGGTGAGCTGGTGGTGGGTCTATGGGAAATGGATGAACAGCCATGTGCTTTTTTAAATCGTTGGAAGGATTCTTCATTTTTAACGTTACTCGGAAGGGCCAGGACTTTGAAGCTGCTGCTGCCTGCTCTGGAGCTTTTGTAACAAGGACATTTTGAGGAGGGACTTATTACTAGATCTGAGGCTTCTGGTGGTTTTTATTTTTTGGACTGCGTTAGTGATGTATTTAGGAGCTTTGTTGGAGATACATTTGTGGGTATTGCAAAGGGTTTTGAACAGGATTCTCGCTTTGATACGGAGACAGTGATTGTCTCCTGATTTTGGAGATATGGTCGGTCTTTTTTATTCCTAGTGCTGCGCGTAAAGCTTTATTCTGGAAAAGTTGCATTTTGGCAAGGTTGGTGCCTAGAAGGAGTACATTGCAGTTGTCAAGCTTTGAGAATATTAATGCTCTTGCTAGCTTGACACAGTTATTGGGAGTAAGGAATTTGCGACTTAGAGCAATACGTTTGGTAGTGTATGAGGAGGATGAGGAGAGGGGGTTTACTTGTTTTCTCATGGTTAGATTGGCATCCAGGTAGACACCAAGGGTTTCGACCTGTTTGAGTACTGGAATTGGAGTACCATCAATGTTGAATTATGAGTAGTCAGCCTGTAGGGCACTGATTTTGGTTGGGGAACCCACTATGAGCAGCTCTGTTGTCTCATCATTGAGATAGAGTCTATTGTGGGCCATATTGTGGGCCATCCAGTTTTGAATTAAGGCATATATTTGGTTGATGATTAGGGTGTCCTGCTCATATTTACCTGACAGTGGAATAAGGATCTGGGTGTTATCAGCAAAATTGGTGTAGATGACACCCATAGCGTCCAGGGCTGCAAATAGTAGCTTCGTATAAGCATTACAGAGGGTGGGCGATAGGCAGGACCCTTGAGGCACACCTATGAAGACTGGTATGGGGTCGGCTGCTTCTTTGCCAATCAACACTCGTGATGTTGTGTCTGAAAAGAAGGATTTTACCCATAATGTGGTGTCCTTAGAGAAGTTGAAGTCTTTGGTCAGAGTGGCACATAGTTTATCGTGGTCAACTAAGTAAAATGCAGCAGAGAGATCTAACAGCATTAGAAGGCATAGTATTCCTGCTTCCCTGCAGGCGTCCATTTGGATTTTCAAATCAAGGAGTGCAGTTTCGGTGCTGTGGTTAGGGTGAAATCCTGATTGTCAGGTACCCTGTAGATGGTGTTGTGCGAGGTGGCTTTCGATTTGGGTATATGCTATTTTGCCGATAAGTTTTAGTAGGAACAGGACCGTAGTTATCGGTCGGTAATTAGTAGGGATTAAGGGGTCTATGGTTGTTTTTTTCAGAAGGGGGGTCACCCATGCTTTTTTGCTGTTGGTGGGGACTGTGTTAGAGTTAAAAGAAGCATTAACAAAATCTGTGATGATGGGTGACAGCATAGGGGCACAGTGTTTTACTAGGTGGAGAGGAAATTGATCTTTACAATTGGAAGCTTTTAGTTTGCCTTTGGTGTCTGACACGGCTTCTTGTGTGACTGGGGAAAAATGGAATGGCTTGCTGACATTGAGGCTGGAGACTCCTCTACCAGGGTGGGTGGAGTTTTGTTAGCTAAGGTTTGTCTTTTGTTGACAATTTTCTTTTGTAGAAGAAGTATTTTAGATGCTAGTGCATCTTGTATTGTGGTGCACCATGTTTTGCTAGCATTGATAGGTGAGTTGTCTTGACAAGGGTTCTCTAGTTCTCTGAGTATGGTAAACAGTTCCTTGGAGTTGGAGGTGGCATTGCTAATGCGTAGATTGAATGTATCTGCTTTATGGGATATTATGGCTGATTTGTATATTTTGTTATCTTCATTGAAGGCCTTAGCTGAGTTAGAAGTATTGTTTTTTTATGGATGTGCTCTAGGGATCTTTTTGAGCATCTCAAAGCAACTAGTTCCTCATTGAACCAGAAGCTTGTATGTTTGTCGGTCCTGCAAGTTTTAGTTTTGATGGGAGCTAATGCGTCTATGGTGGCTAAGAGGCATTGTTTGTAGCAGTATGCCAGGTAGTTAGGGTCCTTGCTCTTTAACGTGGAAGAAGCTAGTGCTTTGATCAGAGCAGGAGAGAGGTTCTCAGCTGTGAGTTTTTTGATGTTTCTAGTTTCGTAGGTAACAAGTTTTTGAGTCAAGGCGAGGTCTGGGGTTCCATTCTTTATGGAGAAGTTGATGATGTGGTCGGACCAGTTGGTAGGTAGGACCGAGTCAATGGATACTTGTGAGTTGAGGGTGAGGATCCAGTGATGTATTATGCATTTGTTGTGGGTAGAGAAGTTCATGTCTTGCATGACAGCAAGGAATGCAGTGGATACGTGGTCATGGGGGTCATTATAACCTAGGTTTAAATCTCTGAGGATGATACATTTGGTGTTTGGTTTAATGTAAGGGGTGAGTAATAGTGGGATATCTTTATCAAGGTTAGAATTTTAATGGGTGATCTGTAGATGACCAAGAAGTTGGTGGTAGTTTTGGTGTTAGATGTGAATCTGGCTAGGAGAAGTTCGTAGCCTTGTGTTTCTTCAATGGGGCATGCCCTGATTTGCAGTGTAGATTTGGCTATTATGGCAACTCCACCTCCCTGGGTGTTGGCTCTGTCTGTCCTAAGGATGATAAAGCCTGGAGGGATGGCGAGTGCTAGCAGAAAGCCTGAAGCTAGGTGTAGCCATGTTTCTGTTACCACTAGGATGCCTAGTTGTTGGACTGTGATGAGGTCATGAATTTCTATAGCATGAGCTCCTAGAGCTGCATGGACATACAGTCCCAATGTCTATCACTAGAACAAAAATTGTTCTCCCTTTGCCATATTTAATTCTCAGCACTCTTTGCCACTAATAATTCTGACCACATCAAGCCACCCAATGAGGCTGTCCCACTGTGGATGCATTCATTCCTCTGTTTTTGTGAACGCATTTCTTCTTTTTAGAATAACACCTCTTACATCTGCGTGTCACTATTTTTTCCATGTTTGCATATTGCGGACTCTGCATGTGGGCTCACTTACTTGCCCTCTGCAGTAAACCTGTTTTGCACCTTTACTAAGCTGCTATACCTGCTGCACTCCCAGTGCTCATGCCTGATATAATGTCTGATCTAATGTCTGATCCTGGGCCCTTCCTTGATTTGTAAGCTACATACTAGGGGGTGTGCTGTCCCCCCTCTTGAGAATTGCCCATTTCTGCACAAATCCTTGGATTTTACACATGCGTGCAAGGTGCTCTGACATACCGTATGTCCAACAGAGGTCTCCTAATGTGCCCTCTTGCTTGTTTTGACTATTCTTCTGAGGGCTTTGAAACCCACCTGGGTTACTCTGGGAATTTCCCTGATTATTCTGAAAGCCTCTATCTCGGGAGCCTTCCCTTCTCCGTGGTACAAATCCATTATTACCTTGCTCAAACTCCCTTTGGTTATTCTCCTGCGGCATGCCTGCTGTTTGCCGTGAATCCGATACTCCCCCACTAGTCAACATCGCCTCTTCTTGGCGTATTTTGACTATTTTTTCTGCACTAATTTCACCTTTGCACCTTTTATAGCAACTTTTTTCTTTCAATTTTTCTCTTGCAGTAATCTGTAAAAATGCACGATGGTCAGCTGAATCTCTGACCACGGCTTTGCTTCCAGGCCCACTAATTTCTTAAGCTGCTTCTGCACGGGTTCTGACAGCCTTTGGCATTTTTATAGCTCCCACATCTCATGAGATCCGGATACAGCACTCTTAAGGGATTTTCAGACTGCCACCCTGCAATTGTTTAAACTGTGTTCCATCATGAGCGGTGCTCAACGCGTTAATACTCAAATATCCTTCCCTTGACCAAATGTCATCAGCCCTTTACCCAAGAATAGCAGCCAGAAGACCTTTAATGTCTCCTGTAGCTAATGTGTCTCTTCTTGCTATTTTTTCTAGTTCATTTATCCATTTCCCAGCACCAGAATTATACTCTAAAGTTTACATCTTAAATGGTCCTTATCCATCTATAGCCAGTGTATATGCTGTGATCCTAGCTCCTCCTTTCTTATAACAAAGGAAGTTGTGAAATCTCAAACTCACATTCATCTCATCTCCTATCATCTATCTGCTCATAACAGGGACAATGGCTCTGCAACGCCTTCTTCCTTGCTGCAACCTTAGCCTTTTCACATATGGTGGCAAATCCCCCCTCTTGACCATGGGACTGCTCATATGCGTCGATTTAGTTGCGTCAATGATCTAACGTCCTCTATTTTTGTTGGTCTGGGTGTGACCGTCCCATTTCTTTGTCTGTTTAAAAACACCCCTCCACTTGGGATCATATATACTATCACCCTGTTTCTTGCAAAAGATTCTCCCTGTCTTGATCTGACATATTTTTGTCCCCAACTAATCTCACGCTTGCTGTTGTAGTCTTTACTTTAAATCAACCGGTCCATAGACAAGGCTCTATGCCTATGTACACTGGGCATTCTGTCACATCTGCATGGTGCAAACTGTTGTTTACAGAAGCCTGCTTAACACTTAATTATTTGCCCACAATGTACGCACTGAGTGCAACATTCCCAACTTTCTTTATCACTAGCCAATTTTAACTTTGGCAGACTTTTCCTCAAGGCCGCCCAGAGTGTGCGATACTGCTGCATTCCTCTCTGCGATCTCAACAGCACTCCTTTGTGTTCCCAAAATGCTTTCATATCTACTTCAAACAGTCTTTGCTAACAACTGCAGTAAAATATAATTGCTGTTCTTCATTCTTGCTTGCGTACTGCAAGAATCTCAGTATTTCTAAATATAAATACACACATCTCTGCCCTTCCAAAAAGGACAAGCTGTTCTCTATGTCAGCTATCATTTTAAGTTGAAAAAAAATCTGTGTATTCATGGGTGTGTGCTTGCAAGTGTGCGTGCGCGTTCTTAAGTGCATTGTCCATGGTGCACAGATTACTTACACTTCCATAAAATCATGTGTACCTTTGTATATGTGTATATGTGTCGCCCAGAATGTGCGATACTTCTGCATTCCTCTCTGCGATCTCAACAGCACTCCTTTGTGTTCCCAAAATGCTTTCATATCTACTTCAAACAGTCTTTGCTAACGACTGCAGTAAAATATAATTGCTGTTCTTCATTCTCGCTTGCGTACTGCAAGAATCTCAGTATTTCTAAATATAAATACACACATCTCTGCCCTTCCAAAAAGGACAAGTTGTTCTCTATGTCAGCTATCATTTTAAGTTGAAAATAAATCTGTGTATTCATGGGTGTGTGCTTGCAAGTGTGCGTGCGCATTCTTAAATGCATTGTCCATGGTGCACAGAATACTTACACTTCCATAAAATCATGTGTACCTTTTGTATGTGTGTGTGTGTGTGTGCGTGTGTGTGTGTGTGTGTGTGTGTGTGTTCATTCGTATGTCAGTGCATCTTCATGGATGCCTGCATATGTAGGTACAACTTGCTTCAATGCTTTACCGCTTCTTTTAAACTGCATTTAATATTTTTCCAAATTTGTCATTTTAGCTCAAAAATGTCTGTCAAATAATGTTTTTTTCCCATTTATTTCTGTCATTTCCCATAACTTATTTACTGTGCCTGGTCCAACCACTGTCCACATTGGTCTGCTTTTAGCCATATTTTGCACACAAAAACACATTTCGAATCTCAGCTACACTCCTCTCAACTTGTGTGATTCTGGACAAATCTCTTTTCCACTTTTTGTCTCCAAATGTCCTCAAAATCCTCAGACATAATATATATAGCACTGGGAACATCGCTCCCTTGCTTGACACCTGTCTACTGTGCAAATGTATTAGCGCACATTTATAGATTTTCATATATTTTGCACTTCATGCTTATCATTGCATGGCAATATTTCCCTTACTGTCAACTCCCGGCCATGGCACAAAATAAAAATCCATTTTATTTAAAAGAATAACATGCCTCCTTATCTTCTTATTTATACTGCAATTTGTCACACATAAAACCAAATAGCTCATGGGCATTTCTCAAAAATGCACCCATCAGAAAACATTAATTGCCAGCTAGCTCAACATAACCCATGCACTGCCCTCACAATGAGACACAGTTCATCCAAAAAGTGTTCAAACAACATGAGACTTCCATCATTATTTCACCACATAATTAGTCATTCTTTTATAATTCAAAAACAGCTTCTGTAATTCTTAAACACTGTGTCACACACAGTCTGAATCACATTCCATTCACGAGACTGTTCGCTGCAAACATAGATTATCTCATCTAACTGCGTAGATTGTCTTTTTAATCCCGTAAAGCAAACACTATACATTCTCCAGCAGTGCGCAGCTATCTTGCCAATCTGCCAAACTATGCACATACAAAAGAAATCTATTTTTTTATCTCTACACATGAGCCCTGTATATATGTCAACTCTGTTATTTTAAGCAAGAAAGGAATGCTCTAGCACAATTACAGCCCCCTGCTTGGTAGCTACGAAGTATGGAGAAAAATACAATTTTTCAAATCTTTGTCGAGTCTTATCTACTCCCGGTTTCTAACAAAGCTAGTGTGAATTTTTGTTGTGTGGGGTTAATTAAGCAACTCAGCTGGTCTATTTTTGGGAAATACAAGAATTAACCCTGTATTTACTGGATTTTAGTTTTTACAAGGGTTCAGAGGAGACCACTTTTTTCAAGCCTTTTCTACTTTCTCTCACTAAATATTGCATTTGCCATACTTTTGAACAACGCACACCTGTGTACTTTAATCCATAGCTCATATTATATCTTATTTTCACCATAATTGACTACTTTAATTTCTGGCTTGAGGCCAATTTTTCGAACTCTATAAAAAAATGCATTTTCTCACTTCCATAATATAAATAACTGTACAGTGCACACATATAACGCATAATACAACACATGAATACAATTTTGACAAACATAACAGACTGGCCGGGCCACAGAAATCATAGCCTATGTTCCTCCAGTCTCTCTGCCACTAATAAATATACCGATTGGGATGTAAGTCGTTCTCTTTGAAACCATCTTTAAACGAGTTTCGTAGCCTACATCATCCGCAAATGTGACCTTAGAAACGACTTCTTCTGTTACGTTCTTTAAAATGCAGGCAACTGTGCGTACTCTTTATTGCGGCTCCTCCTCACGATACTTCTTAATTGCTTGGCCTCTCCTCAAGTCAATTTCTCAATAACTCAATTGCTTGGCCTCTCCTCAAGTCAATTGCACAATGTTCAACACTCATTGTTTCTCAAGTTACTTTGACCCCAATCCTATTTACTTTTAACCTACTATATTACACCAAAAAAACATTGATTTTCCCCCCAAAATATTCTAAGGGGGTTCCCCACAAGTGGTTACGTTTCTTTCTGAAAGATGTTAAAACAATAACTCAAAAATAATTTTTCTAAGAGGGGTCTCCCATAAGTGTTTTCAAAGTTGTTTCCTAAAAAAATCTTTTAAAAAGGATCAAGAATCATTTTTCTAAAATGGGTCTCCCAAAAGTGGGTAAATAATTAATTAAATACATTTTCTTGAAGACCCCTGAAAATAACCCAATTTAAATATTTTTAGAAGATTTCCAAAAAAGAACTTTTCTTGGATAACTGCAAAGAAAATAGTCCCCTTCACTCCCCAGATGCCAAGGCCCCCTCCCATGCCATCAGGTCTGTGAGTCCCTTCTCTTTAGTGATGTACGGGCAACTGCAGTTTGCCCCCATCTCTCTCTCTCTCTCTCTCTCTCTCTCTCTCTCTCTCCCTCTCTTAGGTCCCATGGCATGTTACCTGTTCTTCCAGGTTCATTTTGCCTTGAATAAATATCATCTTAAAACTCCAGGCAGCTGGCTCGCCATGTGTAAATGATGGTCCCACACCAAGCATTGGCATCTCTGGGTCAGGAAGGCACTCTGAAGCACATCAGGAGACTGAAGCAGGATTTTCAAAGTCATCAAGTTTATTTTCTTCCAGCAGGCAGGACACCTCATAAAGCACCAAAGACATCTCTGCAACTCTCCTAACAATTCTGAGCTTTTCCACTCTTATACACACTCTAGGAAGGTGAGGTGATGGCCTGATCAAAGTTCAACCCCCTTCCTACCTGTGATTTGTTGGCCTATAATGACTTGATCAATGTACAACCCCTCTTCCTACTTGTAATTAGTTGGCCTTTCTGCCACTCAGAACTAGTCTCAACAGGTTTTACCTAGCTCATCCTTCATCAATGGACTCTGTACGAACTTTTATTTAAAAAAAAGTTATCCATTGATCTCATCATGACTTAGCAGAAAAGCCACCATCTTAGAAAAAATCTACCATTTTAGAAATTGCCTGACCATGCCTGGCTTATCACAAAATGGTAGATTGCCCTATTCCTGGTCAAAATTTGATACCTGCTCCGATTCGAATCTAGTTTTTCAGTAAACTAAGTATATACTACTTAACAAACCCTCTATAACACAAGACATTCTTGACCCCATAAAATAGATTGTCCTTCAAAGCTCTTTTCTGCAAAGCACTATATTTCTGACATTTAAAGTAATTGATCAACCCATTAAGTAATCAACATTTGGTTTGAGGTGGAGGGGGTCTATCTCCACTACATTCAGTTTGAAGGGGGGGTATAACCAGCTCCTGTACACTCTCTTTCTGTACTGCTACACTATAGTCCGGGAAAAAGCGCACAATGTTGTATACCATCTTCAATTCTTATTTCTCGTGGGCTGCTCGTACAACCAGATCCCTGTCACAGTAATTCATCAGGCTGGCTATTATAGGTCTCGGATAGCTTCCCAGCTTGGTTTTTTCAGTTAATGCCCTTTGCGCCCGTTCTATCATGTAGAGTGGGGACCACCCAGGATTTCCTAGAAGTTCTTGTAGCAGTACTTCCACTGCATTCTCCATGTTACCTGTGAGTGCTTCTTCCGGCCCCCCAATACTATGCACATTATTGCTCAGTGATCTCGATTCTAGGTCCTCACACTTGGCTTTCACATAGCTCATATCTTTAGGTTGGGCTGTCACAGTGTCCTGCAGTGGTCCTCTGTACTGCTAATGCGGGTCTTGTTCCCTCTTATGTGTTGGGTCGCTTTTTCAATTGGGCGCAGATTGACGTAACGTTAATCATTAAACTGTCTAACTTGTGATTTATTGCAGTGAAGGCCTGTTGCATTGAGTCCATCACGCCCTGCAGGTCGATAGGGCTGGGGCTTGGGCTGTCTCCACTAGCTGCTGCCCAATAGATGCTTCTTCAGCCATTTCTGTAGGTTTTGGGGTAGGTTTGTTCAGCTTATCGATTGTGCCACCTTTCTTCTGGCCCGCGCCCTTCGTCATAACTCCTCCTATTTGCTTTTTTGATGTCTTTATGTACCGAGTGTATAGAAATGTGGTGTACTCACAGATTATGCCTTTGACTGGCTAAGGGACCCCTTCTCTGGTCCAGTGTAGACTTGTGTTCACTGTGTGGGCCGGGCAACTTGCCTAGAGAAGGATATTTACTGCCCGATGTTAGGCCGATGCTATGATCAACCACTCTCAGGCTCTGATTCAGCCAGTTGCTAGTGTGACTGATGCGCTGTTGCGCCCCGGGTCCACATGGTAAAATCCGCCTGATTGAGTTGCGCCCCAGCCAGGGACAGGTAGTATACTGCACTCCTGTTAATGCGGTCCACTCCACATGTGATCGGGCCCGTGAAAATGGGCTCATGTAAAGAGAAAAGGGGCCGGTCACCAGGTAGTGTAACACGCTGCTGGTGAGGTTTGCAAACATATCTGAGGGTGGCCCGCCCCGGGATTTAGCACTTACTTCGTGCCATTGTCAACGTTACTGTAGGTGGTGATCTGCAGGTTCATCCTACCAGATAGTCACAGTAGTTGTCCTTCAACGCATCTCTGCTTGATCTCCTTTTGTAGATGCACAGCTTTGTTGTTTTCCGGCGTCCCGTATAACGGCAGGGCGGAGCTTCAGCAGAGGCCTTGCTTCCGGTCTCGGATACTCAGGCGGTTCTAGTTGACAGTGCTGATCTCGACACTGACCGCGCTGTTTACTTCAAAGTTAACACCAAGTGTGCACCCACTGTTTATTTGATGGAGCATACCTTTACAGCGCCAATAAACCACGCATGCCGCACAAGGATACAAGTGATTCCCTCATTAAATGCAAACTTACGTGGGGTCGGCCATCTTGGCTTTTGCCACGCAACAGTGCCCCCTTGGTCTTACCCATGTCAATAGCTAGGATGTTCTGTTTGGCGTATTGCGACAGTATCTTACATTTATTTTTCACAACTCTTATTGTGCGGTCCAACAAAACAAGGTAGTCAGTGTACAGTAAGCTGGCTATATGCTTAGAGCAGATCTTGACTGGGCATCCCTCCCCCTCCAATAGCTTAGCAGGCAAGTCAACCAGATAAAAACAGAACAGTAGGGGTGCATCCTTGTGTGAAACCCCTCTTTACTTCCACTGGGTTAGTCAAAAGGCCCATACTGTTCAGACGTACCTGCACACTGTTCCCAGTATGGTGTTGAACCAGTATGTGCAGTAGCTATTCTGGACAGCCCCAGGTACGCAGCTTTATCCAAAACCGTGCCCGGTTGATGGTGTCGAAGGCCACACTGAAGTCCATCCAGACCAAGTATAGTGCATGGTTGTCCTTTATTGCTGCTTCACTGACAACTATGTCAAGCATCCTAAAAGTATGTGTTGTTGTGGAGCCTGGACGAAAACCGGCTTGTGTGTTGTCCAGGACATTATTTTCTTTAGCCCAGCCCTGTAGGGCTTGGAGCACAAAACCAGAGAACAATTTATCTAACAGAGATATTAATCTGTAGTTCTCTGAACTCTCTCTATCACTTTTATTATGAATTGGCAAAAGTGTTGCCTTCAGTCATGTTCCTGGAACTATGCCTTCTGAGCACACCTTCACAAATAACATTTTCAGGACCACTGCTCATGCGCTAGGGTTATCTTTTAGCACAGCGTTCAACAACCTGTTGAGGCCAGTGTGTGGGAGGCCTTCAAATTCATCATTGCAGTATGTATGTCATCTAAATCTGGGGCTATTGGCAATCTCCCCGCCATACCTGTCTTTACTTTTTGATCTGACTTCATGCCAAATTATTCCCTTGTGAACTCAGCCCACTTTCACTCTGGAATTGGATTAAGCATGTTGCCTCAAGTGTCTCCCTTTGCCTTTGCCAGCATTTGGCATATGGTTCGAGTTT
This sequence comes from Ambystoma mexicanum, assembly GCF_040938575.1. NCBI lineage: Eukaryota > Metazoa > Chordata > Amphibia > Caudata > Ambystomatidae > Ambystoma > Ambystoma mexicanum. The sequence continues at coordinate 340,466,170 of NC_090935.1, read as the reverse complement.
TACCTCTACAGAGTGCCACAAACATATGCTGCCACCAGGTATTTAAGGCTGAGAGCCTTCTCCTTTTCAGCTAGCTCTTATATTCCCTTTTTATTTTCCTTATTTTGGCATCTAAGATCGGGATCGGCTGTACCGCTTCTCTTTCTTACCTCAACATTCTATTCATCCTCCTTTTGGTGTCTGGAATTTCGATATCCAAGATCTTATTGTCCTTTCCTTCATGTACTACTGCCTGGCTATCCCTCACCGACCCTGTTTCCCTCACCGACAATTTTTCAGGCCATGTACCAATTTGACTGACTGTCAGCCCCACCTAGCATTCCGTTTCCATTTCAATCTGTGTGTTAATGTATCTCGATGCCCTGGATATGTTCTTAGATGACCAACTAATCCTATTTATTTCTCCTGTGGTTAATCTCCAACTCGTCCACTCCCCCCATCAACCTTGGACACATTTTTAGGGCTATGGAAAGTATCAGCATGTGATGGTCACTAAACTGTGTTTCTCTGGCTTCCAGTCCGTTCACTCTTTCAGAGCAGGTATTGCTGCCAAAGAAAGAAGTAGTCCAGTGTTGATTGTTTCTTACCCATGGACCAGGTACCTTGCCACAGGATATCTCCCGGGTCCGCCCGTTGCACATCAACATGTCCGACTCCTTCAGCATATCTATCCATAGGTTCCCTTTTTTGTTTCCCCTTGGGATTTTAATTGTGCTAAGGTACTCAACACATTTGTATTTAAGGCTAGGTTCTCTGTCTCTACACCAGGTATTTAAATCCCCACCGAACAGGATGAATTCACAATACTCTTCAACAACCCAGGCGGAGCAAATTTGGTCGATATTCTCATGAATCTCATCCATATTTTCCCTATCAGGTGGTACATATATGTTAATTAGCAACAGAGCAATTTCTTCTTGCACCCCTTGCACCACCGCCTCAAAAGCCAGAATGTTTTGTGTGCTCATAATCATGTTTACATTCTTCAGAGGGACCTCTTGCTCAATGCCTATAATAAGACCGCCAAGTGGGAATCCTCTAGGACCCTTCGTCACCTCCTGCTGAAATAGTGTGAAACCCTCTATGTGGATCTTGGCTGTAAGCCACATTTCTTGGAGGTAAGCCACATCAAAGTCATTAAGTAGAGAAAGAGAACCATTATCATCCAGTAAATGTGCGTGCCCCCTGGTGTTCCAACTGACTATCTTCATAATTCTCTGCGGTACAACTAATTTCTGCAAGAGGAACTTTCTGAACCAAGCCCATTGTTAAGATTGGGTGAGGGCGTTAAATAAGCACTCCGGAGCCTTGTTTAGTTTAGAGAACTTTAGTGGGTTCATGGGAACAAAGGTAAGTACATTAGGAATAACACCGGATAAGTTCATGGGGTAGAAGCACCCATCGGTCCCCTTCTGCCCAGATCACTTTCCAACTGCCAGAGAGAGAACACTTGGTACTCATACAATCACATTCTAAATAGAATACACCACACCACACATTCCAAACTAAACCTCACACATACATAGGGAATGGTAACAGAATAAGGATAGGCTAGAACACAACACATCTCCCCCTTTTCATAACAACACAACAAAAGAGAAGAGTGGGGGAAAAAGTAAATGAACACATAAATCTCAAAACTGTTCTTCCAAAATCCATCCTGCGAACCACAGAAGTAAAATGCTATTCCCCACTCAAAACCACCAAATAGCTAGAAATAGCTAATACAGTGCAAAACACTCACCAGAATCATAACAGGCCTTTATTATGGAACTCAACTTCAAGGGAACCAGCCCACAATCTCATGCACAACCATTACTCCCTGCTACAGAACAATATCCCTACATCATCATTCACTTGCAACAAGTTGTGCTAACCAATTTACAGGGATAACCCCACTATCTGCCTAAAGCATAATATCTCAACTCCACTATGGGCGTCCACAAAATACCCTCTAGAGAAACAAATGCTCACAACTGAGCATATTCCAATATCCACCACTCCAGGCACCATGCCTGAGCTACTGAATGCTCACTATTGAGCATACTATGTTCACCACAGAGCAACAAAACACGCAATACTATTCCACCACTCCACCACTGCAGGCACCATGCCTGAGCTAATAAATGTTCACCATTGAGCATCACATGCTCACCATAGAGCAACTAAACTCCACTCCAGGCACATGCCTGAGCTACTAAATGCTCACCATTGAGCATCCCATGCTCACCATAGAGCAACTAATAACCTCACTCCACCACTCCAGGCACCATGCCTGAGCTAATAAATGCTCACCATTGAGCATTCCATGCTCACCACCGAGCCACTAAGATTCACACAACTGCACCGCTCCAGGCACCATGCCTTAGCTACTAAATGCTCACAATTGAGCATCCCATGCGCACCACAGAGCAACCCAAAACTCACTCTACTCCACCACTCCAGGCACCATGCCTGAGCTGCGGCAACTGAGACAATATCTCAGCAAAAGCATTGATGCAATTACACAAAATTGTCAAGTTGGTGCCACTAAAATGCACCACCGAAAATGCACCACTAACTGAGACCCCCTCTCAACCAAAAGCATTGATGCCAACCTACACCAATATGTTAAGTGGGTGCAACTAATAATGCACCCTTGGCACAACAAAAAAAATGTCCAGAAACAATAAGCACAACTGAGACCCCTCTCAGCAATAACGTTGGCGCCATTGGTAGCACCACAAGATGATCTCTATGAAGAAATTCAAATCCAATCAGCAAAAAGTCACCACTCACATTTTCTCAAGCTCTCCATCCTCACCAACATGTATTCATCCACACAAATAAAACAGCAAATTGAGTTTAAACATGGACAACTTGAACAAATAATAACATCTCCCGGAACAAATGTCCATAGATTAAATCGCAGAGCTGAACTTAAATGTACCTGTGAAAGAAAACAAGATTAGAGAATTTTATGCTATCAATAATACAAGATGATAAATCATAACGCCATACAAGCAACATTTCACTCTTCCAATGTAGTGACAACCCACATCATTCACCATGTATCATATCATCCATATGGTCTCCAATACGAAACTCCTATTTTTCCCAGCAACTACCCATAAGAACAAATTGAACTTCAAACATGGTAAAAAATTGAATAGATTACACCGGAGTAAAGTCCCATAGAATGAAACCCGCAGAGCTCCTAAAGATAATCCTGTGGAAAAGTGAAACATTCATTATGGCTTCAACACCAACTATCGCTTGACCACAATAGAGTTATCAATAGCTAAAAATATAGAGGGACTACCTAAACTGCAAGACATGTAAGCCTTATCATGTGAATTGCATGTGCAATGGCCGCATTAACGCGCCGGCCATAACATTAAAGCCCCGGTTCTTATATAATAACGATGAACCGAACGGTGTGACAACACTACCATAAAAAAAATCGACTTTCACCTCTGTGTTGTAATACAATACTGCAAAAAAAAAAAAAAAAGAAAAAACGCAATGACAGTACCTAGTGTTTCCAAAACGGCGTTAGTCACACAAGTAGAACATTGAAAACAACAGGTCCACATTGTCAGCTTGCACATTTCATAAAATTGCATGTATATTATCTTATTAACATCTGTAGTAGAACTTTGGTTGTCACATATAAAAAAATGTACTATGCGACAAAAAAATGTTTTCCACATTGTCACATATATTAGAAATAGGATTGTATGCTGTGCCCATTCCGCAGTGTTTCACTTTCCCTATACTGCACACACAAAAAAACCAGTACCTCATGCCTCCCCCACGGCATCAGCCGAAATTATACCCAGCACAAGGAAAACAAACACTTCCACGTTGACGGAATTCTCCCCTGACCCGCATCACGAAATTGTCTTTCATTTACTGAAATGGAACGAGGTTTCAGATGCCGATGGCCCTCTCACACCTCGCAGTTCAAGGACTTGCCGTCTGAAAATGGACATCTTGCAGCATTATCATCCTCATTGGCGCCGTTGCATTACTGTCCTCGTTTCAAACCACCACATGTTAAATGCAACACTTTGCCGTTGTACTACATTTAATTTTACTTACATCTGACATGCACATGCACGTTCATGCACGTTGGAGGGTCCTTTATTCTTAACTCCCTCAATGCTTTCTGGTGTCGCTGGCCTCGAATGCAGAACTTTGCCTTGTGTTCCTCAGCAACAATAACCAATACCTCCTGTGACCAAATGACGTCACCACAATGAAGGGCGACGGGGCTACAGGCAGAGCTCTCCACAGTAACTGCCACCTGCAGCACGATGGCAGGGACCCCTGTCAGAGGCGACAGACAACTCTCTCCCCACCAAGATGCGGCACACAACCAAATGAGGCAACGTTGAAGGTACTAAGACGATGTCGCCAGCTGCGCAGCATGTGCCTTTATACTCCATTCAGTGTCAATCACCATTATGCAGCCGCTCCGAAAGTTTGCTATTCAAGAATGACGGCCCGTGTATAATACAGTGACCCTTCCCCCGGCCCTTAGGCGCTGTCATAGTTCACCACTTCACAGTCCCAAAGTCAATTTAATGCGAACACAGACCTTGCAGGCACATAAGAGGTTGCCTCTTTGAAAGCAGGCAACGGGCGCGCTTACCTTGGGGCCGGGGGGTGGGGCCGGTGGGTGCCTCTGTAATTCCTCCTTTCTCCTGGTGGGTATCTTCCTTGCCACCTTTTGTTTCCTGGTACCAGTCCTCGTTCGTACTGCTTATTTCCCTGTTCCTCTTCTGTTGATGCTCCACTCAGTTTCCAATAATCCTCGTCGCCATTGTTAAGATTGGGTGAGGGCGTTAAATAAGCACTCCGGAGCCTTGTTTAGTTTAGATAACTTTAGTGGGTTAGTGGCAACAAAGGTAAGTACATTAGGAATAACACCGGATAAGTTCATGGGGTAGAAGCACCCACCGGTCCCCCTCTGCCCAGATCACTTTCCAACTGCCATAGAGAGAACACTTGGTACTCATACAATCACATTCTAAATAGAATACACCACACCACACATTCCAAACTAAACCTCACACAAGCATAGGGAATGGTAACAGAATAAGGATAGGCTAGAACACAACACCCATCCCATGTCATCGTCCAGTAATACCTCCTTGCTCACCACCCTCTTGTTTGAGGCTAGTGCCTCGGATACAGTGTAAGGCACAGATTGCGGGTTGTGGCTCCGGATCAGCGATATCACTTTGGCCGAACCACACTGGACTCTCACAAAGTTTTGTTTGTTAATTTTCACTGGCTGGACAAAACTGAAGTCCACGGATGACAGCACTCTTAGTGCCGGTATGCTCGTACACACTTTGAGCAAATCTGACCTGTTTGTTTGGTTTCCTGTGAATGTCAAAGGCCCCATACCCAAGATAAAAATTCTGGTCTCCTTCACAGGGCTATTTGGGGCCGGGGTTGGGCCATGTGCAGGGCTTGATGGCTCCGATAAGACCACTGACCCATCTTCTAGACCCAGTAGGTTGTGTGCCTCAAGCAGCTGTGACACCTCCCACTGGACAGCTGGTATTGATTTGTTAGTGCCAGGCCGTTTTGTTTGTGGCTCCTCGTTTAGCAACCAGCTGGTCAATGTGCCCGGGGGCTTTGGTCTGCCCATCCTTTTCTTTGTAGACTTCCTCTGGTTTCCCTTAGTTTGGATTTACTCTAGTATCAGGGATGTAGAGTTAATATGATATGTTAGTTTCTTTATATAGCACCTATACACAATGGGCCTCATTGCGAGATTCGCAGCAATGGAAAAACGATGCCGGTACCGTACACCGCTCTGGCCTGTTACGAGTCGACAACCCGGTTTCAACACCAGTGCTGAGACCATGCTCCCCATACCGGCATGAGCACGGGCACGCGGCCCTTCGGGCCGGCAATACTGGGATGCTGCCAACAGGAGGACATCACAAGTCACACGGACATGCAACTACCGGCATCACGAAGGCGGTAATGAGGGATACTGGGATGCCGGCATCATCGGCATCGCGAATCATCCACTAACAGCAATGTGCAGTGTACCCAACTATCAGCACAGGTGGAGGCAATGGAATCTGGACCAGCACAAAAGGAGCACACACACACACAACACCCCTTTCCACACCAAAATGTTCCCACATGCAGTTGCGATATTGGGGCTGGAGGACATGCTTGCATTGCTACATCATGAGCAACAACAGCAACAGGCATTACAGAGGAGGCACAGGAGGAGAATGAAGGTGAGACAGGCCCAGCAAGTCCCACCAGTGCAGCCAGTGGTACCACGCAGGCAGCCTCCAATCCCCCGCATCAGAGCCAGTCCATTCAACCTAACCCCTGAGCAGATCCACACCCTGTACCGCCTGGACCGGGACACCATCACCACCATTGTGGACATGATACATGATGACATTGGGCCTCATTACGAGTCTGGCGGAAACCGCAGCGGTAAAACCGCCTGGTTACCGCCGGACTCGTATTACCATTCCGCCTCCGTGATTCCCGGAATTACCGGGGCATTACAACCCCGGTTTTCCAGGAATCACGGAGGCGGAATGGTGTTAATCCCCATTCCCATCGAGTCCTATGGGACTCGATGGGAATGGGGATCATGGAAACACCGGCAGCATCTCGTAATGCTGCTGGTGTTTCCTCCGCCACCTGCAGGCGGGCAGTGTTAAACCCGCTAGGTCAGACCTGGCGGGAACATCACCTCCCGCCTGCAGGAGTCGGGATCAGGCTCCACTTCTTGGCCACATGCACCTACCAGCACAGAGTCGGTCAGATGCATGGCATATCAGCACCTTTTTTTCATGCATGCTGAACCAAGTGCTGGATGCCCTCCTAAAGCACTCAAGCAACTACATATCCCCATCACGGACTGCCCAGGAGATCTTTGACACTAAAATTGGCTCCCATGCACAGGCAGGCATGCCAAACTGTATCGGTGCCCTTGACTGCACCCATGTGGAATTGGTGGTCCCACATGCCATGGAGGTGGTGTGCTGCAATCGTAAGCTATACCACTCTGTCAATGTGCAGATGGTATGTGACTCCAGCAAGTTCATCACACATTGTTTTGCCCGATATCCCGGATCAACTCATGATTCAATGGTCCTGTGGAACTCCACGCTACCATGCTACATGGAGCAACATGCTGGACGATGTGCCTGGCTGCTTGGTAAGTTGCATGACAGGCACATGGCAGTGTAATGGGGGGGATGCACACACCACCCGGGTGTGATTGGTGTGGTGACTGGACAATGCCCATACTGCAAAACATTGTGCCCCAAAGCATCCCAAACTGAACATGACACCGAAACCTCATAGTAATGATGGAAGCTGCACACCAATGACAATATGCCTGACTTGAAACCAGCCCACATCCCACAACATGTCCACTGCACATCATCAGACCTTACACTCTGTAAAACAATGCATCAACATGCTGTGAGTATGCACAATGTAAATGACCGCAGCAAAACACAACACAGGACATGCATACATGAGTGCGCACAAATCCATCGCACCAAGGGAATACACTGCTTGTCACTGGCCCACCAACACTGTAGTGCTGCATGTAACCATGGGAATAATGAGCACTGAATAATAAATCTTGATGAGACTTGTGCCACTGCTCCTAGTAAAAAAAACTTAGGAATCACTCCACATCACATAGATGATAGCAAATACAGCGGTAGGCATCCACAGTGCATGAACACCAGCAAGGAAGTGGATACCCTGCATCATCTGGATGAGGCAACCCACACCTGTAGACCATGGGACAGCACACATTGTTGCAAGTTAAAATGTGTGCATACATCCAGGCACATGTGCATGTGAACAACAAATATCTGCAGACATGTGAGTGATAAGCACAGGTGTCATGTTAGGAATGAACTCACACATACCTTATTTTTCACCCATGCAGGTGATGCTGGATATCCCTTGAAGCCGTGGCAACTCACACCTGTCTGGAACGTACAGAACAGGCACGAAGAGGACTACAATCAGGCACATACTCGTACCCTTGTGCTGATCTAGCAGCCCTTTGGCCTGTTAAAGGCCGGTTTTGCTGCCTTAGCAGGTCAGGGGAGGCACTCCTGTATGGGCATGTGAAAGTGGGCAAGATCATCATGGCATGTGCCATGCTGCACAACAGGTGCATCCGATGAACGTGCCTCTGCCACCTGACATTGAACAGCAACCACCAGGTGAGGATGAAGATGATGAAGAAGAAGGGGTTGCACATCATGCAGGTGGCGATGCACAGGAGGAACCTGTTGTGCAACAGTCTGGGATAGGCCACTATTTCTAAGCCACATGGATGCAGAGGGTGTCATGAATGTGGGACTCAGGGCACTGGGTGTGGTGGTACATGGACACTATGCACTGTAGACCAATAATGCACACATACACAATAAGCAAGTCCAGTCATATGATTGTTTTGTACACAACGGGTGTATTGAACAGGTAATATGAACAAAGTGCTTTGACCCTCCACCTCACACAAACCCCCTCCCCTCTCCCCCACAACTCCCCCACACACCTCCTCCCCCCACAACACCCCCACACAATCCCTTCCCCTCTCCCACAACTCCCCCACACACCCCCTACCCCTACAACTCCCCCACACACCCCCTCACCCTCCCCCCACAATTCCCCCACACATGGTGTGCAATGCTATGCTACATGGGTGTATAGTAGTCCGCACATGCAGGCTGCCCCTGCTACTTGTGTCCTCTGTCGGCCTCTGGGGACGGCATGTCGGAGCGCCGCATGGTGCGCAATGACTTACGCAGGGGGCTCATCTGCGTGGAGCTGGCCGATGACCGTGTGCCCGCATTCTCCACTGTCGGGGCAGGATGCTGAGCCTCCAAGGCATCGGGAATCCTGGCCGGGACCTGCCTCACTGCCGACAACTCCTCACATATGCGTAAGGTGCTAGACTCAATGGCCCCTTTCATCGCCGCAGTGTTCTCATGGGCCTCTTTCCTTGTCAGGTCCCCATCTGAAACATACTGTTTCATAAGCCCTGTCAGCTCCTGCTGCCGCCCCTCTATTTGTGTCATTCGCCACTCCCCGTCCCGGACCCCTGTGGAGGCGGATGGTACATCTGGCAAGGGGCCCAATTCAGGTGGGTCCTCTGTGAGGCTCCAGGCCTCTAGTACTGCCTCTCCTCCAGACCGGTTGAGCATGGTGCCATTAGGGGTGCTCATTGGGGTGTTCTGAGGTGTTTGGCCGGGGCTGGGTGTGCCTACAACTTCTGTAGACTGGTTGTCGTCCTCAGGGACACATACCTCGCCTTGGGACAGTTCTTCATTGCCACTCTGGGGCGCTGTGGTAGCTGCCTCCCCTACCGAGCTGTTTATAGCAGACAGGGCCCCATCTGCCACTGGCTCAAGTGCAGTGGATTCCACTGGTATAGGCACTGTAGGTATTGTGGCGGCCCTTTGCCACCGCCCCTGTGATTTGCCATCCTGTGTCGGCTTTGCCTTCGGTGGCTGATGTGGCTTGCCTGGGCCCTTAGACGTGAAAGGCCTTTTGCTGTCTTCCCTGCCCCTGGCCTCTTTGATGGAGTTGAGGCCTGTGCAGCTGAGTCCTGTGCATCGCTGTCGGAATCTGAGTCTGTGGGGGACCGAGAGAGGGACAGCATCAGTGATGGTTGTACATGCATCATGCATACATTGGTATTAGTGCAGTTGTACACATTTGATGATTTGCTGTCTTGGAGTTGTGACTTACAGGTTGCTTGCTGTATGGGTGTAACGCTCACCTGATTCCCGTAGAGGCGCCGGTCTTGACTGGGCGTATACCGTATCTTCAAAGGTGATGTGTAACACACGGCTGGCTCTTTGGGCTGACCTCTGTGCACTGTATGTCTGGCTCGAAGGGTAAGATGTCTGCAGATAGAAAATGTGGGATTAATGAACTGGGTTATTGAATGTCTCTCTCTTCTTCCCTTTCTCTTCTCCTGTAGAACCCCAAAGGTTAACGCTCTCACCTTAGGTAAGTGAACGCCGTGCTCTCCATCTGCCTCGAGGCAGGGTGCTGTAACCAGTTTCTTCACTGGATAAGGGGAGCAGGACTCTTGACTTCAGAGGACTGCTGTCCGTCGTTTACTGCACGAACGGTAAGTTTCGAGTAATTCTAATGTCTTTAAAGTCTTTAGCAATGATGTCTCTTGTTTCGCAGGGTTCCGGCGATGGCGGATGGCGGGCTGAAGTGAGTTGAAGATGGAGCCCGTGTGATGAATAGAAGCGCCTGGAAGCACGTATGTAAGCGCTTGTTGCCTGCTTCACGATGCGCTCTAACTGTCTTTTTATTTTGCAGGTACAAGTTCGGGGCGGCTGCAGGGTGCCGGAATACCCACTGGGTTAGATGTGGAAAGGAGTAATGGCACGTGAGTATTAAAGTTCCCCAATGTCTTTAAACGCACCTTGTTTTGTCTTTCAGATGCGGGATGCAGCGCCGAAGGCCTCCGGAGCGTGCGAAGAGTTGGTAAGCTTTTGTCTTTCAGATGCCGGAATGCAGTGCGAGGCGTTGGTGACAGCCGATGGACCAGGTAAGTGAAGAGCTGTCACTGAAGACCGTAATGCTAACCTGTTCTTTCTTGTCTTTATAGGTGTTGCTGAAGACTGGATTCAGAATGGTAAGCCTTTTTCCTTAGGCCCAGGATCAGATGCAGAAGACACGATGAGCGTTCTGCTGCTGAGGATGCAGAATAACGCAAAGCAAGATTCATCCATCGGGTGTGGTTTAAATAGCCTCCTGTAGTGCTTAGGTGTCTCCTTCCACCGCCACGCCTAGGTAAGAAAAGAGTTCCTGCTTTCCAGAAGAGTTCCAGTGTTCTGAATCTAGGGAGTGGCTCCTGCCCCACCCAACAGGAAAAGTAGTTCCAAACAGAAGAGGATCAAAGACTCAACTGGCAGGCAAGTAAGCAGCATGGTCTGCTGCAGGTAAGTCCACCCAAGCATTATGAGCCCGGCGCTTCCAGCGCTGGGACTGGGCATATTTATGAGCCTGGTGCCACTGGCACCAGGACTGGGTCCAAAAGGTCCCAATTGGGACTGATTGGCACTCGGAACCTGGGTTATGGATCTGCTTCCAAGGGAGTTGGGTAAGTCCTGGCCTTTTGGAAGCAGAGATCATGACAGTACCCCCCCTCAAGGCCCCTCCCAAACCGGGCTTCTCCGGGGGTTTTGGCTTGTCAGGAAATGTTCGGTGAAATCTTTTGATTAGGCGAGGAGCGTGGACATAATCAGCAGGTTCCCAGGATCTCTCTTGGGGGCCGTAGCCTTTCCAGTCAATTAGGTAGAATAGTTTAGATTTGAAGATCTTGGAGTCCAGAATGCTTTTGACTTCAAACTCGAGTTCTCCATCAACTAGGATAGGTTTTGGAGATTTGGTTAGTCTGGTTTGAGGTTGCACGGGTTTTAATAGAGAGACGTGGAAGACCGGATGTATCTTCATGTGCAGGGGCAAGTCCAACTTGACCGCTACTGGGTTTACTATGGTAGTGATGGAATAGGGACCAAGGTATCTTGGGTTGAATGTACGTGGCCCTTTTAGAGGTAGATATTTGGTGGATAACCAGACATGATCCCCTACTTGATATTGAGGGGCTTCCTTCCGATGTTGATCTGCTCCTTTCTTGTATTGTTCTTTAGCCCTTTTTAAGGTGAGAAACAGCTTCCTTAAAGGCTTGGGTGATTGTAGAATGCAGGTAGTCTACTGCTGGTGTTTCAAGATCTTGGAGGGGATCCAACTCCGAGGTTCGAGGGTGACTGCCGTACAAAAGAAAAAACAGGGTTTTCCCAGTTCCCGAATGGACAGAGTTATTGTAGGCATATTCGGCTATCCAAAGGATGTCTTTCCAAGTTTTTTCAGTTTGTTGCAGCATGCAGCGTAAATACTGTTCCAGAGTTTGATTGGTCCTCTCGGTTTGTCCGTCGGTCTGAGGGTGGTGACTGGTCGATAGTCTCACATCAATTTGAGCCGACCGACAGCAACTTCGCCAAACATGAGAAATAAATTGACTACCTCGATCCGAAATTAGAACCGAAGGAAAACCGTGCAGTCGGACGATGTTTTCGAGAAATTCTCGGGCCAGAGTTGCTGCTGTTGGCAAGCCTTTGAGCGGAATGAAATGCGCCATCTTGGAGAATAAGTCCACGATTACTAGAATCGTATTGTATCCGGAGCATGGAGGTAGATCGGTGATGAAGTCCATAGAAAGCGTATGCCAAGGGCGAGGTGGGATGTCAATAGGGCGTAAGAGGCCTGCTGGTCTTTCCTTTTGACTCTTGTTTTGGGCGCATACTCCACAGGACATTATAAAGTCTCTGATATCTTTTTTCCAAGACGGCCACCAGAAGTAGCGCTTGATCTTTTCTGAGGTCTTGGCCATACCGGGATGTCCTTCCATTAAAGAATCGTGATAACAAGAGATTACTTTTTGTCTGTACATCTGTGCTGGGTAGGTATAATCGTTCTTGGAAATACAATAAGTTGTCCTTTACTGCAAAGTCCTTTCCCTGCAGAAGCCAATTCTGTATGTCTGCTGGAGTTACAAGTTGCCTGGCTTTATCCTTAACTTCCTCTATGGATTCTGTGGCGATTACACCCAGAATTCTTTGTTCGGGAATGATTGGTACAGGTTTAGGGTTGATCAAGTGTTCTTCCACTCCCATCCGAGAAAGGGCATCAGCTTTACCGTTTTTTGTACCAGGTCGATAGGTAATTATGAAGTTAAACTCGGCAAAGAATAATGCCCAACGGAGTTGTCTAGAGGATTGGGCTTTTGAGGTTTTCAAATATTGCAGGTTTCGGTGATCCGTAATCACAGTAACGGTGTGTCGGGCCCCCAGCAGATAATGCCGCCAAGCCTTAAAGGCAGACTTGATAGCCAGAAGTTCCTTGTCAGTAATCGTGTAATTGATTTCAGGAGGCGAGAATTTGCGGGACCAAAATGCCACGGGATGCAACTGATTGGTTACCGGGTCCTTTTGTGATAGAACTGCCCCCATGGCAAGGCTTGAAGCATCAGTTTCCACGATGTAGGGGAGTTCGGGGCGAGGGTGTTTTAAGATTGGTGCAGAGATAAATTTAGTCTTCAAATCCTGGAAAGCTTGTTCCGCCTCGGTAGACCATTCAAAACGTTTGTTTTTCTTTAACAAGGCAGTGATGGGCTGGACTATTCGAGAGAATTCGGGGATAAACCTGCGGTAAAAGTTAGCGAAGCCTAACATGCTTTGCACACCTTTTACGGAGGATGGTGATGGCCATTTGAGAACTGCATCGACCTTCTTTGAATCCATACGCACTCCGCCCGGTGATAATATGAATCCCAAGAATTCAACTTCAGTCACGTTGAAAACACATTTTTCCAACTTAGCGAAAAGTTTGTGTTGACGCAATCTTTCGAGGACCATTTTCACGTGTTTCCGATGTTCAGATTCCGATGAAGAATAAACGAGGATGTCGTCAATGTAAACAACAACACACACATCTATGAGCTCTCTGAGGACATCGTTCATAAAATATTGAAAGGCGGCCGGGGCATTACAAAGTCCAAAGGGCATGACCTGATATTCAAATAGCCCATACTTGGTGCGGAAGGCCGTCTTCCATTCATCGCCCTCTTTTACTCGTACCAAGTGGTAAGCTCCTCTAAGATCCAGCTTTGTATATATGCATGCTTTTCTGAATTGGTCCAGGAGTTCAGGGATCAAAGGTAACGGATATCTATTCTTAACGGTGATCTGGTTCAGGGAGCGATAATCTATACAAGTTCTAAGGTCTCCTTCCTTTTTTGGAACGAAGAACAAAGCTGAAGAAGCAGGGGACTTGGAAGGACGAATAAACCCATTTGCCAGGTATTGATCCAGGTATTGTCGAAGGTGAAGGTTCTCAGGCTCGGTGAGGGCATAAATTCTACTACAAGGAGGAGTAGATCCAGGTATCAGGTCGATCTGGCAGTCATAAGACCTATGAGGAGGTAGAAAGTTAGCCTGATCCTTCCGGAAAACATCTTGGTATTCTAGGTATTCGGGAGGTAACTGGGGAGTCTCTGAAGAAATTGCTGCCAGTGCAACACCAGGTGGAGGGTGACAAGTAGAGACACATTCTGGAAACTGGACCGTTCTTGCTCGCCAATCGATCAGAGGATTGTGTTTCTCTAACCAAGGTATTCCTAGAATAATCTGAAACTGAGGGGCCTTGATCACATCGAACACGATCTTCTCATGGTGTCCATCTTGACTTACTAGCGTCACTTCTTGAGTGTTATGCGTTACTGGCCCGGAGGCTATCTCCGTACCATCCACCGTAGTAATGACGTCCTTTACAGCCTTGGGACAAAGAGTTAGATTCATCCTCAAAACCATTTCATGATCCACATAATTGCCGATGGCACCGCTGTCGACGTAAGCTTCAATTGCATGTAATCGATCCGGATTATCAGGGCTAATGAGGACCATAGGTATCACGAAATGCGAGGTCACAGAACTGGTTTTCACGCTCGGCAAGAGGACCTCTATTCTTGTCGGGCGAGGTCGTTTCCCTGCTCAGAGTTTGTAACTTTGGTAACTGCAGCTCCTACAGCCTTCTTGGCAGGTTTCACCGGACAGTCTTGAAGAAAGTGCCCTGAGTTTCCGCAATAGAGGCATAATTGCAACTGTTTTCTCCTTTCCCGCTCCTTTTGTGTTAGAGGACCTTTCAGACCCCCTATTTGCATGGGTTCCCCGGAGTCTACTCCTTTGGAAGGAGTTGGCGGTTTGGAAAATACTCGAGCATCAAACTTGGAATGATCGGCCTTCCTGTTCTGCAGTCTGTGATCTATTTGAACGACTAAGTCTATATAGTCCGAACAATCTTGTGGGGGATTCACTACTTGGGCTAAAACATCTTTGAGCTCTCCGCGTAGACCTCTATAAAACAGCGTAATCCTTTTGTCCTCAGGCCAGTGAGTTTCCACTACCAGTCTGTTGAAAGACGCAATATAAGCCAAAAGGTCTTGATTACCTTGTCGCAACGAAAGAAGCTCATTGTCCAAGGCCTGCCCCTGTGAATGTCGTGCGAACAGTTTTTCCATACTGAGCTGAAAAGCTTGAAAATCATGGAGGACCGGATCATCTTGATTTACTAGAGGGATCGACCAGTCTGCCGCATTGCCACTAAGGTACGAAAGCACGAAAGCTACTTTAGCTTGATCAGTTGGAAAGGCTGCTGGCCGGCATAAGAAATGCAACCGGCACTGATTGATAAATACTGCAAACCTCTTTGGGTCACCAGAAAATCGTTCGGGCGGAGCCAGAGGTACATTCCCAGGTAGGTTGATCTGCACTGGATTCATAGAGGATGTAGAAGGAAGATTTCCCCCAGATGCGGGTAACGGGGTCTGTCCGGCTTGTGACTGTAGCAATTGTCTAGCGAGGTCATCTGTTCGCTCCTTGGAAATAATCAGTTCCCTTCTTAGAGCGTTCGTTTCCTGACGGGCTGCATGCACTTCTGCCCTTAGTTCCCCAAGTAACTGGGCTAGCTGGTCGGTATCCGAGGTTTCCATAGCGCCTGGACGGGAGTTTTGTGGTAGGCTTTGCGTTCTGTAACGCTCACCTGATTCCCGTAGAGGCGCCGGTCTTGACTGGGTGTATACCGTATCTTCAAAGGTGATGTGTAACACACGGCTGGCTCTTTGGGCTGACCTCTGTGCACTGTATGTCTGGCTCGAAGGGTAAGATGTCTGCAGATAGAAAATGTGGCATTAATGAACTGGGTTATTGAATGTCTCTCTCTTCTTCCCTTTCTCTTCTCCTGTAGAACCCCAAAGGTTAACGCTCTCACCTTAGGTAAGTGAACGCCGTGCTCTCCATCTGCCTCGAGGCAGGGTGCTGTAACCAGTTTCTTCACTGGATAAGGGGAGCAGGCCTCTTGACTTCAGAGGACTGCTGTCCGTCGTTTACTGCACGAACGGTAAGTTTCGAGTAATTCTAATGTCTTTAAAGTCTTTAGTAATGATGTCTCTTGTTTTGCAGGGTTCCGGCGATGGCGGATGGCGGGCTGAAGTGAGTTGAAGATGGAGCCCGTGTGATGAATAGAAGCGCCTGGAAGCACGTATGTAAGCGCTTGTTGCCTGCTTCACGATGCGCTCTAACTGTCTTTTTATTTTACAGGTACAAGTTCGGGGCGGCTGCAGGGTGCCGGAATACCCACTGGGTTAGATGTGGAAAGGAGTAATGGCACGTGAGTATTAAAGTTCCCCAATGTCTTTAAACGCACCTTGTTTTGTCTTTCAGATGCGGGATGCAGCGCCGAAGGCCTCCGGAGCGTGCGAAGAGTTGGTAAGCTTTTGTCTTTCAGATGCCGGAATGCAGTGCGAGGCGTTGGTGACAGCCGATAGACCAGGTAAGTGAAGAGCTGTCACTGAAGACCGTAATGCTAACCTGTTCTTTCTTGTCTTTATAGGTGTTGCTGAAGACTGGATTCAGAATGGTAAGCCTTTTTCCTTAGGCCCAGGATCAGATGCAGAAGACACGATGAGCGTTCTGCTGCTGAGGATGCAGAATAACGCAAAGCAAGATTCATCCATCGGGTGTGGTTTAAATAGCCTCCTGTAGTGCTTAGGTGTCTCCTTCCACCGCCACGCCTAGGTAAGAAAAGAGTTCCTGCTTTCCAGAAGAGTTCCAGTGTTCTGAATCTAGGGAGTGGCTCCTGCCCCACCCAACAGGAAAAGTAGTTCCAAACAGAAGAGGATCAGAGACTCAACTGGCAGGCAAGTAAGCAGCATGGTCTGCTGCAGGTAAGTCCACCCAAGCATTATGAGCCCGGCGCTTCCAGCGCTGGGACTGGGCATATTTATGAGCCTGGTGCCACTGGCGCCAGGACTGGGTCCAAAAGGTCCCAATTGGGACTGGTTGGCACTCGGAACCTGGGTTATGGATCTGCTTCCAAGGGAGTTGGGAAAACCCTGACCTTTTGGAAGCAGAGATCATGACAATGGGGGGGTTTTCAGGCATACGTCTGGTTCACACATGTGTGGTGGTGTATGCTGTGTGACATGCCTTTGTGTTGTGGACTGCGTGCAGTGTGACACATGCCGTTTCGCTGTTTGTGGGATGTGTCTCAAGTATGGCATTGGCATGCTGCATGCATGGAAACTTGACGTTGCTGGGGACAGCATCTAGGCAGGGATGTGTCCATGTGTGTGTGATGGCTCATGCATTGCCTCATGTCACATTAGTGTCCCATCATCATACTTTGCATTCCAGTGGTTTGTGTGGACACTCACCTCCATCTGCCGATGATGGCGCTCCACATTCTATATCTCCTACTCCCTCTAAGGCCTCCATTCCAATGATGCTGGCACAGGTTTCTTCCCATCGGGTGAGTTTTATTGGGGAGTTGGACCCGCCGCCTGTAGCCAGACCCTGGCTCCGATTTGCTGATAAGATATTGCGCACACAGAGACGCAGGTCATCCCACCTTTTTTTTACATCCTTTACGGTGCGGGGGTGGTGCCAACCGCACTGACCTTCTGGGCCACTTTCTCCCATACTTCTTTCTTTTTTAGCTGTGCAGCTCTCCTGAGGTCAGATACAAAGACCACGTCTCCATTCTCTGCCAGAGTGTCTGGCAACATGTTTAATTCGTCCTCAAAGAATCGCTCCTTTCGCTGCCGGGATGCTCCTTTTTTAATGGCCTTTGGCATTGTGCTGGAGGTGTAGCTGCAGATGTAGCTGGTGGTGTGAGGCTCCAGGTCCTGTATCTCGAGGATTGCAATGGATTGTGTTTTTAAAGATGGCTGCCGCGGCATTTCCCGTTCCGGCGTGATGATGTTACTTCCAGTTCCGGTATTGCCAGGCCCGGTATTGCCAGATCCATTATTGCCTGTGCCTGTTATTGCCGGTGCCTGTTATTTAGGGGTAGAGGAAGGCAGAGGAGGCGTCAGTGCTTTCCATGATGCTGCTAGCGGGGTTTTAGGATCATTTACGACATGCCGGTACAGACGATACCGTCATGACGCTACGCGCATGCACACATTCTCGTAATCGGCTGCTGTTAGCATCAGTGCTACCTGTAGCGGTATTGCCTCCATGCCGGTAAAGTTTGGTTTTTAACACGAATCTCATAATGAGGCCCCATGTGTTTCAAAGCACTTCAAGGCATGGGCGAGAACAAGGGAAAATACAATGACATTCTTACAGGCCATGAAAGTAAGGATGTGAAATGTAACTATCGTACTCAGCCTGGCGACATTTCAGATAGTGCAAGAGCTAAGACTTAGATAAGAAAGGGAGGGGGAGAGTGGGAAGATAATGGAAACAGACAGGTGACTATCGTACTAGGCTTGACGACATTTCTGGCAGAGCCAGAGAAAAACAAAAGGTGGCTTGGCCAGTTGTTTCTGGCCCTTAATTGAGCCTTTTCTGCTTGCTGCTTGTCATTTTAGCCCTTTTTGCCATTCGCCTTTCCTTCCTTGTTTTGTACATTGAGAGGTCATTTTCAGCTTATAGACCGTACTGTGCTGGTGATCCTGTTGTGCTGGTGATCCTGATGGAATGATGATTGCCTCTTGTTCGTCACACTTCTGGGTCCGTTCTCTAACTGTTCCGAGTTCAGTCACTTCAAAGCTTTTTTCCAGTGACTCCTTATTCAGGGGGCTATTTGTCAGTTGACTTAATACAGTGCCCTGTTTTATCACCTCCTCGAGGATTACCCCACATCGTTTCAACAGTATCTTTCCAGCAAAGTGTAACACTCCATCAGTCGCAGTAATGCTGTTGCTAGAATCTGGGGCAGCACTCCCCCCAGTTCCATTGATTGTCACATCATCCTCCTCCACTGTATCTCTCTTGGTTCCTGGGAATAGATTAGGCGTCATAGACAGCCTCTGGGTGTTTAAATGTGAGGGCTGGTCTTTCATTTCTATGCCCTCCAATACAACTGGCACTAGAGCGACCTGAGTGGTCGAGCTTGTCAAGGTAGTGGCCGGATGAAGCATGGTCGCATGTACTGTAGCCTTGGTTACTTCTGTGATGCCCATGTTGGAGGCACCAGCATCTGTGCTTTCTGGAGGGGTTATACACATGGCTACTGTGCCAGTGAGTTTGTAACACAAGGATAACAGGGAATTATTATCAATATCCTCGTAATCGGTGGTTGAGAAGTCAAGTGGCACATGATTAGCGCTAGTAACCTCATGCGTCTGTGCTGGTTTGGGGTGGGGGTCCCCACTTTGAAAATACAAGGTAATTATCCCCTTGTACCCTGTGTGGCTCATCGCTGCTCTGGGCCCCCTGGCGGACGCACAGGTCTGGATCCTGGCTTCATGAGGTGCCCTTGCTTCTTTGTCCCCACGCCTCGGTGGGTTCTTGGCTGAGGAATTACCATTGCAATGTTTTTCTAACCTAGGTTTTATATTTGTTTTTGCTGGCATGATTGCCAACCTGTGATTTTCAAGTAGTACGGCCAGAACATCAGCACTATCATCCTCCCCACTCCAGACTACATACTGCGGCAAAGTCACTCACCTAGGGCACTATGACCTTTTGTTAGTCCGGGTCACTCCCTGGAGCCCACAGAAATGCGGCCACACACTCCTTGCATACTCAGCCAAGATAGTATGGCCCATAATGCCGAATTTAGGAAGTTAACGACAGGCAAAACATGCCAAATTTAGTAGCTTGGGTATCGTTAACTGCTTCAAAAGGTTCTAAGGGTAGCACAGGTCACAGGTCAGGTACCGTTTGCACTCACCCCTCAGGGACAGACACAGGAAACACAGGAGGGGTTTGGCAGATACTGCAAATATGGGGGCAAGACTAAAACTGAGCTGAAGCTTTGTTATGAGCTTGCAGTATAAGTAAAGACAGTGGTAATCACCAGGCCCCCATCATGATAACACTGGGAGGGACCAGGCCCGGCTCCAGCAAGGGGACCAGGGGGGCCAGGCCCCCCCAAAGCCAGCCTCTGGCCCCACCTAGAAAGGGGACCATGTCAGTGGTGTTAATGACCACTGGTAACCGAGGGAGTGGTGGGTGGATGTCACTCTAAACCACAGATGCACAACAAGCAGCCCGAGTGCGGCCCAGCATGTTGATTTTCCCGGCCCGCCAGGATGAAATACTCTCCTAGGGGAGGACGGGCTGCAAGCAGCTACGGCCTTCCTCTGTTAGGAAAGTCTTTTTTTTACTTGCCGGGCCTGGAAATGCTGACCCTCTATTGGTTGACTGCATTTACTACGTGGCTCTTACGAGTCACGTAGTGCATGGGCTCCACCAATAGAGGGCCAGCACTGCGCCTGCTGTGGCGTGGACTGTTGCCGGAAGGCATTTCAGCCTTTCCACGCCAGCTGCAGCGCAAGCACATCCACAGTGCTGGTACGTGGGGGCGCTCTCATGTTCTTTATTGGTGTGTGCTGGGAGTTTGGGGTGTGTGCAGGGGAGTATCCAGCATTGCAACAGTGTGTCGGGTGAGGCGAAAAAAAATTCTGCTACTTTCCCCCCAAATGCAGTGTGCGCAATTCCATACATACGGCCTCATTCACGCAGCTTCCCCTCCCATCAACTTTTTTTTGGTAACATTAGTGGCAGATGGCATTTTAACACCCACACATTTGCATATGGATTGCACCAACAGAAGTGACTTCACAGAAAAGGACGTTGCAAGGAGCATCATCAGTTTTTGGTAATTGAAGGTACAATGGAAGTGACTTTAGAATAGGTTGCCATAAGTAAGCTACGTGGCAAATAACTTTGTGGTGCAAAATACCTAAATTGCACTGTTATTATAGACGCAACAACTCTATAGTCATTAGGATTATTTTTGTATAACAGCATTATATGCTAACATAAGCTATGAAGTGAATCACTGCAGATAAGGCACAGTGCGATTGCATGATTTGCCCAGGATCACACACTTTGGTTCGTAGTGAAACCGGGATGCAGACAGAGTCATTTGTTGATGCCAATTCTATTTAGCTCACTGTCTTTGTGAAAAGGCTCTTGCGCTGATGCAATCCACTGGTCACTCTGTTGTTTGGGGTGTGTGGGGCATATGATTTGGTTGGGGGTGGTGGCCATGGGGCACAGTTTTTAGTGGTGGGATTGTGGCCATGGGCATAGTGTTTGGTTGGAGGGTGGGGGCCATTGGGCATAGTGTTTGGTTGGAATGTGGGATCCATGGGGCATAGTGTTTGGTAGGTGGGTGGGAGGCATGGGGCATAGTGTCTGGTTGGAGGGTGGGGGCCATAGGGCATAGTGTTTGGGGTGTAGTGGCCATGCGGCATGGTGTTTGGTTGGAGGGTGGGAGCCATGGGGCATAGTGTTTGGTAGGTGGGTGGGAGGCATGGGGCATAGTGTCTGGTTGGAGGGTGGGGGCCATAGGGCATAGTGTTTGGTTGGGGTGTAGTGGCCATGCGGCATGGTGTTTGGTTGGAGGGTGGGAGCCATGGGGCACAGTGTCACACTCAAGAGTGAACTCAATCATAAAGCTAAATTAGGCACAGTTAAGAGATGGTCCTTTGCCTTTTGTGGAAACCTGACTTAACAAAGGCCATACTCCCAAGAGTATGGCCAACTCAAACAGCAAAGTATAGCAGTCCAAAATAATGAGCTTGTGCCTTGCAAATCTAAAGCGGCATAATGCGTGAAATGTTTGAGCACAGTGTTTTTCTCCTGAATGATTTGTCTACTTCTTCCACTATTGCCAATATATCCTTATGAAATAAATTAATTATAAAAATGGAAAATCTGTAGCACAAAATGTACGTTTGAAATACACATAAAGACCGGCACACCTAAAAATGTACTTTTTCCATGTGTTTAATAATAATTGAGGGTTGAAGAACACTCCTGCCACTACCTCGCCTGCCGCTCCTCCTGCATTTACTTTCGACCCACTACAGGCAGCATGTAGGGTACATTCGGCCCTCTGGCAAAATCAGTTGTGCACCCCTGCTCTAAACATTCAGCAGCAACCTCAGAGATATCATTCTGAGAGGCTGAATTGCAGGAGGCCTGGCCAGGATTTGTTTTCTTACCCTAGGCAATGATTTATGCACCACAGCCATTCACACCTCTAAGTGAGGTAGCACACTTATTCAAGCAGGCTGCCTACAACCATTTTCTGAAACCTAAAATCAAAATTTTGGATTTCCTTAAATTAAAGTATGTTTGTTTTTTGTATGGGAATATAGTGGTTTTTCACATCATGCTTAATAAAATGGTTAACTAGATCAAACAATAAATGACAGGCAAAGTTGCTTTAACACAGATTTCTGCAGAAGGTGCGTCAACTGACGGGGGGCCTTACAAATTACATTCAAAGTATATATTCTGCTGCATTAACTACTTGAGAATAAGTGAAAAGATAAGGTTGGTAGTAACAAAAATGTAATTCTGGAAGTGAGAGTATAGTCAAATCAAAAAGTGATAGATGCAATGCTTTGAATTAAACATTACCACTACTGTTGCTCTGCGCAACATTCCATGACATAATTCTGTAGTATCTCTGTGCGATTAGAGAAGGGAACAAGCCATTAGCAAAAGACTTTTGGTGCTGCCACCGAAAGGTGCAGTTTAATCTCAATTGCTAGGCCGTATTGCATCTGCACTGGAACACAAGCAACCACATTAATGTTTAGGCCCTGTGGTTTAGCAGTTTGAGAAGGGCTTCTGACATTAGTGACAGAGCTAAGGCTATTATGCAAACAATGGTGTAAAAGGCTGGCCAGAGCAATGACGGTGGTTCTGATTGATTCAGATACGTTTTACCTATTAGGTACAACCAGAACTCATGCTGTGGAACAAGATTACATGGCAATAAACTGTGAGGAGAAACGCACATCTTATGGGTGTGTCTGGTCATCTACCCACCTAATGACTAGCCATGGCTATGTTAATGCCTCGCCACCAAAACCTAACCTTTGCAGAACTCTTTGAGCAAGCTCTATCACAAAGTAACAACAATCGTGTTGCTGTACAGGGCCTGCCAGTGTTATATCTAAGCATTCTTTAGACTGTTTAATTACTTAATTGTTACTGACAGCATTTTCCAGCTTTTTCCATTTTATGGCCAGGTGGTACCCTCATGGCAGTACCTGGCAAATGCCTATCCATGCCTAATCAAAAGCCCAAGCTGTTGGCTCTGCCAGTGCATGTTGCCTTGAGTTTGTCTACCTAAGTGAATGTGTATATGCCCAGATGTGGGTGTCTTGCTTGCTATGCCTAGGGAATCAAGCTGCACCTCACTGAGCTGGTCCAACAAGGCCCTACCTAAAAATGATAAGGCTAGGTTGGCAAGTATTGACCAATTTCAGATCTTCTCATGCATACTTACCAGTGGGGATCTGATCTAAATAGAATGTATCTTTGTTTGGAAGCCTAGTCTAGTCTGCCAGAACGTTTCATGATTCAAACTGATAAGTACTGACTTGATAACCTCATTCTGTTTGAGTACATTTACAGAGTTTGCATGCAAACAGAATAGGTCATGTGTGTTGTGGGATTTGTTTGGAAGGTATGATGTAAATCTTGGGTGCTGGGTGTTTAGGCAGTGCCAGAAATGAAACATGAACACCTGTAAAATAACAAAAAAGAAGAGAGTTTTCTATAATGTTACGGACAAAGAATAAAAAGTGTACATCTTTTATAACTAAAAAGCAGTGTTTAAATATTGTCTAAAGAGTGCAATCAGAGGTGGATATAACAATTGGACAAGGGACAAATGCCAATGCCCCCACCCCTGCTCTACTCCCTCCTCTCGAACACAAACAGCATGGCTGAACAAGCCCTACCAGTGAGATCTTATCTTTTTAACGTGTCTCAGAGGGAGATTATTTACAACAGGAAGTGATTAGAGATGAGGAAAGGTAAAAAGGCAGTGACCATTGCTGTAGCACTTTAAAAAAAGTTATATAGGGTTTTAAGAAGCTATTTAAGTGTGATTGTTGGGTGATTAGTAATTAAGGGGATACAGAACAAGCTGTGTGAAACAATAACTTTGTCATGCATTATATTTCCCTTTGTGTCTGTATGAGATCTTTTGTAAGTTCTCATTATGCATGCTGGAGCTTGTAGGCTTCCATTCAGGATGGGGAAAATAAAGCTACAGTCATAGGGAATAGTTTTCCAGGTCAAGCGGTGTGGAAGAAGTGGCGCTAAATGCATTTAGCTCCACTTTTTATGAGCTGCAGGATTTTGTATGATTTAACAGGCGAAGTTGGAGAGCAGATCAGACTTAACAAGGCCCCCTGCCAAATCCGATTGGTGTTCCACCAGCATGTATTTTTACATTGGTGGAAAACCAATGGATTCCTGTGGGATCTGTCTGACGTTTACACCTAATAAATGCGGGCAGAGTCCAAAGGAATACATTGTGGATGGCTCCCACAACCGTTAATTGTGGAAATGATTTACACTTTTCCAGACACCTAGTGGTAAAGTAAGGAGCAAAGGCAATTTTCGCCTGTGTTTTACTCTTTACTTTTCCAGTGCTTGGTGGAAACAATTAAAATGAAAGAATGGCCCCTTTTGCAAAAAAAGTGCAAACAGGAGAATAACTCTCTGTGCAATTTCGGATTCAAAACAGAATGCCCCCTTAATCCTTTCATCAACATGTTTCTACAATGATGAATACATTGTCAGGTTGGTTTATCATGTGACTTGTGCATTTTTAAAGTGATCTATATAACATTTAATATTATTTGAGGCATTCAAAGTCAAACTTCAACACATATTTGTACCAACTTGAGCTCAGAAGATGTGTGGTCAAGTATCTAAATTTCGGGCTAGGCTCAAATTATGGCTTTACCACTTGATCAAAGTGTGTGATCCTTGGCATACTTTTAATTTCACTATGCCTTACCTGTTAAAATTAGGTGCCCCTAGAAGTGATTCAGTTCTCATTATAACCTATTCCAAAAAGCCTCACTCATGGTTTAATAGATGGACCACACAAGCATTAGGACACACACACACACACACACACACACCTAACTTTGAAAATATCCGGGCCACATTTATTGAATAAGATTGTGTCATTCAATAGCAAATCAAAGTAAACACATCAAACAAAGAGTCATCATGAACAATTGCATATTATAACCAGTGTGTTAACAGTATGTACCAGACAATGATGTACAGGGTCACGCCCCACCAGGAGTGATACCAGAAGGGCGCAAACCCCTCAAACAGCACCGTCTGCCTCCTGATGCAGCTCTTACAGCCCTAGCACTCCCTTGCACTCTCAACTCAATTAAAACATTTTGTGTTTAACATGGAATTTGGACATGAACCATTGATGGGAGACATTCAGAATGGGACTACTGTAGTGTTTCAGTTGGAAAGGAGGGGGGAAGGAGGCTGTGGAATGGGTGGGTGAAGGGAGTATTGTATATACATGTGTATGTTATTGGAGTATATGTTGTTGTGCTCGAAATATTCTTAAGATCAAAAGACTACCTGTGTTGATTGGACATGGTATGTTCTGTTCTTGAAATTAACTGAAGTTTGAAAGAAAATGTAATTTTGTAGGAAACAAAATATCCCTCTCCTTGCTTCAGTATTATGAGAGGGATCTATCTTTCACAACAAGATGGAGGGAGCACAAGCATCTCCTCCGGGGCCTGCTGGGAGCAGCCACAATGCTCAGGAAGGTATTGTTGGGCGGACACCAGCTGAGATGGTACAAAGACTGGGGGCCTCACTGCTCAGCCCTCTCTGAGGAGGAAGAGGAGGTATCCTAACCCAGGCAAGGAAAGGCGTGCTGGGTGCTGGTGTGAATAGGTGGGAGGGGAGAAAAATGGGAACGGTGGTTAGGGCAGCTGAAGGAAGGTGACTGAACGGTGAAAGATGAAGGAGGATCAGATATACCAGAAAGGGGAGAGCAGATGGGAAGGGAAGATAGGTAGATTGATGCTGCAAAACTATTTTCCTTGCTTCTCTTTTGCTATGTACTGTTTTTTATAGAGGGGTGCAAACGTATTTTTGCAGATCTGGGAAGACATTGTTTGCTGGATCACGGATCTGGAAAATCTGAATCAACGCCAGCACTTTGTTTAGGGTACTCCTAGACCAGTGGTCTTCAAACTTTTTGGGCCAGGGCCCCCCTGAACAAAATTTGGGCAGGTCGGGACCCCTCAGAAATGCCAAATGGACATTATGTATTGCGCGCCGTCACCTGCTCCCATCACAGTCGCTGGGCTCCCTCATCCCACTCCTACCCAGTCCCTGGTCTCTTCCCACCCCATCACACACCCTGGGCTCACCCCACTCTGCTCCCACCACTATCCCATGGTTCCCGCCCATTGTGCTCCCACCATAGTCCCTGGGTTCCCCCCACATCCCGTTCCCAACACAGTCTCAGGGCCAGTGGTGGCTGGTGATTTTTTTAAGTGGAGGGGCATAACTATTTCCCCAAAAATGCCATTGCGACCGAGCATAGTGAGGGAGCCCGAACCAATAAAGGAAGGTTCGAGGGGGGTTCCCCCTGTTAATTGTTTTTAAATAATGGGTTAAAATGTTGCATTGTAGAGCATACTTGTAAGAAAAAAAATGGGTGAACAGCCAAACAGTTTTCAATTACTGCTGGGGGGCCCAGGGGACAGGCATGACATTTTTTACTGGACATCTATGATAGATGTCCAGTAAAAAGATACCATCTCTGTCCCCTGGGCCCCACTGGGCCTAACACAATGAACATAATTATGTGTGTATGCAAGGCGCTGCACGTTCATGCAGCAATCACTCTATCATTCACACAAGCATACATCACCATACACTCACTCATAACATAAGCATACATGCATCCATACACATGTTTAAATAAAAACAATGAACATAAACGTACCTTCTGCATTGGCCTGCGTGTGGGTGCTGAAACTGCCTGCTCCAGGCTGCTCTGTCTGGATGTGCGAGGAGGCGCAGGAGCTCCCCTTCGGACATACAGACATGCAGTGCCCCAGCCAGCATTTCCAATGAGCTATGCAATACTGGCGAAGGAAAACGCCCCAGAACTTGCATGGCTCAGTGCGCATGTGCGGCTGGGGAACTAAACTGAACTGTCAAAGGGAAACAGTGTTTCCCTTTGACTGTTCAGCCAGCCAAGGAGCACTCCATCAGCTGGAAAAAGCAGCTGAGGGAGTGCTCACTGTTTCACTGGGCTGGCTCCTTAGTTCCTCCATAATGGGTGAGGGGCCACTGAGTGGGCGCCCCTCACCATTATGGATGAACAGCCAGGCTCGGACTGGCCTATAGGGCAATGCCTGAACGAAAAATGTAAAATGCTAGTGTGGGCCAGTCAAAATGGGCCACCATTTTGGTCAATGTGGATGACTTTGATGAGTTACTTAACTATGCAGTTAGTAATTTTGACCATTGTTGCTGAATATATCACAATTTACTTACATTTTAACACAAAGCACCCCCTTAGGTACTATTGAAACAGTGGGCCTCATTACAACTCTGGAGGTAGCTGTGCCGGTAAAACCAGCACGGCTGCCGCCAGAGTTGCACCCGGTTCCGGCACCCACGAATGTGCAATTACCGGGTCATGCCGAGATAGGTGGACCTGATAATTGCCCTTTCGCGGGTGCCGGTACCGGTAGATCCCCATTCCCATTGAGCCCCATAGGTCTCAATGGGAATGGGGAGCTCGGATGCACCGGCACCATTAATAATGGTGCCGGTCCATCCGACGAGCTGTGCTGACGGGTGCCGCACGGCCTGCCAGGTCAGACCGTGCGGGCTGTCTGGCACCCGCGAGCACAACTCGTACTATGGCGGTACGGTAGCAACGGTGCCGGTAGCTTACCGTCACCGTTGTTACAGTACCGCCATAATTGTAATGAGGCCCAGTCTGTGACTAAAGGAATGAATATTCATTTACATCTGCGGGCCACTTTTTCATTGTTGCCTGAGACAGTTTCATGCTTCAGCCCGACCATGTGAGCCACCCCTGCCCATTTCTTCCAATCTAAAAAATAAAAAAATAAAAATAATATTTCATGCTGACCTCTCAGGGCCCCACAGGGATGCACCCGCGGACCCCTGGAGGGTTGCGCCGCACAGTTTGAATACCGCTGTCCTAGACCCACACCCAATGGAATGTGGGCCCCCCTGATCACAACCCTTG
Organism: Ambystoma mexicanum; assembly: GCF_040938575.1. NCBI lineage: Eukaryota > Metazoa > Chordata > Amphibia > Caudata > Ambystomatidae > Ambystoma > Ambystoma mexicanum. The sequence goes on along the minus strand of NC_090935.1, from coordinate 340,438,027 downwards.
CCCACCCAAATGAAAATTCCTGGAGCCGGGCCTGGGAAGGACCCTCTCAATGCAAACGCTGCTTCTAGCCGCTCTTACGAGATTACAGTGCTTATGGCGCCACTTACCCCAGTTACTACCCGGGGCAACGGTTGTCATGTTGTTATGGTTCACCGCTCACTGCTCGTCCAATGCACAAGTCTTCTCCGCAGCCCACGGCTGTAGCGAGTTCCACCACTTCCTCCTTCTAGCTTAGAAGAAAGAACCTCAAAGCCACATCAAGCTGCACTGAGAATGAAACACACAGTGGCTTCCGATGTATGAATTATATGATCTCTTGAAAGGGAGTTAAAGAAATTTAAAAAACAGAATCATAGTCTGTGTCCCAGGTTTCAATGAGGCTATCTTTATCAGGAGATGGGCTTTCGAAGTAAATGTATCTTTAACAGTTTTAAATATCATCGCAACTTAGAGAGGATGGAATCATTTCTTGATCTAAGCTCTTGATATTTTTTAAATCATCAATAATGTTGAAGATTTCCTTGGCTGATGATATTCTGTTAGCAAAATCAGCTTTTTAGCACATAAGAATTTCGTTTTATGATATTGCATTTTCTGTTTAAAATAGATTTGATCAGTGTTAGATTTAGAAATTAAGCATTTCCATTCTGACCTTCTAAGAGTACGATTTTCTTCTTATAAGGTTATCAAATACCACGGTTGGTTACATTTGTGATTTTTTGTAGAGCTGAGCTTCTTAGGTGGTACATAGGTTCTTCTAATTCAAGGTGGGATGTAAAACGTGGTGCAATGAAAGGGGTCCTGGAAGGAAGGAAACTGCACACCATTTTCGAGTTATGGTGTTGGTTAGATTATAAAAACTGGTTTCAAAAGGGGAGGGTGGATGAAGACAAAACTGAATAGCAACATGGTTGATCCTGGGCAGAGGAAAGAATTGTTTGATGATCAAGAATGCAGATAGTGGAATATACCATCAAGGGTATGACCATGTAGATGAGTTGGAGAGTCATCAATTTGAGTGACGTCTTAACTACTCAAGGAAACAAGCAGATATTTAGTGATGGTTGGATTATGTAGTCTAAAGCCAAAATAGAATATAACCAAGTACATGTATATAAATGTATTTTTTTAACACAACCAAAATAATATGTAGCCGTAGATCATGCCCTTATAGTCAATGCACTAATATAAGTCTCTGTACTAATGTACAATGTCATCTAGTTCATCCTCATAAATTCCTTGGGCTACCTGATAACCAGGTAGCTACCAAGACCTTTCCACAGGGCTTTAGCTTCATGCAGGTGGAACTTTCCACTTCTTCACAGTGTGTGGCAGTCCTCCCCCAAAGTTTTGACATTTCGTTATTGAGTGATCCTGCTTATTCACTGACCCACTTCTCACATTGGTCTGACCTGTTGCATGATGGCTTATAGTGATAAGACGTCTTCTATACACCCTGACTTCAGCCACTTCCACTTTGTTGAACACTGCTTCTATTCTCTCTGCCCCATACATCTGTGTGGGCCCATGCCAATATCCTTTGAAGGGATAGGTCAGACTCTCAAAGTATTTTTTAAAACATTTTATTCCTTCCTTTCAGCTTTAACTTTGCTGCTAGATCATCATTATCTGTTTGACTACCATTGAGGGCTGGCTCTCAAACTCCATTTTCTTTACCTTCCCTAAGGGGGTCTTGCATCGCTCATTACTTTCTGGTGCCCTCAGTGCCTAAAGAACTTGCCTAGGTGCATACCCACCTAGTCTATCATTACACTAGCTCATTGCAACCACGTAATTTCCTGATGTAATGTGTTGTAATGGCTCGGGCCGGCTTGTGTTCTCTTTGCGAGCGTGGAATTCTCCTGAGAATTCCATGCTCGTGCTGAGCCGTTAGGGGATTTTGAACGGGGCGAAAAGACAGGGAGGGAGCTGGAGAGTCACACGGCTGTTCAGGTTGAAGATTAAAGTGTTGCTCAACTTACCTGGCTCCTCTCGTCATTACACTGGTGACAAGCTTCAACCTGATACCCACGCGCCTGACGAAGCCGTGTGTCCAGTTGTCTCCAAGGCTCTCCTTCAGACCCCGCAGCCTTGCCGCACTCTCCGCAGCAGACGGTCTTCAGTGCCTTACGCTGGTGTCTCCCGTGCCGCGCTACCGGACGTGGTCGAGCGCGGCTCACACCAGCCACCACTGTTTTCGCTTTCGCCGCGCTCCCGGGCTGGGTTGAGCACGGCGTTAACCGCTTCCAGCTCTCCCTGCAGGTGAGGCCGCGCACGCTCTGGTGGGGATCATAGCCCGGGTGGGTTCCCCTTCCTCGCCGCTTCTCCTGGAGGTTTCCCAGCGTGACTGTGTCCTGCGTCAAGGCGATTCGACACGCCCCGCTCCTAGAGGAGGAGAAAAGCAGCCCCGTGCGGCTGAAAAGGGGCGGATTTGACTTTTCTCTGCTGAGAGTTAACCCCTAAGGCCCCAGGAGTGCCAACCGGCCCACGGGCGGAGGAGAAAGGCAGCCCTGTGCGGCTGAATAGGGGCGGATTTGAATTTTCTCTGCTGAGAGTTAACCCGTAAGGCCCCAGGAGTGCCAACGGGCCCATTCCGAACTAACCCTCCACGTTCTAACCGCAGGAGTTCTGCTTTTGCTGCTTCTACTGAATTTGTCCAACTCATTGACTCTGCTTAGTGTGTCCTTGGGCCCGCATTTGTCCAACGACTGTACTATACTCCTGTAACTGGTCCCGTCAAGCTCCTCGTTTTCAAGATTGCCTCTTCTACATCATTGTTTAGTCATGCAGCATAGTAATGCCCGTCCTCCCTCCGCCTTTTTACCCAACCCAGGGGAGCCTCCCATTGCATGGGAGCTTTGGGTGGACACTTTCAAAGTGTACCTTAGAGCCTCAGGGGGTTCCAGGCTGTCAGACGACGATAAGGAGGCGGCCCTACTTAACTGTCTCGGCACGGAGGGCCTAAGGATCTTCAGACATCTTCCAGGCCATAACGTGTTGGCGTTGCCCCCTGGCGATGGCGAAGGGGAGGGGGTCCAGGTGGTGGTGTTGGCTTATGAAACTGCTCTCAAGGAACTGGAGGCCCGTTTCGGCAAGAGAGCCAACGTAGTGTTAGAGAGGTATCACTTTTTCTCGAGGGCGCAAGGTCCTGGTGAAAGCATTGGCTCCTACGTGATGGCCCTGCGCACCCTTATTTCGACCTGCAAGTTCACGGGCTTTATAGAGGAGTACATTCGCGACCAGATCATGATGAGGATAAGTGATTCGAAGGTTAGGGAGAAGTTATGGATGGAAAAGGACCCCCCCTTGGATAAAGTGATTGAGATAGCCCGCCCCCTGGAGGAGTCCAGAAAGAGCGTCAAGGAAATGACTGAAAAAGTCGATGTGGTACACATGGTTCAGCCACGCAAGGCAGAGGATACCTGTGCCAAGGACAAGGACCAAAGAGGAACGTTTAGCGCCAAAGACCTTTGCAAGAAGTGTGGCTGGCGAGGACATGTTGCAGGGTCCAAGAAGTGTCCTGCTTCTGCGGTTGTGTGCAGGAAGTGCAAGGGGAGGGGGCATTACGCCCGCATGTGCAGGGGTGGTCCACAGAGGGAGGCTGTGCGCATGGTGGACCCCGACGGGGCCGATGAGGATGTAACCGTTGTCGGATATGTCAGCCCTTCGCAGGTCCCGGGTGTGCGCGCCAAGGAGGGGACGCTATTGAGTGTGGGACCGAGCAAGAAGAGCGCATGGGCTACTCTCAGTGTGAATGGGGTTCCCCTTAGTGTATTAGTTGACACAGGCTCTCCTTATACCATGGTCTCTCCCGAGCTGTACAAGTCTAAGTTTCAGAAAAAGATGTCCGACTTGATTCCACCTGACATTAACCCTTGTGCTTATGGGCGTGTCCCCTTTAAAGTGTTTGGTTATGACTGGGTTGACATAGAGTTCCACAGGCGAAAGACTAGAGGCAAACTTTACATGGCACACAAGGGTGATCCTGTTATTGGTTGGGATGAACAGGCAGCTCTTGATATCGAGGTTCGCCCGGGTAAGGCCGTCCCAGTTTTGTGTGTGAGCAATGAAGGTGGATATGAGTGGAAGTATGCTAGTCTGTTGACGGCTGATGTTCTTCAGGCCAAATTTCCCTCGGTTTTCTCCTCCACTTTGGGCAAGTTGCGTGGTTTTTCCCATAAAATAGTTTTGAAGAGGGGCGCTACCCCGGTAGTGCATTAGGTCAGACGGGTGCCCATTGTCGCACGAGAGTCACTCAAGGCAGAACTGGATAAGCTCTTGGAGGCTGGTGTGATTGAAGAGGTGGAATCCTCAGAGTGGCTGGCTCCTATCGTATTGGCGTGCAAATCTGATGGAGGCATGAGGATGTGTGTCGATCACAGAGATTTGAATTGCAATATCTGGATCGACAGACATCCCTTGCCAAACATCAACGAAATGCTCTCTCTTGTGGGGGGAGTGTCTCATTTTTCCACTCTTGATCTCTCCTCTGCCTATCACCAGGTAGACCTTCACGTCGAATCGCGCCCCTTCACCTCATTCATCACCCCGTTTGGGGCCTTTCGTTTCCGGCGAATGCCTTTTGGTTTAGCCTCCGCCTCTGCTGTTTTCCAGCGAGTGATGCAGAAGCTGTTCTCTAGTGTTGGAGGCGTAGAGTACTTTCAGGACGATATTTTGGTGTGGGGCAGGTCGCGAAGGGAGCATGATGAGAGGGTCATGCAAGTTCTTGGCATATTGGAGAAGAGTGGCTTGACGGTCAAAATGAGTAAATGTAAGATTGGAGTGGAGAGCGTCACTTATCTAGGACACACCTTAGATGCTAAGGGGATACATCCCAAGGCTGATTTGGTGAAGGTATTGTGTGAGGTGTCGCCTCCCGCCAGTAAGGACCAGCTGAGATCATTCTTAGGTTTGGCCGAATATCACAGCAGGTTCATTCCCACGTACTCTGACAAGACTGTTGCCATGAGGGCGTTACTCAAAAAGGGTGTTTGTTTTGAGTGGTCTGAGTTGTGCCAGCGCGAGTTTGAAAATTTGAAGGCTCTAGTCGATCAAGCTCCTTCTTTAGTTTCCTTTTGTCCCTCTAGGAAGACGGTTTTGACCGTAGACGCAAGTGAATACGGTGTGGGTGCCGTACTTGAGCAGTGGCTTGACGGGGCTTACCGCCCCATTGCCTTTGCTTCCAGGGTGCTCAGCGAGACAGAGCACAGATACGCCGTGATAGAAAGGGAGGCCCTGGCTGCGGTCTGGGCATCGAAGCACTTTAGGACATTTTTGTGGGGTGTGGAATACACTTTGTGCACCGATCACAAGCCGTTAGTGCATGTTTTAACGACCAAAGGATTGTCCCAGGCATCCTCCAGAGTGATGCGTTGGATGGCTGACATGGGGGAGTATAATTTCAAGGTGGAGTATGTGCCTGGCGAGAAAAATACTGTCGCAGACTGTCTCTCTCATTTTCCACGCCAGGATTCGTGCGTTGGGGATCCGGTCCAGAATGTAGCAGGGGACGAGTGCACGTTGGTGGCCAAGGTGTTTCCTGCCATCAGTGAACAGGAGTGGAGTGTTGAGTGTGGTCGGGATCCCGTTGTGAACAGCATTAAGTCAGCTCTCGCGACAGGCACTGGCAAGGAAGATTTGAGTAAGTAATTTGGTCAAGTGTGGTCGGAGTTGTCGGATGGTCCATGGGGCATCGCTAGAGGTTCTAGGTTAGTTCCGCCAGAGTCTCTAAAGGCTAGGCTTGTGGAGTTGGCGCATGAGGGACACATTGGAAGATCTATGACGAAAAGGAGGCTCAGAGAGGGGCATTGGTGGCCCAAGATAGATGAGGAAGTTGAAAGGGTTGTCAAAGACTGCACAGCCTGTTCCGTCAGTGATAAAAGCAAGACGACCTTAGCGCAGCCAATCCACCCTGTGGAGGTGCCTCAAGATGTATGGTCCAAGGTGGCAGTGGATATCATGGGGCCCATAGACGCCTTGGGAGGCGGGTTGAGATTTTTTGTGGTATTAGTTGACTACACCTCCAGGTGGGTGGAGGCCACGGCTTTATCTTCCGCGACTACGGAAAAGGTAATTGATTTTTTGGCATCGGTTTTTGACAGGGAGGGTGTACCTGCGGGAGTTGTCACCGACAATGGTCCCCAGTTTGTATCAAGTGCCATGCAAGAATTTTTCTCTAAGTTAGGGTTTCGTCACCACAAAGTGGCTTTGTATAACACAACGGCCAATGGGTTAGTGGAGCGGATGAATCGGTTCGTGAAAGGAGCTGTTCAGTTGGCGATCGCTAATGGGTTGCCGTGGTGCAGTGTGGTGTCCGAAGCACTCAAGGCATATAGGCTTACCCCTTCGTTCCTTACGGGTTTGCCTCCATTTGAGCTAATGAGGGGGAGGAAACCTGGATCCAAGCTGAGGGTCGCTGCCTTGGGGGGTGGTGTTCAAACTCGTGTGAACATGCAAGAAGTTCTTGATAGAGTGCGCGCCAAGCAGGCTCTGTTTTGGCAAACTCAACTTAAATGGAGGAGGCCTTTGCGTGTGAAAGTGGGTGACCATGTAGTCGTGAAAAATCCCAGGTTCGTGGCGAAGGGTTTTAGCAAGTTCATGCAGCCATGTGTGGTGACCAAGGTTGGTCGTGGCTATGTAAGGTTACAGGACGGTACCAGGTGGAGTTTGAGACGTGTGGTTCCCGTGGAAAAGCCTGGCGGCGTCTGGCGGGAAGAAGATGCCTCCTACGCAGGGAGTCAGGATAGGAATTTTGATGGGAGTTGGACAGCTGCTCCTTGTGAGGAATCGTGTGGCTCCGCGAATAACAGTAGTGGTGATGGTGCAGCTGGATGTGGCGAGGGAACGGCTAGGTCTGGTGATGATGCAGCTGATTGTATTGCGCCCGCGCCGGGGTCCACGGGGGTCAATAGTAGTGTGGTAGCGCCAGCACCGGGGGGTGCAGGGGTCGATGAGAGTATGATGGTCTCTTCCCCGGAGTGTGAGGGTGTTGCGCCTCTGAGTGGGGGAATTGATGAATTTTCCGAAGCTGGCTCTGAGAATTCTGTCCTGTTTCCAAGGGAAGTGGGGCCTACTGAGCCTACTTCTTCTGGGGAGACTGGCAATGACACAAGTATCCGCCCAAGTAGAATGAAGAAAGTGCCAGCTACGTATAAGGACTTTGTCGTAGAGTTTGCTGATGATTGAGGATATTAATTTATGCCTTTCCTTTAGGCCATCCTTCTCCTCTTTTCGGTTAGGCAACCTCCTTTTCCCCTGTGTTCCCTCTTTACTTCCCCAGTTTCTTGGTGTGGTGTTTGGGGCATGTTCGCGCTCTGTTTCTTGTGTGTGTGTGTGTGTGTGTGTGAGACGGGGGGAGAAGTGTTGTAATGGCTCGGGCCGGCTTGTGTTCTCTTCGCGAGCGTGGAATTCTCCTGAGAATTCCATGCTCGTGCCGAGCCGTTAGGGGATTTTGAACGGGGCGAAAAGACGGGGAGGGAGCTGGAGAGTCACACGGCTGTTCAGGTTGAAGATTAAAGTGTTACTCAACTTACCTGGCTCCTCTCGTCATTACATAATGATCCCATTACACTGATGTTTTTATCATATTCTTTTTTCCTTCATTATCGGTTATCTGTTGTTCTTATTTCATGCCAAATTCCAGAATTTGTCTGCTGATCCGCCATACTTGCATTGCGCTTCCAACTGCTCTCCTTACTTGTAGATTGTTCACATTCTAAATTAACAATGAAAAGGCATTTTTTGACTTGTATTCTTTTCGTGCTATTGCTTTAACATTGGTGCCAGACCGTCGGGTTCTGTTTAACTAATGGCAAGTTTGAGCTTTCAAACGACATGTCCCTACCTTCCCTGCAGGCACTCAGATCTGTCTTCACCTTCTGCCTCTTGTAAAGCTCTAAAAGACGTGTGCCTGCCTGAAGCCTGTTTGGTCATGGAGGAGCATTCAGCGCTCCACATTTCCCAAGACACTGTCTACTGTTCATCTGATCGAAGGCCCAGTGTTGGAATTCTCGCTTTTCTTGTTGGCAAGAGACAGATTACTAGCACATAATAATGGATGGATGACTAGAAAGACCCCTATTTTGTATGAATTGAAACTGCACAGTAATTTAAGACAACTGCCAACTAACCAAAGTATCATGCCATAAGGGCATTGTTAGTGCCTTCATCAATGCTGCATCTCCAGTAAGGAACTCCTGCACTCTCACAAAGCTTTTGGGTGAATACAGCATTGCTATTCGATTCATAACAGAAGCCTGGTTGCCTGAGGACTATGTTGCAGTGCTTTTGATTTTAGTACCCTCTTTAAGGGTGCAGAAGTATGAGCCTGACACAGAGGTGGTCTATTTGTTGGCAAATACTTTTATAAAAGATAAAGAAAAGGAAAAACTATCTAGCCCTATTTCTACGCAGGGTTTCCCTAACTCAATAAAAAGACTAAGAACTCTGTCAGGAAGTTCGAAAACGTAAAATGCCCACCGTCCTGTGTCTAAGCCTATTTCCGTCCCTTACACACTAAGTTAACTAAGGAAAACTGTGAGCTTCTGGATCCAGGAGAGTGCTTGTCCTGTTCTGGAGTCCAGCTGAAATGTTCAGTTCATAATGCACGAATCTTGACAAGAAAACACAATTCCCAAGTACCAGGGGGAGTCCCTTCCCCTTTTCTTCTTTCACTACACAAATGTCTTATCAAGTCTGGTTAATCAGACAGGATTTGTAAATCCTCTTGTTTTAGATAGTTGCACTTTCATAAAAACAAATACTACACACCAAATCCAGTCCACTGCCAGATTTGACTGTGGTTCTTTCTTTCCTTTGCCTGCAGCAGTGCTCCACAAGAAAACAATTATCAAAAGCAAAGTTCACAAAATGAAGCCTCATGTCTGGTTTACTCTTCTGTCTGATGTGACTGTAGCTCAATTGTGTTTCAAAAACAATCCTCAAAAAGCAAACTTCAGAAGTGCAGTAACATGTCTTGCTTACTTCCTTGCCAGACTTGACTGTAGCTTTTGTTATTCCAGAAAGTGTGTTTTACAATGGGTCCTTGCCCCTTTACCTTTACTTCTTCCTTTTTACACCTTAGGGTCGCCCCAATTTGTTCTGTATCTTCTCATTCTTTCAGTTGGGTCCCTGACCCTTTTAAGTTTTCTCAGGACTTCCCTGACTTCTTATATGGTTGGCCCCCGACTCCATTTTGCCTTTTTCCGAAGGTCGCTGACATCACTTGGATCTCAGCACCTTGTGTGCATGCTTCCTTAGACTGCAATGGGTCCTTGACCCTTCTGTACCATTTTCCGTGCAGCTTCCTCAGTTTCATATGGGTCCCAGGCTCGTCTCTGGGGTTTTGCTGTCACTTTAGCCAGGCCTCGCTCACTAACCTCCCAGGCTCTGTTTCTCATATGTCTGCTTTGTATTTCTCCCCAGGGACTGGGACAAGGGAGAAGGGGCTCCTCAGCTTTCTCCAACTGCTTTCCTCGCTCTCTGTGATCCCAGCCATTCGCTACGATAATCCAGGTACCTTTCGTGGTGTTACCATCTAATTTGGCTGAGTTAGCGGGACCGTCTCTGCTTGTGGCTCTCTCTGAGTCTTCTCTCTGTGCTTCTATGTCTGGTTCCTCTCAGCTTGTGTCTCTTGCCTTGGTCATTTGGTCTGGTTCCCGATTGCTCCCGGACGATTCTCCAGCCAGGTTAGCTCTGAGCACTGCCTGCATTCAGCACGACTACGCCAGTGTCCCCTGTTCTAAGCAGTGAGCTGCCCACAGGTTCTCGATACCTCCAATGAGGATCTGCCGTCATGAACAGTCCTTCTTCCCTTTTTTATGATTGAGATTGACTTTGATTGACTATACAGCGTATCTTGGTTGCGCTGTGGACTTTTTCCTCCTTGCCCAATATTCTTTGTGTCAGTTGCAAGAGGGACCCCAACTGGGTAGTTCTTACTCTTCATCGTTGCAGTGTGGTCAAAGTGGATGGGGTAGCCTATCTTGTAGCAATACACAGATTTCTGGGGAACTATAGAGGGTGGAGTGGGGTGAAAGAAGTGAGGGGAGCAAAAAGGAGTAGGTGCATATCATGTTCTCCCAGGACAGTCGTCACTGCTGCCATGGAGGGTTCCCCCCCCATGAGATCCACCCGCTGAGTACCACCACCAGGGGGACTTTCAGGTAGCACCCTCTCCACCCTGGCCTCATGGATTCATCAAACCTCTAAATGCAAGTGACAGGAATGACAGTTTCTTTGGTATGGCTCACCTGTGTTTTCTTTCTTGCAGGTTTGCTGCAGTCCATGTCTTTATGAGGTTTTTGTTTGGTGCGAGTCTCGTGATGAAATGGGCGAGCCTCTGCAGATGCCACCCTCCCTGATGTTGGTATACTCAGGCAAGGTGAACCCTGGAAGGTGGCAAGAATGCAGGAAAAAACCTTTGCATAGAAAAAACCTTTGAGCAATGATTCCGTAGCAGAGGAAGAACCATGGACCAAAATGGAGGGGAGTAGGCAGGAGCCAATACTTCGAAACAGGACCCGATTCGCCAAACAGAAGCAAATTGGAAGGAGACAGCAGGAGAAATAGAACAAGAGAGTAAATAGGAAAACATAAACGCTGAGCAAGGTACCTGAACACTAAGAGATGAGACGTGTAGAGCTCGGGCGGCATCTGAATTAATATTTGCAGGCTAAGAAGAAGCCTCAATGACTAGACTGCACTATTCGCTTCCACGAGGAAATGTGGATGCCATATTAGGTCAGAAAATGGACCCCATGAATCGGGAACGGAATGTCCAAGCAGACCACAAAGACCAATGTCAAAAAGGAATGACAGCAAGAAAAACAAGAAAGAATTTGATGAGGGTCTAATAATCAAATACAGAAAACACATTAAGGATGCCCCTAGCAACACGCAGGCAGAATTAACTGGTACCGGATCTATGCTCAGTGATTTCACTGTGAATGACAATGGTTACTGCTTCCCTCCACGAGGCCCTGAGTTCCTTTCCAGCTTTTCTCACTTCCTCTCTTCTTGGTGTATTGCAAATCATCATCATTGAAATCTGGGTGCTTTTAAATTTTGATTTCATAACCCATTAAAACCAGACAACAGTAAACGCTTGTAACATATTGCCTCTTGTGACATATCAATCCTTATGTCCGCTTCAGAAAGGGACACTCTTTAAACGGCATGTTTGGATCTTTCTGTTAAGGGATATGTCCTGGTCTTGTGGTTTCACCATTTTTCGTGCCTTTTCTTCATTTCAACTGATATTGGACACCACCCTCAAAGAACAAAACGATTCAACTAGACCATCAAGAGACACTTAGAAACTCATGTCTATACATAGATGCCTCCTGTAACAATTTTACCCTATATTATAGGTTTGGGTCTATTTGACCTAAAACATTTGACCTCATCACATTTGATCTAATTTGTTTGACCTTTTATTTGGTCTAAAATGCACAACCCCTCCCCCCACTTCCCCTTAACCTAATCTATACCCTTACTCACCCCCATATATATATATTTAATTAAATTTGACCGAACAAACGGTCAAAATAATTTGATCAAATGTTTTATGTCAAATGTGTTTAGGTCAATTATGATAATACCATATTATAAAGTGTAATGATACTTGCTCTGTTCTACAATCTGTCACTAATTTGGCAGCCTCCCTCCATGCACCAAAAGAGAATAAGACAGTTTCACCCTGGTTTACAACCCAAACTTTCTCAACCTAAATGTAATGGGCAGCATATTGAAATACTCTGGAGGAAATCTCAGTCTGCTGCTGACAGGCTTATTGTTGAATAAATCCTGACTACCTGCATTCTTAGCTAACAAACTCATACAGTCGTTGAATAGTCTTTCTTCATCTGGTGCTACAGGGGAGATTAACCCATCACAAGAATCCTCTGATTCTTTTCATATTTTTTCGATCAACGAATTCAGGATATTCAGACTGAACTGGACTTCAAACCATTGACTGAGTCTCCTGTTACAATCAGTTCTAGTCAAAAGGACACACTACAGATCCCTTCTACATGGAAAGAGGACATATTAGTCCCAATTTTTAAGATGGAAGACCATAGGGACCCTAAAAACTATCACCCAATAGCCCTATTAGACACCCTGGGTAAGTCATTTTACCTCGTTTGTTTCAAGCAGGGAGATTGTCACTATTTTAAAACTTTCATGCCTGACAAATAATGCCATTGCCTCACCCCTCTTACTAAAAAACATGATGAGGTGCCTTCTCCATATAGTTCTTCATTTTCTAGGTTTTCCTTTTCATCTGGGGTTAAAATCTGCTGGGCTTCCTTTGAAAAATGTTGGGGAAAGAGGAGGTAAATCAACTACTGGCTAATTTGGAGCATTTCATTCTATCTTTGGGAGGTGCCTCTACCAGCTTTGTCAGCTCCACTGAGTCTTAACATTTAATCCTTATATGTTCCATTATATGGTTGTTCATTGTTTAATTAACTTTAACTCAATCCTTCAAAGCATTTAGAATGCCACCATCTGACTGATCTTTAGACTGCCGTAGGCTGACCCTTTTAGTCCCTGTCAGTGATCACGTCATTGCCTCTTGGACAGTGATTGCAGTTTTTTCAAGGTTAGCTGTCTTGACTTGAAGTGTGTAAACAGATCAATTCTACCACATCTTAAGGCTAAGATCAAGCCTTATATCTGAGATAGACCTCTTCGCCCCTTGAATTGGCTGCTCCTGAACCCTCCAACTTCCAAATCTAAAAGGTTAGCAGACATAAGATTTTAGTTTCAGGCTCCCACATTGTAGAATGTAGTTCTAGTGTAAATCTTCCCTATAACTAATTTGGTAGCCTTGAGAAGAGCCACAAACACAATGTTGTCCTTAATATTGGCCACTCCTTCTTCAATCAGTGCTCGGTTTCACAAAGTGCTTTGGACCAATTTTATTTGCTGATCTGCATTTTGCAAATACAGAAAGAAAAATACAATCACATCAAGTGTCTATCTGAGCAATTGTCTAGAGCAACATTCCTGAATCAATTGGGCTCTTCATCAGTTTTGCCATTCAATGTGTCGGTGAATGCCAGGTGCTGATGGTGAGCATCAACTGCGTGAACCAACTGCCTGGCTCGGCATAGCTAGAAATGCTCATAATCTGCTCTGACCTCAGGGTTAAAACAAGGAAATGGCACCATCTTTGCTACAAAACAAGGACAATTATTTAGCAGCCTCAAAAACAATTTTCGACAGTAAAAATACATTTCAAGTATTTCAATCCATAGCGTCCAACGCTGTCCCACAACTGAGGGTTCCCCATGTATCTCAAATGTGAATATTGGTGCAGAGGAGGCAGCAGAGTCAAAGCATGTGGTGCTGTTCTGAGAGGTGGTGCTGTGTGTAATTGACCTGTCTTCAGTTATTGGACCATTCATTGCCAGTTAATCTGTCCTACTGGAGGAATGGGACACAGTTTGGTTGAACCAATAAGCCCACTGTGTCAGTTAAATGAAGAACCTCAAAAATCAAGTATGGCACACAGTGTTTATCTTTCTCTATGTCAGCACATGCATCTTTCTGTGTGGCAGCTTCTTGTTTTTTTATAGCTTGCCATCATCAACCATGAGCTTATGGTCCTTAGGAAGAAGCATATGAAATGGATGGGATTACACCAGAATAGTTTTGAGTCCAAATAACTGAACCAACTCAGGAAGATGGCAAAGTACTGTTTTATTAACAATAATCTTAAACAGGGAGCTTACAACAAACATCAACGGACGTACGCTCAGTCTCTCAATAATCTCCTCAAAAAACATACCTCTTATAGCAATAATGCATGAGGGTAACATCATACTACTTGGCAATAGTAAAAAACCTATTAAGTGTCGGGATTGGTTAAGGGAGACATCTAAATATACTTTTTTATAGGAGCTGGGATTGTTATTTGTGGGCAATCTATGCCTATGTCTATAAACATGTAATTTCAGAAACATTGAAATACACAGTTTCTCATTGGTCTTCAAACTAAAAGGTTCTTCGTTATATGGACTAATATATTTGGTTGGCACGCTTGTGCCATTTCTGGAACATTTGGTTCATATAGCAGAACCTAAGCCCAGACCCAGGTGCAAGGAAATAGGGCATGAAACTACCCCACCAACCAATTAGCCCAGCATCTCTGATCACCCATGCCATCTGCCATGAAATTGTCTTTGTACTTGGCCTTGCAGAATATCCTTGTCTTCAAGAATGCACGGGAGTGAGGGAGCTCACTATCGTGTCTGGGACTTCAAGCTCAAGCTCTATTTCCTTCCTTAGCTCACATGACAGGAGACCATGATGTGGTTCATTTAGTAGGATTTAAATGCTTTAAATTAATAAAACTTGGCATCCCTGGTGTTCTTTGTTTGCACCTTAAAGAGTAAAGATTCATCCTCTGCACACTCACTCCTTTCCAAAATAGAAAGCTGACCTTGGTTGCTTCAGTTTTGACTCTAGCCAGACAACCTCACCATGCAGCTCCACAAGCTGATTATTCTTGCTGCGACACAGTTTTCCGTTCCCGCTTCATGGGTTCTGGCCTACTAAATTCATGATACCAATGTACAGTTTCTGTACAACGGCAGCTTTGCCTGCATTCTATTCACTACTCATAGCCAGCTTCTACGATGACTTAATCTACCTTGCGTTTCAGCGTCTATACCTTTATTGAACTGTTGTTTTTCTGCAGAACTTTGTCCACGTGTAAACTTCCTCTGTTATATTTTCGAAAGTACTCTTGAGTCTTTACTTCTTCATTAGTTTCTTTAGGATATAAACATCATCTTCGACCAGTATCTTGGGACGTCGTGCATACTTTCTATGGCGTCACTAGCTCCTTGTCTTTGCTCTTTCTCATATTCTTTTGGGGAGTTCCTCCCGCAGGTTATCATCACTTTGGGGGTACATTCGATAATATTCTCTCAATGGGTATCTTCTTCAAAACACTTGCTGCGGTATTAGCACAACGGCTGGTGTCAAACACGGCACAGTCTCATGTCTCCAATATGGGGAAGGAAGGGGGCCGGGTTCTCCTGCAGAGGTATACAGTTGCTCTTCTACAACGGCACTGCATATATGCATGTGTGCCTCCAGGCATATGCAGACTGATGTACAACAAGAGTATGCTGGTTACACAGTGCTAAATGTAGCCCCGTTGACATATTCTCAGTCATGGCCTCGCTGTTTTTCGACCATTTGCATGAAAATAAATTATGGAAGAGACTACTGAATGATCTTTGAGGTGAGCATCCTGTTTTCATTTTCATGTATAGCCAAGGCATAGGACTGGTGTGGCAAATGAGATATCTACAGATAATGTGCATATTTAGGGATAGAAACACCATACATATATGTAAGTACCAAGGTGAAGCAAAGTAGGGGAGGCATAGAAGTATACAAAGTCATGGAAGAAGCCAATATGATCCTCTGGTGTAGATCAAGAAAGACAAAATGTGTGGTCTTGGAGAGGTTTTTGCTAAGCACAAACTTTAGTGGTGTCACAACATGAGGAATTGCTGTCTGGCAACAGTGTAGATGCCTTGGCTTTCTTTACTTTTAATAATTAATAAAATGATGCAGGAAATTCCATCCATCTCAGGTTCCATTGTAAAATCATAGACACTAATTGTGCTGTGCTGCATCAGTTAACTGATCTACAGCTCCTGATCTCAGTGGCAAAGAGCAAGGTCAGAGTTCACAGGTGTCTGTTTGACAGCTGCAGTGAAAGTCAACTCACTGCAGTGCAGAGGCTGCATTTAAATCTGTAACTCTGCCCCCAAACCACATAATTATGAGAGGTACTAACCTAGTGGCAGTTGTAAACTAAATATAAGCCTTACCTGAGTTTAGCATACAATGGCTAGTATTCCTCATAATTATTAAAGCAGTATCTGATTGGTATCATACATTCATACATGTGTCACCACTATGAACCCGGGCCAGCTGTGGACAGGCTGTGTGTATTACCTCCAGTCGGGCTATCTCTGCTGCATCCAACAGTAATGAATTCCTTGGCGCAGCCGTGCTTTGATACTTTGTGAGGTAAGGTAACATCTTGAAAGCAAGGCAGCCTCTCAGTGGGGGCTGTCCTGTGAAATATGAATCAAAGGTCACACCCTTCACATAAGGACTTGCTTTACCGTAGGTTATTTGATACCAAAGGTCATTTGATGCTGTGGGAAAGGGAAGGGGCAGTGTTGGTGTAGACACAGCAAGCTCAGCACAAATGGGGAAGGGTCCCACAATCTTGTTCTTCTTTGTACCTCCCTTTCCTTCATGCTCCCTGCATCTGGCTCCGTGGGTATGATGTCAGAAGGCGAATACCACTTGTCTCAAAGGCAGGCATTGGGCCCATTAAAGCAGGCTTGCTTTTGGCCAATCCCCTGTGGATGTTTGCCTATAAAAGAAGGAGCTTCCCACTCCTTCTATGATTCATTTCTGGACTTCAACCGTTCATGGAGAATTTGTTACACCGTACTGGGAGACCAATCCTTTCTAAAGACTCCCAGCTGTGATGTGAAGGCAGGGGATCAGGGCAGAAGCCATCTCTGCAACCTAACCATCCCAAGGGCACATTGGGGGTGACCTACCACTGGAATAAGATCTGCCACACTGCCAACCACACCAGGACCTAGATGTTTGCCAGCATCCTCCATGTTTAGGAGAAAGAGAACAAGGCCCTATCCTGTCCGTGACCCACTGCTATGGGACTCACAGAAATGGAAGAAGCCAAGAAGCTGGTCTCCTGCATTTCAACAGCATTCAAACCCATTCAACCCAAAGGAACCAGTGGTGCTGCCTTTGGCAGTTCTTTAAACTCTTCAGACATATGTTGCTGCACCCTTGAATCAGTTTGCCTCCCCACCACACCAGCTGAGGGAGTTCTCGCCTCAGCTCGAACCTTAACCTCTCCGCCTCACTTTGAACCTAATTTGACACCTACTCCCATCTAGAGCACTGTGACTTGCTGCACCCGCACCTGATTTGAACCACTCGCATAGCACAAAAAAACCTGGTTTGATGCAGTGGAACTGCCAAGAATTGATTAAGGAATGTGAGAAGGCACTAGCCCCCTTTGTCAGCTTGCTGGGACCTGTGAGAAACCTGAGGGTATCCTCACATCTACTCCCATTGACTCCTCTTCTCAGGTGGACAGGGAAAGCCCATTACATTTGTATCCGGACTGTGGGGGTGGGGATGCAAGGGAGGATCTCCTGGGTGGAGGGTCCTTGGGGATTGGGAAGAGGATATCCATAGGCGAGGCATGATATCCCCATTTTGCCTATACAAACCAACCTTCCCGAAACCCTACCTTTATAGGCTGTTGCAAACTATCTCCCCTCCTTTCCCCTCATTCCAACCATTATAGTACTGGGACGAGGAAGAGGTGACTAGCAGTAGTGAACAATAGAAAATCATTTAACCACTCTAGTATTGAGATGAGGATGATACCTGCAGACTGTTACAAGGGCCATGCATGTCTCCACTAATTATGGCCAGGCAATTGAAACTATGGACTCACACCTGCAACCTGTCTAGTGGTTGCAGGTGTTTAAAAGGTGGAGGCGACAAGGGTGTGGGAGCGACCAGGAGAAGAGAAGCCAGGCCAAAGTTTGCAGTCCTGAAGGGATAATCCTGTGTACCAGGAGGCAGCCGAGGTGGATCCTCCATCATGAGAGCCAGGATGTGGCAAGTGACCCCAAGCAGCTGTGGAGCCAAGTTCCGGCCAGGCTGCGAGAATGCCACAGAAGCGGGACTCGCGGTCAGAGGAAAACATGTCGGCAGAGCAGAAAGAGAGAGAACATCCACCCGGAGAAAAAGTAAAAGATCCAAATCATTGAATACCAAATTAAATGAAGGCTTTTAGCAAAACTGTGAACAGATGATTAGTTTGTGTGAAATGTGCATACCGTATATGGAAATTAAAGCATGAACGGTATGAAATACAGTGGAAAGCAAGTATGGAATATTGCTGAAAAGTATGAAAGCAGTGTGGTGAAGGAACAAGGGCACTGCAAGGTGAACTGTATGCAAAAACACATTGTGGCAAAGTCAGGAGACTGGAAAAGAAAAGAACATATAGTGACAAAGCCAAGAGGCTGGCAAGAAAAAGCCAAGTGAGTGTGAATCATTACACAGGTACAGATACAGAAGAACCTGTCTGGGTTAGAAAGCCTAGGGTTCCTGGTTGTGTGACCTGTAATGGGTGTACCGTCTGGTCTGACAACTGTGCCTAGACTGAGGTTACCCTATTTGTGAAAGCCAAAAGTGGTTGCTGAAGTGAAGCAGAGGAAAGCAATCTGAATGAACAGTCAAGAAACCAAAAGTAGTGTAAAGTTGACCTGGAACTGTTTTTGAATATTGAGAGATTGAGACTAAGTACCAGTTGGCAAGCTGAAATCTTGGGGAAGGGAAACCTGAGACCTTATAAACTTTGGTGCTGTCTTGAGGAAGGGTACCTCAAAACCCTTTTTGGAATGTGTTGTCTTGAACTTGGGGAAACGAACCCCCGAGACTTTGCGAAACTATCTTGAACTTGGGGAAGGGATGCTTATGGTACTTCAGGAGCTGGAAGAACTTTGTTTTGAACACTATGGGGGTCATTACAAGTTGGGCGGTAAGGGTTAACGGTCACCAGTAATGATGCCGGTGCCGGTAAACCCTTACCGGTAAATGCACAAAGGAGATAGAAATCAAGTCACAGGTACACCCAATCCACTGAAGAAGTATACATAAGGCCCACACCGTCAACATGCCCACATCCAATCAATATGAAGCCACAAGCAGATGTCGGTTATGGGATCCACAACGTGCTACTATTCACCCATTAATTGTTTTTTTATAATGCTCCTAATACCATACCCATTAACAAGACCCGAGCAGGAAAGGAGACAGATACCACAAAGGTGCAGGAGACATGTGCTGCAGAGGGCGCCCATACCACGTGTCCGCCCATCCCCTTGTACACTAACGGACAACAAATTAGTGACTCTTTATCGCTTGGACCATCCCACCATCACAGACCTGCTCACGCTGATGGAGGCTGAGCTCTAGAGCACCATCACTAATCAGAATTGCTTACCCCCTCACCCCGTTAAAGCTTCCGTCCATCCTAAACCTGTGAATTCCAGCACACTGTGAGGACAATGCATGGGATGTCCCAGCCAACTTTCTCAAAGGCGCTGGAACAAGTCCTGAATGCTCATGAGGCTTGCCCATCAGCACATCTCCATGCCAATCACCCAGGTGTAGGTGCAAGCAGCAAAAGCATGTTTCTATGCCTTTTCCCAGTTCCCCAACACCACAGCGGCAGTGAATTTCACACATGTGGCATTTGTTGACCCCACCCTCTCAAGCAATGGAGCAGGCATACCGGAACTGGGGTAAGTCAGTTATGGCTCATCGCCTGTTCCTTGCTTTCTTGGTGATGCATTATGGGACTTCTTATTCCATTCTCTATGTGTGTCACTGTGCTATTTGTTTGTCAGATTGACTACTACAACGTACCCACAAGGTAGGTACCCTGTCCTCTCTGTGTGTCCATGTACGCAGGTAGGGTGCTGTTCCTCAGTATAATAGCATCATGTGTGGTATCAGGGTATCAGGCATAGCAGTGGCTGATTGTGAGGTCAGCTTCACATGCCAATTGGGCGTTCATGGAATGGAACTGTTTCCAGTTGGGCCATCCACATGCCTGACAGCATGGGTAGCTTCTCTACCAGAGCATAGCTAGTCCTGCTGAGCCTTTTTTGGTCAAATGCACATACGCATCATAATCATGCTCCATGACCTCCAACAGTCTGGACTTCCGTCCTCTGAGGGTGTTCCCACTAACAGCGCATTGAGACTACAATAATGGTAAAATTGGGGTTATACAAATAACAAGTACAATGCAATACAATGCAGTATAGTTTTAACACAGACATGTGTCTCCAAAAGAATTAAAGAAATCCCAAAAGAAAAAAGTGAAGCATGTATGCTATCGATCTCTGAGTCCTGTAGATGTGTACAATAATACAAGTGGCTGCATGGTAGAAGTTGTTAAGCAATATCATCCGTTGATTCAACCTCGTGCCTTTGAAATTTGCTATTGGATCTGGATAGGGGAAAAGAGGGAGCAGAGGTAGAGGTTTCACAGAAAAGCCCACAATCCCCTTTGCACATGGACAGTGTGAAAGTGGATGAGAATGATACCTCCATCTATGGGGGTATGGGAGAGCTAGAATACATCTTTGGACAGCCCTTTGATGGTGCAACACAGAGGATGCAGAAACGATGGAAGAAAACGATGATTATGTTGCTAGAGGTATAAGTATGGGATAGCTCCTTAATAATTGTATTCACTGTGTGAGACTACACAAGACGTATCTGCTTGGTATTATGAAACCCACCTTTTGGTATCGGTCTGTGCTACACAAGTTGGTAGTGTGAATGAGCAGCCAGGCCTATCTCAGGAGGGGTAAATGTGAGCTGTAGAGCTGTACAAATGAAATCTGTCAATACAAGTAGTAAGTAACATTTACACTCAAGGTTTCAGTTATAAATAGTTATTTATTTATTTACCATCAGTTTTTAAATAAGCATTGTTTAAAAAGGCAATTCTTTGTAAACGGTTCAAGTAAAATGTGGAAATACTTTACAGAATTGATAAAGCTGGTGAATACTCTTTGGATATGTTCAATACACTTCTCCTACACCCTGAAGTGACTTCAATTACAAGGATAGAATTTGCATTTATATATCACACCAATATACCTGGTAGACTATAGGTTGAAGAAAGGAAGGGTTAAGAAAAATAAAAAGGTCAGAACAGTTTCTTAAAAAGATGAGGACAACTGAATCCTCCAATGAAATCTAGTTAAGACTTTCCCAGCAATAACATTATTCAACAAGCTACAACCTATGGAAGGACAAGCAAGACCAAAGTCAATGAATTTAGAAGAGTGCCTTTAGGGAGCCAGGACAGCCAAAGTCATTTGGACAAAGTGTATAGTTCTGATGCACTTCTTGCATAACAAGTCTTTTACAAAGTTAGATTGTTCAAAGGAATTCACTGAAGACACACACGCTGTTAGGCCTGTGCAAAGGAGAATTGAAATCTACTCAGCAAGTGCAAATCTTAAGTGAGACAGCACGACTTAACGCAAGGAGGTAAGTACCCCCAAACCCAAACAGTACTTATGGTTAGAAGAAAAGTGGTCCAGCTGGTTGTCGTCTTGCGACAGCTATGAAGACCCTGGTTCCGGAGCCTCAGTTGTGGGACAGGAGGGAGGACATCTGGAGGGCTCCTGTGGCAGTACTCAGGACGGTCGTCGGCAGCTACAGGCTTTCTTCGATTCAGCCGCACTTTGCGGTTTCAGTGCTTCGCAAACAGCACTGATGCAGAACAAATCTCTGGTTGGACTTTCCTTGCTCCCTCAGTCTGGCACACTGGTGAGGGGACTCTGGATTGGGATTTCCTGCTTCTGGAAGGTCCTTTGGAGGCTCCTGGAGCTTTTGGCTGGATTCATTCCACGGCAGACGTTGCGCTCGGTTATGGACACTCGACCCCTGGCTTTGAGCTTCTGCAGCACAGAGAGCCACAGCAAGTCAGGGATTGCACACAAGTGGAGTTCATCTCTGGGTTAGTTGGTCCCACTAACCCAAGGGAAGAAGCAATCTGTTCCAGAGGAGTAGAAAAGCACTATGGTAGTAAACACCAAACCACTGTCACAGCCATGTAACGTAGTGAGGGTAGCAAAAAATGTTACATGAGAAAGTAGGATAAGGGGCTGCTACGTAACCCCGTGCCCCCTGCACTCTACATAAGATGGTGTGTGCTGGACCTACACAGATACAAAGGGAAAAGGTAAGTAAGATCAATTCCATCTTACTATTCTTAGGAACGGTAGTTCACCGAAGAAAAGGTATTTAAACAGTGACACTGCACTGAAGGTGCTGTGTGTCACTATACAAAAAGCAGATGCCTATGTAGTTTGCCAGACTCAAAAACAGTGAAAACACAAAATCCAAATCAGGGAAAAACACATGAGAGAGTGAGAAAAAGGTCCCACTCACTCAAGAGTTAAAATTAAATAAGTCCTAGGTCCAGCAAAAGAGCTGTGGATCTCTAAAGTTGAAGGGAACTAGCACAGAAATGAAAAGTCTCCCTAACGTCTTGCATGCCAGGATGTCCTCTGGAGTCACCTGAAGTCGATATGTGTACTGAGAGCAGAAGGGTGGCATCAGTGCTATAGACTTGCTATGTGTTCAGCGTGCCCAAATTTGTCATAGGTATGTGCTGAATTCTGATATCAAAGCTGTTGAGGCTTAGTCTGGTGTAGGTAAGCAGAGAATGTATGCGCACAGGTGGGGAGCAATATGGGAGTGTGGACTGGGGGTAATGGTGAGCGGTGTTCCAGTGGGCTGCCCAAGTGGCCCTTAAGGTGGGGAAGTGTCAGCAGAGTGGGGGCGGGGAATGCTAATAGATAGGGGGGAATTGGGGCATGGAAAAAGGGGTTAGGGGCTGGGTGTGGTATGTCCCAGGACAGCATGGCTGGGGGGGAGAGAAGGTAGCGTCAGCAAGAATAGACTATGGCACTGCACTTTTCCAGCATTAACAGATAACCCTCAGAATTGACTTTGGCACCGCAGTGGATGCACTCATAAATCAACATTGTCATTACAGTAGTAACACCTGGATTTAACAGTGGCAGTGCGAGGAACAGCCACCTGGATTCAACTATTTCCGCGAGAGGGAAAGGCCTATGACACAGCAATGGGCAAACTCAGAAATCAACTTTGCACTGCTGTAGAAACCCTAGATTTAATTATGGCATTGAGAGGGAGACTGGAGAAACACCTACATTTGGGATATTAGAGCAGTGGCAGAAAGCGTCTAACTTAGAGCCTCAACAGTAAATGGGAAAACGCCTTCATTTGAGACGCAGCAGTAAATGGAGAAACACTTAACATTGAGTTACTTCAGCAGTGGGAGACAATCCCTAAATCTGAGAGTCAACAGTATATGGAGAAATGCCTACATTTCAGATACATGAGCATTGGGAGAAAATTCCTACATTTGAGATCCATGAGCAGCGGTAAAAAGCACCTAAATTTGAGATGCATGAGCAGTGGGAGAAAATTCCCAAATGTGAGATGCATGAGCATGGGAAAGAAATCCTATATTTGAGACACATGAGCAGTGTTAGACAATGCCTAAATTTGAGATATATGAGCAGTTGGAGAAAATGCCTAAATGTGAGTGAGATAAATGAGCAGTGCAAGGAAATGCCTACGTTTGAGATTCAATAGTACCACGAGAAACGCTTAAATTTGAGATACATGAGTAGTAGCAGAAAATGCCTAAATGTAAAATACATGAACAGTGGGAGAAAATGCCTCAATTTGACATTCCTCAGTACCTGGAGGAACACCTAAATTTGAGATACATGAGCAGTGGGAGAAAAGGCATAAATGTGAGATACATGAGCAGTGGGAGAAAACACCTACATTTGAGATTCAACAGTACCGAGGAATGCCTTAATGTGAGATCCATGAGCAGTGGGAGAAAGCACCTAAATTTGAGATACATGAGCAGTGGGAGAAAGTCACCCAAATGTGAGATGCACGAGCACTGGGAGAAAATTCCTGAATTTGAGCGACATGAGCAGCGGTAAAAAATGCCTTCATTTGAGATATATGAGCAGTGGGCGGAAATGCCTAAATGTGAGTGAGATACATGAGCAGTGCAAGAAAACGCCTGCATTTGAGATTCAACTGTACCTGGAGAAATGCTTAAATTTGAGATACGTGAGCAGTAGGCGAAAATGCCTAAATGTAAAACACATGAACAGTGAGAGAAACCACCTACATTTGAGATTCAACAGTAGCTGGAGAAACGCCTAAATTTGAGATACATAAGCAGTGGGAGAAAACACCTAAATATGAGATACATAAGTAGTGGGAGAAAACTCCTACTTTGAACATACAACAGTACCGGGAGGAATGCCTAAATTTAAGATACATGAGCAGTGGAGGAAATGCCTAAATGGGAGAACCAGGAGCACCGGGAGAAAATGCCTAAATATGAGATACATGAGCAGTGGCAGAAAATGCCAAAAGGTGAGTCAGATACATGAGCAGTGCGAGAAAACACCTACATTTGAGATTCAACAGTACCTGGAGGAATGCCTAAATTTAACATACATGAGCAGTGATAGGAAACTAATAACTAGCTATCTATCAAGAGTGTGATATGTTATGTAGGATATAAGAGTGGTAGGGCTTCACAGGAGTACAGTAATTGCTGTACTCCCAGCCCAAACTACACTTACCTTATCAGTCGCTACAGGCTTCCCAGCTAAACACGGGCAGACATGGATTGGGTATACTTCTTCTGAGCTTTCCTGTGCCTTGGGGCCCTTGGCCGAGGGTTACCTGAGCAGGGGCTGTCCTACCACCGGGAGTGAAGAGCGCTCCTGTGTGGTTTGCAGCCAATCAGTTGGCATACAATCAGAGCGGGTGGGAGCTGTGCCATGTGGACAGCAAAAGGGGAAGCAAGGAAGGCGGGTGGAGTGGGCCACAGAGGCCATTTGCACACTTGAAAAAAAAGCTTTTGGGGTTCTGGGGAGGTTTCAAGGCCTTTCCTGGTGGAACATGCACAACCCGACTCAGGAGCTTAATGGTCGAGTTGGGTGGCAGCGCATACTAACCACAGTGCTTCTTCAAAACTACAAAGGTAGGCAGCCAATCAGAGCGTATAGAGGGTGGTAGCTGCGCCGGAAGGACAAGGAAGGGGGAGGCAAGTAAGGTGAGTGGCAAGGGACGCAGAGGATAATTACACACTTTAACAGTTTATTGATAAGCTACCCACAACACGCAGAGTTCCTTCCCTCCCCACTCGAGTGGTTTTGCAACACACTATTTAACAGATTCTTTTTTTTAGCCCTATCTCAGACACAAATCATGCTCCTTGGATCACTCTCACCTGAGCTAACAATGTACCAAGAACCAGGCTGGTGTACAGGAAATATATTGGTATTTATTTAAATTAACAGTAATAGAAATTAGCACGAAATCATCAAAACACCAATTTATCCATGGCACAACACAATCAACTTCTATCAGCATAAATAAATCACAAAAGTGAGTTAAAAAGAACACAATCATAATTCTTACTTGAAGGGTAGCAGTAGGATTTCAAGATTGGTAAAAATACATATGGCAACTATAATTTCACCCACACTTTTGGTTTAAAATACACACAGAGTGATGTATTGGTTTGTTTTTCAGACCCCCCTTGCTTTGGTCTAGGTTGGGAACTCAGGCAGAAAAATTGGAATGCTTTAGGGAAATTTGGATTTCAGACCCCCCTTTACTGAAAGACCTGTGTTGGGGAAGCTGGATAAAAAGGTTGAAATGATTTAAGAACAAAGACACCCCTCTTGCTTAAAGAGGTTGGGGTCACCTCTACAACAAGGATTACCCAATTAAATTATAGGATATAGTTTTCAGCGTACTCTGGGAGGTGAGCTTTATTAATGTTGAATTTTAACAAACTTCACCTCATAGTTTTCTGCCAAATGGGGAATTAATTATGTTACTATGTTTGGTTACAAGGGTAAAAATCTGCCCAGTTCTGCACCCCACCCACTATAAAGGGAAATGATTCAAGGCAAGCAGGCTCCCCACCTTTTAGTTTCCCAGGGCCCAGTTCTATGTACATAGCAAGCCTCTGTTTAAGGTTCAGAAAAGCCAGCTGCATCTCAGGACACTTCTGAAAGATACGGCAGGGGTCTGGCTGCTCAACTCTCAAAGATGGACTCCCTCTCTCCACCATAGGACCCAGTCAGCTTTGGGGCCTTCCTGGAGATAGACAGCTCCACCCAGATGCACTCTCAGCAATCTCCTCTAGTGTCTCCTTACAGCTGTCAAATGGTAAGTTTCAGCAGCAACCTTCCTGATGATCTGTCTCTTTTTTCTGTCCTCCTGTCTTTCTCGTTTTCTGTTCCTCTCTCCTAGTGCAGTCCCACTTATGTAGCAGTGATGACACTACCAATCTTACAATCTACCCTAAAATAATCCCTGCCACTAGGATTGGACAGTTACCCTTCTTTCTCCTCCCAAATCCAGCCTCCAAGTCAGGATTGCTTTAGGTGTCTGGAGCAACATATGCCAATTCCCACCTGTAAATACCATTTGTTCTACTGTCAACATTTTGGCAAAAACGAGTTGTGCATCACAACTTCATAATTCTACTAGCAACTGCCATACTAAACATATTTTCTGTTTCAGCTAATCATGGGGAATTAGATAAGACAACCACCAAGCCCGTATCATGTAGCATGGCCATGTAGCACCTTTCTGCCGTTTCCATAAAAGGCACAACAGTTATGAATATGTACATTATTGAGAAAATCCCTAATTTCATTTTCCACCCGCTCACCAACTGTCATGATCACTTCCAGGGTTTCTGGTTTAGGTTCAAGAGTCTGGGCCAAGAGGGGTTCTTTGTACAGATCTGTAGGCTCTAGGTGGGTTTTAGCATGGCAAACATGGAATTCTCACATTCCCCAGTATCAAGGTGACAATGGGCTCCCATAGAGATTCAATGGTGTTCTAATTCCCCTAAAATGGCCGCCCTGTGTGTCACTGTTTAAGTTGTCATAGAGAACCAGACATTGGGCATAGAGGACTACAAAAGCCCCGCCTCCACAGTAACATGTGCTTTGCGGTCATTCAGCTGACAGCGGTGTAACGCTACCGGTGCTCAGCTCACATACCTGCAGAATAAAGAAAAAAGTCAAAAAAGGTAGCAGGCACCCCTCTCTTTAAAGAACATGGCATGATAACCTGTACTGTGGTGTTTACACACTGTGAGAGTCTGCAGCCATTGCTTTTAGCTCACTGTACTTTTCACAAAGGACGAATATCCATTTGCATATCAGTCTTTATCCCGCCCACAAGGGCAGTCCGGCACCGGAATGCCAGACAAACCTCCTTTGAACAAGAGTACCAATAGCAACCCCATACACATGTTTCAGCCTTGTTGGGCCTCATCAGTGAGGTGGAGCTGGTCCTCTCTGAGCACAGTGAGCAAGGGGACCACGTCTGGGTTCCCCCAGGTAACTTAGGGTGACCAACCCCAAGTTCCTTACAAAAGTGCAAAAATAAGTCATGTTAAGAACTTGAATTGCTCACAGCAAATTCACAGACCATAGATTTAAAATTACCTGACCAAAGTCTCTGCAGCAGCAGTCCTCCGACAGATGACTTCTTCCTCTGTAATCCACAGTTCAGTCAACATTCTTCGTCCTCGGTCACAGCTGCATTCTGAGATCTTCTGACCTCCGAAAACCTGCAAAATCAAAGGTACCATAGTTAATTAACAACATTACAGACTAAGGGTGAAAGAAAATATGTACCTGAAGCTCCCACAAGCTTTTTCCTCACATTCCAACACTGTGCTTCACATAAAAAAGCCATAGCTTCATGACAAAGACACGCTGTGCCACGCGCCTTACACTAATTACGCACGCATACTTGCCTCAAGAGAAAACCCATAGCTGGTTACCGAAGGCACACTGTTCTGCGCGCTTCTCACTAAAGTAAGCGTGCATACATATCTCAAGAGAAAACTTCAAGTTTTTTCCCTCGACAACGTCCAAGCTCCTCAGCGAAATTTCTTCTTCTGAAAACCTGCAAAAGAAAAAGAGAATGATTAAAGTCAGCAAGAGAGATCTCTCCAACCTCAGAACTTTTTTTTCTCTCTGAGACCTCAGTGCCTTTTTTCTCACTAAAGACTTCTTTCAAAAACACTTACCTTAAGAAGCTTTTCCTGTTTAACAGCATCTTTGTCTTCTGAGCCTCAACACCCACGCACCCCTGCGTGAAAGAAGGATGGAGAGCTCCCTACAAACAAAGCACAGGCGAGGAGAGTGTGGGCCTTAGGTGTAACAAGGGAGAGCAATTCAGGGTGGGAAAACAGGGGAGAGCCATAGTAGAATTACCATTTATATTGATTACAGTTCCCCCTTCCCGTTCTCTCCCTCTCCTTTATGACAGGGGAGAATCCTAAATAACCAGTATATCAGATCAACAGGGGTTTTGGATCATTTTACGCTCCTGCAGAGACAAGGTAAGTGTTACATCAGCTCTCACCTTTGAAACATTTTCAGAGTAGCCAGAAACCTAGTTTGACTGGCCATTACAGCTCCCGGAGTCACAGGTAGATACATTTTATATCCCCAAAATCAACTGGAAATTGCATAAAAAATGGTACATAGATGAAATCCATCCAACTTATGATAGCTGAGAAAAAGGCCTAAATGATAATAGTCCTTTTAAATTAATTTTGAATCTTCATGTGGGACAAATGGTGCTGCTCCTGCTTCCAGCCATTTGTTTTCATTGGGTCTGCTTGTGCCCACAATTGTTTTCAATCTCCATTGTGTTGCAAGTTTGCTCCTTGAAGTGAGTGCCCCCATTTTCACACATATAAATCATACTCTAGCCACGGGTAACTTTTACTTTCAGAGCCAGCAGGTCTGGAGAACACTGAATTTTGACGCCTTTATCAGGACATTTTTATTGTGGTTGGTCATTAGATGGGAGATGTGACTTCCAGGCTGGGAGTGTGAGTTTTCCTTGTGAGGTTTTGCCCAGAGCCAGCAAAAGGGTCTGCCTTGGGCTGACATTTTTTTCATGAATACAAAGTGGCTCTTCAAATGTCACTGGAGTTTTGTGGGTGAAACATAATATACATTGCTCTTTGTCAACCCACACATTATGTTTTGTTTTCCTGACATATTTCTGTGAGCAGTGATATTTTTTTCACTTTTACTTTTGCAAACCGTTTTTATTAGCACACACATGTGCAGGCCGTTTTTGTTTTCAATGTTTAAAAATCCTATTTTCCATGAGACGGGAATCTTTAATTCCTCCTTCTGTAAATTGAAATACTGCTTATCCATTGGTAATGACAGGCAGGCCCCTTTCCACAAGGCTTTTAATTTTACTTGAAAAACAAAAACAAAGGCCAGGCCGTTTTTTGTTTCAGTGTTTAAAATCCTGCCATTCATGTGAAAGGGACTTCTGTTTGGGGCCTTTGAATGTACCTCACAACACACAAGAAAATGCTTTCGGGTGGGGGAGGGGGGTTAAAGGGAGGTCGAAAGTCTTACCTGGTGTTGCTACATGACCAACTCGACTCAGGAGGTTAATGGTCGAGTTGGGAGACCTCGCATACTAACCACAGCACTTCCTCAAAACTACAAAGGGAGTTAGCCAATCAGAGTGGGGGAGGGCAGGAGCTGTGTTGGCTGGGTAAGAAAGGGAGAGGCATGGAAGGCGAGCGACGAGGGCCAAAGAGGCCATTAACACACCTGATAAAATGCTTTTGGGAGTTTCGGAAGGTTGCAAAGCCTTACTTGCGGGTGCTGCATGCCCAACTCGACTCAGGAGCTTAATACTGGCCATAGATACTTTATCTACATTATGCCCAGACATTTACGAGACAATGGATGGTCTGTTTGGCTAATCCTTCCCCCTCTCCCCGGTTACCAGATTCCTCATCTTTGCCCCGATGTGTCTTCCCACCATGGTTGCTGATTGTGCCTCACCTTTGCCCTGCATGATGCAGTGTTGAGGATGAGGAGAGGTGTGACATTGTTGTCAGGGGCTGGCACGACCTTCTATGTATAATGCTTCATGTCTGACTCCTTAGTACTTAATGTATCAGTCTAAGAAGGATGAAGGGCTGATTCAGCCCTCCTGGAATATGTACTTGGAAAGTGCAGTCGGATGCATGTCACACTTGAACTTTTAACTTGCTGAATTATCCAATTGCAGCACAATATGCTGTTTAATCAACTGTTCACCTAACAAGAAACATTTATTTGGATACCTCCTCATTATTCCTGCCCCCTCCAGTCCTTTTAAAAATGAAATCTAACACTGCCATTATCCTGTTTAGCAGGCTAGAAATATTCAAAAAAGATGCCAACTCCTTTTAACTATTTCTAAGAAACTTTTCCAGGTAGAACACCTCTTGTTGCAACTCTCTGGAGGCTAATTATCCAAAAGGTGATATGTACGCCCTAATCGGTAACACATCTAACATGCAATACTACAGATATGGGTAATTTCATTATATCATCAACCTCAACCAAATAAAAACTTCTTCATTTATTAAATGTTTCCTTTATTAAAGAGACATTAAAAGTCAATGACATTAATCCTATCAATTTTGTTAAAGTTACTCGTGCAATACCAAATATAATATAACCAAAAATAAATTTTCTTACATATCGAACTTCAGTTACCCTTTATATGACACTGACATCTGCTAGTATTTAATTAATTAAAACATACATTCATCTAGCACAAAAGAACTCATACAATTGTCGGGTGCCATTATACAGGTCCTCAAATAGACAAACATTTCTTATTCTATCGTACTGCTAAATTTAGCAATAATTACACACCCAACATGGTTCGTTCTTTTCTGAGTTAACAACCATTACGAGAACCTCTTCAGGGGAAATTTGTGTGTCACAATAAATTGTTCTCGAAGTTCAACATATCACCACTGGATGTCCAGCACAAAGAGTTCCAAAGGTAATGTTGTTGTTTTTTAAATAAACAAACACCTGGAGAAACTGTACAAACAGCTACACTCAGTGCTGTTTATATCTTTCTCAAAAACTTCCACCAATAGAAATCCAATGACCACTGGAGAATTTACCGCTTAATCTTTGAATGATTGTACACAAGCAGTGGGATAGAGCACCTTATGAGTAGGAAAT
Source organism: Ambystoma mexicanum (assembly GCF_040938575.1). NCBI lineage: Eukaryota > Metazoa > Chordata > Amphibia > Caudata > Ambystomatidae > Ambystoma > Ambystoma mexicanum. Next base: position 340,407,224 of record NC_090935.1, on the reverse strand, counting down.
GATCTATAAACAAAAAAACCAGAGAACAACGAGGGAAAACCGTGAATCAAAGGATCCTCTTAAAACCAAACCTATTAGCAACCATTAAAAATATGTAGTTAAATATTATTCAGTAAAGTGCAGAATGGACTTTGTTCTAAAGCTTGGTATCTATTGTACCATCATTCTCGTTAGACCCGCCAGATATACTGTGATAGCCAAGCTGTCATTCTGTCAGACAATGGAGATGACATATCCGAATCATGTACACTAGTATCGACTCCTGTAGGATCTCTTATAAAAGTGTTATATTCTACTTGCCAGCTCTTAAAGATATACGTTATACAATAGAATAATATACTCCATCAGCATCCGTACATCGGTGATCTGTAAAACACTCACCGTAGTAATACATTGCAGCTGGATCACACAACTTCCATTCTATGTGTAGTTTTTGCATACGTGTTGTGCATCTGTTGTTACTCGTCCCGTAGTACTCTGCGCCGGAGGGAAACAGCAATAAGCATTTACTTCCCGAATGGTCCTTATCGCGTGTAATAAGCCAGCATGCATAAAACACTGTGACTCTATTCCTTACCTCAAATTGCAGGCCAGTATCAAATTGGCAATCCGAGTTCTATCTTCCTCAGGTTAACGTCTCCAAACTTACAGCAAACCAGTGTCAATGTGATTTTGTATAACTCCTATTTAGGAGAACAAGACGGCAGAGCTGTACGTTGAAACATCTACTCGTCTGCTGACTCGCGCAAAACTAATGACCCGTACTGGTGGCCATTTTGGAAAGGTAAACACATTACGTTTTCCATTCAAAACAGTATCTAATTCTTATACAGTATAACAACTGCACACAGACATGGTTTTAGAGAATAGCCCACAGTATCTGCAATGCACAATACAGTTCCTGTTCTTTATACAGTATAACATCTGCACACAAACTTCACCTCAAACATCACTCTGCAGTATCTAAAGTACTCATACAAATCTATGAATGGTGAGGTACAGTTGGTAAGACGCTATCAGAGATTTAGCCAATCAATAGTCTCATTGAGGCCACATACAATGGTGTTACATAGAACAATCAACCGCTGTTCTTTACCATATAGTCTTTTCCTGTCCTTCGGTGTAATGCCAAACGGTATGAGCTGCAGTAACACTGTCCACTATAAAAAGTCATAGGAAAGACCCATCGCAACGAAATGCCCCACTAGCGGTGCAGTAAGTACTTGATTTTTAATACAACCCTTATGCTCTATAATACGTGTCTTAACTTTCCTTTCCGTCATTCCAATATAGAGTTTGTTACACGGAAACCAAATTGCATAAATGACCATTCTAATGTTACAGTTGGTGAACAGTTGTTGTGTCCAATTTCTCTTGAGTCCTAGGTCCACCTCCTTTGTTCTAGTTGTGGAGCTACAACAGCTACACATACCACATGGTGTGTGCCCCACTGGTTCTGGTAACCCCCAGGATTCAGTGATAGTCAATTGTGACTGATTGGATCTCGATATATCATTTTTTTTTGTGAAAGGATCTTTCAGATTAGCACCACGTTTGAATGCACACATTGGTGGTTCTAAAGGGCAGTCACCACCATCAAGAATGTGCCAATTCTTTTTAATAATTCCATTGACCTTATTTGACAGTGAATTAAATGCTCACAAAAACGATTCTGTTGTTAGTTTCTGTTTTCGTCTTATATTCCAGAAGGGCTTCCCTGTTGTTATTTCTCACCCGCTTTCAAGCCTTCTTAACAATAGAATTGTGATATCCCCTCTTCTTCAATTTAGAGCACAAGGTCATTGCTTCAGACTCAAAAGTCTCTTTCACAGAGCAATTGCCCTTCAATCTCAAGAATTGTCCTATAGGAAGATTTTCTCTTGTGTGCCGAGGGTGGCAGCTATTAAACAAGAATAAAGAGTTCCTATCCGTAGGTTTGTGAAACAGTTTCACTATCAATATATTCTCTGATGTGTCCGCCCAGATCATAATATCCAAAAAGTTGATTTCAATTGGACTACACAGAGCTGTAAACTTCAAAAAGATGTTTTCATCATTAATCCATTGTAAAAAAACTCAAAAAAGTTACACAGGCTCCATCCCAAATAATCAGGATGTCGTTGATGTAACGCCTCCATAAGTGGAGGTTCGGTAAGTAAGGATTCGTTTTGTTGTAAATGACTGCATACAAAGGATTCAACATACAAGTTAGCCGCTGATGGGGCTACAGACATCCCCATTGCGGTCCCATGAATCTTATAGAATATCTTATTATTGAAGCTAAAGTAATTCTCAGTCAGGGATTTTCTGTACACCACAGTATAAAACTGTTAGGTGTAATTTTGTTCTGCCTTTTAGCCACCAACAATTCCTCAATTACTGACAAGGTAATATCTTGAGGAATACATGTATAAAATGAAACAATCTTCAGACTCACTAGCAATTTATTCTTACTGTCGAAAGGAAATTCTTTGATTAAATTGATAATCACAGTTATATCTTGACCATAAGAATACATTTCCAACACAAATGGTTTTAGATACTTGTCTGCAAATGTAGACAAAGGTTCTAGCAGGGATCATGTTCCCGACACAATAGGTCGACCGGGTGGTTTTTCGAGTGACTTATGTATCTTTGGAAGGATGTAAAATGTTGGAACTTTAGGTGTTGTCGCTATAAGGAAATCATGTTCCTGTTTACAAATCCAGCCATGTTCCAACGATTCATTAACTTTAGTATTAATCAAAAATTGCAAATGTCCTGTTGGATCTTCCTCAATCACTTCGTAAAATGTAGTGTCACCCAGTTGTTGATCACATTTGTCTACATAAGCTTCTCGGTACAGCATCATTGTGGCCCCTCCCTTATCCACCTTACGCAGTGCAATTAGGTAATTATTCATTAGACTCTTGACAGCTAGCCGTTCTAATTTAGTGAGATTCTGAAAGGGTGTTTGTTTACAGGATCCCTCCAATTGTGCAAAATCATGTAGTACTCTCTTCTCAAAAACCATTGGCTCTGGTGTATAACCAGATGATGGAGGACAAAAAGACGAAGGATTTCTTACCCCGCTGGCATTTGATTGCACAACATAGGACTAGTCTTGAAAATATTGCCTCAGATGGATTTTACAAAAAGTTTACTGAACCTCAACACGTGTTCTAAACTTGTCGTAACATAATGTTGGAACAAACTCAAAACCTTTATTCAATAAATTCACTTTGGCTTCAGTGGATACATATGACAGGTTAACTAGTAGGTCTGATTGCTCCATGTCTGGCAGGGAGCATAGTCCCAACTGTCCCTCAGCGGGTCTTGATCTAAAAAACGTTGCTGTTGTGGGGGACCTAGCCTACCACAGTTTGGCCGATTAGAGCTCCTTCTATTTACACTGTTTGTTCTCCCCCTCCCTTGAAATCGACCTTGTCTAAAAGTATTCACTTGACCCCTTGCATTGGACGTACTCATTACTGGAGCTCCCTGAGGTATATGAGGTGTTGCCAAAGCGTACTCTTTGTTGCTGCTGAAAAGACCCAGATTGGTTTACAAAAGGGTCATACTCATCCTGAGTATACCTAAATGCCTTTTCATGCTAAAAATGTGTAAGATCTTTTGTCATATGCTTAATACCTTCTTTTGTGGTGAACTCTTTAAATTCATCTATTTCTTTTAATATTTCATCCAATCTTCTTTTGAAGGTCTCAAGGGGTACCAGATTTAATCTCCATGGCTAGCAGATCTCCTGTTATTTTAACTGACATTTCTTTGGCTGTATCAATAATAAGTATGACCCAGCCCGGGCCACTCTTATTTGCTATGTAGCTCCACTTGACAACAAATTATTTGTTACCCAAGAACAAGTGCGGCTCATTACGAAATACTAAACCCTGAGTGAGGGTCCCTGCCCGAAGGTTCTCAATCATGATGGACCCATGTAGTTCCCAATTAGACGTTTTTTCAACTGTAAAAGTGTGTCCCAGTTGCTCAAATTAGAGATTATGGAACCTTCTCCCTCTTCAGAAAAAAATGGACGCTCTAGCCAACATTTCCATGACATATTTATCTTCATAGCTCTTCACTTTATCTGCACTCATGTTGTATTCGATTTTCAATTTACCCACATACAGCTCAACCCTCTCAGAGGCAGGGATGTCATTTGAAGTCGCCAGGGGTCGCAGCTGCGTCCCCTGAGGTCTCCCTTGCTACCCCTGTGGTCTCCCTTGCTACCCATAAAAAAAAACTTTTTTTTTCTTTTTTTCTTTGTTGATGTAAGCTCCTGGGCTGTGGCCAGTGCCATGCACTCTTTGTTTCTCGAGTGGCTGGCTTTCTGGAATTCTGGAAAAGGAATAACAAATAATTTGTCTTTCTGGAATTCTATACAATAATTGCTAGGCTCATTAAAGGTTTATTTCAGGTAAACCTCAGGGGGTGAGTTACTGATTTAATATGTGGTTAAACACTTCAACTCAGCCTTTTATCCTTCTGAGTTTGATAAATGAGTACCAACACAGGTTGGGTGATATTGTTCAAGCGTAAGTGTAAGCGCACCTAAGCGTAAGTGCTATATAATAACACATCATTATCATTTGGCCTTGGACGTCTGCTTGCATTCACAGCAATTTGGAAATATGGGCCTATACACACTGGGGTTAACAATACATATGGTGATCCATTCCTGGATGAAATGTATATCACATTATAGTGATATAGTGATATTGTAACCATATTATTTGTAGTGTACTTAGGTACAATGCTTAGTGATGCCACGTCCTGTTGTGTCAAGGGGTGAAAGGTCATGTTCCATCGCTTCCTGTGATGACATTTTGGGGTGGGAGCAAATGACATCACTTCCTGTGATGTCATCAGAGGTCAAGGGTTGTGTGATGTCACATTTGCTGCCCCTGGCATTTTGGTGAAATTACGTCCCTGCTCAGAGGGTCAAAATTAAAAAAGATGAGAAGAGAATCCTTCTCCCACAGCCCCCTCATGAATTCTAACCCTGTTGTAAAGATCAAAACTCCCCCCACAGCACTGCTGTGTCGCACGGTGGAGACCGCGCTAGAAACCAAAACAACGTAAAGAGGACCAATGGTATTTAAAGAAGTTGCGATCATACCCTTAAAGCAACTACAAATATTCAAAAAAGATCCCAACTCCTGTTGACTGTTTCCAAGAAACCTTTCCAGGTAGAACACCTCTTGTTGGAACTCTCTGGAGGCTAATTATCCCAAAAGTGATATGTACTGCCTAATCGGTAACAAATCTAACATACAATGCTACAAATATAAGTAATTTCATTATATCATCAACCTCAACCTAATAAAAAGCCTTGGTCCTCTTTAAGTTGGTTTCGTTACTAGTGGGCTAGGACATATGTATCCTGCTGCTAACTACTGTAGCAATATGTGTTATATTAATAGGAAATGCAGCTCCAGAAGATGCTACTGCCTCACTGCTGGAATCGATCTATGATCTACAGGGCCGGGTTTGGCTCTAATCAGCCTTTCCTCCTTCTGAGGTAGACAAATGATTATTGATTTCAGTTGCTGGGTAATGATCATTTTATGTGAGTGTGTTATGCAAAGTGCTTTGGTGAAAGCCCTGTATAAGTAATGGATTATCATAAATGCCTAAATATTAGCATCAATGCATCCAAGCATAGGCCTCGAATAACGCCACAGTCTTAAATTAGTGTCATTTTACGTGTGTCTTCTATGACTTTTGTTCATCTTCATACATGCCTGTATACAAATCATATGCAAGTGTTTGTTTGCTTCCTTGAAATATGAGTGAGTCTTATTTCATACTGGCATGTCTGCTGCTGAATAAAGCAGGGTTAGGAATACATTGGCAAGGAGATGATAGTGTCTTCATATGGCTTGTGGAAGACAAACATCAGGATAAACCCATTTATAAATGGATATGTTATGTTAATGTTATCATCAACTGTAAGTGCCCCGCCCACAACAGACTCCTGTACACGCCACTGTTCTGCCCCTCAGCCCATCTGGTGGCCATGAAACTCATGAGAAATACCAGTAAAATAACCAGATAAGGCACTTGTGGTGGGGGGGGTGCTGTGTCACATGCTAAGGCCAGGGATCACACGAAAAGCAGGCTGTTCAGATCATTCAAGCAAGCGAAAGAGAGGCCTGTTGGCAGGGGGGTGATGGCTGTGCATAGTAGATCTGAGAAAGGGGCACAGTGGGTGCTGCTGACAGGCTCATTTTGTAGCCATGCTGCACCCTGCCACGTCACTGCTGGAGGGTGATGTGGGGTGTCTATGGCTGTGGAGTGGATCGTAGCCTAATGGCACCAGCAGGTTAGCACATACCTTCGGATGTATCCGTGCTAAAGTGGGAATATATTCGAGGTAGGTGCTACCGAGTGCACTCTTCTGGAAAGGTTGATGACAATAGAGGCTCCTGAGAGACGAGGACTCTGGCAGTTTGTACCCCCACCCGCGCCACTGCGGCCTTTCCTCGTGCAGGCCCTGCTTGCACTGCAATACAAAGAAAATCTACATTTGCCAGTCCTATTGGTTTTGCCAATTCTTGTTAGGTTTTGTCTTGTAACTGTAATAACCTTTCAACTTCAGTAGGTTTCTAGGAATTTGTAAGAACATTATTAGCATATGTTTATTATATGACCATATCCGAAAATCATAACTTCTGAATGCAAAGCCTGTATGTCTGCGCATGTGCATACATATATGAAAAGGTCACGGTTCAATAATTCACCCAGGAGTTTTGTATTGCCAAGAACAAATGTTTTGCGCTGCTCCACCTCTTAATCAATGAGAAATATTGATGCGCTTTTGAGGAAATCCAACAGGGTATTAAATTAACATTTTACTGAGACCCACGAAGAGGGTAATAAGGTACTGCATGGTCAGTTTCAGAACAGCTCCGAAATTAATCTGCAACAGCTTCATTTCCCGGGAAGTGTTAAGACAGAGAAACTCGCTAGCGTTCCAAAGGCTTTCACTGCAGCAAAGCTCGCTACATGCATCCCACTCAGGGGCGCGGAGTACGGGGGCTGCGGGGCCTGGTCCCCCCACCCCGCAGAATGAAGTCGGGGCTGAGTCCCTCTCCCCCCCGGCCGGCGAGAAGAGACGCAGTATGGATGGCCCTTTGTTCCATCCATATTGTGTCTCTCTCTGGCGGCCCGGGTAAAAGCCGGGGAAAAAACGATGTTTAGAAATTGTGGGACAGATGCAAAGCAAGAGGCTCGTGCTTTGCATATGTCCCTCAATTTCTAAAAATCGTTTTGGGTTGGGTATACAAGAGGGGTGCACAGATGTAGAGGTGCACCCAACCCAGAAGGATTTTTAGAAATGGAGGTACAGATGCAAAGTGAGGGAGGGGCAGGGAGCAGGGGCAGGGAGAGGGCAAATGAGACTGTTTGCATGTCTCTGAGTGTGCACGTGGTGAGGGTGAATGCTATGGGTGGGGAGCGGAGGCGTATGAGCCAGCACTTTCTAGCAGAGCTGCCATATTTGAAATGGGGCAATGCTGGTACTCCTCAGTTAGCTCGCTATACTCTTGATGGGATAGTACTGCTGTAACAGGGCTTCTATAATTGCTGAATCTTCTCAGCGATAATACTATGCTTTTGTTGAGGCAATGCTAGTTCATCTTAGTGGGGCTGCTATACTTTTGATGGGACAACATCAGCACTTCTCAGTTGAGCTGCTACACTGTTATTGGCAAGGCCCCAGCACTTCTCAACAGATGTATTTCTTTTTATTTTAATTGGTTATTTATAATGTGTGTACTACCCAGAGGTTTTAAGCGCAGACTGAGCGAGCGAACCTGTGTTGCGCGGACCGAGGGATCGAACCTGTGTTGCTATGTGTCGTCTTGCTTCCAAGGCGAGCACAGTGCCCCTGAGCTATCCTTCCTATACTCTAAAGATCTGAAGTACATTTAATGATACAGAACCAGAACTATTGAGCAAGTCTGTCATCATCAGAATAACTCAACACTGTCATGGTTTTACAAGAGCTCATATATTTAAAGGGATGGAATTACTCAATATGTAGCAGCACTATTCAATAACCCAAAGTTCTTAAGCATAGTTAATGTGAAAATACTACACTTCTCACACACAGTCTTTGCGCTGACGTTTGACACACTCACAGGATGGGACGGCATTTCGTTCTCCTATCCTATTGTGTTGCTTGGCTTTTGAGGGCTACTACAACCTGGATGATTATAGAGGGGTAGAGTAGGAGCAGTGATGGCCTACTGGAATGCAAGTGGAAGGCTTGCATCTCCTTCTTACTTGACTTTAGTATATGCAGTACATGCTAGCCAATGTTTCCACTGTTCTGAGCTGCCCACGCCTCTACCACCCCCGCCGCGCGCCGTTGCACCAAGTTGGTGACTACATGGAAATTTGCGGTCCTGTAACTGCCAGTGATGTCACGTTGTGTATTTGGGAACCCCTTTCCCCCACATTCCAACCGTGAAAATTCATAAATCGGCTCCCCTGATCCCACTTCATTATCGTAGTTTTCGAATTATGCAAACCGAATGAAAAAGCGCATTTAATCTTAATGGACAAGGTATAGTTCTACAGCATGTTTCGTTTGCGGTGCTAGTCTCACTGCGTCACAACGCCCAAGCCAGCGCCCTGCACTACATTTATTAAAGCCTTTGACGTTAATGGCATTTAGACATTTCTCTGAGAAAATTATGCTGATAATGAATTTTGTTATCGCTTTAAACCGAGAGCTAAAGTGTCAATTAACCTATTGCAGCTATGAAGCAAAGGGGAACCAGGACACCTCAGGAAACAGCGCGGTGCTGAAGCTTGTCAAGGGTGATGAGGTCTGGCTACGGATGGGCACTGGGGCTCTGCACGGCGACCACCAACGATATTGCACCTTCGCCGGATTCCTGCTCTTTGAAACCAGATGAAAAAAAAAATCAAACACGTTGTATAAAGATTCATTTTGTGCACTTGGAGAGGAATATCGTACAGGGACGCTGCAGATTCAAAACGCATGCTACAGACAAGAGTTCTCTTTAGAAAATGAAAGTTAATGTTCGAAAGAATCGAAAAAGACAGGCACGTTGAATTGTGACTAGGGAACTCTGCAGATCCAAGGATGTGTATCTTTGCATGTTTTCATTTCTTATATTCGCAGATGGATCTATGGAACAGCACTTGTTTGTTTTAGGCAACGTCAAAAATGGGTGTCTCTTTAGTGTTGCTGTGATAAATGTGTTTACTCTGTGCTTAATTTGTGTTATCGCTCTAATACAAACTTGAAAATTACAATAAATCGGATTATACAATGTACCCAGTTCTAAACTAAGGTCATTTTCATTAACATTCGACCTATTATGAACTGCAAACTGACCTTCAGGATTACAAGTGTGAGGATTGTTCTAACTATTTTGCACCGCAAGCGAGGGCTACACATACATAAAAAGGCACAACCGGTAACTGAGGTTTTTAATTAAGTTCACCTGCTTTGAATTGTATGCAACATACATTCAAATTCCACAGCAAGCAGCAGGAAATTGAGGTGGAAGTACAATACAAATTAAAATAAAAACAGTTAATAAGATAAGATCATTCAATTAAACCTTGAGCAGGTATTACTTTCCTGTGTGCACTCCAAAACACTGTGATTAGAAAAATGAATATGTGTGTGATGAGCTACATGCATCTCAGTAGCTCAAATTTCGATTATGCAATATCACTATTACTGTGTATGGGTACTTCATGTGCTTAACTTCCAAAACCTTTCTTATGTTTAAAAAGAAGTTCTCTTATTTAATTGATTGTATACATATTGTGAGGGACGGCCATCTGGCAAGGGGACAAAGCCCCGGCTTTTTTAATATGTATTGGCACATAGAAGGATGAGGTTAATTCCATCTCAAAAAGGGGTAATAAGCCAACCTTATTCTCTTTTTCCATCGACTCCATGCCAAACGCATAGTGACCCACGGCAACCACTCTACATTTGTCACAGGGTGGGTTCGAAGGTCACTAGGTGCCCACTTGACAGCTGCAGAGACATCCAAGTCCCTGTGGCGCATGGGCGGTATTTAAAATATGCCTGTGTACCCAAACCTCCTGCGATCAGGAGTGGCAGGGCAAACTCTAAATGAAAGCTAGGCCTACGTCTAGAAATAGTGCATGGTACCACTTATGATCACAATCGCCACATTCCAATTGATATTGCACGTGTGTGTGTGTGAGGTTGAATATATTTAAATAAAAAATAAAACATTTATTTACTCTGTTAGAAACAACACAAATAAGACATTAGCAGAGACCTCTTCAAGCACCATGTGATGTACTTATTTATTCATTGCATTAGTAAGGTAGTACAGGATTGGCACATCCCCTATGCGTGCTGTTGCTTTTTGGGCCTTGTTCTTCCTGATTTCCTCTTGACAAAATGCTTTATCATGAAGTCATTGTACCATAAATAATGTGTCCATCTGCTTGAGATACTTTCCATTGGGATCCTCTGGCAGGCATTGTGGAGAAAGATGACATTCCTTCCACAGGATGTCTACAGCGTCTGTGGACAGGGCATGTGCTATGCATCAGTGTTTGTCCATTTCGTTTTAGAAATGCTTGTTTGGTGCCTCTGCAGTATTCAGGAGGAAATCCGTAATTATCAAAAAAAGGAGTAGTGGTGCTGCCCTGATAAGCATTTAACCAGTGTTTCCAGGCTTCGTTTGAGGATCAGTGTGGATGGCAAGAGCTGTACGTCAAGGTATCATAAGCCTTTATTTATTTAATTTTATTTTAGTATTTGTATAGCGCGCTGCAACCCATGGGCATAGAGGCGCCGAGTTTATGGTATTTTGTCAGAGGCAAAACACCTACAGAGTGATTTTTCAAATATTTGTCATTGTGTACGAAATATGTGACTTCCAGTCTGTCCATCCTTGTTCTGAAGATTCCTTTTCTTCTCTTCCTTCCCTCTCCCCTTCCCCTGCTAACGTTCCCTCTTCTGCTGCAACTGGGACCTGGCCCCTTCAGAGTTATACAGGGGCCAGACAACCCCCCTACCAGTCCCCTCAGCATTCCTTGCTAGCACTGCCCTTGGGCTCCCTTCCTCGGTCTAGCCCTCACCCTAGTCCACCCTGTCCTCCACACTTACCCTACTTTGTCCCTTTTTCCCCTTGAACTTGCCTTCTTGACTCACCCATCACTTGCCTTCTTCCACCCCCAAGCCCCCAGCACATGCGCTCCCCCTCCCTTGGGAACCTCACTCCTGCACTTCTCCCTCTACCCTACTCTGCACTTACCACCTTGTCTTGTGGCAGCTGGAAACACTTGGGCATAAGCACCATACAAATGTCCAATAAATACAAATAAATAATCAAACAGAGCCTAACAGTCACAATTTATTTCAATAATAGAATGCAGGGACTATACCATCAAAATAGTAGTGGCAAGCAAGGTTTTCTAAAAACTGACCTCTATCCATAGAAGACCAATATGAAACAAGGAATAATGATGTGTGCATTGCATATCAGGAAATTCATCTACGCTAAGGGCGTTTCCCCACTTTCAAATTGTTCAAGTTCCACAACTCTACTGCAGTCTTTAAGAGATTTTTCAGTTAGCATCACTAGATTCATATCCTCCCCTACGGTGCTGTGGGTTTAAAAACTAGGTATCAATACTTTACTAGGTATCACTGTTCTATCACGTTAGAGTGCCAGGAAGGATAAATGCATGTGCTTGAAGTTGAAAGGATTAGCAGTGTAGGCCTGAGAAAGCTGCCTTGTTCACTAATCCTATAACCACTAGTTTTGCTACCATACGCAGGTTATCCTGGCTGTTGATGTGACTGCCTTCTGGAATGTTGATAAGTTTACCATTTTCTCTGTCAACACAGCAGTAGGCCTTGGCAATTTGTAAGGCTTCTGAGTGTGCCAACTGCATACTGGGCAAAATGTGTGAGCGACTGACAGAACTGCTGATACCATGTTTAGTTTATAGGCTGCTGCGTCGCTGTTCATCAAGCTAAACATATCTGCATTACTTGTGAGTTTTAATTTGATGTCTAATCAGTTAATTAACTGTTTAGACATTATGAAAACAAATATATGAGTATGCATCCTATCAAATCAAACCTTCAACATTTGTTTCTGATACACCACCCATAAGTTCGCTCCATCCAAAGCAGTAGATTCATGAAATCTGGGGTGAATGCATATAGAAGAGACCTTCTGTATGCTTAGTACTTAAGGCATCATTGATGTGCTTTTGTAACAGATGTATAACCTGTAAGCTTAGTAATTGCTGGATTGGGATATCAAGTGATCCCCAAATACCATATCCACTTGACTAAATAGGGCAGTGATGGAGTAGCATATGGGTGCCACCATCACAACAGCTGAGATCATTGATCCTTTGGCATTAGTGATCTTACATAATAATTATAGCAGGCTGTTGTTAAGATCCAAGTAAAGAGGGGATCTAGCTATAAAGAACTCCAAAGGCTGCTGTCCACAAGGGCTGCTAACAGTGAGCCTTCCAAACAGCAGTTATGTTCTACACTGCTTTGGGTTGGTGGTTTTTGGAAAATATCAAGTTCTGAGTTTGCACATCCTGCAGACATACAAAGCACAAAATTCATGCTTTAGAAAATTTATTTTTCTTTCAGTAACTATCTAGCCCAGGTACCTGTTGAGCGATCTGGATGGTGGTATCTGTTGCATCATATTATTCATCTGAGAGTACATTGCCCCTGATACCACCAATCACGTCTGTAGAAATGATCTGAGCAGAAGTGGTGACATGGGGTTTAGCGGTCTGTAATCTGCTATTCTGACTAAGCTCCTAAATATGCAAGCCAATCCATCACTGTACATGACAGGATTTCCATGGAACGCCAGCATGCCGTGACTGCCCTGGTCATGTAATAATCCCTGTGATGTAATTAATTGTCAACGATCGCATGAGGACGAAGGTGTAGCTTTGGGATCACCTTCCCATACTTGAGTGAGACTGGCATAACCTGAGCATCCATTATCACAATGTTGACATTATCTTCACACACTGGAACATAGTCCCTTTTAATATATTGAATATTCACAATCGAATTGTTCAAGTTTTTAAAGGTATGTGGTAGACCAGAGGTGCGTAACTGTCACTCTCCCCCTTAGATTCAACAATGGAAACCACTGTCAACATCTTTCCTGGTATCGTCCAATAGTTTTTACGTAATCGATATATAGTACCGTTACTAAGAACCTGAATGGCTTTCTCGTACAATACAATTTGATATCTGGATCGGAACTAAAAAATGTTTTCCTTTTAAAGGCATGTAGATCCAATTGCCCATCATCACGTGTCTTGATGTTTGAGTGCCCTGCTGATGGTGGTCATGGCATTTATTTCTCTCTCGTAATACCCATGAGGGAATTAACCATGTAGTATTGATGTAGGATGTGTATCAGCGATTGTGAACTTTGTTTCCGGTCTCATAGACATCTCACATGCTCTTAGATAATGAATCTCAGTGAAGGCCATTTCCCACTATTCATTTAAATCTACTGATTTGGCTAATTTCACAGTGTAACAGAAAATCCATTTGTCAGGGAATATGCTGGATGGTAGAGAGAGCTATAAAGATGCATTTCCCATTTTCTTTCCCTGCGTGTAGCAAAGTACGCCTTTACATCCTTTGGCAGCTATCCAAAAATCCAACTATTAAACGTTGCTTTCCGACCGTCCAATTTAGCCAGATATTCCTTTTTGGAATGGACCCCTTGATGCTGCAATCTTTTCAGCACACAATACTCTATTTGGATTATTGATTATTTTCTGCAACTCTTTGTCATAGAAATTACCTTGTAAAGCCTTGGTGTTATAGTTTGTAAGATGGTAGAGGGCTACGCCTTCCTTTTCACTTTTGTCATCTATTATAAACTCCTCAGTCATGTCCGTTTTCTCATATTCATTGGCAAACACACCTCCCAATTTAGTGATCCTCACCTGATTAACCTTTTTGAGTAACATTTTAATTTTCTTTTTACTTACACCTTGATGTGTAACTATTTTACCACTCAATCAAGTAATTATCGTCAGTTACATCCTCAGGGGCCATTTGATGGATCTGTGTTACTTAGTGATATACAACTCTATAAACATCTGCAGGACAGTGGTGTATCGGTAGGTATTGGTGTCAGTAGAATAACTGCATAATGTCCTTTTCGATGTGCTATTAAATGCTCTACTATAGACGCTCTGACCTTGGTATGAATAACTATATGCTGAATGTTAAACGTCTTGGAAATGCTATGACATGTTCAAAAACTGATTACCAGCATCGTTCACCAGTTTTACAGGAAAATTGTGCCCGTTTGATCTTTCAGAATGTCTGCACAAGTGAACCTGGATGAGATTTCTATGACAGTTAACATATATTTGTAGTCATGATTTTGATTTTTAAACATAAGCAAATTAATGAAATCAACCTGTCAATGTGAGTCCTTATTACCTGTCATAAATGTTCTTTTAGCATAATGCCCTCTAGCTGGATTATGTAGAGTGTAAGAGTCATTCCCAATCAATTACAGTCTCCCTTTTGATTCCTATCCACAGTTTCCACAATATTAAAATGGTGCTTGACTTCCCTGTAACTACCATGCACTCCTCATCGTAGTTGATTTTCTGTAACAGTTTCTTTTGCCATGTTCCCCTACCAACACAGCAAACCCAAAGAGAAGATTCACACAAAAATATCTGTTTTGTTATTACTTGATTCAAAGTTGTTTAGTATAAGGATATAGGAACCAGGGTTACGGTTTTTGCTAAATGTTGTGCTGTGCTTTTCAAATATTTGTAAAAGATCTTCCTTTTACACCTCTTGAATGCTTGACTTCATAATACGCTAGTTGTGATGAGTTTAGGGCTCATTAGGAACGTCCATGCAATGGATGGGTTCACACAGAATAACTCAGAGTCCAAATAACCCAACCAACTCAGGAAGATAGCAACATACTGTTTTATTAACAATGCTTCAAAACAGGGAGTTACAATGAACATTTCATAAAAACATGGTTATACACCCAAAATACGTCAGAGTTCATGTCATACTACGTGGCAAAACCTACCGAGGATCTGGATAGGCTTAAGGGGAACATCTAAGTATATTATCTGTAGGAATTAGGATTATAACTGGCTGTCCACTGTCAGGTGGACTACACATGTCTTCCTCTAAAACATGTCATCTTCAAAAACAGTTTCGTATTGGTTTCTCAAACTAGAAGGTCATTTGTTATATGAACCAGTACAATTGGTTGGCATGCGTGTGCCATGTCTGTACCATTTGGTTCACTTAGCAGCACGTAAGCCCAGACCCAGGTGCAAGAAGATGAGGCCTGACTCTCCCTCCCCACCCAATTACCCCATCATCTCTCATTACCCAAGCTTCTGCCATGAAGATTGTCTTTGAACTTAGCCTTGCAAAGTGTCCTTGTCTGAGAATCCTAGGGTGTGCAGGCACTTACTACCGCATTCTAGGACTCCAAGTTCAAACTCTATTTTCATCCTTGGCTCACGTGACAGGATACCATGATTCGGTCCATTTTGCAGGTTTTAAATGTCTTAAATGAATTAAACTTGACACTCATGGTATTGTTCTTTGAACCTTAACAAGAGATGATTCATCCTTGCATGTTCACTCCTTTTTAGAATAGATAATCAACTTTGGCTGCTTCAGTCTTGACTTCTCGCCAGACACCCTTGCTGTGCAGCTCCACGATTCAGCTTATTATTTCTGTGACACAATTTTCCCTTTCCTCTTCATGGGTCTTGGTTTACTATAATTCATGATAGCGAGGTCCAGCTTCTATAAAATGGTGGCTTCATCTGCATTCTATTTTCTACATTTAGCCGTCTTCTATGATGACTTAGTCTACTTGTGTTTCAGCGTCTGTATCCTGAGACGTTGTTCAAACTCTCTTATGATGTCACAGACTTCTTTCTTTGCTCTTTTCTCACATTTCTTCAGGGAGTTCTGCCCGCAAATTGTTGTACCTTCGGGGATACTTTCGATAGGGTTGTCTCAATGGGTATCTTCTTTTGAACATTGCTGTATTGGCACAACTGGTAGTGTCAAACATGGCACAAACTCAGGTTTCAAACATATGGGAGGTAAGGGGGCAGGGTTTCCTGCAGAGGCATGCAGCTGCCCCTTCTCCATTCCCCCCTCTGGTTGAGTCCTCGGCAACCTCCTCAATTGTTTCCACATCCTGATATTTTCTTTTGTAAAAATATTTCTTTGGTGTTAATATCTTCATCACTGCCCTCAGGGTGCCGGCTGATTTCACATGTTCATCTACACTCCAGGTCATGTAGTTACATTGTCCATCCAGGGTACAATAGACCCTTCATTCCACATACGTCCTATGATTCTTTAGATACAGGAACTTTGTTCCTTCAGGTGCTAAAATGCTGGCCTTCATGTATTTCCTGACAACTTCATCAGTCAGATCCTGGGCGTTAGGTTCAGGTTTGACATCAATCATTATCTTCATTTCTACCACTTTCTTTGCCGTTTTCTTGCACTGGGCAATCACTATCCTGACTACAAAGAATCCAAACATCACCAGCACCAATATTACTCCAAGACTCTGAATATATTTGTCAACCACTGCAGGATCCACGAGAATAGGGAGGCAAACCAACTGTCATCTTCAATGTCATCCCTCTCATTTCCATCTTGTTATGCAGGTTTGTTAAAAAGGTTATCGTCTCTGTCAAGGTTCCATTTTGTTCATCCTGAGAAGGTATGAATGTGCAACATGATGGCCTAATTTTGGTGCAAACTCCTCCTTCCATCGCTGTGATCATATCAAGGACATCAGTGCTGCAGGGTCGTCAGTCGTATGGCCCTCAGCTCTTCCTTAATGGTGTTGAATCCCTTTATGGTAGCATACATTTTCTGTAAAAGCTCCCACCTAGTGATCTGTAACCACTTGGCGTTTGCCACTGTTTGGATCCCAGGAGGCATGAATATAGTCATCATTGTTGTGGCAGTCTTGATGAACAACCTGTGCTCCTCAGGAATAAAGTCATACACTGTTATTGATTTGGCTGAGAAATATGTTTTTCTTTTTGTCCGACGGAGCAGTTCAAGAGATCTTTTTCTCAAGTGGGCATTCACCTTTGGACATTCACCAATGTTCAGGTCACTTTGAGGAATAGCTAATGCTGGAACATGGATAAGCATCAAGGAACATAATCCACCCCAATCCTTGGTCAACCTCATAAGCTCTAGATCCCCAAGCCCAATACCGATCCATAAGGATGGCTGTCCCTTCTCCCATTCTAGGAACATCCATTGTGGTTTTGTATTTTTTTGCTATATCCTACAGGGTTCTTTCAGTGTTTCCGAAAGCATAGTGTTGCGTTAACCATTGGGATTACACATAGAGGGCCTGATTCATCTTATACCCATGTCAGTAGTTTGTAGTGTTTGGCCCATGACTTTCAAAATCCACCATTCACCTTCTGTACCTTTTGTACGTAATCTGTTTTCAGCAGATGAGTTGCACAGGACATCATTCCTTCTTCCCATCCCTTTTTGGAATTCAGTCATCCATAGATCAATAATTGAGTTTGTTCTCAACATCCAGGTGATCCGGCTATTTCCGTCACAGCAGTGCAATGAATTCTCTTCATTTCTTCAATGATCTCCTCATCCTGTCCTGCAGCAGGAAACACAAGCATCTTGCTCTTGCATCCAGGCTCCTTTTCGATTTGTAGTGTCTTGAAATAGTCATCCTGGTATGGAAATTACCATTTTGATCTCCATTGCAAGGTCGCCCAACTTCCTTGAAATTGTCTTTGAGTAGTACATGTTGCAAGATATGATATGATATGATATATGATATGATAGGTTATTTATAATGCGCTTAATACCCAGAGAATTCTAAGCGTGGACCGGGGATCGAACCTGTGTTGCTTCGTGTCATCTTGCTTCCAAGGCAAGCATGTTGCCTCTGAGCTATCCTCCCGAGACTGAGATGACTGAGGCACTTTGCATCGTGCTCAAGGCTTAGAGGACATGAGAGCAGACGTAGCAACCCTCCTTAGATGCTTTCTCGCCCACTTTTTTTCATGTGTTGGTACCACATGTTATTCCCCAGGTGAGCCTTGTTATCTAGATAGGTATTTATACCATCAATATCTTCCTCTGCATCTCTTTTGTGTTTCCCAAAATACCTATAGAAATCATAGATTGTGTCATTAGTCATTTTCAAAGTGGACGTTTTAAGATGATAGAGACTGTGAAAGCTGAGGAACAGAAAGACAATGAGAACAATCATGCAAAAGTATATTACACATAAGAGTCTGGGCATCCATCTCTCATGCCACCAACTGCTTGTTGAATGTGTTAATTCTCTATAACCATTCCATTCCCTTCATTAATCATTTTTAATACAATCATCAAGTTTCTTTATATTTGGAACGGTAAAATGTGTTCAAGTATAGCAAATAGGAGTCTTCTTATCACTGGACCGTTTTTAGGATCCTGTAAGCAAGTGTGAATATTAACGTCTCTTCTAATGAGAGCAGGGTAACACTGAAATATGAACACAAAGACAGCAAGCGCAAGCCGATGAACATCACTATCGGCAGGTACCATATGTTTGATCACTTAAAACAAATATTCTCCATGAAATGAATCTGGATACCGATCTGGTTTCCAATTTCTGATCAAGAACTGACGTTTAGGCATAAGTCTGATGCATTACTTTCTGCTTCAATGGATCTCTAAAAGTGAATTTCAAAATTCCTGGAATTCTCTGCAAGTCTTTGCACTCCTTACTAAAATATCTATAAGGAGGGTATTAAATTACAGTCCAAATAAAGTACACGTTAATTCCTTGTTGCTTTATTGTCCTTTTTCTTAGTCATCGATCGGGTCAGCACATGCAGAAATTCTTCTACTTGCCTTGCTTCTGGATCAACACTGGTGGGACGGTTGGTCTTTACTTTATAAACATTCACATCGCCATTATACAACTAATCTATTCTTCCTTGCATTCTAATAGCAGAAGGGGACACTTCTTCGATAACGAAAGGGCCATGAAAACGTGGTTCATGCCACTTCCTCGTAAAAATTGTAATCAAGGTCACCAGCATATAAGGTTTTTTCTATGCTCTGGGCATCACTCCTACTCCTAGATGGAAGTGTAAGGGGCATTCTCATTCAATGCCCTGTCACAAGTTTGTGCGGGGTGATTTGGTAGTCTGACCTTGGCTGATTCCTAAGGGCATATAAGGCCTGGGGTAGGCAATATAGTCATCCCTTTTTTAAAGTCAATTTAATCTTGGAAAGCCTTTCTATGATGAGGCCGTTGAGTCTCTCACAGACCTCATTTACTTGTGGGTAATAGGCAGAAGAAAACCTGTTTTTTATGCTTAATAGAAGCCCTATCTGTTCAAATAACTCATTTACAAAATGCAGCTCATTATCAGATCTTAGCACCTCACACACCCCACCTGGGAATACTTTGCGCACTAAAAACATTGCTGCGCAAGTAACATCATGATATGTATATGGACCTGCCTCGATCCACCTAGAAAAGGGACACACCACCACTAATAGATACCTTATTTCCATTACATGTCTGCAGCATATCAGCATAGTCGATATGTAGAGGCTGAAATGGACCATTCAGTCGAGATATTAATCCTCTAATCGTTCTCAGTGTATGCCCCGCAGTAAACATTCGACACACGATGCAATTCACCATAAACAGTGCAACGTGTTCCAATAAATTAGGAATGAACCACTCTTCTGCAACCATAGCAGAAAGACTCTCTCTAGTTACGTGGGCGGGTAATGCAGCTGTTCGAGCATGACTTTTAATAAAGTTACTGACATCACTGGCTTTCCTTTGCTGTCCTGTCGCCATAACGCTTCCGTGGGGGATTAAGAACATCCCATCATTTCCACAATTGTTCCTCTTCCTGTGGTGCACTTCATTGAATCCCTATAAATTGAGTAATTGACAAATTATTAAACTCCTCTTGCACTAACATAGTTGTAACTGAATTTTCTTTAATACTCTTAGTATCAAAACTTGAAATCTCTGGGGAATATGCAACACTTTTGGCTTCTACATATGCAACTTCATTCCCGCAAGAGATTCAATCTGTTCGTTTAGTATGTGCTGCACATTTAATGACCGATATCGCCACTGGCAGTTGTAGTGCCTTGTTGAGTCTCTCCAATAAGGACGCATGTAGCACTGTAGTGCCGTCTGTGTGGAGGTAGCCCCTCCTTTTCCAACATGCTAACCCTGCGTGTACAGTTGACATCACGTAGGCGGTGTCGCTGTACACCGTCACTTCCTGCACTTCATGTTTCTCAAGTGCGACAATAAGTGCCCCTAATTCTGCTGCTTGCGCTGAAAAATGAGATTGTAGCCTTGCACTTGCCACCACATCAAATTCCAAACCATCAATAAAAATAATCTCCCCTCCCACCAGAGCATTCTCCTACACATGTGGTATATCATCATCAAAAGCATAATTAGCACAGTTATGCACACAATCACCTTCTTGTATGAGTTCAGCTATGAATGTGGCAGGGTTTACTATTTTACATCTTACCATTTTAATCGCTGGGTTGGAAATCATTACCTCATAAGCTGAAGTGCTTTGCGATATCAATGTGCCTTTGGGTTTCCCTAAAATGGCAAATAGAGCATGTTCCACAAAAGAGACATAGAGCAGCGCATGACAATAATTGTCGACTTCTCGATTGCAAATGCGACGGGAGCCAAAGATTGTTCGCAGGGGAAGTGTCCTCTCATAACTGGGTCTAAAATCCCACTGTAATACGCTAAAGGTTTGTACCCTAATGTGGTTCTTTGTGTAAGCACTGATGCCATGACTGTTCCATTTGTGAAATTTGTGAAAATAAAAATAAATAAAATAAATAAAATTGCTTGGCATAATTGGGAATTCCTAAAGCAGGGGCTGTGCAAATTGCTTTTTTCAACTCCTCAAATCCATCCTCCATCCCTCAAGTTCATTCTAGCTTTGTTTTAGCAACTTGTGTTTTCTTTAATGCTTGCAAGCGTGGCAGTGTGTATGTACTATAATCAAACACCCAGGGTCTAACATAGTTGCACAATCCTAACTGACCTATGTATAACACCTCTTCTTGGCAGTATTGTAACTGTAATCTACTTTATATCCATTGTCTGCTGGAATAGTCATTAATCAGATAGAGTCCTGTCTACACTCATTCTCTGTGGTGCTGAAAATCAATTTGTCATCTACATACTGTATCACTGTGCTTTTGAGATCAATATTGCCCAGATCCATCTGTAGGAGTCTATTAAAGATTGATGGGGACTCACAGTACCCTTGAGGCAGTGTAGTATGTTTCAGTCAATTTTGGCAAAACATAAATGAAGTCAAGTCGTGTGAGTCCCTGTGCAATAGGCTCGCAAAAAACTAATTTTCCAAATCAATCACCGTGAAATATCGAGCTTCCATTGGGATGCTGCATAATATTGTCGCCGGATTAGGAACTAAAAGAAACTCTGCATCTACAATCTGGTTAAGAGGTCTTATATCCAGGATAAATATCCATGACCCCCGTTTAGATTTCTTAATCGGATACCACAGTATTACATAATTATTCTGATGGCACCAGGATCCCCTGATCCATTAGTGCTGAAATAGACTGAAATATACCTTCATCATCTTCTTGAGACATTGGCTACTCCTGTACATGAGGTAAAATCGCTCCTGGTTTAAACTTTAATTTAACCGCCTCTATCCCCTTTAATAAACCTACATCATAAGGGCCTGTAGTCCATAAGGCACTCAGCACCTTTTCAAGGTCCTCCTCAAAGAATGCTGGTCGCTGCCGTATTATCATGATTCGCTGTGGGACTTCCCTTTTCTCTATCCTTATCCAGTATGTAATGCTCATGAAGAACACTACTTCATTGTTGCTTTGGTCCTCCCTGACCTAATCATTATCTTTCTTTTATTCACTTCTGGACTATCTAGTTTATTTATTTATTTTATTTATTGAATTTGTGGATACGCCCAAACCCGGAGGTATCACAGTGTAATTTACATTACAGTATGGTTACTTGCTGGTTACATAGGGTAAATATAAAGTATTAATCACAGAATGAGGAAAACAAAACTCATCTTTGCGGAACATATGTGTACACGAAATAAAGGAACATATATAAAAAGCAAAAAGGGAAGCATGAGTTGAAAGAGGTGAGTTTATGTACAACACAGGAAATGGCATATCAGAGGTTATGTACTGACCTCGTATATTGGATTTAGAATTTATTGAAAAGCCAGGTTTTTAACAATTTCTTGAATTGGATGTGGGAAGTTTCATTACTGATGTTTGTTGGGAGGGAGTTCCATAGTCTGGGGGCTGCAACCCTGAAGTTGGAAGCAATGGTTCTCGAGTTCTTGATGCGGGGGATGAATAGGTGAGTACTAGTGTATGATCTGAGGATCCTGGTAGGTGTTTTTCAAGTGAAGCATTCATTGAGGTAGATGGGGGCTTTCTGGGTAATGCATTTATGAATGGTAGTGAGAGTTTTGTGCAGGATTCTGGCTTGGATCAGGATCCAGTGAGCTTCTCTTCTGACTTGAGAAATAGGATCTCTTTTCTTGATGCCAAGGGCTGCCTAGGGCTGCTCTCAGGGCTTTATTTTGTAGTAATTGTAATTTGGTTAGGTTTTTGTGGTGTGATACCTAACAAGAGTATATTACAATAGTCTAATTTAGACGTAATAAATGCTCTAGCGAACATGATACAATTTTGTGTAGAGAGAAATTGGCGACTGAGGGAGATGAGCTTGGCTGTGTGGAGCAAGCGAGAGAGTTGTGTTTGCTCATAGTGAGGTTAGAGTCAAGAGTCAATAGAGGTGTAGTCTTGAGGCAGTTTTTTTAGTTGAGCTGGAGATCCAACAATGAGGATCTCTGTCTTTTCTCCATTCAGACAGTCTGTAGCCATCCAGTTCTGAATAAGGCAGTCGATTTTGTTTATGATTGTGGTATCATGTTCTTTATTTCCTGTGATAGGTATAAGCATTGTATAAAGTGGGAGAGAGGCAGGAACCTTGTGGGACAGGAATAGGATCCGCTGCCTCCTCGCCTACAGGTACTCTGGAGGTTCATTCTCCCAAGAACGATTTCATCCAGACGGTTTCATTTTGTGAGAAGTGAAAGTTATTGCATTGGGTGAGGCACAGTTTGTCATGGTCCACTAAGTCAAATGCTATGGACAGATCAAGTAATAGCAGAATACATATTTCACCTGTATCTCTGAAAGCATCCATCTGATATTTTAAGTCTAATAGAGCTGTCTCAGTACTAAGTTTAGGCCGAAATCTGGATTGTCTGTCACCTAATAGATGGTTATTCTCGAGGTGGGCTTGTACTTGGGTAGGGATGGTGGGTTCTAAGGAGTTTTTTTTTAGTAGTGGTGTTACGCAGGCTTCTTTAATGACTGATGGGACTGAGTTGGTGCTAAACGAGGCATTAATGAAGCTGGTGATAATGGGTACTAATGTCAGGGAGCATACTTTAACTACTTTAGCAGGAAAGCTAACACCTTTACAATATGAGGGTTTGAGCGAAGCAATCGTTTTGACTACTTGGTCCTGAGTTACTTTGGAAAAGTCAAATTGGCTTGTTGAAGTAGAAGTTGCTGATGAGTGAATGGGGCTATTGTTAGCATTTTTGTCCAGTAGATTTCTTTTTAGAACAATTTTATCTTGGAGTGAGTTGATTTTAGTAACTACTGTGTTCTAAATGCTGGTGCACCAGCCTTTACTAGCAGTGATTGGACTAGGGGGGGAGAGGGATCCAATTCTTTGAGAATGGCAAATAGTTATTTACTATTTGATGCAGCATTGCCGATACGTAGATTGAGGAAGTTAGATTTATGCTCGATGACTGCATGTTTATATTTTTGTGATAGGAGTTGGAGTTGTTTTTTACCTCCCTTAGTGGGCGGTTTTCTCGTAAGGTGCTCAAGTGCTGTTTTGTTTCTATTAAGTTCTATGAGTTCGTCATTAAACCAGGAATTACTACATTTGAGTTTGGGTAGTTTAGGTTTGACTGGAGCTGCTTTGTCAATGGCTGTTTTCAGGCAGGAGAGGTAGAAATGGGATATGCTACCTGGTTTAGGGGTAGTGATTTGTTGAGCATTTAGCAATTTATTATTGATGGGGGATAGTTTGTCTTGAGTAAGTTCACAAGAGTTTCTCGCTAATACTGGAGTGGGAGGTACAGGGGGTACTTCTTGGGATTCGATTGTTGAGATGGTAAATCGGATGAGAAAGTGGTCTGACCAAAAGACATTATTGATGTCTATAAGGGATACTTTAGTATTTAGGATGAGAATCTAATCAAGGGTTCTACCTTTTGAATGGGTAGGTGCATTCATGTTTTTAGAGATTTGCATTTCTTGTAATCCTGTATGGAATGCTGTGGCTTTATGGTCATGGGGTCATTAAATCCAAGATTTATGTCACCTAATTGTACAAATTTGGTGTTGGGTATAAGTAAGGGGGTCAAGAGTAATGGAATGTCAATTTCTGGATGACTTGCGGAACATGTCGATCTGTACAATATTAGGATGTTAATAGTAGTTTTAGGGTCTGTGGTTAGTTTGAGGGCGATGAGCTTGTAGACCTCTATGCTGCCAATGCTACAGACTCTGAACTGTAGAGCGGACTTGGCGATGATGGCTACTCCTCCTCCCACAGTGTCTTGATGTCTGATCTAAGTATGGTAAAGTCTGGTGGGAGAGCTAGACTCAGTAATAGACCTGATGCTGGGTGAAGCTACGTTTCAGTCAGGGCTATACAATCTAGATGGTGTTCCAAAATGAGTATGTGTACTTCAGTGGCATGTGCACCTAGGAATGGCACATTTAGTAAAGCACCTCTCAAATGTGTTTGCTAGAAGCTTTTTGTGAGGAGGGTGTGAGGACTGGGTTTGTGAGTGGTTTGGTGATAAGGGGCTCTACTTTTGGCGGATGCACTGCGGGTTGTAATAACCTATTACTGAAATGTGTTTCTGTTTATTGGTGGTACAAGGCAGAGTAAGTGGAGATTTATCCTGATTTCCGAGAGCATGGAGGAGGTGAAGGGAACGTGAGGAGAGTGTAAGTCTCCTGTTGGCTCCTACTACTGGAGTGGAGAGAGGCAAGGTGTGTGCTCGGGTTCTTGCTCTTAGTCGTTTCTGGCGTGTCAGTTCTTGGCAGGGGGCTGTGAGGGTGCGAGAGGAGAGGGGATTGTAAGCTTTAATTGGTAAGGGGTGGAATGCAAGAGGGGTGGACTCTAGGTCTGCTGAGAATGTGTGGTTAGTGTGTATTATGATAGAGGTATTGTTGTTTGTACTGGTGTCTAAGGTGACTTCCGGTGGGAAGGCTGCTGTTTTAGGTGAAAGTGGTGTGTGGCAAGGTAGAGGGTAGTGTCTTGGACAGTAGGCAAGGGCGAGAACTGAGTCGTAGTAAATGTAGATACCTTTGGTACATGGTGAGGTAGGTAATCCATTACTAGCTTGGAGGTAGTTCATGTTGGTATGGAGATTAGAGGTGGGGTTGTAAGATCTGCGTATATATTGGGGTACGTAGAACACAGTGAACAAATTAGACATTGCAATAATTGTTGTGCTGGCACATAACATTGTCTATGAATACTAAGTATAAAGTGAACGATGGGCAACAGACAGTCAAAACAATGCAAAGAGACTGACTAAAGAGCTTGGAGGTAGGCAGTTCTCAAGGAGTTCAGAAGTATAGTGTTGTGGATCTGAGGCAGTAAGGGCAATAGCCATTCTAAGCAGGAGTACCTTTAATCCAGCACTGTTGGGTAGCAGATCAAAATGGGGATCAAGTGGGTATAATAATAGTGGTGCAAGTATACAGTACAGTAATGATACTATAATGGATAAAGGCTAAACAGACGCTGGGAGCACGAACGTGTGACTAGGTCAGTGAGCAAGCCAAACCATAAAAAGCATGATTTTCTGTTATTTTCTGAATAGATAGGTCGACTGGTACCACTGATACACTAATCTTATTACTACAGAAGTTCAGATAGAAACAATGTAATATGGGGCATTACTGCATTGTTGAACAATAGTGCATTAAAGACAGCAATTGGTAAATACAATTGCAATGGAGACAGACAAATGTGGATATAATCTCTATCGTCGCTGCTATAAGCTGGGGGTTCATGTATCGGATTACTGTTCCCCGAATGTGCTCTCAATTCCTTAAAAGGATACACTCCTATCTCTTCCATAGCACCACCTTTTGCTTAAGGCAAGGTAAGAGAAGCTGAGGGCTCGATTCCTCCTTATGCTGATTAAGCATCCACTTCTCAGGTGGCGGGTCTTCTCTTTCCTCTTGATACATCTTCCAGAGCTCTAAAATTGCTTATCTTTTCTCTAATTTCTTCCCTGTGTACGCAGCGTGCAGGTATGCGGTCATGTGTTGCAATACCAGTCTCGACAATGATCCCCCTTGTGTCCATGGCATGAACATTTTATCTGTTGTGCACGTTACCCATTCGGCACTATACTGTTTGAGGTTGGGCATTTGCTTTGGCAGTGTCTTGCATAAGTGAATGAGAGGAGTATCCCCCATAATGGCACGTCTCAATTGACTGTCGATACTTAACAGACAGTTAAATAAACCTTTTACCTTGGCTTAAATCACCACTTTTCAATGTTTTAAAACAACAAATATAAGCAGGCACCATCAATCGCTGCTCAATCCTCTTGCTTCAATGGTCTATCTATTCTCTTCATTGGCACCAATCACTTTACTGCACTGTTACTTATTCAATCCTTCACAATCTCTATCGCTCTTCAACATTTTACTCAACAAACAACATTTAGGGGGTCATTACAAGGTGGGCGGTAAGGGATACCGGGCACCAGTAAGGAGACCGGTGCCGGTAATCCCTTACCGCCCTATTCCAAGGTCCCTTGGCGGGGACCGTAAGGAACCTGTGGTCTGACCACACGTCCCTTAGGGGTCCCGCTAAAGGACCAGGGTGCTAATAACGTGCTTGCAAGTCGCGAGCCTGTTATTAGCACCCTCCCCATTCCCATTGAGCCCTATAAGGGCTCAATGGGAATGGGGAGTAGTCTGTTCAATGGGGACTTACCGGTCCCGCCAAGGTCGGACTACATCAGTAATTCCCCATTGAACGAGACCGGACACTGGCACGGTATGGGAGGCAGCCATGGAGCTAACAGCTCCATGGCTACCACCCATCTCGTAATGAGGCCCTTAGACTAGTCCAACATTACACATTATAAACACTGTGATCACCTCTTCCCTTGCCTTTACTTTTTACCCTGTACAGGGTTTGAGACATCGCCTTATGTAGTCCTGACTACGCGTTTTATATTTCACCCTACCCCCGTTGGGATTTCAAATGTCTCCTTCTGATTCCCTTGAATCAGGTTTTCCTATGCAGTCTCTCTTATCTCTACAATTATTTCCTGTTACTCAAAGTTTTTACAAGCCATTCCCCTTCTACTCACCATTCGTTAATCAACTCGAGGCCTTCGGTATTGACTCCTCCAATCCAACCACTTCGCCTTCCGTCCACAGATCGCCCGTGGAAGCGGGGCAGGGATTTTGTTAAAGGGGGACCTGCCCACAGTCTCGGTTCTTCTTGCAAGCTGTTTTCTATCAGCCGCTCTCCACAGGAAACTCTGCGATCTTCAAGCTAATGGCAGAGGATGCCTGATCATCTGAAAATCTGGAGACAAACTAGTTGGGATCATTTTGAAACATCTGCACCGCTACCACGTGAGCTTAGGGCCCTTTAGGAATGTGCATGCAATGCATGGGTTCACACAGAATAACTTAGACTCCAACGAACCGAACCAACTCAGGAAGATGGCAAAGTACTGTTGTATTAACAATTATCTAAAACAGGGAGTTACAATGAACATCAACGGACGTACTCTCAATTTCTCTCAATGATCTTTCCACAAAAACATGGTTATATACCCAAAATGCATCAGAGGTGACGTCATACTATGTAGCAAATAATTAAAAACCTACTGAGGATCAGGATAGGCTTAAGAGGAACATCTAAGTATACTATCTGCAGGAACTAGGATTATAATTGGCTGTCCACTGTCAGGTGGACTACACATGCTACCTCTAAAACATGTCATCTTCAAAAACATTAAGTTCACAGTTTCTTATTGGATTCTCAAACTATAAGGTCCTTCTTTATATGGACCACTACAATTGGTTGGCACGCTTGTGCCATGTCTGGAACATTTCGGTTCACTTAGCAGCACGTAAGCCCAGAAGCAGGTGAAAGGAGATGGGGCCTGACTACCTCCCCACCCAATTAGCCCAGCATCTCTCATCACCTAAGCCGTCTGCCATGAAGTTTTTCTTTGAACTTAACCTTGAAAAGTATCCTTGTCTCAGAGAATACATGGGAGTGCGTGCCCTCACTATCGTGTTCTAGGACTGCAAGTTCAAACTCTATTTTCATCCTTGGCTCACATGATAGGAGACCACGATTTGGTCGATTTTGCAGGTTTTAAATGTCTTAAATTAATTAAACCTGGCACCCTCGGTCTTCTTTCTTTGCACCTTAACAAGATATGATTCATCCTTGCTTTTTCAGTCCTTTTTAGAATAGATAACTGACCTTGGCCGCTTCAGTCTTGACTTCAGGCCAGACAACCTCGCTGTGCAGCTCCACGATTCAGCTTATTCTTGCTGCAACACAATTTTCCCTTTCCACTTCATGGGTCTTGGTTTACTAAAATTCATTATACCGATGTCCAGCTTTAATACAATGGCGGCTTCTTCTGTATTCTATTCTTTACATATAGCTATTTTCTATGATGATTTAGTCTACCTGCGTTTCAGCGTCTGCACAATTATTGAACCGTTGATTCTCTGCAGCACTTGGTGCATGTCCAATCTTCTTTTTCATATCTAAAATTTCTTTTAATTCTTTACTTCGTCATTAGTTTCTGTAAGACCCATACATCCTTTTCAACCAGTATCCTAAGATGTCATTCATACTCTCTTATGATGTCACAGGCTTCTTTCTTTGCTCTTTTCTTATTTTCCTTCAGGGATTACTCCCTCAAATTGACGTCCCTTTCAGGGATACATTCGATAGTGTTGTCTCAACGGGTATCTTCTTTCAAACATACATTGCGGTATTGGCACAACTGTTGGTGTCAAACAGGGGGCGGAGTTTCATACAGAGACATGCATATGTTCCTCTACTTTGATAAACAGATAGGTAAATTGATGCTGGTACAACGCATGTCCTTTAATACATATGTAAAACAGGTGTAATTGCTCCAGAGCCACTTCAAGATAGCCATACAGTGGTATTATAAACAAATCTATCCCATTTTTATACATGGACCAATAACTATCCATGACGGGGTAGATACTCCTATTACATATATGTTGCCATTTTCAAATGTATGAAATTCTGGTTTCAGTACACACATGTTTTCTTTAATCAGATGACAAAGGACCTTGAACACATAGTTCTGTTCAGCTTTTCAACTTTAGGACTGCTCTATGTGCTTTTCATTCTCTGTTTTTCCAAAAAGTAAAAATACTCATTTCAGTCTGAGTCTTAAACTTTGTACATTGACGTTTTGGGGGCATAAACACTTGTCTCTCTGCTTATTAGCAAAATAGTAATTGAAATTTAATTTACACAGTACTCTAGCCATGAGCAACTGCAGTGTTTAGCTATGTCTCCAGTGTGAGTTTCCCATTTCATATTGGAGATAAATGGTGCACCATATCTCTTTCAATGTCCTACTTATAGTTTTAACTGTAGCGGTGTGCACCTCCACCACAGGTTCTTATAAAGTTTGTTCAGTGATCTAACAACTCTACCAGGATCTAGCATGTAACACGTGTTTCTAATAGTTATGGGCAAGTAGGAGTCCTTGAGACATTCATGAGCATCTTTTTGTGGATACCGACAATGATGACAGTTTTTTAATTTTATTGTAATTTGGTTATTAAAACACAATGCATGTGCATACATATACATCACAATTTCAATTAAAAAAATATCGAATTTAAAACACATACCACGTAGAAGACTATACAAACATAACTACATTCTTCATAAAACTCATCACACATATAAAACTACATATAAAATGAATTCATCATAGTATCTAATGTCAATGCTTTTAAAAAAACAGTAAAAAACAGTTACTAATGAGGTAGTTCATCCAGCTAGACATAGCAACCAGAGTTTTAAAAATTCATCATAGGAAAACAGTCTATTCAAATTTGTTAAAAAAGATCTCTTGAATGCCCTTAATTGCTGGACAACACAACATCAAATTCACAAGTGTTTTGCTTTAATCATCCTGGTTAAAAAAACAACAAACATTTGCTCATGTAGTAGCATACCGTAACTAAGCAAAACTTGTTTTGTTGAAATTAGATTCCATCGCAGAAAATAAGACCAAGTTACTTTGTCTGGATAAATGGTTAGAAAAGGGCAAGAATGCCAAAATTCTTACACCTATTCTGTAAATGACTTAAGGAGGGATAATGATGGACTGTCCCAGTCATTGTAAAACAAACGTTTTTTTTATCTTTCATTGGATTTTCAACTTACTCTATGTTTGTGCTCCCTATTTTCTAGAGAAGGTATGGCAAAATGCAAACATTTTATTAATCCTACTACTTTCACTTTCCCTCAACATACCATTCCAGTCAACAAACAATGAGTCCTCCACTGGGCACAATCATTTCAAAAAGAGAGATAATATTTGCCATTGTGCTCTGGCTTTTAGAGATAGGAGCACCAATTTGTACTGAATAGGACTAATCGGAGCAAAGCTAGGTACTCGTAA
This sequence comes from Ambystoma mexicanum, assembly GCF_040938575.1. NCBI lineage: Eukaryota > Metazoa > Chordata > Amphibia > Caudata > Ambystomatidae > Ambystoma > Ambystoma mexicanum. The sequence goes on along the minus strand of NC_090935.1, from coordinate 340,376,312 downwards.
TGTTCTTCTCTATATTGCAGCTTCATTTACTAACAAGTAGTCTAAAATAGCCAAGCTGCAACATCTATCCCGTACAACAATTTAGCCACTGTCTTTCCAAGACAATATCATACCACTGGCCATAGACAAAACTTCCTGTATCTTGCATCAACTCTTACCAGTTGATTGATCATAGCTGATGCTCTATCCTTCATCCACATATGCATTTCACTCAAACTTGGACATGATGCAATCAAAAAACCAAGGTATATTAAGGATTGTGCTTTAACAAAGTTTTTTTTCCAATTCTTCAGCATGACCTACTCCTCTTCTTACTCTTGGATATCCTTTGTCTTGGAGATATTCAACTTCAAAGAGTGAGTGTTAACATAGGCAGAAAAGGAATTAATTAGATATTGAAGACCCAAAAGGCTACAACCATAGACCAAAAAGTCATCTGGATAGGATAACCAATATGGTCTCAGATGTTGTGGCTTTGGGGTGGCAAAAGTGGCCCATTTCAAGTATTCTCCAATGTCCACCATGTATAAATTAAATTGGCAGGGAGCTAACACGCATCCCTGCCTAACCCTGCAAAAGGTTTTAATTGAGCGGGACAGGTGGCCTGAATAGTTTGGATGAACTCGGACGTTGGATTGTGTATGGAAGGCAACAATCAGTCTCAGTAGACCTGATGGGAAATTATGGAAGATCTTTCCATAATAAATTTCGATCTACAGTGTCAAAAGGAGCTAATAGGTCCACTGAGGCTACATATATGAATTTATCTTTGCCACCCCAGGCTAGATGTTAAATACAGTTCATCATTAGGCCATTTAAAGAGGTGCCCATAATGCGTCAAAATCAGTTTTTCCACTTTTCAAGCCTATGTTAATCTTTTGCCCACTTTTCCAGATGTATCAGGAGAAGTGTTGCAAACCCCTTACTGTCGGCGTCGCAGATCGATTTTGGGTCTGTAGTTCAAGTGTTCGGTTCTCTCTCCCTTTTTAAATATAGGTATTATATCTTCAGTTGACCAAGAATATGGAAAAGTATTACTTTCTATAAATACTCTGAAACAAGTGGGATAACACTCATGCCCAAATTCCAGGTTCTTTTTTTAAGTAAAAATTGTGACAGCCCATTAGGGCCTGGGGCATGGGACACACCTATTTTATTTATCACCTCTTCATGCTCCTCTGGGGGAAAATCAGAGCTTTTAAAATGTTTTTCCTTTTCCAAATTCATGATAAATTTGGTGGAAACCAAATTTGGTTCTGCATATATAGAAGTAAAATGGGATACCCAATTTCCTTCTTGACTACATTCATCTGTGTACTTGCAGTTGACAGATCTACCCCACTCACAAGGCACCAGAAGGCCTGGGAGTTTTTATTTTATACGATGTGCAACATAGCTTGCGCATCTTGCTGGAGTCTATTTGCACCAGATTTTTGAAGCCCTTTCTTATAAGATTGCCAAATTACTTTTGAGCAATTAATCCACTCTTCCAAAAATAGATCTTTTTTATTCTGTAATCTCTATCTCCCCTCATTTCCCTCTTTATAAATACCACCTCCTCACTATACACATGGTAATGCTTTTTTTCTTGTTCATGTTCCCCTATGATCCATACACCCTCACTGATTCCAGTAAGGAAGTCACAAAGTTGACAAAATTATCTGCACTAAAAGAACAGATTCTCTAATCATTTGAAGAATTAAACAATTGTGTAAAATGGCTATTGACTCTAAATGCTTTAGAGAAATTCCAAATTATCTGATTTCCTGCCACATTAACAGTCAAGTCTGTCACTCCTCTCACTTGCTGATTTTGGGGTTCCCAAAAGATAGTAAATTAGGCCTCTAGCATAGAGTGATCGCTGTGACATGTGGAGACGATCTCCAAATCCAAACCCTTCATCAACAGCAAAATGGCCACAAAGATATAATCAATTGTCATGATCTCTGCTTCCAAAAGATCAGGACTTGCCCGACTCCCTTGGAAGCAGACCCATAACCCCGGTTCCGAGTGCCAGCCAGTCCCAATTGGGACCTTTTGGACCCTGTCCTGGCGCCAGTGGCACCAGGCTCATAAAGATGCCCAGTCCCAGCGCTGGAAGCGCCGGGCTCATAATGCTTGGGTGGACTTACCTGCAGCAGACCATGCTGCTTACTTACCTGCCAGTTGAACCCCTGATCCTCTTCTGTTTGGGACTACTTTTCCTGTTGGGTGGGGCAGGAGCCACTCCCTAGGTTCAGAACACTGGAACTCTTCTGGAAAGCAGGAACTCTTTTCTTACCTAGGCGTGGCTGTGGAAGGAGACACCTAAGCACTACAGGAGGCTATTTAAACCACACCCGATGGATGAATCTTGCTTTGCGTTATTCTGCATTCTCTGCAGCAGAACGCTCATCGTGTCTTCTGCTTCTGATCCTGGGCCTAAGGGAACAAAGGCTTACCATCCTGGAATCCAGTCTTCAGCAGCACCTGTAAAGACAAAGAAAGAACAGGTTAGCTCTACGGTCTTCAGTGGCAGCGCCTCTCTTACCTGGTCCATCGGCTGTCACCAACGCCTCGCGCTGCATTCCGGCATCTGAAAGACAAAGGCTTACCTACTCTTCGCATGCTCCGGAGGTCTTCGCACTGCATTCCGGCATCTGAAAGACAAAAGCTTACCAGCTCTTCGCACGCTCCGGAGGCCTTCGGCGCTGCATCCCGCATCTGAAAGACAAAAGAAGGTGCGTTTAAAGACATTGGGCAACTTTATTACTCACGTGCCATTACTCCTTCCCACGCCGAATCCAGTGGGTATTCCAGCACCCTTCAGCTTCTCTAAAGCTCCGAACTTGTACCTGCAAGATAAAAGGGACAGTTAGTGCGCATCGTGAAGCAGGCTACAAGCGCTTACTTAGGTGCTTCCAGGCGCTTCTATTCCTCACGCGGGTTCGATCCTCAACTCTCATCAGCCCGCCATCCGCCATCGCCGGAACCCTGCAAAACAAGAGATATCATTACAAAAGACTTTTAAGACATTTGAAGTGCCCAGAACTTACCGTTCGTGCAGTTAATGACGGACAGCAGTCCACTGAGGTCAAGAGGCCTGCACCCTTATCCAGTGAAGAAACTGGTTACGGTACCCTGCCCCGAGGCAGATGGAGAGCTCGGCGTTCACTTACCTAAGACATCTTACTCTTCGAGTCAGACATACAGTGCACAGAGGTCCAGCCCAAAGAGCCAACCGTGTGTTACACATCACCTTTGAAGATACGGCATTCACCCAGTCAAGACCGGCGCCTCTGCGGGAATCAGGTGAGCGTTACATCAATTGTGTACTGAGCAAGGCCATTTGACCACGTTGGAAATGCCGAAGGCCAGTCACGAATAATTGTATTCAATGATAACAACCCTAGATCACCCATACCTTATAACCATCACATAACATTTACACATTTGAACCAATTCCTGGCTTAAAAGAAAAAGCATCTTCCCCCAAACCAGTATCCATACAATCAGAATTGAAGTCACCTGCAATCCTAATTCAACCACTTGGGAACAAAACAATCAAAACATTCATATATTGAGTAAGAATCTTTATGGTATCATTCAGATCGCTAATGCCATTATTCCAGTAGATGTTTACTATCAGGATTTCTTGGCAATTCTCACATATCATTCCAGTATGAGTAGCCAAGATACCAAATCTTACTTCAATGCTTTGTTTAAGTGTAATATTCCTACTAGACTTAACCAGGGTCAGAGGCTGCCAAAAGGGTGACCCACTAGTCCCTTTTTAGCTGACTGGAATGAAATGGCATAGCCATCAAAAGCCAGAGGACTCATCAACCATGTTTCCTGTAAAGTAATAATTGTGTGTATCTTGAATGACATGCCTATTGCTGGGTTGGATATAATAATCACTTTCAAACACTCCAAAACTGTTACAGCAGTTATGCCTTGAGCTGTCACAACCTCCGACTCTGACAGTCACATTTATTCATCCCCTCTTTCAAATTTTAACCGAACTTCCACAAGTTGACAATCCTTGCACACTGCTCGACTTTGTAGAGAGGTATATTCTCAGTGCTTTGGGCAACACAAACATTAGAATCGCACAGCCTTTGTTGATGAAACATGTAGTTCTGTTTGTGCAGCTTTTTCAATATTTTGATAAAGGAAAATAACAAAAATTCTTCTAACCTTATTATTGAAAAGGGACACTACTGAATACAATTATTAAGGCATTACCCCATAATTAGATCTCTAGCAACATCATTATATGTGTGGCCCATCGTTTGTGCATCCTCTGTGTCGCCACCATGAAAGGGCTGTCCAAAGATCTTTTCTAGCTCTCCCATACCCCCATAGATGGAGGTATGGAGGTATCGTTCTCATCCACTTTTACACTGTCCATGTGTAAAGGGGATTTTGGCCTTTCCTGTGAAATCTCTACCTCTGCTGTACTGGTAGTCACACATCTGCCTCCTCATTTCCCCTATCCAGATCCAATTACAAATTTCAAAGTCACTAGGTTGAATCAACGGATGATATTGCTTAACAACTTCTACCATGCAGCCACTAGTATTATCGTACACATCGATAGGACTCAGCGGTAGATAGCATACATGCTCCCTTTTTTTTCAGGGATTTTTTTATATCTCTGTGAAATTTGCTTCTGCAACATCTTGAATTCTTATAAAGAATTCTTATAAAGACACACACCTGATTTTAAACTATACTGTATACTTTATATATATATTATGCCCAGATATGTACTAGACACGGATTTGTCCTTCTGGCTAATCCTTCACACTCTCCCCACTCATCTGATTCTTCATCTTTACTCCGACATGTGTTGGATGTTTCTCCCACCATGGTTGCTGATTGGCTGGGTGACGCTCACCTTTGCCCTGCCTGATGCAGCCTTCAGAAGGAGGAGAGGTCTCATCTTGATATCAGGGGCCAGCATAACATTAAGAAAAGGGATGAGGCATGACCTTGATAAACAGGGTATGGCAGTACCATAATCACGTCCTTTAAATAAATGACCTTGAAGAAGGGGGTGGTACTAATGACATATGACCATTACTGTGCCGGTGCTACAGGCTTGCTGTGCTTGCGGGTGACTTTCATTCTGCCAGGTACCGGTAAAATTATCAGTATTCTTGCATCTGGACCGACAAGCTTGAAGCATACGTTTCTACATGAGTTGGTTCATGTACTGGAATAACTTTGTAATGCAATTGTGTTAATAGCAATGAATTGCTTAATGAACTATTTATCTCATGATAGTTTTTCCAATGTTCTCTAATAGTTTTCTGCCAACATTATGATGACAATCCCTTGTGGATGCTTTTCATGAAAACTAAATGCACATGTGATGTCATCAGTGATGTCATCAATGACATTTGTGATGTCATCTTTCACATCATGGGTGTTAGTCCTTGCAGTGCGCACTGGCAGCTCAAGTTATGGTTGCTTAGCTTACCATAACTGGTGAATTTCTGGGGTTTTCCAGTTTTTCTTTTAAGCACAATATGGATAGGTTGTTATTAGTGCAAACTAACTGTAATGTCCCTTTAAAAAGATTTTGCACTGAATTTGATAGGTTTTTCTTAGGACAACTGAACCATAACGTCCCTTTAACAAAGCTTTTTCAGGGAATTTGATAGGTTTTTAGTAGCGCAACTTAACCATAACATCCCTTTAAAAACGTTTTTTCACTGAATTTCATAGGTTTTTACCAGGAGACCCGTAGTTTGTATTGATGTACAATGTAGCACACTGAACCCTCTGGCTCCATGTTAATGGGCACAGTGGTCACGGAGTATGTGCCTGTTCGCGCACATCAGGTAGCATCCAACCTGCTCAGAAAGGCAGTGGTTCTCTTTCATAGTGCTACCATGTGGCAAAGTCAAGGGACATATACAAACAGCACCATGTACGGAAATTGCAAGGGAAAATAGAGTAGGTCTGCCAACTCACTACTTATAAAAGAAACAGACAAAGGCATAGGATATGCACCGTGATGGAATGCACCAACAAGAGAAGTAACTTCTGCCTTGAACAATGTTACTGCAGTGCCGCTTTACATAGGGACGAAGAATAAACTGCCAGACCAAGGACTGCAAAGTGCTGAGAGCAGAAAGTCACATCAACATGGTAAGTACAGTAAAGTCTGTCTTATAATTGCACAGAGCGTGCAGCGTACAATAGGAGAAAAGCATGATCTTTTTTTTTCACGCAGCAATGGCAAGCACCCCAGAGTGGCTGGAAGAGAATTTCCCTCATGACGAAATGAGTGACGACAGTAACACCATTGGTATGCACCGCAGTGTGGAAAGTAAAACAAATAATATATATTACTTCATGTACACTTAACAGATTTTTTTTTCTTTAACAGAACATACTGGACAGCAAACAAATGCACCACAAGAGGCAACTCTTCCACAACACCATACGGCCACAGAAAGTGAAGGAAACGCTGCAAACACTAATCTGGACAGCTTAGATGGCAAAATGGAGGACTTGCTGAACAATTTTGCCTCCTTAAAAGATTTTGTACAAGGATATATAATGGAGAAAATAAGATACCACTACCCCACCTGTACGTGTACCCCTTGCCCATTTCCCACCCCGCCAAATCTGTCTCATCAGAGACTTTACGATAAGACCTCAATCCCTTCCTCCCCTCACGACCAACTTCTACAAATCCCCAATTCTATATGTATCTGTTTCTGCTACGACTTCCCTTTCCTAATAATATCAATGAATGTGTGGAAATAAAGGGTCATATGTAAATTGTTGCTGAGTGTACATGTGGTTTTTCCTTCGTTTTCAAAGTCCAATTATGACTCGGCGGGGCACAGTTCTAGTGGGGATGACCACAAGTAAGGAAAATGGAAGTGTCCTATGGACACCGCACCTGCCCAGCCTATCCGCAATCACAAAGGAGGCTTCCGTAGGACACCACTACGGGCCGCATGTCTGCATCTTGTGAACCAACTGTAATTAGGTGTGGGAATGCACCTTTGTCCGTTTCACAACTAGGCACAGGCGTATCTCTTCCTCTGTGTACTGGTAACACTGCCCCTGTGCAACATATCCAAAGAAACCTCTGACATACTTTTAGTAGTTCGAGGCAGCCACCCACATGATGCGGCTAGCGGTGCACCTCAACAATCCACCTGCCATACCCTACAAACACCCAGCTTGTTCTAAATTGTTTGCTGCACATGGGTAGCACTGTGAATTAATCCAGGGATCCCAATGGTATCTGAGCACATGCTCACAATGTATTCCGCCCAATACGCATCCTGTGGACAGCCATCCCAATAGAGAACATTTGCAACGTCACCATGGTACCGCATGCACGCTGCGTGTGGGTCTTTATTTGCTGGACACGATCCGGACACCTGGGCATCGAAAATGTGATGTTTTCTGTAATGTATGGAGTGTAACTATGAAAGTGTACCCTTACAGAGGTCCTACACTCTGCCCTTGTACATGTAATTTTTTTATAGGAAAGATTTAGGGCTGCTTTCCAGTTCTAGTTGCTCCCCAGCAGCCCTATAAAAGGCCACACCCCGGAGGTCAAGTTCTCTGCATTCTGTGTTTGGCTTTCCAGAGCACAGCAACGGGGCACATTGCTTCATCGTGAAATTGCTCTGTGAGCAATTCTGCTCTGCTATTACCTTTGCAACTAATACCAGCCCTGGCTGCTGCTATTGCCTCCAACTCAGCAGCACACACACCATCACCCTCACCACCACACCTCCTTCTGAAGAGCCTGGACAAGGGAACTGGTGCGGTAATGTATATAGAGATGAAGAGGAGAACGAGGATAAAGTAGAAGAATTCCCCATTGCCTGCAGCCAGCGTGTGTCGTGGGTGTGGAAACTATTTACCACCATGGGAGACGTGCCCAAATCTCATGCGAACCAGGTGAGATACACTGAGTGCAAGACAGTATTGGCTTGTACAGCTACGGCACCACCTCCATGCGGCGGCACCGCAAAACGAACCACAAGGCAGCAGTTCGGAGGGTTGTCCCCTTCCAACAAGGCAGTAGGTTAATTTCTTCTACAGCATCCTCCGCCTCTGCTCCTGCCACCACTAGGGGCACTCCAATGGGGCAGCAGATCCCTAAACCAGCCTTGCAGGCCATACGCACTGCAGCAGACCCCTACCTTTCAAAGGTGACTGTATTGTGCATGCACTCCGATGCAGTACTCTGCAGGGGAGTGCAAATTCGAAGTGCTTTCGAGGCTTCGGTCCAGGAACATGACAAGGAGTGCCCCCACGCAACATCTTCCTGTCTTCACTTGCCATTTCTTATCCCTGTGGTTGGTGCCCTTTCCCTAACCTCCCTTGCCTTCCTTTCCTGCTGTGTCGTGTGTTATAAGAACAAGAGAAAAGCAACAACAACCTGAAAGGGAAAAAAAAAGCTGTTTTCAGGGCCACCTTTCACAGTTCAAAAATAGAATGCCAATGAAACAATCCACTGGAGAACAAAAGGGGGGGCTCCAAACACTTGTATATTTCTTGGCATTACATTCCTGTTAGAATGCCTATAGTGTTCTGTTAGTTCTGTTCCATTTACATGCTTCAAATAGTAAGCCAAGTATCATTATGGAGAAGAGATTTTACTGCGGAATCAATCCGGTCTCTTAAAGTACTACTTTATTGTATTGGCAGTCATTTTGTTAATTTTTTGGGGATTTTTTCCTCTTTATACAAGTCGTAATCTACAACAATAGTAGTACAAAGGTAAGTGCAGTACAGAAAATAGCATCCAATTTCAAAATCATTGGTGGGATAGTACTGTCCGTGTGTAAAAAGGTCACATCATAGCATAAAAGAAAATCTATAAAACAAAGTTGTAAGCAAATGAAATTCAACAACAAAAATCATCAGTTGCCTAACAAGTCAAACAATCAACCCAAACCCAAGTAATGATTTGTTTGGTATTTGTTTCCTCATATGTTTCAAAAACAGAGAAGGCATCCTGAAGTTTTTAAAGTCTGAAAGACAAGTGTGTTGGTCGAATAATTTAGAAAACTGGATTGGTTCACTTGGACGTACTAGATGGACCAGCTCTAGAAAAAGGTGGAAAAATAAATTCAACAGAGGACCAAAAACCATTGGTCTATGCCAGGGGGAGGAGTTGGTATGGACTGTGGAGCAAACTGTAGGCTCTTTCCCAGGGTGTTTCGGCTGCTTGCTGGTGAGCCTTCGTCTGGGCCTCTGGATTTTGTCTCTCTGGAAGGGTCGGGTAGAGAAGGGTAACAAAAGAATAGGAAAAGAGAGGGAAATTGGGTGAGACCAGCAGTTAGTCTCAAAAGCTTTAGTTAAAAAACAAGTGCTATATACATTAAAAACTCCTGCCTGGCACAGAACCATGGCATTGAATACTTGCATATTTACAGGATTAGAGTACAAAATCAGCCGTGGTCTGATTTGTTTTGATGGAACTGGACAGGGGCTGACCTGTGGGGTGGGTCCCGGATGGCACAGCTGGGATTAGTGAGATGTCCTTGAGTCACGTCCTTCAGGGAATACAAGACAGGAAGAGACTGCTTCTGTCTGGGTGCTGCGAAGCTGGGGTATTTCTTTGAGTTTTTAAAGGGCCCCAAACAATTCACGTGAACTGTGTAAAAAAACAAGACAGACAGATAGGCTCTTTGTAAATAGGAGTACGAGGGTGAGCTGCCATGTGCAGAGTAAAAGGGAAAATAATGGAGTACAGGCCTGTACCTGCACTGTAGGCTAAAATGTTATAGCCTGGCTGGTAGTTTAAATAGCTGAAACAAAGACGTCCTCTGGAACTAATCTCAGGGACATGGAGCCCTTGTAATTGGACTTGTAGCTGTAGGAAAAAAAGCACAGAGAAAGAAGGGGAGGGGAGGGAGGAAACCATGGTGAGCCTCGGGTGGATGGTAAAGTGCGTCCGTGAATAGACACCAAAATGCCAGGGAGGCAGCTGTGCGAACGCGTGCTGCTTACCTCGGTCTGATCTGTGCCCGTTCAGAGAGCTTTGCAATTGGGGCTGTATAGTGCAGAGTTGTCGTGGAAGTTCTGCATTTTGAGTACAAAAATGGAGATGTGCCAAGGCCTCTGCTGTACGCATGCGTGGGGAGCTTGTTCTAGCACATCCACGCATGCGCACAGGGAAGGCGTCATGCAGGTCGTCATGAAAACGCGGGAGGAACTGCTCATGTTGCTGGAGGTTCACGTAACAAAACAATGCTGCGCGAAGGGCTGCAAATGTTGGGCCAAAGCATCTGATAAGCTAATCAAGTGGAGACAGGCAAGGCGGGTCAGCATGCCTGAGTTACTTCGTGCAGAAGGTTTCGTGGGGTAGTGGTGCCATGGCAGGGTATGCTCATGAGTATGGTGCCCTGCAGTTGGGGTCTGGTGGAAAGCTGCAGTATCCTGCTAGCAACTGTGGGCCAGGGCAAACTATGGTAATTTTGGGGGTGGCAATTGTGATAGCACATCTGGTGGAACAAAGAAAGCAAACAGTCAATATATCACGGTGGTGCTGGCACTTGTAATATGGGACTGCCCAATGCAGTCTCGTGGGATATAGGGCTGCTAGAGAGTCCTGCAAGGATTTTTCCTATGTGCTCTGGGGGACCCAGCATTTGAGAGTTGTGCATGATGTTGATTCCGACAGGACCAAGGACGCGCCCTGGTGGATTGTTTGGTATGGTCGGAAATTCCCTGTGTGGATGGTGGACGGCAGAGAGATGCTAGAGGGGCCCCGTACAGGACCAAGGTCGCTGGCTGGTGGAGGATGTGCGGGTCAAGGTAAGAGGCTGTGGGTTTTGCCAGAGCAGAGCAATGGTCGATGTTCCTTGAAAACATTTACTCCCATGTAACCTTGGCCTCATTCAGGCCATTTGTTATTGTCTGGAGTTTGAAAATCCACCATGCTTCTTTGTGTTTCAATGCATTCCTGATATTAGTATTGCTCTCCACTTTATCAATGACCCACCAAACGAGGTCATCCGGGCCATGTCAAAATTCCCAAAAATGTGATACCATTGTGGCATTGTGTGTCTTGCAGCGGATCCGTGAGCGATGTTCGCTGATCCTCTTATTGACAGGTCTTTGGGTTTTTCCGATGTATCTAAGGCCACAGGGATATTCCAATAAATAAATTGCATTGCATGTCTTGCAGTTGGAGAAATGTTTAAGCACCCAGTCTTTGTTGCCAATCTTGAAGGTTTTTATTTTCTTGGTCAGTTTACATGCAACGCATTGGCCACAGGGGTGATGTCCTGAAAGTTCCCTTAGGTTCCAGAGTGTTGTACGGGATGTTTTCTTTAAGCGTGCAGAAGTAAGATGTTCCTTGAGGTTTCTGGCACGTTTGAGTGCCATTCTTGGTGTTAATTCATCGGGGAGACTGATTTGTATTAGAGGACTGAATCTTTTGATGATCTGTTGTATTCCGGTGGTATTTGGTCTAAATGTAGTAACACATGTTATTCTGTCATTATCCATGGTCCTGGTTTTTGGAGTAAGTAGTGAGTCCCGTGGGGTACACACTGCTCTTTTGTTGGTATTTTCACCAGTTTTTTTGGGTATCCCCTTGCTCTAAGGCTTTGTTCTAGCTCCGCTGCGTGTGCTTTGTACTGGCTGGTTGCCGTACAGTTACGTCGCAACCTGAGGAATTGGCCGTAGGGTAAATTGTTCCGTAGGTTTCTATGGTGGTTACTGTTGTAATGCAATAGTGTGTTGCGGTCTGTCTTTTTTCTGAATAGAGTGCAGGAAAGCTTATCTTCCTTTGTCTCTATTTGAAGATCTAGGAAGTTGATGCTGTCCATGCTGTATCTCATGGTAAATTTGATTTCCATTGTTTGGAGATTGATCCATTCGTGGAAGTCATTGAGTATTGCCGAATCGCTGTGCCAAATGAAAATGATGTCATCTATGTAGCTAAACCAGTTCATGATGTGGCTCAAGAATGGATTGTGATGTGATAATACATATTATTCTTTGAATTCTGCCATAAAGATGACTGCAAGGCTTGGGGCAAAGGCAGCCCCCATAGCCGTACCATTTATCTGTATGAAAAAATCCTCATCAAATGAAAAATAATTTTTGGTGAGGGACAGTTCAAGCAATTCAATAATGAAGTTCCCTGGGACTCGCTTGTCTGTCAGGTGGTGAGTTAGATTACTCCTTATGCATTCCAAAGCTGCTTCTTGGGGGATGTTGGTGTAGAGGGCGGTGATGTCCATAGTGACCAGCAAATCTTTGGCTCTATCAAATGGAAGGTTCTTAAATCTGGAGATGGTGGACATAGTATCTTTTAAAAGCATAGAAAGTAGCCATCCACCCCTAGCAGAATTTGTACAGAAAGTTCAAACAGAAGAGCTAATACAGTCACTAACGAAAAGTGAATCACCTACCAGTAAGGGAACTGTAATTCCTCTATCAAAATCTAGAAATGAAAAGAAATGCACTCACAAAAATGCATCTCGCCCTACTGCTACCAGAGCACGTAAAAACGGTAATGGCACCACAAGGAACCATTCCAAAAAATAAATGTTACCAAAAATGTTCCACTACAGAGTCCTTCTTAACCTTATAAATAGAGGGGAGAAATCACGCTCAATCCTTAAAACTTACCACAGAAAAGTAATCCTGGAAGCTCTTGTAGGCAGCGGAATGGTCCTGAAACAGAAATTGTTCATATTAATTTTAAACAGAATGAAACCACTAACAAAATTAATTGGTAAGCTACAACCACTACTTCGAAACAAACACAATATCAGCACCATCTGTACAGGTGAGTGGAGTCACACCACCAGCACAGAGCCATACTTCAATGAAGAATCGAACAAACAAGAGCAAACAAACCAAATTGCCATACATAGCAGTGGACGACATTATGAAAAGGTGCACAATACCATAATGGAAAAAGAAACACTACTCTCACAAATATCCCCATCAAACTTAGATGGGGTTGTCCATTCCACCGAACCAATACCCCTCACCTACAAATGGCCTTGAACATCAATGTGTAATGTTCGGCAATACTCTATCAAATCTTTGCAGCAGCTCCTCAATCACTATGTGAAAGCCAACGACAAAGGAAAAATGAAAATACTACAAACTATGCACTCCTGTCCAGTTTGCAAATACACAGGACTAGGAGGCCATTCCTTAGCCTGTATTTCTGGACCTACTTGCAAAAGCACCTTCCACCATATCAAAATGTTAGCGACCCACCATTCTACTATAAGAAGTCTCGTTTACAAACTGTACTATTTTCAAAAACTTGAGCTTTAGCACTGCAATATTTAAATGATATTCTCCTGCATGGTACAGCCAAAGAACTGCTCGAAGAAATAGAGCACATCCAAAGAAAGTGTTTTGGAACTGAAGAGCACTTACAAACTCCAGCACTTTCAGACAACAGTAGTGACAACTTTCCAGATGTCAACTTTCTATGTCACACATACAAAAAAGCAATACGAAACTTCAAAAGCACATCTGCTGAAGTGCCAAACAAAGTATGTGTGTGTTATCCCAGAACTTTCTATGAAAAGAGCATCAAAACTGTAGACATAATGCACAAAATAGAAGACAATGAGGACTCCCAATGGTTTCAATTAGCTATGTACCGTATAGTTGTAAACAAATACGAAATTACTAACACCTCCATACTGTTCACATACTGTACTGCAAAACTTGTCAATAACCTTCATGGGCGATCAGTAATAATTTAGAATTATTTCCACTGCCAAACGCACTCCAGCAGCTTAATTTGTATGAGAGCATTATAATCCAAAGAGTACACCCATTTCAAACAATAATACAACTTCAACCAAAAACTGCAAAATTGCCTCCCACCAAATTACTAAAAGGCATTCATGGGAAAGTAGTTAATTTACCATTAGATCTGAAACAAAATGTAGACACTCTACGAGTGCAAAGGCCAATTGAACAATCTTTGATTATCCTGGTAAATGGTGTACCTACAAAAGATTTTTTTTTAAAAAAATTGCCACCAACTAGTGGATTTAAACAAATTTAGGGAAGCCTTGTAATACCTTAAAGAAACAAATGAATACTACAAAGAAATAAACGTTCAAGAAAACCTAAGACAAACCACTGATATAATTCAGGACTCCTCAACAACTGGCCAATTTTAACTTCTAGATCCTACTGCAGCCTCCAATATTTTAGATCACTATGCAATTCACCCACTGCACTCCAAAGACACCATAGATGATGCATTAGAAACATATCAAATGCGGCAAGCCAAAGGATCCCAAATTAGTATATGGGAAAAAAGTGCAGAAGCACAAACCTTCCCTCTACTCTTCCCCACTGGAAAAGGTGGAAGATACGATGAAAGATGCACACAAATAACAGCATCAGGATACCGCTCTTTACGAATGTATTCTGAGGACCCTAGAATTCGACAAAACGTGGAATACATATTTCACCTCCTTTTTGAAAGTGAACTAGCAACACCATGTTATGGAGTTGCACACACATTGAAAACCGGTTGCCGTTTTCAAAACATATCTGCTACACAGCTACTTCAAAAGGTGCAAGACAAGCACAAACTTTTACAGGCAAGTATTACAAATCTCTTGGCAAACATGCGTGGTACGAAAGAGTACTTGTTCCGACGGCACGCAGATGTACAGTGTATGCTACGCAACCTTGGCCCACCCACATGGTTTGTCACTTTAAGTTGTGCAGAGTATGCATGGGATGACTTGCACACTTTCCTATGCATAGCAAACAAAAACAAAATAGGTGTAGACATGAAAATACCAGGAGAACTTTGCTCTCTAGATCCTGTAAATGGATCAATGTAATTCCATCATCGCTTCCTTGCCATGCTGCACTTCGTTTGCAATAAAGCACTTCCTAAACGCATTTGGAGAAAAGAATATCAAGCCAGAGGAGCACCACACATCCAAATGCTTTTGTGGATTAAACATTTTCTTAAACTTGGTGAGAAAACTGAAGCAACTGTTTTGCAGTTCATTCAAAAATATGTCACTTGCAACATTCCTTCAGAAAGTACACATTGTGACCTACATGCACACATTTTGCAGTTTCAAAGACACAGATGTGACAAGTATTGTCGGCGAAAATACAAGAACAAAGGCAAATGCTGCTTAGTTTCCCTAGACCAATTTCGGCAAGAGGCCAAGTGAACAGCTTCACGTCTTCGGTTTGACACAGTGTGAAAGGGAAATCTCCTAAGAACACATACTTCATAAAAAGAACCGAAACATCAAAGTACATCAATTATTACAATGCAATAATTGCCCTCTTATGGAATGCAAATGTAGATGTACAGTACATTGCAGACAATTCCACTGCTGTTGCACGATATGTCACAGCCTACTTTACCAAAGCAGAGAAAACAGAGCTGAAAGACCTCTGGGATGACATATCATCTGACAAAACCCTGGCACAGAAATTGTACAGCTTTGGCATAAAAATGCTGTCCGATAGGGAATGCAGCAGCTATATTCAACCGGGACTGCCTTATATGGGAAATCTGAAATCATAGTGTGTCTAAGTCTTGGTCCTGATACATTCAGAAAAAGAGTTCTGAAATCGTATAAAGACAGAGACAATAGACAAAAACAATCCCAACAGCCAGGACATTTTGAAAAACAACTTATTGGACACATACTACCCAAACAGGAGTATTACTTTAGAAACCAGTGGCTATACCAGATAGCCCAAAACTTCTCATCCAAAAATAACATTGTACCAGATGAAAAAAAAGGTAGATACAGAGTCGAAAGTTGTGAAGGCAGCCTGGTAAAACTTACCAAACCCAGCCTAATTAATCATCTGAAATTATCATTAAAAACTACTCAACACAAAGAACTGTACTACATGGCTCTACTACAACTGTTCAAACCATGGAGAAAAGAAGAAGAGTTATTAGCCACCCACGCCTCCTATGAAGCCTATAGTACCAATACCTAACAAGCATTGGCAATTAGGTCTGTTAAAGGTATAGGGTAAGATTTATTTTTCTGAAGCCTGGTCTGCACCCAAAGATGTCACAGGGTTTGGCAAGACCCAGGTCAAAATAATTGGCGAGGCCCTGTTGCGACTATTTTCTGCACTGTACCAGATGCACCACGGATAGGGAATACAACAACTCTCCCTTTTAGTTTATGTGAGGAGGGCACAGATATGTTGATGAGGTCCAATGGAGGCAGTTGGGCTAAACTAAAATCTTGCAGTTGGTCCATTACACTTACCATCAAAAAGGTTTGGAGGATCAATCTGTAGACTGAACAAACTGAAAATCTTGCAAAGATCAAGTCATGGTCTCACACCATATGCCATCTTCCGCCGGTATGTAGAGTCATGAACCATGAGCCTAACTTGTACACTTGAGTTAGATGAGATCTTTGCGCATTGCTGCTAATGTGAGCTTCAGTACGGCATTCCTTTAGCAATATTCCCTTCCAGAAGCCTTCCTTATTTCATGTGTGTTTTGGCTTTTTCTAATGTGATATATTTGCAAAGGTAAAAATGGAGAGTGGTATTTGTGAGTATAGGCCTTTCAGACTGGATGCCCCCTACACAGAGATTTTTATTTAGAGTCAACTGAATTGTTTTATGTTTGAAGAAATAGTCCACATTTTGATGTCTCTGTGGCGTAGATTCTCCTGTACCTAGGGAGAATAGTTGGTATTATATCATATTTCTATGTATAGTGCTTCATGTCTGACTCCTACTTCCAAGAGCTGTGTACATAGGAGTTATTACTGCCAAATGTAATAGTACTTAATTTATCGATCTAAGAGGGATGAAGGTCTGATTTAGCCCTGCTGCAATATGAACTTGGAAAGTGCTGTTGGACGCATGTCACACTTCAGCTTTTAACTCAAACTATGAAATTGTGGCACAGTATGCTGTTTAATCAACTTTTCACTTAAAAAAGAAACATTTATTTGGATTCCCACTGACTACCCACTCCTGTTTCCTCTAGTCATTTTAAAAAGAAACTCCAACACTGCTATTATCATGTTACTAGTGGGTTAGGACATATTTTGCCTGCTGCTAACTACTGTAGCTGTAGGTGTTATATTAATAGGAAATGCAGCTCCAGGAGATGCTACTGCCTCACTGCTGGAATCTATCCATGATCTGCAGGTCCAGGCTCTACTCGTCCATTTATCATTCTGAGGTAGACAAATGAGTATTGATTTCAGTTGCTGGTTAATACTCATTTTATATGAGTGCTTTATGCAAAGTTGTTTGGAGAAATACCCATATAAATAATGGATTATTATAAATGCCTAAATGTTAGCATCACTAAATCCAAGCATAGGCTCAGAATAACTCCATAGTCTTAAATTAGTGTCATTTTACGTGTGTCTTCTATGACTCATGTTCATCTTCATACATGCCTGTATACAAATCATATGCAAGTGTTTGCTTCCTTGAAATATGAGTGAGTCTTATTTCATACTGGCATGTCTGCTGCTGAATGAGGCAGGGTTAGGAATACATTGGCAAGGAGATGATGTGTCTTCATATGGCTTGCGGAAGACAAACATCAGAATAAACCCATTTATAAATGGATATGTTATGTTAATGTTATCATCAACTGTAAGTGCCCCGCCCACAACAGACTCCTGTACACACCACTGTTCTGCCACTCAGCCCATCTGGTGGCCATGAAACTCATAAGAAATACCTGTAAAATAACCCTCCTGGACATGCTTTCTCCTGAAACTGGATATGGCAGTTGTCAAATGCTGGAATAATGGCAAATATCGCACCGAAAACAGGCTGTTCAGATCATTCAAGAAAGCTGCAGAGAGGCACAGTGGCAGGTGGTGATCTCTGTGCATAACAGACCAGATAAAGGGTCACAGTGGGTGCTGCAGTCTCGCTCTGTAGCCATCCTGCACCCTGCCATGTCACTGCTGGAGGGTGATGTGAGGTGTTAAAGGCTGGGTTGTAGACACTAGCCTAATGGCACCAGCATGTTAACACATATCGTGGAATGCATCCATGAAAAAGAATGGATACATTCAGAGGTCCTTGCTACGGTTCCTAACGAGTGCATTCTTCTGGAAAGGTCGTTGACCATTTTTTTATTTGTATTTATTGTGTTATAGTTCATTACGAACTTTGTACAAAAATAATATCAAATATCCACAATACAGAATTAAATTTTTTTTAAAAATATATACAATAAATATCCTAAAAACAATCAAATCACTTCAATGACAAAATCCGTATATCGCCTCTTACATCCTATAGGTTGAATTATCTGGTACAATCACCATAAAAGCATCCATAATTCACAAATTAACAATTCCTTGCATCCAACCCAGAAAGTTCAAACTCAAAGGCTTGCCATATCTTAATCAGGGCTATAGCCCTGGTTACATTGCATCCAGAGAGGCACTGCAACCAAAACGCATACTTCAGGAATTCCTGTACATTGTCGGCAAAGAGCATATAGGATTTAACATAATGCTTGATCACACATCTACAAGATTTAAGAACGTGTGTAGGCGATTCGGTCACTCCCAATTCTTTAGACAAATGACAACCTCATTTTTCAATTGAGAGATGCAACCATACCCCTATAACCTCCTTAACTGAGAGTTTATTTAACCTCATGAGCGTAATCAATCGGCTTGCTTCCGGGCTTGGCAAGTGATATATATATATATATATATATATATATATATATATATATATATATATATATATATATATATATATATATTTCTGGGCCTTTTCGAAAGGGGAAAAATAGTTTGGAGTAGGTAGATAATGAGGATAACCTTCCTATGTGGTCATAGAAGCAAGCCCAGTCCCATTCTAAGACTTTCCTTTAGAATGAGGCTAACCAAGAACCCAAGTCATCCAACCAAACTGGGCACCATGACACTCTGGCAAGAAATCCTCGTTCCTAACTCTAAACTCAGAAAGAGAAGCACTATTTCCCTGAATTAGTTTGACCCTAATCAACCCCAAAACAGGAAATGATTCCTGGCACATTGTCTTTATGAATAGATTACCTCTATTCAAACAAATAATCGTACTCAGAGACCTTAAACCCAGCACCATTCTTATAGCCTGTACTGCTGTGGCTTTAGACAAACCCAGGATACCGCGCCAAATACGACCGTCCAACCGAGTAGCCCATTGCGAGTGATTACAAAACGAGCATTGCAATGCATATGAAATACTTGTTAGACGTTTTTGCCGATAAAGTGTGACTATCCCAATCAAGCTGAAACCAGTGCTAGACGAAACACATTGACAGCAATATTGCATTGGCTTTCCTCATCCCCTAGGTTTCATATGAAGAGATGCAACCCTGTATCCTAGATAGCAATAGTTGTGTACACCCTGAAAAATCCCCCCTGCTGTCACTATACTTTGCTTATCTCCCGTAACATCGCCAATACGTTCGTTTTATCAAAATTAATGTCCATATTATTCAGTTTGGCGTATTGAGGCATTGTATCCGCACTTCTATGTAAGCCAACAGATGTAGTATCAAAGATGTCCAGATCATCGGCATATGTCCAGTATTGTACCCTTAAATTACCTTTTATGGGGATGGATATCAGTCAGCCACTCTCCTGTATCTGACATACACGAGTTGAACAAGGCAGGAGCCAGAATACAGCTCTGCTTCACACTCCTTGCAATGTCGATTGGTGCAGACAGGTCCCCATTGCAATTCAACTTCACGTGTGCTGAGTTGTTTTCATGCAATAATTGACAATCTACCAACAAATCCTTTGGCATCTTCAGTTGTTCTAGTTTGGTCCACAGGAGTGTGCATTCGATCGTATCAAACTCAGAGGAAACATCTACAAAGAATATAGATAGAGGTGGGGATGATTTACAAAGGGCTAGTCTAATCAGTGATTTAATATTTAATACATCATAATTTACTTAGAGACCTTTTCTAAATCCCGTCTGGAAGCAGTTAAGAATACAATTTTCTGTAATCTATGTATCCATTTCCTGTAAGAGATATTTAGCAAACACTTTACTTGGGCCATCTAATAATGATATTATTCTATGGTTGGAGGGATCATTGACTTTTTTGTGGTTAAAAATAGGTAATAAAAGGGTTATCCTCCAAGAATCAGGAATTTGATTAGTCACTATGATTCATCTAAAGCGGGATAGCCGAATGTCAGCCTAGACCTTGGGGTCTTGGGGTTAGCACGCATAACGTTTGCAATGCCTATGGCCACGGCGCTCAGGATTTCTTACGTTTTCTTATAATGCCAACCAAATTGTCCCTGTCAAAAGACAGAGTTAAAGAATGGTAAGACGAATGGTTAGAGTAGAATAAGCATCCATTTCGGACTATGTCTTTTGCTTTTTGCAAGTTGTATTTATAAAAAAGAAATGTCTGCCGTTGTCGCTGTTATGATCATCACAAGACATTCCATCTCTGTGTACTCAGTCACTTGATAAAAACCTTGTTCCTAAAAGCTTGTGTACAGTGTAGAAATGTTTGACCATAGCACATAAAGTGGCCCTTCATTTCATTGTGTCACAATTAATGCTTTGTTGTAATGTGTCTACCTTTCCTGTCTCCACGGTATGCTGTTCAGGATGCTTGTTTGCATGCATAAGTAAACTAGTGCCCAGAGTACGGGATGCTGTGTGAGTGCGCTGCTTTCCCTGCGCTGCTCTAAACTCTTTAATACACAGTTATGAACCCTCCCAATAATATGTATTTTGCCAACCTCTGAAGCCTGAAAAGCAGATCCACGAGGGCTTGACATGTGGCCAACTTTGCACCAGACATTCAGATGAACTGGCCTGTTGTTAAATCTCTGTTACCAATTTAATGTACCCACTGCAAAGCATAATTTGCTTTCTGACTTTGAGAATATGTAATTGCTCATTTTACTAAAGCTGGTAAGATAGCTATAGCCGGTAAGAAAGATCAGTGGGTTTAGCGCTTGCTGCAGCAATGTGTATGTGTGATCTGCACGTTCGAATCCCGGCAAGGCCAACTCAGCCTTTCATCCTTCTGAGGTTGATAAATGAGTACCAATACTTATTGGGTGATATTATATGTATATTTGTTCTATATAAAGGGCTTAAGCGTAAGTGCTTCATGATAACACCTCAATATTATTTAGCCTCGACATCTGCTTGTATTCACAGTAATTTGGTAATATGGGCATATACACACTGAAACTAACGATACATATGGTGATCCAGTCTTGTATGAAATGTATATCACATTACAGTGATATCATAACAATATTTTCTGTAGTGTACTTAGGAACAATGCTATGTGATGCTGCTTCCTGTTTTGTCAAGGGGTGAAAGGTCATGTTCCATCACTTCCCGTGATGTCACTTTGGGGTGTGATGTCTTCAGAAGTCAAGGGTCGTGTAATGTCACTTCCGCTAGCCCTCCCTGGCATTTTGGTGAAATGACGTCCCTGCAAAACTGCTTCATATCATGATTGTGAATGACTTTGTAAAGATCCCTCCAAACTTTAGTCCTGCAGAAATGTCAAGGACTATGTCGCTCTTCCTTGGTTTACCTTTGGTCTCAATTTCGCTTCCTTGGGGTTCATCTTGTTCGGCCATTGTGTAATATAGCACAGAGAGGCAAACCTGAAGATCCCTGAGTGGGTAGGAACGCAGGAATCCCCTCAGACACCTCCCAGTAACACGAGTCTGGCTTCCCCTGATTTATGTGCTACCAGGACAGTGCGATGCACTGACAGGGTAGCCAAGTCAGCAGTAGTGAAAAATGGACCCAGGTAGTTGAAGAGCAGCACACTGGCAGACGACCTGCAGGACACTGGCAGGTGAGTGCAGGAACTGACAGGCAAGTGCAGGACACTGGCAAGCAATGCGCAGGAAGCAGCGGAATCAGACACGGGGAGAGTGGACAAAGTACAAGGCTCAATTTCGGTTCTTTGGGGTTGATTTTGTTCGACCGTCGTGTAATATAGCACAGAGAGGCATACCTGAAGTTCCCTGAGTGAATGGAAGGCATATAGAGCCAAAAAGGGAAAAAGGGGAAAGGAAGGAGAAACAAAGAAATCTGGGAGACAGGGGCCTGGTCCAGTACAGAAATGGCAAGAAGGCAAGTTAGAAAGGCAAAACAGGGAATACAAGGGAAAAGAGCAACAACAGGAGTCAGGGCACAGGGCAGGGACTACCGGAGCGTTGGGACCCGCTGCTAACAGTGGAAGCTGGTATTTGTGACTTCCCAGAAGGCAGCATGTGTGTGCGTCACCATGGCAACCAGTAAGCCAGGCTGGGAATGAGGAGCGTTGGAAGGGGGCATGGCTACCGCCCCGATGTGCCCCAACAAACATGGAGGACACAGTAGCACCCACAACAGGCTGCCGCTGCCAGACCTGCTGCCGTGACACTGTCTGCCTTCTTCCTTGGTGAAAACACAAGCATGGATAGAGGTGCCAGCCGACAACAGCAAAGTGATCCTAAGGCACGATGTGCGGCGGACTTGACAATGACAGGCAATGCTATTTTAACCAGGGGCCATACTTATTCTTAAGCTTCCTAATTTGATCAAATTTCACCACATTATTATTGCGCCAATTGTTTACCTCTCTTATTTCTTTTCTGGGTGATGCCTTTGTCATATTGATGACCAAATGCATTCCTTGACCTTGACAAGGTTCCTTGTCCTCT
The DNA here is from genome assembly GCF_040938575.1 of Ambystoma mexicanum. Classification (NCBI taxonomy): domain Eukaryota; kingdom Metazoa; phylum Chordata; class Amphibia; order Caudata; family Ambystomatidae; genus Ambystoma; species Ambystoma mexicanum. The sequence continues at coordinate 340,353,645 of NC_090935.1, read as the reverse complement.
AGACAGGAAATCGGTTGTGCTCGAACTGATCCACTCTACAAATTGTTTCAGGGTGTCAAAGTACTTCTTCCAAACCTCTCATATACCTTGTAACTGACTCTATATTTCTATCCGACCACCCAGTTCTGTTCTGTTCATGTTCACATCAATCTCTCCAACCCTGTCTTGACCTTAGAATTTCATGGAATGATTATTGATCTTAATCTTCAGCAAGGCATGGTCGCTAAACTCTGAAAAAAAAGCACAGACATACTATGAGGGTTATTATACAGATCCATACTCTCATAGAAATAGTCAATAGTCGATCTAAGGGATCCATTATTTCAAGTCGAGGCAGCCTGGATATCACCCTTAATGTCCCCATTAAACATGTGCAGCCCCAGATCCAAACAGAGGGCAGACCACAACCGTGCTGTTCCTGTAGATTTACAGTGCTTCTTTTCCTTGACCTGAGATCTGCCCTCTCCTTTTTCATCTAGAGGATAATCAATACAAGGAGAATTGAAATCCCCACCAACAGTAAGGTGCTTTAGCCAATTAATCATTATCTCAGTGATGTATTCATCTATCTGCATAGCAGACACTGAAATTATTTGTATTGTCATTACTCAGTTTATTCAGTGGTGCCCAACTTTCCCCTTTGACATGTATTCATAGATCACTATTTGAATCGCTTCCTGGGGATCATAAAGGATTAGCACCACCATATGAGGGTCATTATGAAACTCAGCGTCAATCAATAAGACGTTTGGATTATCGGTGGAGATATCAATTGCCCTTCCCACAAGAGTGTTAGCACATAAGGTCAATAGACTTCCAAATGGGCAGCCCTTATTCCCCTTTCTGTTCTCTCTCCAATTAAAAAACAAAAGGTATATCCATCCAAAACAACCTATGCAGTCAGCCATGTCTCCTGGAACAGAATGATATCACATTCATTAAACTGTGGTCTAGAAACCCCCTCTTCCAATCGATGATGATGATGATGATGATGATGACCCTGTGTGCTCCAGGACCAGATGGTAAATTGCATTTTAGGAATGCTGGCTGGGAACAGGCAGAAAAGGAAGTAGCTAATCCCAATGGGATTTGGCTATATTCTTCTTTGCGATAGTAGGTATAGAGATTTTGGCAGACTGATAAACCATACCACATTTAAAAATGATTTTAGATGTGCCCGATGTACCACGAGGGGTAGGCTGTGCCTGTTCATTACCCCTTTTAATAACAAACTGATCTATATCATAAGCCTATTTTAAAAGAGATGGGGAATTTCTGTGAACCAGGGCTGAAATTTCGGAATCCTTGCCTTGGACTCTGGATACAGTAGATCAAATGCCCTTGAGTTGCTCAACAAAGCCCAAATCAGGTGTACATGGCTAAAAGATCCAATGTAACATACCGATTTATTGGCAAATGGGGATTGTCACAAAGTCTAAAGATCGTGAAGGGAGTAGACAGAGAGAAATCGTATGCATATGCTGGGTCTAGGACTTTTGACTAACAGTAGGTAGAATAGCAACATCTGTTGACAATACCCCCTCCTGAGCCTCCTCCTGAGGCAATATTTCCACCAAGTCAACTTCAGTCAAATTGGAAACATAGGACTCATTGTTCTGTAGGGACTGCACTACTTTTTCCTGGATTGCAATACTATTTCCTTATGAGGCTTGGCGATTCATCAGCCACGAAGATAATACACCTTCCTTATTTTTATTGCGTCTTTACTTTTTAGCTGCCATTTTTTGTGCCTTCTTTAAAGAGGTCCAGCCTTAAATATAGGGCTAGCTCTGTCTAACGAGTTGCACTCATGTTTATGGAATCAGAGGAAACCTTCTCAACCTGGGTTCCTTACCTAGCCGCTGTAACCTACGCCTTTCTTTTCTAGATAAGAACACATCATAATTCGGCTCCGAAACTGCTTCATGACCTTCCAAACTCCTGGAAACTTCAACAAAGGTAGATTCCATGGGTATTAAAGGAATTGCAGTATTCCCAGCCATTCCAGTCGATGCAGGGGCAGTAATAGGAGTAACCTTAGGGCACGATCTTGCTGGTTTTAATATTTGTATTTATTTATTTATTTATTAATGTATTTATTTATTAATGTATTTATTAAGTGCCTTACGCCAAAGCGCCAAAGCAAATATCATCGCGGCAGATGATTTAATAGCAGCTTTATTGATGGAAACTTTCAGCCTCATCTTCTCCAGGTGATGGGTTTGTTTTTGCATTTCACTGGAGATGAAATTACAACATTTGAGCTACAGTTTTAGGGCAAAATGAATGGCTCCATTCTGCACCGATTGCCCTTCATTCTAATTCCCTACAAGTGAGCCATTATATTCTTCTTGCACGTCCCCAAGTAGACTCTGGCTAGTTGCTTCACTTACTGGTGCTTCTTTTAGACCCACCAGTCTTGGCGAACATGAAAGTCTTTGACTGCTGGTAGCCACCACCGTAATCTCATTGATCACATTAACCTTTGGACTGGGATCCAAAGAAGCACCAGGACTATAAGAGCATGGCAGGAGTTGCACTTCAGTCTACAAGTATAAACAGAGATTGAGTAGTGATTTACTATTCTCAATCTCTGCAGAGGCATTACCGGGCCTAGATTGAATATCCTGTTCTAGAGCCACTGGTACAATAAGATCCAGGGACTCTTTCCTTGGGGGTGCCTTAAGAAACGTGATGATTTTAGACAGTTCTTGATGCACCGGTACAATTACAGCCAAGGCTTCATCTGTTAAGGCAGTTTCATTCTCCAAAGCGGCCGACGTTGCCTTTTGCCTAGCAGATATTAATTTAAGTTGGTTGCCAGTTTTTTTTTTTTTCTGTGCAGATTGTAATCCCTTCTGGGTGGCATTTCTGTAGAGAAGCAGCCCCTCTCCCTCCCGCCCCCCACGGATACAGGGACTCCCTTAATAGAGTACTATAGTCCCGTGGTTCATAGACACCAAATGTAAATATTAATGTAGAGTCCAATTTATTACCAGGCTTAGATGTCTATGCTTGCAGACGCAGGGGTACATTGGGAACTAAAAGAGGCTCTGGAAATAATTTTCAAAGTGGCCCCATAGTACACATTTTCAGCAAACCCAACCCTTTTCCTAGGCTGCACTATTGTAACAGCCTCATTCTAAATCTGCCTGCTTCTACTCTCCGTCCTCTGCAACTCATCCAGAACAGGACTGCAAGACTTGTCCTTGGCCTCAAGTCAAGGGATTGTATCTATCCAGGACTGAAATCTCTGCACTGGCTCCCAGTGGCTGCGAGGATTAAGTTCAAACCCCTCTGCATTGTCCACATGGCCTTCTGGGGCTCCAATACCTTCAACTCTCTCTTCCGAAATATCTTCCTTCTCGAGCTCTTCGCTCATCCGCCTCCAACTCCCTAGGGGTCAGTCGCTTCTCTAAACAACAAATTGGTGGTAGATCTCTTTCTTCAACTGGGGCCTTCCTCTGGAACAGCCTCCCTGCCTCCCTGAAACTTGAGGAGAATCATCTCTGATTGCTTTTTCTCCTCCTCTCCCCCGCTGACTTCCTGGCTGAAACTGAAACTGCACTGGTTACCTGGCCACCCTCTGATCTCGGGCCCATGTCGCCTCTTCCGCCAGTCCATACATGCACTGCCTTCCTGCCAACCCCCGCACTTTGGGTCTGTTTTCTGTATCCCTACAACCCCACTACCAGCACTTGACACCTGATGGCTGCACTTACCCTTGCACTTGCCACCTGCTGGCCTTAATTTTACTGATTGTTATTTATTCTATTATCCCATGTACTGCACTCTCCCCTCCCACCCTGCACTTCCACCTTCCCCCTTCCAATGCACTTGTGAGATCTGAATGACACCTGCCTAGTAGGATTGTTGTCTGTCTTCCCTCTGTTTCCCCCTCCCTTGCCTCGTAGCGCCTTGAAACACTTGTGTATAGGTGCGTTATAAATGCCTTATCATATCATATCATATGAGAACATTTGGAAAAAATGCCACAAAAAAGAGGGCCAGAATACAGAGGCCTACTGGGAAACCCCCAGAGTTCCAGTCCACCCCTGTGCAGAAGCTTGCTTCAGATTATCACGCGCTGCCGAATAAAGTGATGTATCCCCTCAAGCAGGCTGCACTAGAGAGGCACAGACAGATTGAGACAATCCACCACTGTATCTGCTGGCGGAGAATATTCAGAGACACTGACCCGCTTCTCACTTGTCCAGTCAAACTGTCACTTACCAGTCGTTTTCTCTGACGTGGAGTGTCCAAGGTTGACCTTCTTTAGGGTAGTCCGCCCCCGTCCGGCCGCCACGGTCCACCATAGACCACTTCTCACCACTTCACGACCACGTGGCTGACAAAAGAAGCTCCTGAGAGAGCGAGGCCTGAAGCAGTTTGAGGCCCCCCTCCATCTCCACCCCCACCACCGTGGCCTTTCGTCGTGATGGCCCTGCTTGCACAGCAAGACAAAGAAAATCTGGATTTTCCAGACCTATTGACTCTTGTTAGGTTTTGCGTTGTAACTATAACTACAACTTTAACTGAAGTCTGTTTCTCAGAATTTGTGATAATTTTATTAGCATTTATTTATGATATGACCATACCCGAGAATCTTAACTTCTCAATGCAAAGCGTGTATGTCCGCGCATTTGCATACAAATACCAAAAGGTTACGGTTCAATATTGCACTCAGGATTTTAGTATTGCCAAGAATGTTTTACAACATTCACCCCTTAATGAAGGAGAAATATTTATATGCTTTTGAGGAAATACAACAGGGTATGAAATTAACATTTTACCCAGACCCATTCGAGAGGGTACTAAGGTACTCCATGGCCAGTTTCAGAATTACTCCGGAACTAGTGCACGGCAGCTTAATTTCCAGAGAAACTCGCTCGCGTTCCAAAGGCTTTCACTGCAGCGAAGCTCGCAGCATGCATCCCACTTCATTATCGTAGTTTTCGAACAATGCAAACAGAAGGAAAAAGGACATGTATTCTTAATTGAAAAGGTATATTTCGACAGCATGTTTCATTTACGATGTTAGTCTCCCTGCGTCACAAAGCTCAAGTCACCGCCCTGCATCATATTTATAAAAGCTTTTGACGTTAATGGCTGCATTTTTCCGAGAAAATGTTGCCAATAATGTATTTTGTTATCGCTTTAAACCGAGAGCTAAAGTGTCAATTAACCTATAGCAGCTATGAAGCAAAAGGGAACAAGGACACCTCAGGGAACAGCGCGGTGCTGAAGCTTTCGATGACGTCTGGATACTGATGGGCACCAGGGCTCTGCATGGCGACCACCAACAATATATCATCTGTGACATCGGGATATGCAGTCTAGTGGTGGGAGGGGGTGGTACCTGGGGAGCAGGGAGGGACTGGACATCATGACACAGGGGAAGTTGAGTTAGACAGAGGGGTGATAAAGACATGTTTGAAGACACCCCGTTGTCTGCATCTTTACCGTAGCTGTGGCGCCGTGTGGGAAGGTGTGTAAGATGTGAAGAGGGATGCAGAAGCCTATCACCCCCCGCCCCTCCTATGAAATTCATGATACGAAGAAGCCCAGGATGCACAGCAATCTCACATTCTATTTCGGACCAGTTCCCAGTGGTCCCATGATTAACAAGTATTTCAAGAGATATCCCCTCAGCCAAACATACTCCCTCAACCAGCCCTGAGATGAGGTGTGAATTTACCCCAGCGTGGACGAAGAGCCACAGACCGTGATCAACTCCTCCCCGCTAAGGTGGCAGATTCTTCGATCTGCAAGCCCAGTACTGCTGTTCCCGCCTTCATAGCTGCGAGTTGTTCAATTGTTTTGCATTCAACGTTGTTGCCAACTTCAACCTCGCCATTGTTCTCATAGCACAGGCCTGGTGTCTTCAGAGGGATTATCAGCATCGGGCACGCATAATTTTCCACCCATGTCAGTAACTTTGCACTCACGTCCCATTTCTTTAGGCACTTGTCATTTTCTTCCTGCACTGTGCTAGTGTCAGTGCTTTGCTTCCCACTACTCCATCTTGCGCATCCATCATTATTGCACACTCGTCCATACACTAGTATCTCTGGCTTTTCCCAGCAACCAGGCTCTCGTCCTATCTCCCTCACTCTTGTCCAGGGAAATGGCAGTTCCTTCAATGTGATAGTCTTTGTTTCTCCCTTCTCAGGTCCGTCAGTCACGTACTGTATAGCTACGTCTAGCTGCCAATAATTGGTCATCATGTCTAATGTCTTTATGTAGTTATCTTCATACAGGAATGTTCCTTTGGACATCCATATCAATGTTGCTGATTTCCCCTGAAATCTTCCTCATGTTTTCACCATTGAGAGATCCATCAGGCATTGAGCTCTTGTTGCTGATATTTCAGTTACTATGAACATTCTAGAGGTACTCATTGTGTAAGGGATTAAAGAGCAGAAATAACAGCTCCCCCCAGTGGTTTCCTTACCTACTTTTGTCATGTGGTTGTACCACATGTTGATAGACACTCGAGCAGTGTCAGTGAGATACATGTCTACCACCTTCATGTCTGTGTCAACACTGCGCTTACCTCACCTTACCTTACCAGCAGTGGTCTCTCGTTGTAAGGATTCCGGACGGCCTTGAACTCGCAGTGTAGCTGTGGATATCCTCAAGGTAATACAGTCCTTGGGTGAGGAAGAACCAGAACACACCAAGTAATGTATTAACCAGAAGATGGAGACCAGGAGTAGTTGTGAACTGCACAAGGATGGTTGCCTGTTGCCTTGAAGTCGGTTGTAGTGGTGCAATTGGCGAAAGTCCTGGGGAACAGAAGGGGCAGCTACCACCAACCACAATGAATACATTTCCCAGTAATATCCGCTATGGGAAAGGACTAACCTGCGTTAGTGGAGTAATTGGACTAAGGAACATACAGTTGTTGAAACCAGAAAGCCAATTCCCCTGGAAATACAGAAACAACATAAACCACAGATCATGAAAGTACCAGGAAAGAATGCTTCTTGAGATAGAGCAAAAGGTAGCTATGAAGGACTTACCACTGGACTGGGCGTAGACTGTAGGTACCTCTGGTCACCAGGAATATGCTAACCCGACGACAGAGAATGCATAACACTGAGGTGACAGGTCTCTAGTTCCAATTTGCCACCAGACCCGACGGCACAAGGACGCCTGCTCCTAAGGTGGTGAGTCTCTAGTCCCAAATGCCACCGGACACGAAGGCACGAGGATGCCTAAAGAAGGTAAGTGCAACTGGGACCAGAGGATTCGAGGGAGTCTGGTAAGCGTGGATGTGGGCGGGGATGGATGAAGAAGAACACCTGTAGCACTCACAGGCCAGTTGTGCAAATCCAGGGAGATCCAATATCCTAAGACTGTACTTTCTGTAGTTCGGGCGTGCATTGTTGTTTTCAGATGTGTTCAAAGAACAGAGCACAGTAGCAGGTCATAAGGGAAGGAGATTAGGGAGGCAGCAAGAAAACAGGGCTGAAGCTTTTGGATAGAAGCACAATCCGATAACGACAAAGTGGAAAAGGAGCAGCCAATGACAAATCCAATGAAATGAACGGGTCAAAAAACCAGAAACAAAGGGCAAGAGAAAGAGCAGTCCTGTAACGTAACCGAGATTGAACAGCAAAACAGGGGCTTGACAGACAAGGAAATTCCAGTGAATTCCGTGGGACAATGCAAGGGTCAATGTCGGCAGAAATACAAATGCAAAATATGTACACAGCTCAAAATCAGGAGCGCCTCGGTACTGTCCTGTGTTTTTTAAAAGGACTTGGTCACTTGTTCTAGAGTGGCGTTGCACATGACTAGGAAGCTGCTGATGCCATCCCAGTCACCAAGGCAACCTGCAGCGCTCAGTAAAACGGGTCCTGGCAGTGACAAACACCCGTTTTGCCAGAGACGTTGCAGAATGTCAGAAAGGGGAGCATGCAGGAAAACCACGGAATAAGCTGATGGCAGCATGTTGAGCAAGTTGAGTCGGAATGCCACAGTGTTTCCTAACACTCGTCCACCTGACACAGTCGTTCCACCTGACAACCACTATCATGTAGGAATATCCTTGGCAGACTTGGATCATATCCACGTCACGTAATCGACGTGTAAATGCAGAAATGGGCCTACTGGTTTTGGTACGGCTCCTCTCACAACTCTAAAAGTATGTCCTGCTGTAAAATGTTGACACGTCAAGCAGTTACTCACAAACCTGGCCACATGTTCATTTGAATTGGGACAGAACCATGTTTCTCCAATGCGTGTAGCAATGACCTCCTTCCCCATGTGTGCTGGATAGTGCAATGGTGCTAATGCTGTCTTTAATAATGCTAGCAGCATGACCACTTTTCCTGTGTTCTTCTGTCGCTATAAGACGTCTGTTGGAGACATTGTGCACCCTCTCCTCACCCATAGCTTATTCTCCTCCTTGGGTGCAGGTCCCTGCAGTTACCTAATCTGTGTCGCTGGTAATACATTGTAACCCTCCTTGAGTAGCATAGTTCTCTTCCCTGCTTGTGCCTTTTGTCTTTCTCTCAGTTTCCACAATTCCACAAAATATGCTGCACATTTTGCCTCAAAGTCTGCTGCCTCATTTCCTCTTGAGATAGCGTATTCCCCTTTTGTGTGGGCTTGGCACTTCACTATTACTACCTTTGTTGAATAAGCAATTACCTCAATAAATCTGCCCAGAAAAAGTGCATGCTGCACTGGGGTCCCGTCTGCTCTTCTGAACCCTCTACTAAGCCAACGTGCTAATCCTGAGTGCACTGTGGACGTCATGTAGGCAGAGTCAGAAGAGATTGTCACTTCCTTCTCTACGCTGCTTTCCAGTACTAATATGAGGGCCGGTAGTTCTGCTGCTTGTGCTGAATAATGGGATGGTAGCACATACTTGCAACCACCTCCCTCGTGCCGGCCTTCTTCAGTTTCAACACTGAAGTCCCAGTATGTCTGACCCCATCAGTTTGATCAATTGTTGAAGAACCATCAAGGTAGAGCATGTTTCCTCCCTAAAGTGTGCCCTTCTTTATCTTGCATGTCTCACTGAACATCTCTATGGTATTTGTGCAGTCATGTGTATAGTCTCCTACTTGTAGCACATCTGCCAAGAATGTTGCTGGGTTAACAGTCTTGCATCTTACTATCTTCAAGCCTGCATTCAATAGTATCACCTGATATCCTGATGCTCTCTGTGTTGTCAGTGTGCTCTTTGTCTTCTGCAGTATCGCAAAGATGGCGTGGTCTGCGTAAAGAATGGTGGTGAACCCCATCATTAATGCTGCTGACTTCTCCACTATGAAGGTGGCAGCTGCCAAAGCTTGTTCGCACAGATAATGTCCTCTCATTACTGGGTCCAGTTGCTCACTGTAGAAAGCTATTGACTTGTGGCCCATGCGTGTTCTCTGTGTCAGTACTACCTTCATCACTGAACCATCAGTGTGTGAGAACAAGAAGAACTCCTTTTTGTATTCTGGGATCCCTAACACTGGGCTGTGCCTATTGCTTCCTTCAGCTCCTCAAAAGCCTCAGTCATCTCTGTGGTCCATGTCAGTGTCTTTGTTCCCTTCTGTCTCTCTTTCAGGGCGCACAATAGAGGCCTTGAGTATGTGCTGTAGTCGAAGACCCATGCTCTGCAATAATTGCATAACCCCAAGAACTGTTGCATTTTGCTCACTGTCGTGGGTTGAGGTGTTTTGCATATTTTCTCTGCTCTCTGTGGTGTAACCTGTTGGTCATTTCGTGATATTGTCTGTCCAAGGTATAGCACCTACTTCTGACAGTACTGTAACTTTGCCTTGTGCACCTTGTATCCCTTGTCAGCTAGAACAGTCAGCATGTGCACAGAGTCCTTTCTACACTGATCTTCTGTCTCACTGCAAATCAAAATCTCGTCTACATACTGTAAAATAGTGCTTTCTGTCTGTATGTTGCTCAGGTCCATCTGTATCACTCTATTAAAAATAAATGGTGACTCGCAGTACTCCTGTGGGAGCAGAGTATGTTTCCACTTCGGGTTTCTATGCATAAAGCTATAAAGCTGTTCAAGTCTTGTGAGTCTGGATGAAGTGGTACAGAAAAGAACGCATTGTTCAAGTCAATGACCCTGAAACAGGCAGCTTCTGCCAGAATGCTGCACAAAAACATCACTGGATTTGCAGCTAAAGGGCACTCTGCTTCTACAATATGGTTGAGAGGCCTTAGGTCCTGTATGAAATGCCATGGCCCTCCCTTAGCCTTGCGCACAGGATACACCGCAGTGTTAAATGAGGATTATGATGGTACAAGAATGCCTTTCTCAATCACAGCCCTGATTATCTCGTAAATGACCTCATCTGCCTCCTTGATTAGGGGATACTGCTTTACTCTGGGTAAAATTGCTCCTGGCTTCAGTTTAATCTTCGCTCCCCCTATGCTCTTTTTGCAACCCACGGCATAGGGACTTGTGGTCCACATACTGCCGGCTACCTTAGCCATGTCCTCCTCCAAGAATGAGGGAGGTGCCTCCAGCACCATCGCCATTCTCTGTGGCACTTCTCTGCAGTGTATCTGTAACCAATAGGTTACATTCATCTCAAACACTATCTCTAGTTCCTGTCTCTCTTCCTTGAATAGTTTGTCGTCTGTCACTGTGGTCAGTCTGCACCCTTCTGCAACTGCAATTATTGCTCTCCATGCTCGCCCTGCGTCATCCATCGCATGCACTGCAATCCAATCCTATCTTGCCACAACTGCCTCTATTTCTATGGGCGCTATTGTTCCCTCTGGCTCGTCCAATGGTAACTCAGGTCTGAATAGGTACTCGTTAGGTACTCGCCACACTTTCCCCGCAATACCTGGAAGCCATGCAATTGCAATTCCCGTCCTGTACTGGAAGAATTCTGCATCTACTGGCCCTCCCCTCTGTACTGTGCTTCCACAATATGCTTGAACAATCTGTCTTACATTTAGCATGTGTATGCCTGGTGTAGAGCACACTATACCCTTGTTGGTGAATGAAATGGTCATGTTTAGTCTGCTCATAATGTCTCATCTCAGCATGTTTACAGGTGTCTGTCAAGAGTAAAGCAGAGGCAGTGATGGATTGTGATCTCCTATAGAAAGTGAGATATTGTCTGTAAAATGAACCACTTCACGAGCCCCAGTGAATACTTGAGTGTTTATGGCATCAATGACAACGTAAATGCTCCTTCCCTAATGAATGCACTATTCGCCCTGTGTCAACAAGAAAGGAAAACGTTTTGTCACCTATCGCCACCCCTATGCGAGGTTCCTCCGTAGGGTTGGGTATGATCGACAAGATGGGACACATCAAGTTCGTCTGTGGGCTGTCCTATTGAGGGTATATGCACAACTCATTCCCAGTAAAGGGGTTGTGCCCTACCATAGTAACTGCTCCCAGTTGTCTGACAGGAACTGTCGCCACTGTGTCCATGTGTGCTGCTGTGTCATTGTGCTGTATCTATGCTAGTTGCTGTGTGTTCCCTCAAATATGTGGTGCTTGTAAATACTGTGATACCGCTGCTGGCATCTGTGGTATCTGCATTTGTGGTTGTGGTATTTATATCTGTGCTTGTTGCATCTGCTGATATGTGCCCTGTATCTGTCCTTGCTGTTGTTGGTCCAGTGGATAATAGTCGTCCTGATCCCCTTGTTATAGCTGCTGATCATGCCCTCCCCAATTCTATTGCATCCCTCTGAACCGACATACTCTTGAGATGTGTCCTATTTGCCCATTTGCCCACAGGTCCAGCACTGTGCTGGCTACCTCCCCTGCCCTGGGTTCTGCTATATCTGTTGCCCATATCCCTAAGACCCACCTGGAAACCTCAATGGGTTATGATGCATCTGAGGCCCAAAGCCCAAAGCCATGCCCTCTCTGTTGGCACCCCCCTTCCTCTGAACCCTTGCTGTGGTCCACCCCACCCCATAAACCCTCCTCGCAGGGGAGGCGTGAACTGTGGTTGTTGCTGCGGCTGCTGCTGTACCTGTGGGCTGGTTATAACTGCCCATCCCATTGCATACTTTGATAGCTTTGTCTGCACTAGTTTTACTTCATCTGCCTTCCTGTATTCTGCTTTTTGCTTAACCTTCTCTTGCCCTAATCTACAATGATGCACTGTATCTCTGACCATCCTTTCATTTCCATCCCTACTAATTTCCTTAAACTATTCTGAACTTGCTCTGGTAGCCCCTGCACTAGTATGTGGTAGAATATCGCTACTGTTTTGTCCCAAGGCTCTCGAGTTTCACAGCGCCAAAGCTCTTGAATCTCCTGAAGGTACTGCACAGAGTCTTCATCTTCCCTCATTTTGCGTGACATAATGGCCCGATGTCTGACGTGTCTGGGTATTGTGTCCTCAGTGCTTGCCATACTGACACCCTGCAGTTTGCAAATAGCAGTCCATAATGGGCTGTGTTTTGTGTCATCACCCCTGGGAACCCTGCCCTGATCCATAAATCATCAGCTGCGTCTCGTAATATTAATACTAACAGTCTCTTTATGTTACCCACTGCTAGCCTATGGTCGGCTGTCATTTTCTCCATCTCATAAATCCACTTCTCAGCCCCCGCACTCAACAATGGTAACCTACACTTCACATTCTCCTTGTTGGTGTGCTTCCATGGCACATATTAGGGTTGCACTCCTCCTCTCTCTAATAAGGGCATCTTTGTGAATGCTGCCTCCTCCTCGTGTGTCCTTCTGGTCAGTCTCACTTGTCTGTCCCCTCTCTCGCCCTCAATTCCTGCATTACATCTATTGGTTCTATTGTGGGTACTCGCCTGTTGTCGTCATACACTCTAGTCAGCTGTCCCTTTGAACAAGCTATGGCTGTCTCCGCTCTCCTTCATCATTGGGAGGTCCCGTCGTCTGTTGATATAGGTGTTGTGTGAGGTGTAAAAGTCGTCCGCCTGCTGTACCTGCTCTTCTGAACCGGCTCCTCCTTCTCCCTGTCTATGCGTCCTGAATTCCCATGACATCTACTTGTCTGTCCCCATGGAATTATTATTATTATATTATTAGCACTGATAAGTCTGCAAGCATTGACGCGCTCACACATAGACGCAGACATTTACCCATAAGATGATACAAGTTCCTGCCTAAGAGCTAATTTTCCTTAGTGGGCTATTCACCTGAACAAGTTGGACTGATTGAGACTGCTCCCCCCTCTAGTCTCCACTGTACTTGTCCTCATTGTTGGATCCTGTGCCCATGCTGCTACAAAAGTCATCAGCAAAACTCAGTCTCCTTGATGTGAAGTCTGTGTTGGGTTTCATACTTAGATTGATGTCTCTGCTACCTCCTGCCCAGGCCCCTATGCCTGCTCCTCCTCCCTCAGTTGTGCTCCTGCCCGAGAGTTTGTGCTGTTAGGCTATGTTTGTCTGTCCTCCTCATGTCTGTCCTTTCCCCTATTTAGTGCTACTTGTGTCTTTACTGCTCTTATTGCTCGCTCGTCCCCCTCCCTACACGCTCGTTCCCTTGCCAGTCTGTCCAACTGTAACTTCCTCTGTTCCATCTCAGCTAACTTGCATTTGTACTGCTCTGCTATCTCTCTCCGTCTTTCTGCCTTCTCCAGCTCCCTTTCCCTTTTCTCCCTCATCTCCCTCGCGACTCTTCCTTTCCTTGAGATCTTTCTTGATCCTTTTTTCCCGTTTCCTTTCCATCCGTTCCTTTTCCTCCTCCCTTCTTCATTCCGTATCCTCCCTTTCCAACTTCTGTTCCCTCCTGCTTTCCCTGTCCTCGTGCTCTAATCTGACTTCCGTATCCTTTTCCCTCCTGCCTTCCTCGTCCATTATCTCTGCCCAATCTGTTACTTCGCTACCCCTCTTCAGCCCTTCTGTTGCCTCTCCATTTGTCTTCACTTGAAGTTTCAGGAGTACTTGTGTCGCTATCCACTCGTTCATGGTTACATCCTCGAGCCTCTCCTTTGCACCCTACTGCAACTCACTGCTTGCCTCTGTGTCAATAGCTGGCAGCCCTGCACCTTTCGTCTTCTCTTCCTTTGTGTATGGTGGTCGTTTATACATCGGGTTTGAGTACCACTCTTCTGCCCTGGGTTCCCTCATTGAGTACATTCCCTGTTCATCGTCTGTATCATCGGATACTACACTCCAAGGGACAGGTGGAGGTGGCGAGGGATGGGCCCCAGGGTCCTTCACATCCTGCTGGCTTATTTATTGCATTTGATTATATTTATTGCATTTGATTATATGCCAAAACCCTTGGGCATCACGGCGTAGTTAACACATATCTTTGTTTTCAAATCAATGTTACATACATTTTAAGTTGCAGAAACAAAACAGTCATATATACATATAGAAACAAGGAAACGCGACAGATTGACTACCCCTCTCTCTTAGGTCTTTCGACAACACAGGTGTAGGTGCTAAAGTGCTATCACATCAATATATAGTGAATACTTTTTGCAAAAACAACATTTATGCAAGAAAAAATGTTTCTTCTATAGACTGTTACTTTATAAAGATATAAATCATTTTAATAATTGGTTAAAAACCACATATTGTTCTATATAAAAATTGTGTGGGCTTTTTCATACATCACTCATACCTTTCATGACTATTCATACATACTGTGACTTGAGGATTTGACAATTTAAATTTTGTTTTGGCATATTAGTTGTTAATAATATACATGACATCAGAAAAAACATTTTGTTTTTCTATAAGTCGACATATGTTTCGGCCCTTTGTACTAGTACCGCCGTTGTCTGCGGTGGTCTAAGAAATTGTTATTGGGCCATCTTCAGGACAAAGATAATTTTTTTAGAAGCTGCACATCTTCACCTCTTTTTCTTTTCCATATGAAAAGCCAAATCTTAAAACATAAACAATACTTGTATTACATTGTTGAACGGTCTGTACTCTTTTAGTTGTTGTTAAGGTAATGGCCAAATTACTTTGCCAAGAACGAGGCACCTACCTGTGGTCAAAATATTTTATTCTGGACCACGGAGCTAAAGTTGTAGGGTATCTTCTATTTTACCCCTTGTCAGGAGCCCTATTGAAAGGGAACATTTGTAGGGAGAATTACTACCCTGCATGTTTACTTGTGTCAACAAATGCACAGGAAAAAATTCCGTTTTAAATTTCGGAAAGAAACTTACAATAGACTTCTTAGTGTGGGTGAATCTTCAGTATTCTCTACTTCTGTGGCGCTTGATGGATTGTAAACGCACGGTGGCTGTTTACATAGGTGGCATCGAAAGTAGTGCCTAGAAAACAAGGGCGCAGTTAGGGTCTAAACTGTTGTAATCCTCTTCCAATTATTGTGAAATACACTATTGTTATAGCAATGCCTTCATACACTTAGTTTTTGGGAAACCATTGATTCAACACTATTAATGATAATGATATTGACTCTATAGTTTCTCTGGTCTACAAGTAGCTAGGAATTGGCAAGGACCAGCACAAACGTGGTAATTCCCATTTACAATCTTTCATCATATGTTCTTTCAAGCACTGAAATAAGTGTCCTATCTAAAGGACTGTCGTTTGTTCCGACAGCTCAAGCCAAACCCTTTGAAACAGAAGTTGAATTGCAGAAATTTTACAGACTCATCCGTTTAAAATATTTTTTCAGAAACAAAAACTTGTCCACGAGAGAAACCACTACCACAGGTCTGAAAACACCTTCGAAATTTGTTCCCACCAATGCTATGGTTAGTCCAGCAATAGTAGCCTTTGAACAAAAGGTCTCTTGGGAAATTCAAAAAGCTATAAAAAATAGAAATTTTGCAAAGAACAATTTATCTAAAGCAGAAAGACAAGCATTAAAAACCTTACAAAACAACGATGACTTAATAATCAAACCAGCAGATAAGGGCGGAGGCATAGTGCTGTGGACTAAAGACCTCTATGAAACCGAAGTAATGAAACATCTTAACGACACATCTTCATATAGAAAACTTCCAGCTGACCCAACCCCTCGATTGCAAGAAGAAATTAACAGCCTCATGAAATATGCCCTTGACGAAAATTGGATAGACCTCGAAGAAAAAGAATTCTTGGTAAATCAACATCCCACCATACCGGCTTTCTATTTGATTCCTAAAATTCATAAAGATGATAAACAACCGCCCGGAAGACCAATAGTAGCAGCCATTAACTCTATCCTTGAACCACTGTCAATGTACTCCGATTGGTTTTTGAGACCATTTGTTCCAAAAATGAAATCGTATGTGAAAGACACCACAAGTATGATCAAAATGCTAGAAAACATGTATTTAGACCCAACAGATATCCTAGTGACTTTAGATGTGGTGAGTTTGTACACCAGTATTCCACAAGATGATTGTCTCAAGGTAATGGTCGATTACTTAGAAAGACGCACAGAGACCCTAAATCTGGTCCCGACTGCTTTCATTGTAGAATGCATCAGGCTTGCCCTCAAAGAGAATTTTTTCTTATATAAAGATCACTTCTACAACCAATTGAAAGGGACAAGTATGGGAGCAACTTTTGCCCCAGACTTGGCTAATTTGTATATGGATAATTTAGAACAACAATCCATATACAATCTGAACAACCCCTTCCGACAGTATATCAAAAAGTGGCTACGATATATTGACGATATATGTCTCATATGGAGTGGTACCACAGAACTTCTAGCTTCTTTTCATCAATGGTTGAATCTTCAGAATTCTCATATTCAATTCACGATTCACACTGACTTGAATAAAATACCGTTCTTGGATTTAGAAATACAGAAAACAACAGAAGGTTCCATAGAAACGGTTTTATACAGAAAACCTACTGACAGAAATACCCTGCTCAATTATGCAAGTTTTCATCCTTCAAGCCTCAAAGAAGGTTTACCCTACGGCCAGTTTTACGTATTCGCAGAAACTGCACAGATGTAGAAAAATATAAAGAACACGCTCAACACCTCAAGTTAAGACTCAAAGAAAGAGGTTACCCACAGAAAACTATACAGAGAGCATACAAAAGAGCGCTACACACAAACCGTACAAGTACTTTAGAACCAGTACAACGACAACAAGAAGATAAAATAACCTGTGTTAGCACATTCAGCCCGATCAGCAACATTTATAGAAAGATCATACGCAAACATTGGAAAATGATCTGTACGGAAGATCTTAATCCTCTGGTCCCCAGGTTTGCATTTAAAAGACAACCAAATATTAAAGACAACTTGGTACATTCTTACCAGCCTCCCGAATCCATAAAGTTCGCACAAACATCACTTTGGGGCTTACCGCCGGTAACTGGCCATCACCGATGCGGACATTGCTCAGTATGTGCCCAAACAGCCACTTTCAAAAAAATCACCTTGGGTCACACAATCATAGAATTGAAAAACTTCACTAATTGTCTGACACCGTGGGTAGTTTACGCCATCAAATGCCCTTGTGATTTGGTATATATAGGCAAAACCAAACGACCTGTTCGCCAACGTATCAACGAGCACAAATCATGTATTCGTAACTCAGTAGAAAATAAACCATTAGTGGCTCACTTCGTTCAGAAACAACACAAATGCACAGATTTCATATGGTGCATTATACAGGTGATACACACCTCGCCACGGAATGGGAACAAAGACAAAATACTTACTCAAGCTGAACAAAAATGGATTTATAATCTGAAAACCGTCCAAAATGGGCTAAATGTAGCCGTTGAATGGAATGCTTTCCTTTGAAGAATTACAATTTGCTACGGCATGTACCTCCATATATCAGTAAGTCAACTATCTGTCACTTAATCATCTATTCCCTTCCTATTAAAGAATAATATCAGTTCAAGCATGACCAGATGCAATCAACAGCTCTGCAGAGAATATATATATGAGAATGGCTCTTGATTTATTTTCGAGAGTTTGCCAAGCTGTTAGGCACCTCTACACACATCTATATAAGTTACAAGCGTACCAGCACGCTTTTCATTAACAACCAAGTACTATGCAACAATAGACAATAGTAATCATATTGATTCAGGTCCTACAATATGATGCAATAGTGAAATCAATTTCGTTTGACTCAAATATAGCCGTTGAATGGAAAGCTTCTCTTTGAATAATTACATTTTGCTAAGGCATATACCTCCATATATCAGTAAGTCAACTATCTGTTACGTAATCATCTACTCCCTTCCTATTAAAGAATAATATCAGTTCAAGCATGACCAGATGCAATCAATAGCTCTGCAGAGAACATACATATGGGTATGGCTCTTGATTTACTTTTCGAGAGATTGCCAAGCTGTTAGGCACTTCCACACACATCTATATAAGTTACAAGCGTACCAGCACGCTTTGTATTAACAACCAAGTTTACGCAACAATAGACAATATTAACCATATTGATTCAGGTCCTGCAATATGATGTAGTAGTGAAATCAATTTCGTTTGACTCAAGTGAACATCTATCCGTGAGAAATTGTATCTGTCTTGTAAAGTGTTAAATAGCTGTATTAAATGTATAACCAGCAGCACAATGCCCTTAAAATGCCATTTGTATAATCGAAATGTCTGTTTACAATCTCTACATGTTTACAAATGGCCGCGAATTTCGTTTCCGGCAGAGACTCACGTAAATAACGCGTGTATTGCGTTCATGTGACCCATATAAATACACTTGTCCCGCCCCCTTTCTGCCTCAGCTAAGCTTTTCAGCGATAGACGAACGGATGTAATCGTAATTGAAACACCATTCGCCATGAATAAACGCTAGAGGTAAGCCCGAATATCGCCAACCTTGTAGAAACACCCACTAAGTACTCTAGACTTTTGTAGGTAGCCAAATTCTACTGGCCGACGGCACGTTAGTAAGTCTTTACTAACACTTTAGAGCCCCTCACAAAGCAAACATGTACAACAACTAAGACCAGACACGTTAAAGGCAATTGTCCCCTTAATAACGGTCACGACCACAATAAGGTTAATGTAACAATTCAAACAGAGAAATCCGCGTAAGAGCAACTAGTGGCTTATATTAAGTAAGCTATTACATGCCACTAGGTAATCAAAAATCAGTATTAATTGACTTTACAGTGAAACATACGGGTTCACGCGACAGCATGCACGTGGCTGTTCGTCAGAAATAGCTACTTGTAGACCAGAGAAACTATAGAGTCAATATCATTAATAGTGTTGAATCAATGGTTTCCCAAAAACTAAGTGTATGAAGGCATTGCTATAACAATAGTGTATTTCACAATAATTGGAAGAGGATTACAACAGTTTAGTCCCTAACCGCGCCCTTGTTTTCTAGGCACTACTTTCGATGCCACCTATGTAAACAGCCACCGTGCGTTTACAATCCATCAAGCGCCACAGAAGTAGAGAATACTGAAGATTCACCCACACTAAGAAGTCTATTGTAAGTTTCTTTCCGAAATTTAAAACGGAATTTTTTCCTGTGCATTTGTTGACACAAGTAAACATGCAGGGTAGTAATTCTCCCTACAAATGTTCCCTTTCAATAGGGCTCCTGACAAGGGGTAAAATAGAAGATACCCTACAACTTTAGCTCCGTGGTCCAGAATAAAATATTTTGACCACAGGTAGGTGCCTCGTTCTTGGCAAAGTAATTTGGCCATTACCTTAACAACAACTAAAAGAGTACAGACCGTTCAACAATGTAATACAAGTATTGTTTATGTTTTTAGATTTGGCTTTTCATATGGAAAAGAAAAAGAGGTGAAGATGTGCAGCTTCTAAAAAAATTATCTTTGTCCTGAAGATGGCCCAATAACAATTTCTTAGACCACCGCAGACAACGGCGGTACTAGTACAAAGGGCCGAAACATATGTCGACTTATAGAAAAACAAAATGTTTTTTCTGATGTCATGTATATTATTAACAACTAATATGCCAAAACAAAATTTAAATTGTCAAATCCTCAAGTCACAGTATGTATGAATAGTCATGAAAGGTATGAGTGATGTATGAAAAAGCCCACACAATTTTTATATAGAACAATATGTGGTTTTTAACCAATTATTAAAATGATTTATATCTTTATAAAGTAACAGTCTGTAGAAGAAACATTTTTTCTTGCATAAATGTTGTTTTTGCAAAAAGTATTCACTATATATTGATGTGATAGCACTTTAGCACCTACACCTGTGTTGTCGAAAGACCTAAAAGAGAGGGGTAGTCAATCTGTCGCGTTTCCTTGTTTCTCAAGAATCTCCCTGTTTACAGACTAGACCCCCCGATAACAAAAAATTTGGGAGTACCCATTGGTATATATATACATATAGGCAATCATATGGTATAGCAGTAATCAAGTGGTACTGGGGTGTGCAAGCTTGGAGTGAGGCGCTTATGAGGGGGTTTTAATACTTGTTGAACAACAAGTTTTTTTGTTGTTTTTTGAACTTAGGTAGCAAAGTTTCATTGGACAGATGGGGCGGAAGAGAGTTCCCGATGCGGGGGATGTGCAGCTGGGTATTAGCATTGGATCTCAGAGATCTAAGTGATTCTTTGAGTGCAATGCATCTGTTGAGGTAGGTAGGAGCAGTGTCAGCTAGACATTTGCGGGTGATGGTTAGTGTTTTGTGGAGGATTCTGGCCTGGACTGGGAGCCAGTGTGCATCTCTTCTGTGTTGTGTGATGTGTTCTCTTTCTTTACTGCCCAAGGCTGCTCTGAGGGCTTTATTTTGTAGAAGTTGGAGTTTGGTTATATTTTTTTTAGGTACCTAGCAGTAAGATGTTACAGTCGTCTAGTTTTGTTAGGATGAGGGCTCTAGCGAGTGTCAAGCAATTGACAGGTGATAGGAGATTCCTGCTTAGTGTGATGAGTTTGGCAGTGTAGACCATTGAAGAGGTGAGGGCGCTGATGTGACTGTTCATGGTGAGATTAGAATCAAGGTGAACTCCTGTGTTTTGACTTTCTGGGAGATGTTGATGGATGTACCATCAATTACTATGGTGGTGTAGTATGGGTGGAGTTTGCTGAGTCTGTTAGGGGAGCCAACTATGAGAATCTCAGTTTTATCTCCATTAAGACAGTCTGTTATATGCCATCCAGTTTTGGATGTGAGAGTATATAATGTTGATGATGGCCGTGTCTTGATCCAGATTGCCTGTGATGGGAATTAGGATGTGTGTGTCATCAGCAAAGTTTGTGTAGATTACTCCCATGGCATCCAGTGCTGCGAAAAGTAACTTAGTGTAGGCATTGTAAAGGGTAGGAGAGAGGCAAGATGCTTGTGGTACCCCTAGAGGTACCGGGATGGGGTCTGCTGCAGCTTCCCCTAGGGAAACTCTTCAAGTGCGATCGGAGAGGAAGGATTTTATCCATGTGGTAGCCTTTTGTGAGAAGTTGAAGTTGGTGGATAGTGTGTGGCATAGTATGTCATGGTCGACCAAGTCAAACGCTGCTGATAGGTCTCGGAGAAGTTGGATGCACAGTTTGCCATAGTCCCTAATAGCGTCCATCTGTTTTTTTAGGTCCAGTAGGGCAGTCTCTGTACTGTGGTTGGTGCGGAATCCTGATTGTCTTTCCCCTAGTAGGTGATTGTGTTCAAGATGGCATTGTACTTGGGTATAGGCTATTTTGTCGATAATTTTGAGGAGCAAAGGTACTATTGTTATTGGCCTGTAGTTGGTGGGGATTGTAGGGTCTAGTGAGGGTTTTTTGAGTAGTGGTATGACCCAAGCTGCTTTGATGGAAGCTGGTATTTCCCTGGAATTGAAGGATTCATTCACAAAATTGGGAATGGTGGGTGCTAGTATGGTGGCGCAGTCTTTGATTACTTTAGCTGGGGTGCTGTCACCTTTGCAATTAGAGGGCTTGAGTGATGCTATTGTTTTAAGGACCAGTGGTGACTTGTAGTAAGTGGAATTCAGGTACGCCAGTGGTGGTGGAAATAGTCAAAGGGCAGGGAGTCGTGGTGGTGATATCTAGTAGTTTTTTTGTGAGGCTATTTTGTTTTGGAGTGTGGTCACTTTGGAGGATAGGGCATCCTGAATGGTGGTACACCAGGTTTGCTAGGAGCAATAGGGCTGGTGGGGAGAATGGGTGATTCTAATTCTCTGATGATGGTGAATAGTTCTTTGGTGTTAGAGGCTGCAGCGGCTATGCGGTCGTTGAGAGATTCCGCTTTATAGAAGAGTACACTGTGTTTGTAAGCTTTAGATAATTGTTGTAGTTTGGTTAGAAGTTCTGGGGAGTTGTTTTTTCTGGTTAGGTGTTCTAACACTTTTTTTCTCTTCTGAGTGCAATAAGTTCATTGTTGAACCAGGGGGCATTTGGTTTAGTTTTGGGCACTTTGGTTTTGAGGGGGCTACTTCATCAACTGCTAATTTAAGACAGTGGTGGTAGTGCTTAGCAATGCTTTCTGAACTGGTGCTATCCAGTGGTTTGGAATTGAGTAGTTTGTTGAGAACTGGGTTTAATAGTTGCATATTTATGACCTGGATGGGTAGTGGTTTGCAAATAGTAGTTTTGTGGTCGGTGTCTAGTTTTAATTTGAATTTAATTAAACAGTGGTTGGTCCATTGTAATTGGAGGACGTCTGTTATCGTTGCTGTAGTATTAAAGGGGAGTATCCAGTCAGGGATTCTGCCTTTCAAGTGGGTAGGGCTGTTCACTATTTGGATGAGTTGCATTTCCTGGAATTCCTTTTGGCAGGTTGCAGCTTTAATGTCTGCAGGGTCATCATAGCCTAAGTTGAAGTCTCCTAGGAGGATGTATTCTGTTTTGGGTTTAAGTAGTGGTGTGATTAGTAGTGGTAGGTCTAAGTATGGCTTACTTGGAGCACTGGGTGTTCTGTAAATTATTAGGAAGTTGATAGTTTCTTGATGGTTAACTGCTAGTTTAAGGGGCAGGGTTTCGTAACCGCTGAGTGCTTCCATTTTACATTCCCTAAAATGTAGTGAGGTTTTGTGGGTGATGGCCACTCCACCACCTGTGGTGTCGGAACGGTCTGCTCTGAGGAGGGTGTAGTCAATGGGGATGGCTAGCGTAATCTGAGGACCTGATGCAGAATGTAGCCAGGTTTCAGTAAGCACCAGGAAGTCAAGTTTGAGCTCTAATATGCAGTTGTGTATCTCGATTGCATTTAGTAAGGCTCCTAGTAGGGGCTGTCTAATGTTGGTAGTGATAGAGGGTTGGATCATCTGAGCTTGGGAAATGGTTGCTTTGGTATTGGGCTGGTCGGGGGAGGTTTCTTTGAGGGTGATAGTTTGTTGATGAGTGGTGACAGTATTTTCATGGGTATCATGGTTTTGGGTGAGATGGTGGCATTGAGATAGTGAGGGGGTGAAGGTTATTAAGAGGATGTGCTGGAGATGGGTGTGTCCCGAGAGTCTAAAATTTCTTTTGGAGGCTGTGGCGGGTCTATTTTGGCTGAATAGTGTGTGCGGTTCTCGAAGATAGGTGTGTGTAGCGGGTGCTGCCTAGTATAGGTTGAGTTTTGACGAGGGATAGATGTGTGATCAGAAATGGTGGTTGTTTGGGAAGGAAGGGCGTGGGACAGGGCAGAGCGTGATGTCTAGGGCAATGGAGCCGAGCCAGGCCTGTCTTGTAATGTATGAATGCGCCTTTGGAACAGGTTTTGTTGTGAAAAGGGGCGTGTATTTGGAGACTACAGTTAGTGGTGGCAGAATTAGGAGTGGAGGTGTAAGTAGGCATGAGTTGATGGGATGTGGATAAGTATAGGAGTATGATGAGAGTGTTGAGGATGGTAAGGTTGGTGCAGTTCAAGGAAAGGGCTCTCCTAGGTATGTGGTGACCTCTGTTGTGCAGAGGTTTGAGAGTCTGGGGGTGGTGGTTGCAAGTGTGTGGTGGTTCACGGCATCCCCCTCGCCTCCTGAAACATGCGCCATAGCTCAAATATAGTGATGCGCTTGGTCAGTTTAGTAGGTACCCTTGTATGTGTGTCAATTGTGATTGTTGCACGTCTTTGGAGAAACTCTTGCAAGGTGGCCATGGTTTAGTCAATTTTCCCTTTGTACCCTTGGACCACTCTATGCTATATTTACAGATCTTCTCAATGTAAGGCGGTAGTACCTTACACAGGTGCTGGTGGGGCCTACCCCGGCATACATTTTACATTTTAGTACCTTTACCTCAACTCAGGTCGCCGGTTTCGATAGTCCGCTCTTATGGGAAAAAAGCGCAATGCTCGTTACCTCCTCAAGCGCACCCACAATCTTGCGCATGCACCTTCCGCGCACTGCCACTGGTTCACCTTGTCTGCTAATCCCGACTTTCCAATACTAGCTCCACACCGTCTCAAGCTCTCTGTGTCCTATGTGCAAACCTAAGGGTGACATCACCAAGCTAACAGAATAATATAGCAAGATCAAACACTGTGCGCACATTGCACTAGCCTGTTACTCCCAAACCATAGAAAAACCCCACCACTGTCTTCCTGCACTCCAGGCACAGTATACTAATATTCTCTTGTGATCGAACTGCACCCGCTGTGTCGCCTAGCGTGTGAAAAGTCTTGCTCCAGGAGACTTAAACAGTCGACTTACCTTCCGACAATCTAGACCAGTTCCCTTGCTAACCCTCACGGGGATACTGTCATCTATGACCCGAGCTAAAACACCCATCCCACAGGAATACCAATATTTACATATCTGCTGTGATCCAAGCCTTCAAATCAATAGTCTACCAGAACCTTTTACCCCTAACACCGAATTTGCCCTAAACATAGAAAAGGGACTTCTACCTCTGCTCCTGTCCCTACTTACTTTAACAATATTAGACAATAGTTTGGCAATACTCGACGATACTAGACAATACTCCATAATACTGAATACTCTCCCTCACACCCAGAGTTGCTGTTAGACTGGTTCAATACTTACACTCTGTGGTTTGCTAGTGCTGCTCGGCTGCTGGCACCTCCTCAGGGCGCTCGCCTCCCGTATTGGTTTACCTAGACAGTTCTCTGACTTCGGGCAGGATGATTCACAATGGGCCCCTGGCGATCTGTACACGGGCATGCGTGTTCCCATCTTCTCAAAATATGCGAGGGTCCTGCAGCCTCTCAGGTTTGGCGGTGAAGGAGATGACCTGATACTGGGCTGGCCAACCAGGCCTCTGCTACCAACCTGTTGGGACAAACTCCCAGGAATGCCAGAGAGCCACTAGGAGTTTGCAGACTCTTGCAAGCCCCAACACCTTCCTCAGGATAAATGGACGACTCAGTCAATGGCAAGTTCAAACTGTGGTTTATTACAGACAAAACCAACAGGGATCAGCACAGGAACAGGAAGAATCCATGCGCAACTCGTCCCTCCTCAGCTCACAGGCTGGTTTTACACTACAATTGTGTCAGAATGATGTTACAACCTGGGCCTTTCTCCCTTCTCCAGGAAACGTATCCGACCACCATTTAACGCCCGATGAGGTAGTGACAGGACGGTGCATGCATCTTCCCCTAGCTCCTCCCACAAGGGCACTGAAAGACTTGAGAGTAGTGCATATGTGTTAGGACAGGAAATGTATGAATACATCACTTCCCTGTTGGCTAGCGCTTCTTTTATCTCTCACCAGATGCAACAGATCCAGGGGGGCTCAGAAGGCAGTGAGGAGATCGACTGTGACAATGCACCACAAGACTGTGAACTGAGTGAACATTGTCCTCTTGCGTAATTTCACTAGGCCCTGGAACACGCCCTGGTTTATCGCCCCACATGTGGTTCAACAGGTGGCAGGCCATGCTGTCAAGTTAGTAGGTAAGATGGTCTGGAACCGCCTGCAAGACGTCAAGCCCTACAAAGCAGTGGGCTCACCTGGCAACAAAGTCTCCATGACCGACAGGGCCAGCGTTCAAGAGCTAGGAGAGCTGCTAGGAGAGCTACAAGTGCATTCTGAACTTACACATTTAGGGAGACCAGGACACCCCATGGTCACACACTCCCAAGCAGCAGAAATGCTGACTGGAACACTTGTAGACATCAATTAAGGATAGAGTGTCTGTTTGTTATTTTTCTCTTCCTCACACAGAGGGTCTACACGAAAGCCGAGGAGACTACTGTTTGTCTATATTCATGTTGCCTTCTACTGTCCACCCAGAAACATTCTACAACCAGTTTGTCCATGCTGTAAGGAGACCTAGCAAATTCCGAGCCTGATCCCCTGGAGTATATTACCTTGCCTTCATAGAGTATTTGGCCCAAACATACCCTCAGTTTGAGCACAGTGATTCCCCAGTACTCACCACTCTAAGATATCCATCAAAAAGAAGCCTGTGGGAAGAGGTGTTTGCCTTCGCCATCAGTGACTATTTGGTCCGCAGGGCTTAGGATTGTTTTACAATACTAACACAGTAACGCATTTATTTGTGCATTTCAGGTGGGCAACTGTCTCTTCAAGCTGCCATGATCCAGCAGCATAAGTGGAAATGAGGGAAACAATAAATAACTTTATTATTATATTGTGTCTGTTACTTCCCAGCGGGTTGATGTGATTAGTATTCTGGCAATTATGTATTATTGTTACTGCTACCGATGTGCCCTATACTAACATTCCCCCGACCGAATTTTTTCCCATTCAGTCTGTGGGAAAAAAAAAGTTTTGGGACCCCCCTATAACTTTGCCACCCCTGGACGAATCCTCACCAAACTTTGCAAAAACTAGCGTGGCCATGTAATATATATTATTACATATTACATTATTACATATTACATTATTACACGGTAGTGGCCATGTAGTTATGGTTAAGTTGATGTTTCCATAGGAAGAGCACTTTTTGGGTGGCTTATAACTTCGCTCTTCCTGGACGAATCCTCACCAAACTTTGCAAAAAAAGTATTTGGGTCACTCTGACTATTTTTGCAAAAGTTTGGTGAGGATTCGTACAGGGGGGGAAAAGTTATAGGGGGGTCCCAAAACTTTTTTTTTTCTCATAGACTGAATGGGAAAAATGTTTTGCTCGCGTCTACAGCCCAAACCGCTAGATGGATTTCCACCAAATTTGGACCAGGAGCAGCGGCTTGGTCCCGAAAGCGTGCTTTTGCAAATTTGGTGAAAATCCGTCCAGTAGTTTATTTTAAAATGACCAAAAAGTAGGTAAAAAAAAATTAGTGATATCTGTGTTCGGTTCGCGGACACACTTCCCTGTTCGCTCCGCGGACAGTGTCCTGATTGGCCAATAGTCTTGCGTGATGTTCGCGGATGACATTTGTGATGTCATCTTTGATGTCCTGGATGTTAGTCTTAGCAGTGCACGGTGGTGGCGCGAGTTATGGTTGCTTAGCTTACCATAACTGGCGAATTTCAAGGGTTTTTCGGTTTTACTTGGAACCATAACGTCCCTTTAACAAAGTTTTTTCACTGAATTTCATAGGTTTTTAGTAGCGCAACTTAACCATAACGTCCCTTTTTTTTCACTGATATATATATATATATATATATATATATGTGTATGGCCACGGTAGTGGCCATGTAGTTATGGTTAAGTTGGTGTTTCCCTAGGAAGAGCACTTTTTGGGCGGTTTATAACTTCGCTCTTCCTGGACGAATCCTCACCAAACTTTGGAAAAAAAGTATTTGGGTCACTCTGACTATTTTTGCAAAAGTTTGGTGAGGATTCGTACAGGGGGGGAAAAGTTATAGGGGGGTCCCAAAACTTTTTTTTTTCTCATAGACTGAATGGGAAAAATGTTTTGCTCGCGTCTACAGCCCAAACCGCTGGACGGATTTTCACCAAATTTGGACCAGGAGCAGCGGCTTGGTCCCGAAAATCCGTTAAGTAGTTCTTTTTTAAAATGACCAAAAAGTAGGTAAAAAAAATAGTGATATCTGTGTTCGGTCCGCGGACACACTTCCGGGTTCGCTCCGCGGACAGTGTCCTGATTGGCCAATCGGCTTGCGTGATGTCCGAGGACATGCAACATGTTCACTGATTGAACGGCATGGAGCGTGAAGTGTGTCAGATTTTCGGTAGCGCCCGTCATCTTGGATTCGCGGACGTCCGCAGACAGGGCAGTGAAACTTTGTTCAAAATTTGTATTTAGCAGAGTGTGCTGGTGTGTAGGAGTGTTTGGGAAGGGTGGGAGTGTATGAGATAGGATGAAAGTTGTATTTTTTTATGTTTTAGACGTTCTTTTTGTGTTCGATTTGTCTGCGGACATCACGGGTGTTCTGAAATGTTCTAAATAAACATGAGTGGGGGGTGTTCTGAGGACTCAATATGTGTCCGTTTTGTTCGCAAGCAAGCTGAAACTGTTCTAAGAACACGCGCGGTGTCCTGAAATGTTTGCAAATAAACAAAATGGGGGTGTCCTGAGGACGCTGTCCGTATTGTTTGTTGTCAAGTTGAATGTGTTCTAAGAACCCTCGCGGTGTCCTGAAATACACAAAATGGGGGTTTTCTGAAGACATTGTCGAACAACCGCTGTGTCCTGCAATGTTCTCAAATATGAATGGGGGTTGTGGCTGGCAAGTTGAATGTGTTCTAAGAACACTCGCAGTGTCCTGAAATGTTCGCAAATAAACAAAATGGGGGTGTTCCGAAGACGCTTCTAAGAACACTCGGGGTGTCCGGGGAATGTTCGTAGGGAGTGTCCTGAGGACGCTGTCCGTATTATTCGTCGTCAAGTTGAATGTGTTCTAAGAACACTCGCGGTGTCCTGAAATGTTCGCAAATACACAAAATGGGGGTGTTCTGAAGACGTTGTCGAACACTCGTTGTGTCCTGAAATGTTCACAAATATGAATGGGGGGGTTGTGGCTGGCAAGTTGAATGTGTTCTAAGAACTCTTGCGGTGTCCTAAAATGTTCGTAAATAAACAAAATGGGGGTGTCCTGAGGACGCTGTCCGTATTGTTCTTTGTAAAGTTGAATGTGTTCTAAGAACACTCGAGGTGTCCTGAAATGTTCGCAAATAAACTAGATGGTGGTATTCTGAAGACGCTTCTAAGAACACTCGCTGTGTCCTGAAATGTTTGCAAATACACAAAATGGGAGTGTTCTGAGGACGCTGTCCGTATTGTTCTCTGTCACGTTGAATGTGTTCTAAGAACACTCGCGGTGTCCTGAAATGTTCGCAAATAAACAAAATGGGGGTGTTCTGAAGACGCTTCTAAGAACACTTGCGGTGTCCGGGGAATGTTCGTAGGGGTGCCCTGAGGACGCTGTCCGTATTGTTCGTTGTCAAGTTGAATGTGTTGCAAGAACACTCGTGGTGTCCTGAAATGTTCGCAAATACACAAAATGGGGGTGTTCTGAAGATGTTGTCGAACACTCGCTGTGTCCTGAAATGTTCGCAGATATGAATGAGGGTTGTGGCTGGCAAGTTGAATGTGTTCTAAGAACACTCGCGGTGTCCTGAAATGTTCGCAAATAAACAAAATGGGGGTGTTCTTAAGACGCTTCTAAGAACACTCGCGGTGTCCGGGGAATGTTCGTACGGGGTGTCCTGAGGACGCTGTCTGTATTGTTCTCTGTCAAGTTGAATGTGTTCTAAGAACACTCGCGGTGTCCTGAAATGTTTGCAAATACACAAAATGGGGGTGTCCTGAAGACGTTGTCGAACACTCGCTGTATACTGAAATGTTTGCAAATATGAATGGGGGTTGTGGCTGGCAAGTTGAATGTGTTCTAAGAACACTCGCGGTGTCCTGAAATGTTCGCAAATAAACAAAATGGGGGTGTTCTGAAGACGCTTCTAAGAACACTTGCGGTGTCCGGGGAATGTTCGTAGGGAGTGTCCTGAGGACGCTGTCCGTATTGTTCGTCGTCAAGTTGAATGTGTTCTAAGAACACTCGCGGTGTCCTGAAATGTTCGCAAATACACAAAATGGGGGTGTTCTGAAGACGTTGTCAAACACTCGCTGTGTCCTGCAATGTTCGCAAATATGAATTGGGGTTGTGGCTGGCAAGTTGAATGTGTTCTAAGAACACTCGCGGTGTCCTGAAATGTTTGCAAATAAACAAAATGGGGGTATTCTGAAGACGCTTCTAAGAACACTCGCGGTATCCAGGGAATGTTCGTAGGGGGTGTCCTGAGGACGCTGTCCGTATTGTTCGTCATCAAGTTGAATGTGTTCTAAGAACACTCGCGGTTTCCTGAAATGTTCGCAAATACACAAAATGGGGGTGTTCTGAAGACGTTGTCGAACACTCGCTGTGTACTGAAATGTTCGCAAATATGAATGGGGGTTGTGGCTGGCAAGTTGAATGTGTTCTAAGAACACTCGCGGTGTCCTGGAATGTTCGCAAATACACAAAATGGGAGTGTTCTGAGGACGCTGTCCATATTGTTCTCTGTCATGTTGAATGTGTTCTAAGAACACTCGCGGTGTCCTGAAATGTTCGCAAATAAACAAAATGGGGGTGTTCTGAAGACGCGTCTAAGAACACTTGCGGTGTCCGGGGAATGTTCGTAGGGGGTGTCCTAAGGACGCTGTCCGTATTGTTCGTTGTCAAGTTGAATGTGTTCTAAGAACACTTGCGGTGTCCTGAAATGTTCGCAAATACACAAAATGGGGGTGTTCTGAAGACGCTTCTAAGAACACTCGCGGCGTCTGGGGAATGTTCATAGGGGGTGTCCTGAGGACGCTGTCCGTATTGTTCGTTGTCAAGTTGAATGTGTTCTAAGAACCCTCGCTGTGTCCTAAAATGTTCGCAAATACAAAAAATGGGGGTGTTCTGAAGACGTTGTCGAACACTCGTTGTGTCCTGCAATGTTCGCAAATATGAATGGGGGTTGTGGCTGGCAAGTTGAATGTGTTCTAAGAACACTCGCGGTGTCCTGAAATGTTCGCAAATAAACAAAATGGGGGTGTTCTGAAGACGCTTCTAAGAACACTCGCGGTGTCCGGGGAATGTTCGTAGGGAGTGTCCTGAGGACGCTGTCCGTATTGTTCGTCGTCAAGTTGAATGTGTTCTAAGAACACTTGCGGTGTCCTGAAATGTTCGCAAATACACAAAATGGGGGTGTTCTGAAGACGCTTCTAAGAACACTCGCGGCGTCTGGGGAATGTTCATAGGGGGTGTCCTGAGGACGCTGTCCGTATTGTTCGTTGTCAAGTTGAATGTGTTCTAAGAACCCTCGCTGTGTCCTAAAATGTTCGCAAATACACAAAATGGGGGTGTTCTGAAGACGTTGTCGAACACTCGTTGTGTCCTGCAATGTTCGCAAATATGAATGGGGGTTGTGGCTGGCAAGTTGAATGTGTTCTAAGAACACTCGCGGTGTCCTGAAATGTTCGCAAATAAACAAAATGGGGGTGTTCTGAAGACGCTTCTAAGAACACTCGCGGTGTCCGGGGAATGTTCGTAGGGGGTGTCCTGAGGACGCTGTCCGTATTGTTCGTTGTCAAGTTGAATGTGTTCCAAGAACACTCGTGGTGTCCTGAAATGTTCGCAAATACACAAAATGGGGGTGTTCTGAAGATGTTGTCGAACACTCGCTGTGTCCTGAAATGTTCGCAGATATGAATGGGGGTTGTGGCTGGCAAGTTGAATGTGTTCTAAGAACACTCGCGGTGTCCTGAAATGTTCGCAAATAAACAAAATGGGGGTGTTCTGAAGACGCTTCTAAGAACACTCGCGGTGTCCGGGGAATGTTCGTACGGGGTGTCCTGAGGACGCTGTCTGTATTGTTCTCTGTCAAGTTGAATGTGTTCTAAGAACACTCGCGGTTTCCTGAAATGTTCGCAAATACACAAAAGGGGGGTGTTCTGAAGACGTTGTCGAACACTCGCTGTGTACTGAAATGTTCGCAAATATGAATGGGGGTTGTGGCTGGCAAGTTGAATGTGTTCTAAGAACACTTGCGGTGTCCTGGAATGTTCGCAAATACACAAAATGGGGGTGTTCTGAGGACGCTGTCCATATTGTTTTCTGTCATGTTGAATGTGTTCTAAGAACACTCGCGGTGTCCTGAAATGTTAGCAAATAAACAAAATGGGGGTGTTCTGAAGACGCGTCTAAGAACACTTGCGGTGTCCGGGGAATGTTCGTAGGGGGTGTCCTAAGGACGCTGTCCGTATTGTTCGTTGTCAAGTTGAATGTGTTCTAAGAACACTTGCGGTGTCCTGAAATGTTCGCAAATACACAAAATGGGGGTGTTCTGAAGACGCTTCTAAGAACACTCGCGGCGTCTGGGGAATGTTCATAGGGGGTGTCCTGAGGACGCTGTCCGTATTGTTCGTTGTCAAGTTGAATGTGTTCTAAGAACCCTCGCTGTGTCCTAAAATGTTCGCAAATACACAAAATGGGGGTGTTCTGAAGACGTTGTCGAACACTCGTTGTGTCCTGCAATGTTCGCAAATATGAATGGGGGTTGTGGCTGGCAAGTTGAATGTGTTCTAAGAACACTCGCGGTGTCCTGAAATGTTCGCAAATAAACAAAATGGGGGTGTTCTGAAGACGCTTCTAAGAACACTCGCGGTGTCCGGGGAATGTTCGTAGGGAGTGTCCTGAGGACGCTGTCCGTATTGTTCGTCGTCAAGTTGAATGTGTTCTAAGAACACTTGCGGTGTCCTGAAATGTTCGCAAATACACAAAATGGGGGTGTTCTGAAGACGCTTCTAAGAACACTCGCGGCGTCTGGGGAATGTTCATAGGGGGTGTCCTGAGGACGCTGTCCGTGTTGTTCGTTGTCAAGTTGAATGTGTTCTAAGAACCCTCGCTGTGTCCTAAAATGTTCGCAAATACACAAAATGGGGGTGTTCTGAAGACGTTGTCGAACACTCGTTGTGTCCTGCAATGTTCGCAAATATGAATGGGGGTTGTGGCTGGCAAGTTGAATGTGTTCTAAGAACACTCGCGGTGTCCTGAAATGTTCGCAAATAAACAAAATGGGGTTGTTCTGAAGACGCTTCTAAGAACACTCGCGGTGTCCGGGGAATGTTCGTAGGGAGTGTCCTGAGGACGCTGTCCGTATTGTTCGTCGTCAAGTTGAATGTGTTCTAAGAACACTCGCAGTGTCCTGAAATGTTCGCAAATAAACAAAATGGGGGTGTTCTGAAGATGCTTCTAAGAACACTTGCGGTGTCCGGGGAATGTTCGTAGGGGGTGTCCTGAGGACGCTGTCCGTATTGTTCGTTGTCAAGTTGAATGTGTTCTAAGAACACTCGCGGTGTCCTGAAATGTTCGCAAATACACAAAATGGAGGTGTTCTGAAGACATTGTCGAACACTCGCTGTGTCCTGAAATGTTTGCAATTATGAATGGG
Source organism: Ambystoma mexicanum (assembly GCF_040938575.1). Lineage (NCBI taxonomy): Eukaryota > Metazoa > Chordata > Amphibia > Caudata > Ambystomatidae > Ambystoma > Ambystoma mexicanum. Next base: position 340,320,527 of record NC_090935.1, on the reverse strand, counting down.
GGGTTGTGGCTGGCAAGTTGAATGTGTTCTAAGAACACTCGCGGTGTCCTGAAATGTTCGCAAATAAACAAAATGGGGGTGTTCTGAAGACGCTTCTAAGAACACTCGCGGTGTCCGGGGAATGTTCGTAGGGAGTGTCCTGAGGACGCTGTCCGTATTATTCGTCGTCAAGTTGAATGTGTTCTAAGAACACTCCCGGTGTCCTGAAATGTTCGCAAATACACAAAATGGGGGTGTTCTGAAGACGTTGTCGAACACTCGTTGTGTCCTGAAATGTTCGCAAATATGAATGGGGGGGTTGTGGCTGGCAAGTTGAATGTGTTCTAAGAACTCTTGCGGTGTCCTAAAATGTTCGCAAATAAACAAAATGGGGTTGTTCTGAAGACGCTGTCCGTATTGTTCTTTGTAAAGTTGAATGTGTTCTAAGAACACTCGAGGTGTCCTGAAATGTTCGCAAATAAACTAGATGGTGGTATTCTGAAGACGCTTCTAAGAACACTCGCTGTGTCCTGAAATGTTCGCAAATACACAAAATGGGAGTGTTCTGAGGACGCTGTCCGTATTGTTCTCTGTCACGTTGAATGTGTTCTAAGAACACTCGCGGTGTCCTGAAATGTTCGCAAACAAACAAAATGGGGGTGTTCTGAAGATGCTTCTAAGAACACTTGCGGTGTCCGGGGAATGTTCGTAGGGGTGCCCTGAGGACGCTGTCCGTATTGTTCGTTGTCAAGTTGAATGTGTTCCAAGAACACTCGTGGTGTCCTGAAATGTTCGCAAATACACAAAATGGGGGTGTTCTGAAGATGTTGTCGAACACTCGCTGTGTCCTGAAATGTTCGCAGATATGAATGGGGGTTGTGGCTGGCAAGTTGAATGTGTTCTAAGAACACTCGCGGTGTCCTGAAATGTTCGCAAATAAACAAAATGGGTATGTTCTGAAGACGCTTCTAAGAACACTCGCGGTGTCCGGGGAATGTTCGTACGGGGTGTCCTGAGGACGCTGTCTGTATTGTTCTCTGTCAAGTTGAATGTGTTCTAAGAACACTCGCGGTGTCCTGAAATGTTCGCAAATACACAAAATGGGGGTGTCCTGAAGACGTTGTCGAACACTCGCTGTATACTGAAATGTTCGCAAATATGAATGGGGGTTGTGGCTGGCAAGTTGAATGTGTTCTAAGAACACTCGCGGTGTCCTGAAATGTTCGCAAATAAACAAAATGGGGGTGTTCTGAAGACACTTCTAAGAACACTCGCGGTGTCCGGGGAATGTTCGTAGGGAGTGTCCTGAGGACGCTGTCCGTATTGTTCGTCGTCAAGTTGAATGTGTTCTAAGAACACTTGCGGTGTCCTGAAATGTTCGCAAATACACAAAATGGGGGTGTTCTAAGAACACTCGCGGTGTCCGGGGAATGTTCGTACGGGGTGTCCTGAGGACGCTGTCTGTATTGTTCTCTGTCAAGTTGAATGTGTTCTAAGAACACTCGCGGTTTCCTGAAATGTTCGCAAATACACAAAAGGGGGGTGTTCTGAAGACGTTGTCGAACACTCGCTGTGTACTGAAATGTTCGCAAATATGAATGGGGGTTGTGGCTGGCAAGTTGAATGTGTTCTAAGAACACTTGCGGTGTCCTGGAATGTTCGCAAATACACAAAATGGGGGTGTTCTGAGGACGCTGTCCATATTGTTTTCTGTCATGTTGAATGTGTTCTAAGAACACTCGCGGTGTCCTGAAATGTTAGCAAATAAACAAAATGGGGGTGTTCTGAAGACGCGTCTAAGAACACTTGCGGTGTCCGGGGAATGTTCGTAGGGGGTGTCCTAAGGACGCTGTCCGTATTGTTCGTTGTCAAGTTGAATGTGTTCTAAGAACACTTGCGGTGTCCTGAAATGTTCGCAAATACACAAAATGGGGGTGTTCTGAAGACGCTTCTAAGAACACTCGCGGCGTCTGGGGAATGTTCATAGGGGGTGTCCTGAGGACGCTGTCCGTATTGTTCGTTGTCAAGTTGAATGTGTTCTAAGAACCCTCGCTGTGTCCTAAAATGTTCGCAAATACACAAAATGGGGGTGTTCTGAAGACGTTGTCGAACACTTGTTGTGTCCTGCAATGTTCGCAAATATGAATGGGGGTTGTGGCTGGCAAGTTGAATGTGTTCTAAGAACACTCGCGGTGTCCTGGAATGTTCGCAAATACACAAAATGGGAGTGTTCTGAGGACGCTGTCCGTATTGTTCTCTGTCACGTTGAATGTGTACTAAGAACACTCGCGGTGTCCTGAAATGTTCGCAAATAAACAAAATGGGGGTGTTCTGAAGACGCTTCTAAGAACACTTGCGGTGTCCGGGGAATGTTCGTAGGGGGTGTCCTGAGGAGGCTGTCCGTATTGTTCGTTGTCAAGTTGAATGTGTTCTAAGAACACTCGCGGTGTACTAAAATGTTCGCAAATACACAAAATGGGGGTGTTCTGAAGATGTTGTCGAACACTCGCTGTGTCCTGAAATTTTCGCAGATATGAATGGGGGTTTTGGCTGGCAAGTTGAATGTGTTCTAAGAACACTCGCGGTGTCCTGAAATGTTCGCAAATAAACAAAATGGGGGTGTTCTGAAGATGCTTCTAAGAACACTCGCGGTGTCCGGGGAATGTTCGTAGGGGGTGTCCTGAGGACGCTGTCCGTATTGTTCGTTGTCAAGTTGAATGTGTTCTAAGAACACTCGCGGTGTCCTGAAATGTTCGCAAATACACAAAATGGAGGTGTTCTGAAGACATTGTCGAATACTCGCTGTGTCCTGAAATGTTTGCAATTATGAATGGGGGGTTGTGGCTGGCAAGTTGAATGTGTTCTAAGAACACTCGCGGTGTCCTGAAATGTTCGCAAATAAACAAAATGGGGGTGTTCTGAAGACGCTTCTAAGAACACTCGCGGTGTCCGGGGAATGTTCGTAGGGAGTGTCCTGAGGACGCTGTCCGTATTATTCGTCGTCAAGTTGAATGTGTTCTAAGAACACTCGCGGTGTCCTGAAATGTTCGCAAATACACAAAATGGGGGTGTTCTGAAGACGTTGTCGAACACTCGTTGTGTCCTGAAATGTTCGCAAATATGAATGGGGGGGTTGTGGCTGGCAAGTTGAATGTGTTCTAAGAACTCTTGCGGTGTCCTAAAATGTTCGTAAATAAACAAAATGAGGGTGTCCTGAGGACGCTGTCCGTATTGTTCTTTGTAAAGTTGAATGTGTTCTAAGAACACTCGAGGTGTCCTGAAATGTTCGCAAATAAACTAGATGGTGGTATTCTGAAGACGCTTCTAAGAACACTCGCTGTGTCCTGAAATGTTCGCAAATACACAAAATGGGAGTGTTCTGAGGACGCTGTCCGTATTGTTCTCTGTCACGTTGAATGTGTTCTAAGAACACTCGCGGTGTCCTGAAATGTTCGCAAATAAACAAAATGGGGGTGTTCTGAAGATGCTTCTAAGAACACTTGCGGTGTCCGGGGAATGTTCGTAGGGGTGCCCTGAGGACGCTGTCCGTATTGTTCGTTGTCAAGTTGAATGTGTTCCAAGAACACTCGTGGTGTCCTGAAATGTTCGCAAATACACTAAATGGGGGTGTTCTGAAGATGTTGTCGAACACTCGCTGTGTCCTGAAATGTTCGCAGATATGAATGGGGGTTGTGGCTGGCAAGTTGAATGTGTTCTAAGAACACTCGCGGTGTCCTGAAATGTTCGCAAATAAACAAAATGGGGGTGTTCTGAAGACGCTTCTAAGAACACTCGCGGTGTCCGGGGAATGTTCGTACGGGGTGTCCTGAGGACGCTGTCTGTATTGTTCTCTGTCAAGTTGAATGTGTTCTAAGAACACTCGCGGTGTCCTGAAATGTTCGCAAATACACAAAATGGGGGTGTCCTGAAGACGTTGTCGAACACTCGCTGTATACTGAAATGTTCGCAAATATGAATGGGGGTTGTGGCTGGCAAGTTGAATGTGTTCTAAGAACACTCGCGGTGTCCTGAAATGTTCGCAAATAAACAAAATGGGAGTGTTCTGAGGACGCTGTCCGTATTGTTCTCTGTCACGTTGAATGTGTACTAAGAACACTCGCGGTGTCCTGAAATGTTCGCAAATAAACAAAATGGGGGTGTTCTGAAGACGCTTCTAAGAACACTTGCGGTGTCCGGGGAATGGTCGTAGGGGGTGTCCTGAGGAGGCTGTCCGTATTGTTCGTTGTCAAGTTGAATGTGTTCTAAGAACACTCGCGGTGTCCTAAAATGTTCGCAAATACACAAAATGGGGGTGTTCTGAAGATGTTGTCGAACACTCGCTGTGTCCTGAAATGTTCGCAGATATGAATGGGGGTTTTGGCTGGCAAGTTGAATGTGTTCTAAGAACACTCGCCGTGTCCTGAAATGTTCGCAAATAAACAAAATGGGGGTGTTCTGAAGATGCTTCTAAGAACACTCGCGGTGTCCGGGGAATGTTCGTAGGGGGTGTCCTGAGGACGCTGTCCGTATTGTTCGTTGTCAAGTTGAATGTGTTCTAAGAACACTCGCGGTGTCCTGAAATGTTCGCAAATACACAAAATGGAGGTGTTCTGAAGACATTGTCGAACACTCGCTGTGTCCTGAAATGTTTGCAATTATGAATGGGGGGTTGTGGCTGGCAAGTTGAATGTGTTCTAAGAACACTCGCGGTGTCCTGAAATGTTCGCAAATAAACAAAATGGGGGTGTTCTGAAGACGCTTCTAAGAACACTCGCGGTGTCCGGGGAATGTTCGTAGGGAGTGTCCTGAGGACGCTGTCCGTATTATTCGTCGTCAAGTTGAATGTGTTCTAAGAACACTCGTGGTGTCCTGAAATGTTCGCAAATACACAAAATGGGGGTGTTCTGAAGACGTTGTCGAACACTCGTTGTGTCCTGAAATGTTCGCAAATATGAATGGGGGGGTTGTGGCTGGCAAGTTGAATGTGTTCTAAGAACTCTTGCGGTGTCCTAAAATGTTCGTAAATAAACAAAATGGGGGTGTCCTGAGGACGCTGTCCGTATTGTTCTTTGTAAAGTTGAATGGGTTCTAAGAACACTCGAGGTGTCCTGAAATGTTCGCAAATAAACTAGATGGTGGTATTCTGAAGACGCTTCTAAGAACACTCGCTGTGTCCTGAAATGTTCGCAAATACACAAAATGGGAGTGTTCTGAGGACGCTGTCCGTATTGTTCTCTGTCACGTTGAATGTGTTCTAAGAACACTCGCGGTGTCCTGAAATGTTCGCAAATAAACAAAATGGGGGTGTTCTGAAGATGCTTCTAAGAACACTTGCGGTGTCCGGGGAATGTTCGTAGGGGTGCCCTGAGGACGCTGTCCGTATTGTTCGTTGTCAAGTTGAATGTGTTCCAAGAACACTCGTGGTGTCCTGAAATGTTCGCAAATACACAAAATGGGGGTGTTCTGAAGATGTTGTCGAACACTCGCTGTGTCCTGAAATGTTCGCAGATATGAATGGGGGTTGTGGCTGGCAAGTTGAATGTGTTCTAAGAACACTCGCGGTGTCCTGAAATGTTCGCAAATAAACAAAATGGGGGTGTTCTGAAGACGCTTCTAAGAACACTCGCGGTGTCCGGGGAATGTTCGTACGGGGTGTCCTGAGGACGCTGTCTGTATTGTTCTCTGTCAAGTTGAATGTGTTCTAAGAACACTCGCGGTGTCCTGAAATGTTCGCAAATACACAAAATGGGGGTGTCCTGAAGACGTTGTCGAACACTCGCTGTATACTGAAATGTTTGCAAATATGAATGGGGGTTGTGGCTGGCAAGTTGAATGTGTTCTAAGAACACTCGCGGTGTCCTGAAATGTTCGCAAATAAACAAAATGGGGGTGTTCTGAAGACGCTTCTAAGAACACTTGCGGTGTCCGGGGAATGTTCGTAGGGAGTGTCCTGAGGACGCTGTCCGTATTGTTCGTCGTCAAGTTGAATGTGTTCTAAGAACACTCGCGGTGTCCTGAAATGTTCGCAAATACACAAAATGGGGGTGTTCTGAAGACGTTGTCAAACACTCGCTGTGTCCTGCAATGTTCGCAAATATGAATTGGGGTTGTGGCTGGCAAGTTGAATGTGTTCTAAGAACACTCGCGGTGTCCTGAAATGTTTGCAAATAAACAAAATGGGGGTATTCTGAAGACGCTTCTAAGAACACTCGCGGTATCCGGGGAATGTTCGTAGGGGGTGTCCTGAGGTCGCTGTCCGTATTGTTCGTCATCAAGTTGAATGTGTTCTAAGAACACTCGCGGTTTCCTGAAATGTTCGCAAAAACACAAAATGGGGGTGTTCTGAAGACGTTGTCGAACACTCGCTGTGTACTGAAATGTTCGCAAATATGAATGGGGGTTGTGGCTGGCAAGTTGAATGTGTTCTAAGAACACTCGCGGTGTCCTGGAATGTTCGCAAATACACAAAATGGGAGTGTTCTGAGGACGCTGTCCATATTGTTCTCTGTCATGTTGAATGTGTTCTAAGAACACTCGCGGTGTCCTGAAATGTTCGCAAATAAACAAAATGGGGGTGTTCTGAAGACGCGTCTAAGAACACTTGCGGTGTCCGGGGAATGTTCGTAGGGGGTGTCCTAAGGACGCTGTCCGTATTGTTCGTTGTCAAGTTGAATGTGTTCTAAGAACACTTGCGGTGTCCTGAAATGTTCGCAAATACACAAAATGGGGGTGTTCTGAAGACGCTTCTAAGAACACTCGCGGCGTCTGGGGAATGTTCATAGGGGGTGTCCTGAGGACGCTGTCCGTATTGTTCGTTGTCAAGTTGAATGTGTTCTAAGAACCCTCGCTGTGTCCTAAAATGTTCGCAAATACACAAAATGGGGGTGTTCTGAAGACGTTGTCGAACACTCGTTGTGTCCTGCAATGTTCGCAAATATGAATGGGTGTTGTGGCTGGCAAGTTGAATGTGTTCTAAGAACACTCGCGGTGTCCTGAAATGTTCGCAAATAAACAAAATGGGGGTGTTCTGAAGACGCTTCTAAGAACACTCGCGATGTCCGGGGAATGTTCGTAGGGAGTGTCCTGAGGACGCTGTCCGTATTGTTCATCGTCAAGTTGAATGTGTTCTAAGAACACTTGCGGTGTCCTGAAATGTTCGCAAATACACAAAATGGGGGTGTTCTGAAGACGCTTCTAAGAACACTCGCGGCGTCTGGGGAATGTTCATAGGGGGTGTCCTGAGGACGCTGTCCGTATTGTTCGTTGTCAAGTTGAATGTGTTCTAAGAACCCTCGCTGTGTCCTAAAATGTTCGCAAATACACAAAATGGGGGTGTTCTGAAGACGTTGTCGAACACTCGTTGTGTCCTGCAATGTTCGCAAATATGAATGGGGGTTGTGGCTGGCAAGTTGAATGTGTTCTAAGAACACTCGCGGTGTCCTGAAATGTTCGCAAATAAACAAAATGGGGGTGTTCTGAAGACGCTTCTAAGAACACTCGCGGTGTCCGGGGAATGTTCGTAGGGGGTGTCCTGAGGACGCTGTCCGTATTGTTCGTTGTCAAGTTGAATGTGTTCCAAGAACACTCGTGGTGTCCTGAAATGTTCGCAAATACACAAAATGGGGGTGTTCTGAAGATGTTGTCGAACACTCGCTGTGTCCTGAAATGTTCGCAGATATGAATGGGGGTTGTGGCTGGCAAGTTGAATGTGTTCTAAGAACACTCGCGGTGTCCTGAAATGTTCGCAAATAAACAAAATGGGGGTGTTCTGAAGACGCTTCTAAGAACACTCGCGGTGTCCGGGGAATGTTCGTACGGGGTGTCCTGAGGACGCTGTCTGTATTGTTCTCTGTCAAGTTGAATGTGTTCTAAGAACACTCGCGGTTTCCTGAAATGTTCGCAAATACACAAAAGGGGGGTGTTCTGAAGACGTTGTCGAACACTCGCTGTGTACTGAAATGTTCGCAAATATGAATGGGGGTTGTGGCTGGCAAGTTGAATGTGTTCTAAGAACACTTACGGTGTCCTGGAATGTTCGCAAATACACAAAATGGGGGTGTTCTGAGGACGCTGTCCATATTGTTTTCTGTCATGTTGAATGTGTTCTAAGAACACTCGCGGTGTCCTGAAATGTTAGCAAATAAACAAAATGGGGGTGTTCTGAAGACGCGTCTAAGAACACTTGCGGTGTCCGGGGAATGTTCGTAGGGGGTGTCCTAAGGACGCTGTCCGTATTGTTCGTTGTCAAGTTGAATGTGTTCTAAGAACACTTGCGGTGTCCTGAAATGTTCGCAAATACACAAAATGGGGGTGTTCTGAAGACGCTTCTAAGAACACTCGCGGCGTCTGGGGAATGTTCATAGGGGGTGTCCTGAGGACGCTGTCCGTATTGTTCGTTGTCAAGTTGAATGTGTTCTAAGAACCCTCGCTGTGTCCTAAAATTTTCGCAGATACACAAAATTGGGGTGTTCTGAAGACGTTGTCGAACACTCGTTGTGTCCTGCAATGTTCGCAAATATGAATGGGGGTTGTGGCTGGCAAGTTGAATGTGTTCTAAGAACACTCGCGGTGTCCTGAAATGTTCGCAAATAAACAAAATGGGGGTGTTCTGAAGACGCTTCTAAGAACACTCGCGGTGTCCGGGGAATGTTCGTAGGGAGTGTCCTGAGGACGCTGTCCGTATTGTTCGTCGTCAAGTTGAATGTGTTCTAAGAACACTTGCGGTGTCCTGAAATGTTCGCAAATACACAAAATGGGGGTGTTCTGAAGACGCTTCTAAGAACACTCGCGGCGTCTGGGGAATGTTCATAGGGGGTGTCCTGAGGACGCTGTCCGTATTGTTCGTTGTCAAGTTGAATGTGTTCTAAGAACCCTCGCTGTGTCCTAAAATGTTCGCAAACACACAAAATGGGGGTGTTCTGAAGACGTTGTCGAACACTCGTTGTGTCCTGCAATGTTCGCAAATATGAATGGGGGTTGTGGCTGGCAAGTTGAATGTGTTCTAAGAACACTCGCGGTGTCCTGAAATGTTCGCAAATAAACAAAATGGGGGTGTTCTGAAGACGCTTCTAAGAACATTCGCGGTGTCCGGGGAATGTTCGTAGGGAGTGTCCTGAGGACGCTGTCCGTATTGTTCGTCGTCAAGTTGAATGTGTTCTAAGAACACTCGCAGTGTCCTGAAATGTTCGCAAATACACAAAATGGGGGTGTTCTGAAGACGTTGTCGAACACTCGCTGTGTCCTGAAATGTTCGCAAATATGAATGGGGGTTGTGGCTGGCAAGTTGAATGTGTTCTAAGAACACTCGCGGTGTCCTGGAATGTTCGCAAATACACAAAATGGGAGTGTTCTGAGGACGCTGTCTGTATTGTTCTCTGTCACGTTGAATGTGTACTAAGAACACTCGCGGTGTCCTGAAATGTTCGCAAATAAACAAAATGGGGGTGTTCTGAAGACGCTTCTAAGAACACTTGCGGTGTCCGGGGAATGGTCGTAGGGGGTGTCCTGAGGAGGCTGTCCGTATTGTTCGTTGTCAAGTTGAATGTGTTCTAAGAACACTCGCGGTGTCCTAAAATGTTCGCAAATACACAAAATGGGGGTGTTCTGAAGATGTTGTCGAACACTCGCTGTGTCCTGAAATGTTCGCAGATATGAATGGGGGTTTTGGCTGGCAAGTTGAATGTGTTCTAAGAACACTCGCGGTGTCCTGAAATGTTCGCAAATAAACAAAATGGGGGTGTTCTGAAGATGCTTCTAAGAACACTCGCGGTGTCCGGGGAATGTTCGTAGGGGGTGTCCTGAGGACGCTGTCCGTATTGTTCGTTGTCAAGTTGAATGTGTTCTAAGAACACTCGCGGTGTCCTGAAATGTTCGCAAATACACAAAATGGAGGTGTTCTGAAGACATTGTCGAACACTCGCTGTGTCCTGAAATGTTTGCAATTATGAATGGGGGGTTGTGGCTGGCAAGTTGAATGTGTTCTAAGAACACTCGCGGTGTCCTGAAATGTTCGCAAATAAACAAAATGTGGGTGTTCTGAGGACGCTGTCCGTATTGTTCTCTGTCATGTTGAATGTGTTCTAAGAACTCTCGCGGTGTCCTGAAATGTTCGCAAATAAACAAAATGTGGGTGTTACGAGGACGCTGTCCGTATTGTTCTCTGTCACGTTGAATGTGTTCTAAGAACTCTCGCGGTGTCCTGAAATGTTCGCAAATAAACAAAATGGGGGTGTTCTGAAGATGCTTCTAAGAACACTCGCGGTGTCCGGGGAATGTTCGTAGGGGGTGTCCTGAGGACGCTGTCTGTATTGTTCTCTGTCAAGTTGAATGTGTTCCAAGAACACTCGCGGTGTCCTGAAATGTTCGCAAATACACAAAATGGGGGTGTTCTGAAGACGTTGTTGAACACTCGCTGTGTCCTGAAATGTTCGCAAATATGAATGGGGAGTTGTGGCTGGCAAGTTGAATGTGTTCTAAGAACACTCGCAGTGTCCTGAAATGTTCGCAAATAAACAAAATGGGGGTGTTCTGAGGACGCTGTCCGTATTGTTCTCTGTCACGTTGAATGTGTTCTAAGAACACTTGCGGTGTCCTGAAATGTTCGCAAATAAACAAAATGGGGGTGTTCTGAAGACGCTTCTAAGAACACTCGCGGTGACCGGGGAATGTTCGTAGGGGGTGTCCTGACGACGCTGTCCGTATTGTTCTCTGTCATGTTGAATGTGTTCTAAGAACACTCGCGGTGTCCTGAAATGTTTGCAAATAAACAAAATGGGGGTGTTCTGAAGACGCTTCTAAGAACACTCGCGGTGTCCGGGGAATGTTCGTAGGGGGTGTCCTGAGGACGCTGTCTGTATTGTTCGTTGTCAAGTTGAATGTGTTCTAAGAACACTCGCTGTGTCCTGAAATGTTCGCAAATACACAAAATGGGGGTGTTCTGAAGACGTTGTCGAACACTCGCTGTGTCCTGAAATGTTCGCAAATATGAATGGGGGGTTGTGGCTGGCAAGTTGAATGTGTTCTAAGAACACTTGCGGTGTCCTGAAATGTTCGCAAATAAACAAAATGGGGGTGTTCTGAGGACGCTGTCCGCATTGTTCTCTGTCACGTTGAATGTGTTCTAAAAACACTCGCGGTGTCCTGAAATGTTTGCAAATAAACAAAATGGGGGTGTTCTGAAGACGCTTCTAAGAACACTCGCGGTGTCCGGGGAATGTTCGTACGGGGTGTCCTGAGGACGCTGTCTGTATTGTTCTCTGTCAAGTTGAATGTGTTCTAAGAACACTCGCGGTGTCCTGAAATGTTCGCAAATACACAAAATGGGGGTGTTCTAAAGACGTTGTTGAACACTCGCTGTGTCCTGAAATGTTCGCAAATATGAATGGGGGGTTGTGGCTGGCAAGTTGAATGTGTTCTAAGAACACTCGCGGTGTCCTGAAATGTTCGCAAATAAACAAAATGGGGGTTTTCTGAAGACGCTTCTAAGAACACTCGCGGTGTCCGGGGAATGTTCGTAGGGGGTGTCCTGAGGACGCTGTCCGTATTGTTCGTTGTCAAGTTGAATGTGTTCCAAGAACACTCGTGGTGTCCTGAAATGTTCGCAAATACACAAAATTGGGGTGTTCTGAAGATGTTGTCGAACACTCGCTGTGTCCTGAAATGTTCGCAGATATGAATGGGGGTTGTGGCTGGCAAGTTGAATGTGTTCTAAGAACACTCGCGGTGTCCTGAAATGTTCGCAAATAAACAAAATGGGGGTGTTCTGAAGACGCTTCTAAGAACACTCGCGGTGTCCGGGGAATGTTCGTACGGGGTGTCCTGAGGACGCTGTCTGTATTGTTCTCTGTCAAGTTGAATGTGTTCTAAGAACACTCGCGGTTTCCTGAAATGTTCGCAAATACACAAAAGGGGGGTGTTCTGAAGACGTTGTCGAACACTCGCTGTGTACTGAAATGTTCGCAAATATGAATGGGGGTTGTGGCTGGCAAGTTGAATGTGTTCTAAGAACACTTGCGGTGTCCTGGAATGTTCGCAAATACACAAAATGGGGGTGTTCTGAGGACGCTGTCCATATTGTTTTCTGTCATGTTGAATGTGTTCTAAGAACACTCGCGGTGTCCTGAAATGTTAGCAAATAAACAAAATGGGGGTGTTCTGAAGACGCGTCTAAGAACACTTGCGGTGTCCGGGGAATGTTCGTAGGGGGTGTCCTAAGGACGCTGTCCGTATTGTTCGTTGTCAAGTTGAATGTGTTCTAAGAACACTTGCGGTGTCCTGAAATGTTCGCAAATACACAAAATGGGGGTGTTCTGAAGACGCTTCTAAGAACACTCGCGGCGTCTGGGGAATGTTCATAGGGGGTGTCCTGAGGACGCTGTCCGTATTGTTCGTTGTCAAGTTGAATGTGTTCTAAGAACCCTCGCTGTGTCCTAAAATGTTCGCAAATACACAAAATGGGGGTGTTCTGAAGACGTTGTCGAACACTCGTTGTGTCCTGCAATGTTCGCAAATATGAATGGGGGTTGTGGCTGGCAAGTTGAATGTGTTCTAAGAACACTCGCGGTGTCCTGAAATGTTCGCAAATAAACAAAATGGGGGTGTTCTGAAGACGCTTCTAAGAACACTCGCGGTGTCCGGGGAATGTTCGTAGGGAGTGTCCTGAGGACGCTGTCCGTATTGTTCGTCGTCAAGTTGAATGTGTTCTAAGAACACTTGCGGTGTCCTGAAATGTTCGCAAATACACAAAATGGGGGTGTTCTGAAGACGCTTCTAAGAACACTCGCGGCGTCTGGGGAATGTTCATAGGGGGTGTCCTGAGGACGCTGTCCGTATTGTTCGTTGTCAAGTTGAATGTGTTCTAAGAACCCTCGCTGTGTCCTGAAATGTTCGCAAATACACAAAATGGGGGTGTTCTGAAGACGTTGTCGAACACTCGTTGTGTCCTGCAATGTTCGCAAATATGAATGGGGGTTGTGGCTGGCAAGTTGAATGTGTTCTAAGAACACTCGCGGTGTCCTGAAATGTTCGCAAATAAACAAAATGGGGGTGTTCTGAAGACGCTTCTAAGAACACTCGCGGTGTCCGGGGAATGTTCGTAGGGAGTGTCCTGAGGACGCTGTCCGTATTGTTCGTCGTCAAGTTGAATGTGTTCTAAGAACACTCGCAGTGTCCTGAAATGTTCGCAAATACACAAAATGGGGGTGTTCTGAAGACGTTGTCGAACACTCGCTGTGTCCTGAAATGTTCGCAAATATGAATGGGGGTTGTGGCTGGCAAGTTGAATGTGTTCTAAGAACACTCGCGGTGTCCTGGAATGTTCGCAAATACACAAAATGGGAGTGTTCTGAGGACGCTGTCCGTATTGTTCTCTGTCACGTTGAATGTGTACTAAGAACACTCGCGGTGTCCTGAAATGTTCGCAAATAAACAAAATGGGGGTGTTCTGAAGACGCTTCTAAGAACACTTGCGGTGTCCGGGGAATGGTCGTAGGGGGTGTCCTGAGGAGGCTGTCCGTATTGTTCGTTGTCAAGTTGAATGTGTTCTAAGAACACTCGCGGTGTCCTAAAATGTTCGCAAATACACAAAATGGGGGTGTTCTGAAGATGTTGTCGAACACTCGCTGTGTCCTGAAATGTTCGCAGATATGAATGGGGGTTTTGGCTGGCAAGTTGAATGTGTTCTAAGAACACTCGCGGTGTCCTGAAATGTTCGCAAATAAACAAAATGGGGGTGTTCTGAAGATGCTTCTAAGAACACTCGCGGTGTCCGGGGAATGTTCGTAGGGGGTGTCCTGAGGACGCTGTCCGTATTGTTCGTTGTCAAGTTGAATGTGTTCTAAGAACACTCGCGGTGTCCTGAAATGTTCGCAAATACACAAAATGGAGGTGTTCTGAAGACATTGTCGAACACTCGCTGTGTCCTGAAATGTTTGCAATTATGAATGGGGGGTTGTGGCTGGCAAGTTGAATGTGTTCTAAGAACACTCGCGGTGTCCTGAAATGTTCGCAAATAAACAAAATGTGGGTGTTCTGAGGACGCTGTCCGTATTGTTCTCTGTCATGTTGAATGTGTTCTAAGAACTCTCGCGGTGTCCTGAAATGTTCGCAAATAAACAAAATGTGGGTGTTACGAGGACGCTGTCCGTATTGTTCTCTGTCACGTTGAATGTGTTCTAAGAACTCTCGCGGTGTCCTGAAATGTTCGCAAATAAACAAAATGGGGGTGTTCTGAAGACGCTTCTAAGGACACTTCCGGTGTCCGGGGAATGTTCGTAGGGGGTGTCCTGAGGACGCTGTCTGTATTGTTCTCTGTCAAGTTGAATATGTTCCAAGAACACTCGCGGTGTCCTGAAATGTTCGCAAATACACAAAATGGGGGTGTTCTGAAGACGTTGTTGAACACTCGCTGTGTCCTGAAATGTTCGCAAATATGAATGGGGAGTTGTGGCTGGCAAGTTGAATGTGTTCTAAGAACACTCGCAGTGTCCTGAAATGTTCGCAAATAAACAAAATGGGGGTGTTCTGAGGACGCTGTCCGTATTGTTCTCTGTCACGTTGAATGTGTTCTAAGAACACTTGCGGTGTCCTGAAATGTTCGCAAATAAACAAAATGGGGGTGTTCTGAAGACGCTTCTAAGAACACTCGCGGTGACCGGGGAATGTTCGTAGGGGGTGTCCTGACGACGCTGTCCGTATTGTTCTCTGTCATGTTGAATGTGTTCTAAGAACACTCGCGGTGTCCTGAAATGTTTGCAAATAAACAAAATGGGGGTGTTCTGAAGACGCTTCTAAGAACACTCGCGGTGTCCGGGGAATGTTCGTAGGGGGTGTCCTGAGGACGCTGTCTGTATTGTTCGTTGTCAAGTTGAATGTGTTCTAAGAACACTCGCTGTGTCCTGAAATGTTCGCAAATACACAAAATGGGGGTGTTCTGAAGACGTTGTCGAACACTCGCTGTGTCCTGAAATGTTCGCAAATATGAATGGGGGGTTGTGGCTGGCAAGTTGAATGTGTTCTAAGAACACTTGCGGTGTCCTGAAATGTTCGCAAATAAACAAAATGGGGGTGTTCTGAGGACGCTGTCCGCATTGTTCTCTGTCACGTTGAATGTGTTCTAAAAACACTCGCGGTGTCCTGAAATGTTTGCAAATAAACAAAATGGGGGTGTTCTGAAGACGCTTCTAAGAACACTCGCAGTGTCCGGGGAATGTTCGTACGGGGTGTCCTGAGGACGCTGTCTGTATTGTTCTCTGTCAAGTTGAATGTGTTCTAAGAACACTCGCGGTGTCCTGAAATGTTCGCAAATACACAAAATGGGGGTGTTCTAAAGACGTTGTTGAACACTCGCTGTGTCCTGAAATGTTCGCAAATATGAATGGGGGGTTGTGGCTGGCAAGTTGAATGTGTTCTAAGAACACTCGCGGTGTCCTGAAATGTTCGCAAATAAACAAAATGGGGGTTTTCTGAAGACGCTGTCCATATTGTTTTCTGTCATGTTGAATGTGTTCTAAGAACACTCGCGGTGTCCTGAAATGTTAGCAAATAAACAAAATGGGGGTGTTCTGAAGACGCGTCTAAGAACACTTGCGGTGTCCGGGGAATGTTCGTAGGGGGTGTCCTAAGGACGCTGTCCGTATTGTTCGTTGTCAAGTTGAATGTGTTCTAAGAACACTTGCGGTGTCCTGAAATGTTCGCAAATACACAAAATGGGGGTGTTCTGAAGACGCTTCTAAGAACACTCGCGGCGTCTGGGGAATGTTCATAGGGGGTGTCCTGAGGACGCTGTCCGTATTGTTCGTTGTCAAGTTGAATGTGTTCTAAGAACCCTCGCTGTGTCCTAAAATGTTCGCAAATACACAAAATGGGGGTGTTCTGAAGACGTTGTCGAACACTCGTTGTGTCCTGCAATGTTCGCAAATATGAATGGGGGTTGTGGCTGGCAAGTTGAATGTGTTCTAAGAACACTCGCGGTGTCCTGAAATGTTCGCAAATAAACAAAATGGGGGTGTTCTGAAGACGCTTCTAAGAACACTCGCGGTGTCCGGGGAATGTTCGTAGGGAGTGTCCTGAGGACGCTGTCCGTATTGTTCGTCGTCAAGTTGAATGTGTTCTAAGAACACTTGCGGTGTCCTGAAATGTTTGCAAATACACAAAATGGGGGTGTTCTGAAGACGCTTCTAAGAACACTCGCGGCGTCTGGGGAATGTTCATAGGGGGTGTCCTGAGGACGCTGTCCGTATTGTTCGTTGTCAAGTTGAATGTGTTCTAAGAACCCTCGCTGTGTCCTAAAATGTTCGCAAATACACAAAATGGGGGTGTTCTGAAGACGTTGTCGAACACTCGTTGTGTCCTGCAATGTTCGCAAATATGAATGGGGGTTGTGGCTGGCAAGTTGAATGTGTTCTAAGAACACTCGCGGTGTCCTGAAATGTTCGCAAATAAACAAAATGGGGGTGTTCTGAAGACGCTTCTAAGAACACTCGCGGTGTCCGGGGAATGTTCGTACGGGGTGTCCTGAGGACGCTGTCTGTATTGTTCTCTGTCAAGTTGAATGTGTTCTAAGAACACTCGCGGTTTCCTGAAATGTTCGCAAATACACAAAAGGGGGGTGTTCTGAAGACGTTGTCGAACACTCGCTGTGTACTGAAATGTTCGCAAATATGAATGGGGGTTGTGGCTGGCAAGTTGAATGTGTTCTAAGAACACTTGCGGTGTCCTGGAATGTTCGCAAATACACAAAATGGGGGTGTTCTGAGGACGCTGTCCATATTGTTTTCTGTCATGTTGAATGTGTTCTAAGAACACTCGCGGTGTCCTGAAATGTTAGCAAATAAACAAAATGGGGGTGTTCTGAAGACGCGTCTAAGAACACTTGCGGTGTCCAGGGAATGTTCGTAGGGGGTGTCCTAAGGACGCTGTCCGTATTGTTCGTTGTCAAGTTGAATGTGTTCTAAGAACACTTGCGGTGTCCTGAAATGTTCGCAAATACACAAAATGGGGGTGTTCTGAAGACGCTTCTAAGAACACTCGCGGCGTCTGGGGAATGTTCATAGGGGGTGTCCTGAGGACGCTGTCCGTATTGTTCGTTGTCAAGTTGAATGTGTTCTAAGAACCCTCGCTGTGTCCTAAAATGTTCGCAAATACACAAAATGGGGGTGTTCTGAAGACGTTGTCGAACACTCGTTGTGTCCTGCAATGTTCGCAAATATGAATAGGGGTTGTGGCTGGCAAGTTGAATGTGTTCTAAGAACACTCGCGGTGTCCTGAAATGTTCGCAAATAAACAAAATGGGGGTGTTCTGAAGACGCTTCTAAGAACACTCGCGGTGTCCGGGGAATGTTCGTAGGGAGTGTCCTGAGGACGCTGTCCGTATTGTTCGTCGTCAAGTTGAATGTGTTCTAAGAACACTTGCGGTGTCCTGAAATGTTCGCAAATACACAAAATGGGGGTGTTCTGAAGACGCTTCTAAGAACACTCGCGGCGTCTGGGGAATGTTCATAGGGGGTGTCCTGAGGACGCTGTCCGTATTGTTCGTTGTCAAGTTGAATGTGTTCTAAGAACCCTCGCTGTGTCCTAAAATGTTCGCAAATACACAAAATGGGGGTGTTCTGAAGACGTTGTCGAACACTCGTTGTGTCCTGCAATGTTCGCAAATATGAATGGGGGTTGTGGCTGGCAAGTTGAATGTGTTCTAAGAACACTCGCGGTGTCCTGAAATGTTCGCAAATAAACAAAATGGGGGTGTTCTGAAGACGCTTCTAAGAACACTCGCGGTGTCCGGGGAATGTTCGTAGGGAGTGTCCTGAGGACGCTGTCCGTATTGTTCGTCGTCAAGTTGAATGTGTTCAAAGAACACTCGCAGTGTCCTGAAATGTTCGCAAATGCACAAAATGGGGATGTTCTGAAGACGTTGTCGAACACTCGCTGTGTCCTGAAATGTTCGCAAATATGAATGGGGGTTGTGGCTGGCAAGTTGAATGTGTTCTAAGAACACTCGCGGTGTCCTGGAATGTTCGCAAATACACAAAATGGGAGTGTTCTGAGGACGCTGTCCGTATTGTTCTCTGTCACGTTGAATGTGTACTAAGAACACTCGCGGTGTCCTGAAATGTTCGCAAATAAACAAAATGGGGGTGTTCTGAAGACGCTTCTAAGAACACTTGCGGTGTCCGGGGAATGTTCGTAGGGGGTGTCCTGAGGAGGCTGTCCGTATTGTTCGTTGTCAAGTTGAATGTGTTCTAAGAACACTCGCGGTGTCCTAAAATGTTCGCAAATACACAAAATGGGGGTGTTCTGAAGATGTTGTCGAACACTCGTTGTGTCCTGCAATGTTCGCAAATATGAATAGGGGTTGTGGCTGGCAAGTTGAATGTGTTCTAAGAACACTCGCGGTGTCCTGAAATGTTCGCAAATAAACAAAATGGGGGTGTTCTGAAGACGCTTCTAAGAACACTCGCGGTGTCCGGGGAATGTTCGTAGGGAGTGTCCTGAGGACGCTGTCCGTATTGTTCGTCGTCAAGTTGAATGTGTTCAAAGAACACTCGCAGTGTCCTGAAATGTTCGCAAATACACAAAATGGGGATGTTCTGAAGACGTTGTCGAAACCTCGCTGTGTCCTGAAATGTTCGCAAATATGAATGGGGGTTGTGGCTGGCAAGTTGAATGTGTTCTAAGAACACTCGCGGTGTGCTGGAATGTTCGCAAATACACAAAATGGGAGTGTTCTGAGGACGCTGTCCGTATTGTTCTCTGTCACGTTGAATGTGTACTAAGAACACTTGCGGTGTCCTGAAATGTTCGCAAATACACAAAATGGGGGTGTTCTGAAGACGCTTCTAAGAACACTCGCGGCGTCTGGGGAATGTTCATAGGGGGTGTCCTGAGGACGCTGTCCGTATTGTTCGTTGTCAAGTTGAATGTGTTCTAAGAACCCTCGCTGTGTCCTAAAATGTTCGCAAATACACAAAATGGGGGTGTTCTGAAGACGTTGTCGAACACTCGTTGTGTCCTGCAATGTTCGCAAATATGAATGGGGGTTGTGGCTGGCAAGTTGAATGTGTTCTAAGAACACTCGCAGTGTCCTGAAATGTTCGCAAATAAACAAAATGGGGGTGTTCTGAAGACGCTTCTAAGAACACTCGCGGTGTCCGGGGAATGTTCGTAGGGAGTGTCCTGAGGACGCTGTCCGTATTGTTCGTCGTCAAGTTGAATGTGTTCAAAGAACACTCGCAGTGTCCTGAAATGTTCGCAAATACACAAAATGGGGATGTTCTGAAGACGTTGTCGAACACTCGCTGTGTCCTGAAATGTTCGCAAATATGAATGGGGGTTGTGGCTGGCAAGTTGAATGTGTTCTAAGAACACTCGCGGTGTCCTGGAATGTTCGCAAATACACAAAATGGGAGTGTTCTGAGGACGCTGTCCGTATTGTTCTCTGTCACGTTGAATGTGTACTAAGAACACTCGCGGTGTCCTGAAATGTTCGCAAATAAACAAAATGGGGGTGTTCTGAAGACGCTTCTAAGAACACTTGCGGTGTCCGGGGAATGTTCGTAGGGGGTGTCCTGAGGAGGCTGTCCGTATTGTTCGTTGTCAAGTTGAATGTGTTCTAAGAACACTCGCGGTGTCCTAAAATGTTCGCAAATACACAAAATGGGGGTGTTCTGAAGATGTTGTCGAACACTCGCTGTGTCCTGAAATGTTCGCAGATATGAATGGGGGTATTGGCTGGCAAGTTGAATGTGTTCTAAGAACACTCGCGGTGTCCTGAAATGTTCGCAAATAAACAAAATGGGGGTGTTCTGAAGATGCTTCTAAGAACACTCGCGGTGTCCGGGGAATGTTCGTAGGGGGTGTCCTGAGGACGCTGTCCGTATTGTTCGTTGTCAAGTTGAATGTGTTCTAAGAACACTCGCGGTGTCCTGAAATGTTCGCAAATACACAAAATGGAGGTGTTCTGAAGACATTGTCGAACACTCGCTGTGTCCTGAAATGTTTGCAATTATGAATGGGGGGTTGTGGCTGGCAAGTTGAATGTGTTCTAAGAACACTCGCGGTGTCCTGAAATGTTCGCAAATAAACAAAATGTGGGTGTTCTGAGGACGCTGTCCGTATTGTTCTCTGTCATGTTGAATGTGTTCTAAGAACTCTCGCGGTGTCCTGAAATGTTCGCAAATAAACAAAATGTGGGTGTTACGAGGACGCTGTCCGTATTGTTCTCTGTCACGTTGAATGTGTTCTAAGAACTCTCGCGGTGTCCTGAAATGTTCGCAAATAAACAAAATGGGGGTGTTCTGAAGACGCTTCTAAGGACACTTCCGGTGTCCGGGGAATGTTCGTAGGGGGTGTCCTGAGGACGCTGTCTGTATTGTTCTCTGTCAAGTTGAATGTGTTCCAAGAACACTCGCGGTGTCCTGAAATGTTCGCAAATACACAAAATGGGGGTGTTCTGAAGACGTTGTTGAACACTCGCTGTGTCCTGAAATGTTCGCAAATATGAATGGGGAGTTGTGGCTGGCAAGTTGAATGTGTTCTAAGAACACTCGCAGTGTCCTGAAATGTTCGCAAATAAACAAAATGGGGGTGTTCTGAGGACGCTGTCCGTATTGTTCTCTGTCACGTTGAATGTGTTCTAAGAACACTTGCGGTGTCCTGAAATGTTCGCAAATAAACAAAATGGGGGTGTTCTGAAGACGCTTCTAAGAACACTCGCGGTGACCGGGGAATGTTCGTAGGGGGTGTCCTGACGACGCTGTCCGTATTGTTCTCTGTCATGTTGAATGTGTTCTAAGAACACTCGCGGTGTCCTGAAATGTTTGCAAATAAACAAAATGGGGGTGTTCTGAAGACGCTTCTAAGAACACTCGCGGTGTCCGGGGAATGTTCGTAGGGGGTGTCCTGAGGACGCTGTCTGTATTGTTCGTTGTCAAGTTGAATGTGTTCTAAGAACACTCGCTGTGTCCTGAAATGTTCGCAAATACACAAAATGGGGGTGTTCTGAAGACGTTGTCGAACACTCGCTGTGTCCTGAAATGTTCGCAAATATGAATGGGGGGTTGTGGCTGGCAAGTTGAATGTGTTCTAAGAACACTTGCGGTGTCCTGAAATGTTCGCAAATAAACAAAATGGGGGTGTTCTGAGGACGCTGTCCGCATTGTTCTCTGTCACGTTGAATGTGTTCTAAAAACACTCGCGGTGTCCTGAAATGTTTGCAAATAAACAAAATGGGGGTGTTCTGAAGACGCTTCTAAGAACACTCGCGGTGTCCGGGGAATGTTCGTACGGGGTGTCCTGAGGACGCTGTCTGTATTGTTCTCTGTCAAGTTGAATGTGTTCTAAGAACACTCGCGGTGTCCTGAAATGTTCGCAAATACACAAAATGGGGGTGTTCTAAAGACGTTGTTGAACACTCGCTGTGTCCTGAAATGTTCGCAAATATGAATGGGGGGTTGTGGCTGGCAAGTTGAATGTGTTCTAAGAACACTCGCGGTGTCCTGAAATGTTCGCAAATAAAAAAAAATGGGGATGTTCTGAGGACGATGTCCGTATTGTTCTCTGTCGCATTGAATGTGTTCTAAAAACACTCACGGTGTACTGAAATGTTCACAAATAAACAAAATGGGGGTGTTCTGAAGACGCTTCTAAGAACACTCGCGGTGCCTGGGAATGTTCATAGGGGGTGTCCTGAGGACGCTGTCTGTATTGTTCTCTGTCAAGTTGAATGTGTTCTAAGAACACTCGTGGTGTCCTGAAATGTTCGCAAATACACAAAATGGGGGTGTTCTGAAGACGTTGTCGAACACTCGTTGTGTCCTGAAATGTTCGCAAATATGAATGGGGGGGTTGTGGCTGGCAAGTTGAATGTGTTCTAAGAACTCTTGCGGTGTCCTAAAATGTTCGTAAATAAACAAAATGGGGGTGTCCTGAGGACGCTGTCCGTATTGTTCTTTGTAAAGTTGAATGTGTTCTAAGAACACTCGAGGTGTCCTGAAATGTTCGCAAATAAACAAGATGGTGGTGTTCTGAAGACGCTTCTAAGAACACTCGCTGTGTCCTGAAATGTTCGCAAATAAACAAAATGGGGGTGTCCTGAGGACGCTGTCCATATTGTTCTCTGTCAAGTTGAATGTGTTCTAAGAACACTCGCGGCGTCCTGAAATGTTTGCAAATAAACAAAATGGGGGTGTTCTGAAGACGTTTCTAAGAACACTTGCGGTGTCCTGGAATGTTCGTAGGGGGTGTCCTGAAGGCGTAGTCCGTATTGTTCGCTGGCAAGTTGAATGTGTTTTAAGAACACTCGCGGTGTCCTGAAATGTTCGCAAATAAACAAAATGGGGGTGCCCTGAGGACGCTATCCGTATTGTTCTCTGTCAAGTTCAATGTGTTCTAAGAACTCATGAGTTGTTCTGAAATGTTCTTAGGGGGTGTCCTGAAGATGCTGTTCGTATTGTTCGTTGTCAAGTTGAAAGTGTTCTATGAACTATCGCGTTGTTCTGAAATGTTCGTAGGGGGTGTCCTGAAAATGCTGTCCGTATTGTTCGCTGGCAAGTTGAAAGTGTTCTAAGAACACTCATAATGTCCGCGGACATTAAAGGTTTCCATAGACCATAGTTGAAATGTTTGACTCTATGGATGTGATATGCTGCGGTGGTTGTTGCCAGGGCATAGAGTCTTGGGTGCATGGCCATTTGCCATTGGCCATTTGCACATGCACCCAAGACTCTATGCCCTGGCAACAACCACCGCAGCATATCACATTCATATTTGCTTATAACTTTGGGTGAAAAACAAATGTATAAGGAACAAAGTTATTAGAAACTATGGATGTGATATGCTGCTATGGTTCTCCTTATTATAGTATACTTACTGTTTGGTCTAGTAACCGGACTACATGTATTTCTTGTTAATTTCTGTGATAAAAGAAAATAGCATGTTAGTATTAGTATTTTGTAATGACTTATTACATTGTATAATCAACATACTTTTATTTTTTGGACCCTCATTTTTAGTAGATTACAAATCAGAGTACTGTGCAATTTGCTCAGTTTCTGTATTTGTTGCTAAAATCATTGGGTCTGTGGGAGAAAAAAAATCCATGTTGGATTAAAAAAAAACCTTTTTCTGTTATGCTAAAGTTTATTTGTTTGTTTGTTTTCAGTGTTCACTTGTTGTTTCTGGCTAATGCTTTATACTTTGGCTTGTTGAATTATTTTGGAGCAGTAACATATTATTTATTTGTTTGGATATTATAAAATTTTGGAGCAGTTAGATACCAATTGGCGTATTCTAACTGTCTATTTTTTTGATATATTTTAGTGGTATTGATTTATCTATTTGGATATTGTTAAATTTTGGGACAGTTAGATACCAATTGGCGTATTCTAATTGTGTATTTTTTGATCTAATTTAGTGGTATTCATTTATCTGATTAGTTGTTGTAGAATCTTTGAGCAGTTAGATAGCTTTTGGAGTATTCTAACAGTTTATATTTTTTTAACACAAGTTTACTTAGGGTTTAAATACAGTTTAGTCATCAAATTTTGGTTTTAAGAACATCAAATAAGCGTTTGTAAGATTTGCTGGTAATCTCTGCTTTAGAGAATTGGTACTATCATTACATTCAAACCATCCACATTTCTTTTTTATATATGCAGTGTAGTGCCCTGAATTGGTTGTAGCACCTGCGTGGTAGATTATACCTATTGTTGTGAAGGTTTTCTTACCAAGTGATATTTGACCATGTGTGAATCCAGTCAGCTTGCAGTTGTTTTTGGTACCATCTGCATTGTAACGTAGAAGCATTAGTATTATGTATTTACTATGTGTTTGTATTACTAACGTGGAGCGATTATCTGAATTGCAGGAGAGCATAACCTACCATGGTTTGCATTTTGTACAAGTCACTGAAATGGAATGGATTCACAATTTGGTATTGATATATATATGAAGCGTTCATTGGGGATTTCTTCTTGTGTCACATTGTTGCAGAGAGTGCATGTATGTTTCCACATGTATGAAATCTGAAAGATTTCATTTATAGGTATGTTTTTGTTTTCCAGTACTTGTAGTAAGTACATTAGAAATTCTTGTGGATCTTCCTATGCGTTTATAGTGAATTTCACCATTCCAGCACAGTAGTCCAATTGTTGTCTTATTCCATAAACACTATACGTGTTGTCAGGATTGTTTGCTGCATTTCTGTGAAGTACTAACATGTGCAAACACAATGGGTCTGTACTGTGTAAGTAAATGTTGTCAACAATTGGTGGTAATTGAAATAGAATATTCATTGCTACATTTGCATAGCAACTTACACCAACTATATTTCGGAATTTAAATGGTCCAGGTAGTTCTGTTTCTAACTGCTTTTTTTGGAGTTTGTCTTCCTTCTTTAAAGAAGTACCTGGTTTACTTTCCCTAATTGATTCTTTTTTGCTTGTGGTACTTGATTAAGTATTAGTTTCTTTTACTCTCTTTGGAGGATTTGCAGTGACATCCTGTTGCAATTCTGTTTGATTTATTTTTCTTTTATAACCTTTTACTTTTTGTGGAACAGAATATGTGTTTAGGTGGGGGGTGTATAGTGAGAGAAGTCTATTGTATTCTAAAATGCAAGGAATATCAGCGTTTATTTTACTTCCATCAAAGTTGATTAGAAATAGACCATCAAGTGTACGTAAGCGTAATAGTGCTACGTAGCTCATGCCTTCTTTAAAGACTGTGTTACCAATATCTATCATTGGTTTGTCTAGGGTAAGACCTTGTGATTTATGAATTGTGACTGCGTATGCTAGAGTTGGAGAAAATTGTTCTCTGCGTACATGCATATCTTTGAAGAGAAGGAATCTAGCTGTTTAGCGTCCTATCCTTTTTACTTCTGAAAGTTTGTCAAAGAGTATATTGACAAACTGAATTTTGTTGTCGCGTGGGTATGTTTGAAAGCCAACAACTGTACCCAGTGCTCCATTAACTAGTCCTTGGTCCACGTCAAGGTTACGTTTAAGCATTACTCTGCAATTTAAGGATAATTTTAATATCTTTTCTGAGCCTGCATTGCTTCAGATTGATTTTTCTAAACTATTTACAGGACGATTCATGGAATAATTAGCGCGGCGCAAGTGGGCAAAAACGTGCGAATCGCAGTGGAATAGCGAAAATCGCAGTGCAAGTGCAAAAATCGCACGAAAAGCAGCGCACATCGATTCATGGAAGGCCGTGCGCGAGAAAACCATCGGATGTGCGATAAAAAAGTGCGCGGCGCACATTGGCGCACAGGCCATCTAACTGCGTGCGCCAGGTCATAGCAAAAATCGCACAGGCCACAGCGAAAATCGCACATAGCGCGACGCACGCAACAAAAGTAGGCGGAACACGGGGCGTAACACTCGGAATGGGGAACAACTTGCCAAAACGTGGGCGTCACGGGGGAAGTACAGGGTACAAGTGCGCGGAACGCCCACACGCTCGCCTACAACACGTATTCATGGAATAGAATAGGGCAAAAAAGCGCACGCTCAAACCAGCGCACAGGCACAAACACGACCGCCACAAGAAAGCAGGCGGTAGCGTCTCTGCGTCTGGAAGAAATGTGTGCCAAAAGGTGCGCCAACAAATAGCACCTATATACAGCCATGATTAATGTCCTATACTGTGGCCCTCCAGGACAAATGACGTGCAAAGGGGTACCCACAAACACGGACATCCGCTGACAAAAAATACGTGTGCGTGTATACCGGGGTGCGCGGGAAGTCTCACACGCGATTTCGGCAGGGTACGTGTATTTCAGGGGTGCGCGGGAAGTTCCACACGCGATTGGCCCAGTGCGAGCAGGGTACGTGTATTCCATGGGTGCGCGGGAAGTTCCACACGCGATTTCGGCAGGGTACGTGTATTTCAGGGGTGCACGGGAAGTTCCACACGCGATTGGCCCAGTGCGAGCAGGGTACGTGTATTCCATGGGTGCGCGGGAAGTTCCACACGCGATTTCAGCAGGGTACGTGTATTTCAGGGGTGCGTGGGAAGTTCCACACATGATTTCAGCAGGGTATGTGTATTCCAGGGGTGCGCGGGAAGTTCCACACGCGATTTCAGCAGGGTACATGTATTTCAGGGATGCGTGGGAAGTTCCACACGCGATTGGCCCAGTGCGAGCAGGGTACGTGTATTCCAGGGGTGCGCGGGAAGTTCCACACGCGATTTCGGCAGGGTACGTGTATTTCAGGGGTGCGCGGGAAGTTCCACACGCGATTGGCCCAGTGCGAGCAGGGTACGTGTATTTCAGGGGTGCGCGGGAAGTTCCACACGCAATTTCAGCAGGGTATGTGTATTTCAGGGGTGCGCGGGAAGTTCCACACGCGATTTCAGCAGGGTACGTGTATTTCAGGGGTGCGTGGGAAGTTCCACACGCGATTTCAGCAGGGTATGTGTATTTCAGGGGTTCTGGGGAGTACTACACGTGAATTGGCCGTGTGGGTCCTCCCAGGTGTACGCTCCACAACCTCCACGGCCCCTGCAGGCAGCCCACACCACGGGGGACTACCCTGCACCCCTGCTCATGTCCCGCAGGCAGCCCTTCCACCATGGGCATGCCCCCCAGCCAACCCACATGTCACCTTGCACTACTGATCAACAATGCATGTCTCCCACCACCCCCACCCCCCAGCCACCATGGGCAGCCCCCACCAGGCCCCCACTCATGTCCCCTATCACCCGCACCCCCCAGCAGTGCAGGGGCAGCCTCCACCAGGCCCCCACTCATGTCTACCACCACCCCCACCCCCCAGCCACCAGGGGCACCCTCCACCAGGCCCCCACTCATGTCTTCCACCACCCCACCCCCCAGCCACCAGGGGCACCCTCCACCAGGCCCCCACTCATGTCTCCCACCACCCCCACCCCCCAGCAGTGCAGGGGCACCCTCCACCAGGCCCCCACTCATGTCTCCCACCACCCCCACCCCCCAGCCACCAGGGACACCCTCCACCAGGCCCCCACTCATGTCTCCCACCACCCCCACCCCCCAGCAGTGCAGGGGCAGCCTCCACCAGGCCCCCACTCATGTCTCCCACCACCCCCGCCCCCCAGCAGTGCAGGGGCACCCTCCACCAGGCCCCCACTCATGTCTCCCACCACCCCCACCCCCCAGCCACTAGGGGCACCCTCCACCAGGCCCCCACTCATGTCTCCCACCACCCCCACCCCCCAGCAGTGCAGGGGCACCCTCCACCAGGCCCCCACTCATGTCTCCTACCACCCCCACCCCCCAGCAGTGCAGGGGCACCCTCCACCAGGCCCCCACTCATGTCTCCCACCACCCCCACCCCCCAGCAGTGCAGGGGCACCCTCCACCAGGCCCCCACTCATGTCTCCCACCACCCCCACCCCCCAGCCACCAGGGGCACCCTCCACCAGGCCCCCACTCATGTCTCCCACCACCCCCAACCCCCAGCAGTGCAGGGGCACCCTCCACCAGGCCCCCACTCATGTCTCCCACCACCCCCACCCCCCAGCAGTGCAGGGGCACCCTCCACCAGGCCCCCACTCATGTCTCCCACCAACCCCACCCCCCAGCCACCATGGGCAGCCCCCACCAGGCCCCCACTCATGTCTCCCACCACCCCCACCCCCCAGCCACCATGGGCACCCTCCACCAGGCCCCCACCCATGTCTCCCACCACCCCCACCCCCCAGCCACCAGGGGCACCCTCCACCAGGCCCCCACTCATGTCTCCCACCACCCCCACCCCCCAGCCACCAGGGGCACCCTCCACCAGGCCCCCACTCATGTCTCCCACCACCCCCACCCCCCAGCAGTGCAGGGGCACCCTCCACCAGGCCCCCACTCATGTCTCCCACCACCCCCACCCCCCACCATCCAGGGGCACCCTCCACCAGGCCCCCACTCATGTCTCCCACCACCCACACCCCCCAGCAGTGCAGGGGCACCCTCCACCAGGCCCCCACTCATGTCTCCCACCACCCCCACCCCCCAGCAGTGCAGGGGCACCCTCCACCAGGCCCCCACTCATGTCTCCCACCACCACCACCCCACAGCAGTGCAGGGGCAGCCTCCACCAGGCCCCCACTCATGTCTCCCACCCCCCCCACCCCCCAGCAGTGCAGGGGCACCCTTCACCAGGCCCCCACTCATGTCTCCCACCACCCCCACCCCCCAGCCACCAGGGGCACCCTCCACCAGGCCCCCACTCATGTCTCCCACCACCCCCACCCCCCAGCAGTGCAGGGGCACCCTCCACCAGGCCCCCACTCATGTCTCCCACCACCCCCACCCCCCAGCAGTGCAGGGGCACCCTCCACCAGGCCCCCACTCATGTCTCCCACCACCCCCACCCCCCAGCAGTGCAGGGGCACCCTCCACCAGGCCCCCACTCATGTCTCCCACCACCCCCACCCCCCAGCCACCAGGGGCACCCTCCACCAGGCCCCCACTCATGTCCCCCACCACCCCCAACCCCCAGCAGTGCAGGGGCACCCTCCACCAGGCCCCCACTCATGTCTCCCACCACCCCCACCCCCCAGCAGTGCAGGGGCACCCTCCACCAGGCCCCCACTCATGTCTCCCGCCACCCCCACCCCCCAGCCACCATGGGCAGCCCCCACCAGGCCCCCACTCATGTCTCCCACCACCCCCACCCCCCAGCCACCATGGGCACCCTCCACCAGGCCCCCACCCATGTCTCCCACCACCCCCACCCCCCAGCCACCAGGGGCACCCTCCACCAGGCCCCCACTCATGTCTCCCACCACCCCCAGCCCCCAGCCACCAGGGGCACCCTCCACCAGGCCCCCACTCATGTCTCCCACCACCCCCACCCCCCCCACCCCCCAGCAGTGCAGGGGCACCCTCCACCAGGCCCCCACTCATGTCTCCCACCACCCCCACCCCCCACCATCCAGGGGCACCCTCCACCAGGACCCCACCCATGTCTCCCACCACCCACACCCCCCAGCAGTGCAGGGGCACCCTCCACCAGGCCCCCACTCATGTCTCCCACCACCCCCACCCCCCAGTAGTGCAGGGGCACCCTCCACCAGGCCCCCACTCATGTCTACCACCACCCCCACCCCCCAGCAGTGCAGGGGCACCCTCCACCAGGCCCCCACTCATGTCTCCCACCACCCCCACCCCCCAGCCACCATGGGCAGCCCCCACCAGGCCCCCACTCATGTCTCCCACCACCCCCACCCCCCAGCCACCATGGGCAGCCCCCACAAGGCCCCCACTCATGTCTCCCACCACCCCCACCCCCAGCAGTGCAGGGGCACCCTCCACCAGGCCCCCACTCATGTCTCCCACCACCCCCACCCCCCAGCAGTGCAGGGGCAGCACCACCAGGCCCCCACTCATGTCCCCCTGCACCCCCACCCCCCAGCATCCAGGGGCACCCTCCACCAGGTCCTCACAATCCCCAATCATGTGCGTTATGGTCAGCCTCCACAGCCAAAAAGCCCTACCAAGTAACCCATTCACCCACATGGAAATGGAAATTACATGTTACACCCCCAATGTTCATGAAGCTAATGAACCCATGTCTGTCACACACAATGGTTGCAATTGAATGGGAAAACACCCAACATGACATGCATGAAACCAATGAGATGATACCACACAGTGAAGTATGAAAACAAAATTGTATTGAAAAAAAGAAAGAAGGCTAAAGAAATGAAACAAACTACAATGGGAATGAGAAAAGATAAGCTGCATGTCCGTATAAAAAAAAAAAACAGCAAATCCGAATCCAAAAAAATGTCGTCCAAAGTCAAATGTAAAAAAATATCTATCGAATCAAGAACTATGTAAAAAACTTCCAAGGGTCCATGAGCCCAACTGAACAAAGGAAACCTACAAAAAACCCTAACTAAAATGCAACTATATACAAAAAGTGGAGCAGTGTCCGTCGACTCCAAATCATAAGAACAAACAAAGGAAACCTAAAACTAAAGAACTATATACAAAGGCAGCGGGCAGGTCCAGCGGCTCACTCTGTGGTGTTCCGGGCCAGGGCATCATCGAACTTCTGTTCGATGTCCCGGAGGCGGTCCAGTTCCATGGCCCCGAGGGTCCGCAGGGACGATGCCGTGTCCTCCTCCAACCCCCTGCGGATTGCCTCGAGGCACTTGGCCCGCCTCAGGGCCCTCCGCATGGAGTTCTCCGCCATGACCATTGTGAGCCGCGCCTCTTCCGCCTGCCGCCGCTCCGCACCTATGGCGTGGCCCAACCGCTGCCACACGGAAGACACTCTCTGTCCTGGGTCCTCCTGTCCTCCGGCCGATGCCTGCCCCTCCGATGTCGAAGGCCCCGAGCCTTCATGGCTCCCACCATGTTGCTGCTGCTGCTCTGCCTCTGCCCGTGCACTGCCTCCAACTACAATGGCAAAGAAAAAAAGAGAAGCTGCATGTCCGTCTAAAAAAATAAAAACTACAAATCCAAATCCAAAAAAATGTTGTCCAAAGTCACATCAAAAATGAAATCAATCCAATGGAGAACTATGTACAAAACATCCAAGGGTCCATGAGCCCAACTGAACAAAGGAAACCTGCAAAAAACCCTAACTAAAATGCAACTATATACAAAAAGTGGAGCAGTGTCCGTTGACTCCAAATCATAATAAGAAACAAAGGAAACCTAAAACTAAAGAACTATATACAAAGGCGGCGGGCAAGTCCAGCGGCTCACTCTGTGGTGTTCCGGGCCAGGGCATCATCGAACTCCTGTTCGATGTCCCGGAGGCGGTCCTGTTCCATGGCCCCGAGGGATCGCAGGGACGATGTCGTGTCCTCCTCCAACCCCCTGCGGATTGCCTCAAGGCACTCGGCCCGCCTCAGGGCCCTCCGCATGGAGTTCTCTGCCCTGACCATTGTGAGCCGCGCCTCTTCCACCCGCCACCGCTCTGCACCTATGGCGTGGCCCAACCGCTGCCACACGGAAGACACTCTCTGTCCTGGGTCCTCCTGCCCTCCGGCCGATGCCTGCCCCTCCGATGTCGAAGGCCCCGAGCCTTCATGGCTCCCACCATGTTGCTGCTGCTGCTCTGCCTCTGCCCGTGCACTGCCTCCTGCTGCCTGCACATCCTCCGCCAGCTGGGGTGCAGTTGTTGATGTGGCCACCCCTGCTGGACCTCCGACTCCCGACTGTGGCAGGGATGCCTCCTCCACCAGCCTGGCCGCACCGTCAGAGGCAGCTCCACAGGGCACCCAGGTGACTGATGGGTGGGAAGATGGCACAGAGGATGACTGGCGCGTAGGGGGTCCAGTTGAGGAGGGGGTCGGAGCAAGCCCCATCAGACGGAGGAATACGGTCTGGGTGACCTGTCCCAGCAGGCTAACGTGGTCAATGAGCCATTCGAGATGACGTGCAGTCTCTCCATGAAAAGACTGCAGGTCACCTCGCATGGCCCGTTGACGCAACGCCACACCAGCCAGGACAGGCTCAACCCGGACCTGGATAGCCACGTCCGCAGGCAGAGGAAGGCCAGTTGACGTCAGCTCATCCCCTGCCTGAAAACGGGTCTGGACGTAGGCATCCCTGCTGGTGCAAGATGATGCAGGGACAGGATCGGGGACAGGATTGCACACAGGCACCTCCGCGGCGGCCTGTGCTGCCTCCTGTCCCTGGTCCTGTACTGCACCACTAGCACCAGTGGGATCCCCACCTCCAGACCCCGTCTCTGGTGCTTGCACGGCCTCCTCCTCCACCAAACCCCCCACCAACCTGGATGACTCCGTGCCATCTCCCCCTGTTGGGCCCTGTGGGGTCCCAGCTGCCCCTTCTGCTGCCGAGGAGTCCAACTCCAACCTCCGCCTCTTGGACCTCCCCCCGGCAGCTGCGGCCTGGGACGCGGCACCGGACTCCTCACTCCCCGACGAGATGACAACACGGGAGGGGAGCCGGGCCTTGCGTCTCCGGCTGGCGGTGGGATCCCCGCCGCTGTGCTCCACAGCACCTTCTCCGCCCTCTTCATCAGTTGACGCTGCAGACAGGGAGAAACAAAACACAGGCATCAGGGCACTGTACAATGGACACATACACACATGACAGTTGCACATGAGTGGCATTGGCAAACCTCAGACATGTCATCACAATCCCCAACACACATGTCATTACAACTCGCACACATGAGCCATACCACAGCCATATCACAACTGCCACCACCATCCATACACATACAACAGCATGAGCAGCCAAAGGTGAGCCAGACATCACATGCAACACAGGAAGTGCACCACACATGTACACACACCACCACACTTGCATGCATGTGTACACCTCTGCCAAGTGTCGCACTGTTCAGACGGGCATCCATGTCACATCTGCCAATCAGGCTTCCACATACCGCTGTCACATGCATCCATGTTGCATCACTGTTGCACCCTTGTCAAATACACACACATGCACATGTACACAGTGCTCATACATGCAGCCGAAAACAACATACATGCGTGACATCACGGACATGTCTACTTACATACACATTCATCCAAACATGTGTGCACGCACAACTGCATTTGGCATGCAAGCCTACACACACAAGCACCATCCATGTCTCACACATTACAGCCCTCGCATGTGTCAGCCCCACGGCCCTGTACACCCCCACCCATACTCGACCCCATACAAACAGATGTGCAACCTGCACACTACCGAATAATCACCACACGCACTGCTCACAATCAGGATGCATGTACACTCACCGCTCGACTCCAGACGGGTCTGCTTCTCCAGGACCTGGACATGGAGCGCTGGGGATATGCATTCCAGGACCCTCATCTGTTCTTCCGACAAGTGGCCCCGGCGCCCCTTGGCATCCGCTGCCTTCAAGAGGCGCCGGGCCTTGTCCAGGGTCCTGGACCTGAAGTCCTCCCAGCGCTTCCTGACATGTTGTAAGTCGCGGACAGCCACCCCCTCTGCGTTGATGGCAGTCACGATGTCAGTCCAGATCCGAGTCCTTCCTTCCTTGTCGGCGCGGGAACTTCCGAAGAGGGCATCATACTGCCCCAGGACTTGCTCCACCAGGACACCAACTTCGGTGGCACTGAAGCTGGTGCCCCTCTGCCTCTCTGGCCGGGGGTTGTCAGTGGTCACATATGGTGTTTGCCCCGACATGACAACCCCAGAGGCAGGAGTGGTGGGCAACTGAGTCCTGGGGCTGGGCTGTTGAGCAATGGAATCCCAGTCGGGAGTCTTCGGTTCCAGCAGGGGTGGTCACAGCAACAGCACCCCTGGCTGATGTGCAGGCAGCAAATGGCAGTGCACATGGGCAGCAGGCAGTCAGGCAGCAGCAGATGGCAGGTGGGAGCGTGCTCGGGGCTCTGGGGGGCAGTAGTTCGGCCTTCTGGGCAGGAGCGTGGTCTTCCGTGTGCATACGCGTGGCCAGCTTGATACGGAGTGATTTGGCACGTGAAAAGTCTGCACGTCAGCGTGAAATTCGAGGAAAGGCCCTTAGCGCGTAAGCGCGTCAGCACGCATACGTGATTCTATTGGACCAAAAGCCCTCAGCGCGTAAGCGCGTCTGTGACGTGACCCGCACGGGTGTTTCCCACACAGCACGTGATGACAAAGCACACGTGGAAAGACTGCATGTCAGAGTGTCATTGCGTGTAATTGGACAGCACGTCAGAGTGTCATCGCGTGTAATTGGTGGGAATGGGCCTAGCGTGTACACGCGGCAGTGACAAAGCGTGTAATTGGTGGAAATGGCCCTACACGCCGAAGTGACAAAGCGTGTAATTGGTGGAAATGGCCCTAGCGCGTACACGCCGCGTAAGTGACGCTGGACGTGTGGGCCTGTATGCTTTTCGTGGAGAGCGAGTGGGTGAATTCTGTACTTCTTGTCGTTTCACATGCGATTTACTTCACGGCGTTTCAAGTTCGTATTCCCTGTTACCTCTGACAACTTTTTCTCTTTTTTCTCTTTTACTGGTTTACCTGGGCCTGTTCCCTCAAACAGTGTTCCCATCTACTGTTGTCCTGTCTCCTCAGACAGCGTACAAATCTTCTTTTGGCGGGGGTGTTGCCAACCAAACACGCTCCTTTTTCACGCTCTTTTTTTCCTGGCAGACGGTGAGTCACGCAAGTATCTAACATCTGTGCTTGCCCCGTGTGTAGCCTACCCCTTCAGAGGTCATTCTAGGCTGCGTGTGACACGCATACGTTCATTCTTGTGTTACTGGGTGCCACAGCGTAGTGCAGCTTTTTCTTTCTGCACACGTGGTCTAGGAGGGGTTGTCTGCACGTCATCTCCCTTTTTTGGGGCTCCTGTGCGTAGCGTGACCCGTCATCTTTCCCCAAGGGTTACATTCAGCCTTGCAAGAGCACTAGGGTACAATTACCATCTGGTACCCAACCCCTTTGACCCCCAATTGCCCAGGACAATAGTTTACAGCCACTCCCATACGCACATTTACATCAGTGCCATGGCTGGGAGGCGAGGATTCCGTAATGGTGGCAAAGGTGGAAGAGCCATAAGTGGTGGCCGTGGTGGATCCGGTAGGGGACGTGGTCGTTACTTGCAGGGTGAGCCTGTCCCCCCATGTGTGGAGGACCAGTCAAGGGCACCCATAATTAACCCCCCCCCCGTTGAGGCTGATGTGGCTGACACCATCCATGCTCAGCCCTTGTTGGACCAGCCCATTGTGGCACCAGACCTGGCTGACTCCATGGCTGACTTCCAGGTCAGCAGGCCTATGACACGTGCGCTGGTGCACGTTGATGTCACCATGCCACGTGCATCTGGGGCAGCAAGGTCATCTGCTGCCCCAAGTAGGCAGGGCGGAGAGGCTGCAGGGGTAGATGCGGCTCCATCCACCCCAGCCCTCACACACCCAGCCAGGACAGTGTCGGTCCTAGTCCATCCTGCTGATATTCCCCCTGACACCATCACACTTGAGCCAATGCCTGCACCAACTCCCATGCTGAGTGTGCAATCCCACACTCCTGATACAGAGTCCACCAGGGCTCCTGCCCCTAGTGTCCAGAGCGGCGCAGGACACTCAGGATCACCACCACCTTCCAACCGGAAGAGGAAGAGTGCTCGTCCGGCACAGGCTGATGCCCCAGACACGGCTACACAGTCCGGCCCGTCGAGGAAGCCCAGCTTCACGGATGACGAACTGAATGCACTTGTCGAGTATGTTTCCGCACATGACAACGAGATGGTCATTGTTGCAGGATCCAAGACCACACCTGCACAACGCCAGGCACACTGGCAGACCGTTGCGGACATCGTAAGTGCCCTTGGAATCGTGAGGCGCACAGCCAATGATTGCTATAAGCGCTGGAATCACCTAAAGCGCAGGGCAAAGAGTAAGCTGGCCTCAAGTCATGCCGCAACTCTAGTGACTGGAGGTGGGTCTCCAGTAGTAGACATGGAACTCACTCCACATGAGTCAGTCGCTGGGACCTACGTCAGGGAGGAACAGATCCAAGGCGTGGGAGATCTGCCTGATTACGAGGCATTGTCCGGTGAGTGCACATGCATGTGTGTGTCATCCATGTGCATGGTGTGTGTGAGGGCTTCTGTTTGTGTGCCAGGTGAGAGTGTGTGCGCCTGAGTCGTATGGGTCAGCCATGTGCTTCATGCAATACATCCTGCGCAGCTGCATTTGGCCATAGCAGTATCCCTTCTGCCAACAGTAGACATCTAGCCCAACTGCACGCCAGTTGCCCTTGAAGTGTCACCTTGCCACAACATTGTTGCTTATTTTTCACTGTTCATTCAGTCAGATTGTTTGCATTCCACCACTTTTACTAGGCATGTCGCAGTCCTCTAGTCACATGTCTGACATGGCTATGGTAAAGTGGAGTGACTTTGTTACCAGGATATCATTTGTTCACACATGTCCCTGTGCAATTGGACCATTTCGGACTGGCAGCTCCAGGTGAAAAATCTGACCTGTTTGAATTAGAAAAGCTATTACATGAGGGAACTGGACTGAATGAATAGGTGCTGCCCTCCTCTCCATCTTCACTCAATAGCAATGGTACATGCCATCTGTGTGATGGCATGTGTGTTTCACCTGGCAATCACAGGCCAATGTGTGATGCCACTGCCAGGCAGCATGCAGAAAATGTGTTCATCTTCCATCTTGGTGTCATCAGTGTGTGCCATTTGCCTGCCCTTCATATGCAGTGAGGGTGCATGCATGGGAGGGTTTTAGTCATGTGGGACATGTGTCAATCAAGTACTGGTTCTCTTGCTTCTCAGCCCTCATTGTGTGCCATGGTGCTAATGCCTGTTTCCATTTCTTTGTTTTTATGTCTTTGCAGGGGAAGACGCACCTGATACTGCTGGGGTTGTGGAGATGGTGCAGACCCAGGAGGGGTCCGAGGGCCGACCAACCACCAGTGAGGGACGTGGTGTGGTGGTGGGTGAGAACCCACAACTGCTGCAGGTCGTGCTCTCAAGGGGTGTCTCTGGCTGCACCTCCCCCGAGCTGTACTCAGGTGTTGATTCGGATGAGACCTACGTGCCGTCGCAGGTGAGTGTTCCAGGGAGGGATTCTGTTCTGTCCCACCCACCTGCACCAGGGTCAGAACCCTCAATGGGGATGTCAGTGTTGGCAGCTACGCCTTTGGTGGTTACGGATGCAGGGTCACACTCCGCGACATCTGATCCTGTTCCTGGGCCAGCAGATCAGAGGGGGAATGCAGTCCTGCAGCCTCAGGCAGTGCCGGCACAGCAAGGCGCAGTTCGTCTTGCCCCAGACAGGTGTGGTGCCCGCCGACGTGGTGGCCGTACGCCACCTGGCAATACCGCATGGGAGCAATCCATTTACGGTATGGCAACCCAACAGGCAGCATCATCCCAGATGATGGCTCAGGCCATGGATAGGGTGGCCACTTCCATTGTCCCCCCTGAAAGGCTGATGGAGCGACTACAGCAGGCAACCGACTCCATCTGCCAGTCACACAGGGAGGACATGTTGGGGTCCAACAGGGACAGGCGGGCGGCACTGGCGACTCTGCAGGAGGCCATCTCCATTGAGTCCCAGGGCCACAGGGAAGCCCTGAGGCAGGAGCTCCTTCACCTCAGGACGACTCTTGTTGAGCTTGAGGCTTCAACACACCAAAGGACAGAACAGCAGCTGGAGCGTCTCACCCGTTCTCTCTCAGCTGAGATGCAGGCAACGAGGGCGGAGGTCCGGGCATCCCGTGAGTTGTTGCATGGGGACCTCCGCACACTCATCCTCCAGAACCAGACCTACCACACCCGCATGCTTGCAGCCATGGAGGAGCAGACTAGGGCCTTGCGTGGGCTGCCTCCCATAGTGCAACCACCTCCGGATGCAGCTGCACAGGGTGATAATAGCGACAGCAGTGATACTCCCACAATAGGGTAGCCGTGTGGGCCATGAGCCCATGGAGGTGTTTTTTTTTCCCAGGATCCACACAGGTGGGTTCTGGTGTGCACCCTGTCCTCGGACCTCCTGGGTGTCCTCCCCAAGCCCCCCGGGCCCATCAATGGCCATTTTTTATTTTTTTTTATTTTTATTATTTTTATTTTTATTTTTATTTTTAATTATTTTTTCCCCAATTTTTGGGGGACAATTTGTTGGCTTCCGTGGTTCCTGTGGGCATACGCTGCATTGTGGCTGGGCACATGCAGGCTTGTCATGTATTTGGTTCAGATGCTTGGGTTTGAGTCACACACACCCCTCCTGCTTCCCGTTTCCATGGGCTTGCAAAGGGTGTGCCCAAGTGACATTGACGTACATGGTGACATTGGACTCCCACTACATGTGTGGGTAGTCTAGTCAATTCTGTGTATACATTCCTAGTGCATATTGCTGTTGTGTTGTACACTGCATGTTGCATTGATGTGTAACTCATCATCTGTGTCTACCTCCCAATTTGCAGGTCCCTTCCTCATGTCTACACAAGGCCCTCTAGTCTGGAGATGGGGTCCATGTTGGCGAGACTACTAATATATAACATTTGTGATGTCATGTTAATGGTAGTACCTGCTCAAGTTTGTTGTTGGTCCTGCATTACTGTGAGCATTTCAGGTGTTGCAAGTTTCAATTAGGGACACTCTACATTGTGACACTAGTGTCATGTTGTGGGGATTACTTTGTTTACCTGCAAATAGCATGACATGGCACGGTGTGTCGTGTGGCGGTTCTGGGGATGGGTTGGCTGACATGGCACTGTCCTCTTGTTGCATTTTGCAAATGGGTATTCATTTTAGCTGCTTGAATGTGTTACTTCACAAAACTGCATTGGTGGTGTCTATGTGGGTAGGGATGCACACATTGTGACACTTCCAGGTGAACAATCTCAGGCTGATATGGTTTTCACGGTTCATTCTCCAGACATTCAGGATCAGTGTCAGGTTGAGTCATCATTGATTGTCCGATGGAATGTGCCAGGGCAGTGTGCACTCCACAGGGGTGAGATTTCTATGTGAAGTAATTAGCTACTAGCTGTGTATGGGCTGCCTCCCCCGTGCCCTTTCCCCTCCCATGCGCAGCGGCTGTGCATGTGGTTGGGGATGTGGGGCCACCACCATGTCCACGGCCAGGCCCCGGCGTGTTGCAACGTTGTGCAGGACACATGCTGCCACTATGATCCTGCACACTACTGGTGGAGCGTACAACAGCTGCCCGCCAGAACGGTCAAGGGAGCGAAAGCGTGACTTTAGCACTCCGAATGTGCGCTCCACTATGCCCCGGGTTGTAATGTGGGCTGTGTTATATCTTACCTGGGGTGGCGTGGTGGGGTTCCGAATTGGCGTCATTATGTGGGGGCTGAGAGGGTAGGCACTGTCCCCTGTGGAGGTGGTGATTGGTATCATTGGTGGGGTTGTGACCTTGCTCAGTATCTGACATGCATGCATGTGCAGTGGCATTCATACTCACCAAGCAGCCATGTATCGCCATGCC
The DNA here is from genome assembly GCF_040938575.1 of Ambystoma mexicanum. Classification (NCBI taxonomy): domain Eukaryota; kingdom Metazoa; phylum Chordata; class Amphibia; order Caudata; family Ambystomatidae; genus Ambystoma; species Ambystoma mexicanum. The sequence continues at coordinate 340,281,650 of NC_090935.1, read as the reverse complement.
GCCCAGCTTCTAGGTCCCGGCTTAGGGTGGACATTCGGTAAATGAAGCTGTCGTGGGTTGACCCGGGATAGTTGGCATATACTGAGGTGATGATTTCCTTGGCATTACATACTACCTGCACGTTGATGGAATGCCAGTGCTTGCGGTTCCTATAGATGTGCTCTGATGCCCTGGGGGGACGTAGAGCCACATGGGTGCAGTCGATGGCACCTAGCACTTTGGGGAATCGTGCCACACCGTAAAAATCCAGGGCGGTAGCATGCCTTTCTGCAGGTGTTCTGGGCAGGTATATGTGCCTGCGGACTGATGGGCGTGCAGTGATGATGTTCAAGACCTGGTGTAGGTAGCGTGACTGGGTGGCCTGTGATACACCACCCACAATGGCACTTGTCCGCTGAAATGATCCAGTGGCTAAGAAGTGCAGTACATTGAGGACCTTCTCCAGGGGGCTGAGTGCTTGGGAGCACAGGGTGGGTGATGTGAGGTCATCCTCCCACTCACTCACCAGGTCCAGTATAATGTGTGGTGGAAACCTGTACCTCCCATGCACCTGGTCATCAGGCATCCCGAAAAGGCTGGTTCTGGGTGTGAATATTCTGGCCCTGACTATCCTCCTCCTCCTCCTTTGGTAGCCCACGCCCACTGCTGCTAGGAACGGTATGTTCATCCTGGGTCTGAGCTTGTTATTTTGTTAGCGCGCAAATTTATGCGTTGCGCGTGTTGTAGGCGAGCGTGTGACCCGCGCACCCCTGAAATCCAGTACCCAGTCCAATAGCGTGTGGAAATTCCCGCGCACCCCGGGATACAGGTGCGCTGACGTACTTGCGTGTGTAAGTGCCCGCGCACCCCTGATATACACGTACATAGGCCAATCGCATGTACGCGCACTTTTGTCCAATTACACGCGATGACACACTGATGTGCAGTCTTTCCACGTGTGCTTTGTCATCACGTGCTGTGTGGGAAACACCCATGCGGGTTACGTCACAGACGCGCTTACGCGCTGAGGGCCTTTGGTCCAATAGAATCGCGTATGCGTGCTGACGCGTTTACGCGCTAAGGGCTTTTGGTCCAATAGAATCGCGTATGCATGCTGACGCGCTTACGCGCTAAGGGCCTTTCCTCAATTTTCACGCTGAAGTGCTGGATTTTCACGTGCCAAATCACTCCGTACCAAGCTGGCCACGCGTAAGCACACGGAAGACCACGCTCCTGCCCAGAAGGCCGAACTACTGCCCCCTAGAGCCCCGAGCACGCTCCCACCTGCCATCTGCTGCTGCCTGACTGCCTGCTGCCCACGTGCACTGCCATTTGCTGCCTGCACATCAGCCAGGGGTGCTGTTTCTGTGACCACCCCTGCTGGAACTGAAGACTCCCGACTGGGATTCCATTGATCCACAGCCTAGCCCCAGGACCCAGTTGCCCACCCACTCCTGCCTCTGGGGTTGTCATGTCGGGGCAAACACCATCTGTGACCACTGACAACCCCCGGCCAGAGAGGCAGAGGGGCACCAGCTTCAGTGCCACCGAAGTTGGTGTCCTGGTGGAGCAAGTCCTGGGGCAGTATGATGCCCTCTTTGGAAGTTCCCACGCCGACAAGGAAGGACGGACTCGGATCTGGACTGACATCGTGACTGCCATCAACGCGGAGGGGGTGGCAGTCCGGGACTTACAACATGTCAGGAAGCGCTGGGAGGACTTCAGGTCCAGGACCCTGAACAAGGCCCGGCGCCTCTTGAAGGCAGCGGATGCCAAGGGGCGCCGGGGCCACTTGTCGGAAGAACAGATGAGGGTCCTGGAACGCATATCCCCAGCGCTCCACATCCAGGTCCTAGAGAAGCAGACCCATCTGGAGTCGAGCAGTGAGTGTACATGCATCCTGATTGTGAGCAGTGCGTGTGGTGATTATTTGGTATTGTGCAGGTTGCACATCTGTTTGTATGGGGTCGAGTATGGGTGGGGGTGTACAGGGCCGTGGGGCTGACACATGCGAGGGCTGTAATGTGTGAGACATGGATGGTGCTTGTGTGTGTAGGCTTGCATGCCAAATGCAGTTGTGCGTGCACACATGTTTGGATGAATGTGTATGTAAGTAGACATGTCCGTGATGTCACGCATGTATGTTGTTTTCGGCTGCATGTATGAGCACTCTGTACATGTGCATGTGTGTGTATTTGACAAGGGTGCAACAGTGATGCAACATGGATGCATGTGACAGCGGTATGTGGAAGCCTGATTGGCAGATGTGAAATGGATGCCCGTCTCAACAGTGCGACACTTGGCAGAGGTGTACACATGCATGCAAGTGTGGTGGTGTGTGTACATGTGTGGTGCACTTCCTGTGTTGCATGTGATGTCTGGCTCCCCTTTGGCTGCTCATGCAGTTGTATGTGTAGGGATGGTGGTGGCAGTTGCGATATGGCTGTGGTATGGCTCATGTGTGCGAGTTGTAATGACATGTGTGTTGGGGATTGTGATGACATGTCTGAGGTTTGCCAATGCCACTCATGTGCAACTGTCATGTGTGTATGTGTCCATTTTACAGTACCCTTATGCCTGTGTTTTGTTTCTCCCTGTCTGCAGCGTCAACTGATGAAGAGGGCGGAGAAGGTGCTGTGGAGCACAGCAGCGGGGATCCCACCGCCAGCCGGAGACGCAAGGCCCGGCTCCCCTCCCGTGTTGTCATCTCGTCGGGGAGTGAGGAGTCCGGTGCCGCGTCCCAGGCCGCAGCTGCCGGGGGGAGGTCCAAGAGGCGGAGGTTGGAGTTGGACTCCTCGGCAGCAGAAGGGGCAGCTGGGACCCCACAGGGCCCAACAGGGGAAGATGGCACGGAGTCATCCAGGTTGGTGGGGGGTTTGGTGGAGGAGGAGGCCGTGCAAGCACCAGAGACGGGGTCTGGAGGTGGGGATCCCACTGGTGCTAGTGGTGCAGTGCAGGACCAGGGACAGGAGGCAGCACAGGCCACCACGGAGGTGCCTGTGTGCAATCCTGTCCCCGCATCATCTTGCACCAGCAGGGATGCCTACGTCCAGACCCGTTTTCAGGCAGTGGATGAGCTGACGTCAACTGGCCTTCCTCTGCCTGCGGACGTGGCCATCCAGGTCTGGGTTGAGCCTGTCCTGGCTGGTGTGGCGTTGCCTCAACGGGCCATGCGAGGTGACCTGCAGTCTTTTCATGGAGAGACTGAATGTCATCTCGAATGGCTCGTTGACCACGTCAGCCTGCTGGGACAGGTCACCCAGGCCGGATTCCTCCGTCTGATGGGGCTTGCTCCGACCCCCTCCTCAACTGGACCCCCTACGCGCCAGTCATCCTCTGGGCCATCTTCCCACCCATCAGTCACCTGGGTGCCCTGTGGAGCTGCCTCTGACGGTGCGGCCAGGCTGGTAGTCGGAGGTCCAGCAGGGGTGGCCACATCAACAACTGCACCCCAGCCGGCGGAGGATGTGCAGGCAGCAGGAGGCAGTGCACGGGCAGAGGCAGAGCAGCAGCAGCAACATGGTGGGAGCCATGAAGGCTCGGGGCCTTCGACATCGGAGGGGCAGGCATCGGCCGGAGGGCAGGAGGACCCAGGACAGAGAGTGTCTTCCGTGTGGCAGCGGTTGGGCCACGCCATAGGTGCAGAGCGGCGGCGGGTGGAAGAGGCGCGGCTCACAATGGTCAGGGCGGAGAACTCCATGCGGAGGGCCCTGAGGCGGGCCGAGTGCCTTGAGGCAATCCGCAGGGGGTTGGAGGAGGACACGGCGTCGTGCCTGCGATCCCTCGGGGCCATGGAACAGGACCGCCTCCGGGACATCGAACAGGAGTTCGATGATGCCCTGGCCCGGAACACCACGGAGTGAGCCGCTGGACTTGCCCGCCGCCTTTGTATATAGTTCTTTAGTTTTAGGTTATCTTTGTTTCTTATTATGATTTGGAGTCGACGGACACTGCTCCACTTTTTGTATATAGTTGCATTTTAGTTAGGGTTTTTTGCAGGTTTCCTTTGTTCAGTTGGGCTCATGGACCCTTGGATGTTTTGTACATAGTTCTCCATTGGATTGATTTCATTTTTGATGTGACTTTGGACAACATTTTTTTGGATTTGGATTTGTAGTTTTTATTTTTTTAGACGGACATGCAGCTTCTCTTTTTTTCTTTGCCATTGTAGTTTGTTTCATTTCATTTCCATTCTTTTTTTTTAATACAATTTTGTTTTCATACTTCACTGTGTGGTATCATCTCATTGGTTTCATGCATTTCATGTTGGGTGTTTTCCCATTCAATTGCAACCATTGTGTGTGACGGACATGGGTTCATTTGCTTTATGAACATTGGGGGTGTAACATGCAATTTCTATTTCCATGTGGGTGAATGGGTTACTTGGTAGGGCTTTTTGGCTGTGGAGGCTGACCATAACGCACATGATTGGGGATTGTGAGGACCTGGTGGAGGCTGCCCATGGTGGCTGGGGAGTGGGGGTGGTGGGAGACATGAGTGGGGGCCTGGTGGGGGCTGTCCCTGCACTGCTGGGGGTGGGGGTGATAGGGGACATGAGTGGGGGCCTGGTGGAGGCTGCCCCACAATGCTGGGGGGTGGGGGTGCAGGGGTACATGAGTTGGACATGGGTGGGGGCCTGCTGGCAGGTGCCCCACAGTGCTGGGCGGTGGGGGTGCAGGGGTACATGAGTTGGACATGGGTGGGGGCCTTCTGGCAGGTGCCCCACAGTGCAGGGGGGTGGGGCTGGTGGGGAACATGAGTTGGACATGGGTGGGTGCCTGCTGGCAGGTGCTCCACAGTGCTGGGGGGTGGGGGTGCAGGGGTACATGAGTTGGACATGAGTGGTGGCCTGCTGGCAGGTGCCCCACAGTGCTGGGGGGTGGGGGGGTGGGGAACATGAGTTGGACATGGGTGGGTGCCTGCTGGCAGGTGCCCCACAGTGCTGGGGGGTGGGGGTGCAGGGGTACATGAGTTGGACATGAGTGGGGGCCTGCTGGCAGGTGCCCCACAGTGCTAGGGGGTGGGGGTGGTGGGGAACATGAGTTGGACATGGGTGGGGGCCTGCTGGCAGGTGCCCCACAGTGCTGGGGGGTGGGGGTGGTGGGAGACATGAGTGGGGGCCTGGTGGAGGGTGCCCATGGTGGCTGCGGGGTGGGGGTGGGTGGGAGACATGAGTGGGGGCCTGGTGGAGGGTGCCCCTGCACTGCTGGGGGGTGGGGGTGGTGGGAGACATGAGTGGGGGCCTGGTGGAGGGTGCCCCTGCACTGCTGGGGGGTGGGGGTGGTGGGAGACATGAGTGGGGGCCTGGTGGAGGGTGCCCATGGTGGCTGGGGTGTAGGGGTGGGTGGGAGACATGAGTGGGGGCCTGGTGGAGGTTGCCCATGGTGGCTAGGGGGTGGGGGTGGTGGGAGACATGAGTGGGGGCCTGGTGGAGGCTGCCCCTGGTGGCTGGGGGGTGGTGGTGATAGGGGACATGAGTGGGGGCCTGGTGGAGGGTGCCCCTGCACTGCTGGGGGTGGTGGGAGACATGAGTGGGGGCCTGGTGGAGGGTGCCCCTGCACTGCTGGGGGTGGGGGTGGTGGGAGACATGAGTGGGGGCCTGGTGGAGGGTGCCCCTGCACTGCTGGTGGGTGGGGGTGATGGGAGACATGGGTGGGAGCCTGGTGGGGGCTGCCCATGGTTGCTGGGGGCTGGGGGTGGTGGGAGACATGAGTGGGGGCCTGGTGGAGGCTGCCCCTGGTGGCTGGAGGGTGGGGGTGGTGGGAGACATGAGTGGGGGCCTGGTGGAGGGTGCCCCTGCACTGCTGGGGGGTGGTGGTGATAGGGGACATGAGTGGGGGCCTGGTGGAGGCTGCCCCTGGTGGCTGGGGGGTGGGGGTGGTGGGAGACATGAGTGGGGACCTGGTGGAGGCTGCCCCTGCACTGCTGGGGGGTGGAGGTGGTGGGAGACATGAGTGGGGGCCTGGTGGAGGCTGCCCATGGTGGCTGGGGGGTGGGGGTGGTGGGAGACATGCATAGTTGATCAGTAGTGCAAGGTGACATGTGGGTTGGCTGGGGGGCATGCCCATGGTGGATGGGCTGCCTGCGGGACATGAGCAGGGGTGCAGGGTAGTCCCCCGTGGTGTGGGCTGCCTGCAGGGGCCGTGGAGGTTGTGGAGCGTACACCTGGGAGGACCCACATGGCGAATTCACGTGTAGTACTCCCCAGAACCCCTGAAATACACATACCCTGCTGAAATCGCTGTGCAACTTCCTGCGCACCCCTGAAATACACGTACCCTGCTGAATTCACGTGTGGAACTTCCCGCGCACCCCTGGAATACGCGTACCCTGCTGAATTTGCGTGTGGAACTTCCCGCGCACCCCTGAAATACACGTACCCTGCTTGCACAGGGCCAATCGCGTGTGGAACTTACCGCGCACCCCTGAAATACACGTACCCTGCTTGCACGGGGCCAATCGCGTGTGGAACTTCCTGCGCACCCCTGAAATACACGTACCCTGCTCGCACTGGGACAATCGCATGTGGAACTTCCCGCGCACCCCTGAAATACACGTACCCTAATGAAATTGCTTGTGGAACTTCCCGCGCACCCATGGAATACACGTACCCTGCTCGCACTGGCCCATTCACGTGTGGAACTTCCCGCGCACCCCTGAAATACACGTACCCTGATGAAATCGCGTATGGAACTTCCCGCGCACCCATGGAATACACGTACCCTGCTCGCACTGGCCCATTCGCGTGTGGAACTTCCCGCGCGCCCCTGAAATACACGTACCCTGCTGAAATCGCGTGTGGAACTTCCCGCGCACCCCTGAAATACACGTACCCTGCTTGCACGGGGCCAATCGCGTGTGGAACTTCCCGCGCACCCCTGAAATACACGTTCCCCGCTTGGCGTTTGCTGTTTGCCAGCCCGGTGAACTGGTCCAGGGTTAGCGCAGCCCTTTGCGATGATTTAGCGATTTTGATGGCTTTTCCTTGCGCAAGGGTGTTCTTGGGGGCGTTACTGGCGCTGCTGCAGGGTCGCTGCGATTCTCTGCGCCACGGCTGGTTTGGGAGCCTAAAATCCATGAATACGCTGTGCGCGGAAATCGGTTTTAGCGCACGTGCCTGGCGCAGTCAATCGCACGCGGACACTCTGCGCCAGCCGCTTGCGACACTTTTCTGCGAAATTCTATGAATTACCCTCTTAGTCTTGTTGTGGCTTGATCACAAATGGGTAGTGTCATACCATGTACATCTAGTTTGTCTGTGGCGCTAATTTCCATGATTGGTTGCATTTCTTTACTTAGCATGATTTCATTGAATTTGAAACAGCTTGCAAGAGTTGGCATTAAGGCCATACAATTTATATTTTTGTGGGCTATTTGTTCCATAACATCTGTAGCACATGCATTATCGCCATAAAGTGCATTAATGTACCGGGTTTTCAATATTGCTTCTGCTTCTTTAGAAAGTATACCAACTCTGATACTTTCTAAAATGTTTGCATAAGTGAGATCTGTCGATTGCCGCATGTTTTCTGTTAATTCTCTGTATTGGAAATGTTGCGAAAGGTTGACATTTCCAATTCTGCCAACAGTTTTACGGCAGAGTTTGTGTCCTAATGTTTTAAAAATAGGCTCACCTTTTACTGGTGTTAATTGAAGCAGATCTCCAAAAACAATAATGTGTTTTCCTGCAAAGAGCTCTTCATAGTCTGTTTTGAGTACTTCTTGTAATCTGAGGTGAATCAAAGCTAACATCAGGTTGGAGACCATGCTCACTTCATCTATTAGTAGCATTTTCATTTGTTTCAATACTCTGCGTAATACCATTGCAGCTTCTGCAGAAAGTTTGTAATAGTCTAATTTGTTGTGGTGTTCTACTGGGAATAATAGTAATCGGTGTAATGTAACACCACGTATGTTGTAGGCAGCTAAACCTGTGGGGGCAGTGACAACAGCTGACAGTTTGTTGTTTGTCAAATGTTGAAGGAACTTACTAATGATTTTGATTAGGAATGTTTTGCCAGAACCAGCTTCACCACTGACGTACAGTAATATAGGTTTATAATTATGGCAGGAACATTCTTTATTTTCATGTTTTACAGCATGTGCAATTTGCTTTGTTACTTCTTGAAAAATGCTATGTTGCTCATTGTTTAGTTTTGATTGTAGTATAGTTAAGTCTTCTTTATCTTCATACTGAAACATGGTGTTTTCTACTTCTATCATAGCTAATTCTGCCTCATTTATTATTAGTGGTTCTCCCAGTGGTTCTTGGCTTCCTGTTACAGAAGGTTGACTACTGTCAGGAGTGTCCTTATCTAGTTGGGCTTGTAGTTCTTCTTCGTGTTGCTGTTCATTGTGCAACATTGTTTTGTACTGTGTGAAGTTTACATCAGTTATAGTGCTTTCATTTGCTTTGAAAGCATCCTCATATGAGTCATAGTTATCTAGTATTTGTTCTTCTTTTCTCCATGGTTTGAAGAGTTGTAGCAGGGACATGTAATATACTTCTTTATGTTGAGGAGTCTTTAATGACAATTTGATATGATTAATTAAATTTGGTTTAGTGAGTTTAACTAAGCTGCCTTCACAGTTTGTCACTCTATATTTACCTTTTTTTTCATCAGGTTTCATATTATTTTTGTATGTGTAGTTTTGGGCTATGTGGTATAGACACATGTTTTCCAAAGTATTACGTCTGTTTGGGTAGTATGTGTCCAATAAATTGTTTTTTAAAATGTCTTGGCTGTTGGGATCACGTTTGGCTATTGTTTCTATATCTTCATATGATTTTAGAACTCTTTTTCTAGATTTAGCTGGACCAAGACTTAGCCATACTATATTTTCAGATTTACCATACAATGCAGTACCAGTTAAACGATCAGCTGCTTCATATGATCCACATTCTCTATGGGTGAGCATTTTTATGCCCAAGCTGTATAATTTCTGAGACACTTGTTTATCTGATGACAGGTCATTCCAGAGGTCTTGGAGCTCTGTCTTTTCTGCTTTAGTTAAGTATGCTGTGACATATCGTGCAACTGCAGTAGAATTGTCTGCAATGTACTGCACATCTATGTTTGCATTCCATAAGTGGGCAATGATTGCATTATAATCATTGATATATTTTTCTTCTTCTTTTGTTTTTATGTAATGTGTATTTTTAGGTGACTTACCTTTAACACTAGGTCTAACTGAAGACATGAGGTTGTTCACCTGTATTTGTAACTGGTCTAGGGAAACCAAATCGGCACTTGGGGTAGTATTTCCCTTTGTTTTTGTATTTGTGACGACAATATTTTCCACATTTGTGTCTTTGAAATTGTAAAATTTGTGCATGAAGATCGCTATTTGTGGCTTCCGATGGAATTTCACAAGTGACATATTTTTCAATAAACTGTAAAACAGTGGCATCACTGTTTTGACCAAATTTAGGAGCATCTTTAATCCATAAAAGCATGTGGATATGTGGTGCTCCTCTGGCTTGGTATTCTTTTCTCCAAAAGAAGTGTTGCACTTCTCCAAGGGGAGGAACAGTTTTATTACAAATGAAATGTAGCATAGCAATGAAGCGATGGTGAAAATATCTTGAAACATTAACAGGATCCAAAGAACAAAGTTCTCCAGGTGTTAGTATATCTATGTTTGTTTTATTTTTATTTGATATACGTCGGAAATCATGTAAATCTTCCCATGCATATTCTGCACAACTTAATGTAACAAACCAAGTGGGTGGGCCAAGGTTTCTGATCATACAACGTACATCTCCATGACGTCAAAACCAGTACTCTTTAGTACCAAGCATATTTGCTAATAGATTTGTAATATTTGATTGTAAAACCTCATCCTTTTGTTGCACTTTTTCTAATAATTGTGTAGCTGTCATATTTTGAAAGTGTGATCCTGATTTTAATATGTGTGCAACTCTGTAACATAAAGTTGCTAGTTCACTTTCAAAGAGTAGGTGGAATATGTATTCCACATTTTGTCTAAATCTGGGATCTTCAGAATACATCCGTAATGAGCGGTATTCTGAAGCTGATATTTGAATAGGTCTATCATCATACCTTCCTCATTTGCCAGTAGGAAAGAGTAGAGGAAACGCACGTGCTTCTATACTATTTTCCCATATGCTGATTGGCAATCCTTTTGTTTGACGCATTTGGTACGTTTCCAGTACATCTTCTACGGTGTCATTAGAGTGCAAAGGATGAATTGTATAATGGTCTAAAGTATTTGATATTGTAGCAGGATCTAGTAGCTCAAATTGACCAGCTTATTGTGTTTCTTGAATTATTTCAGTTGTGTCTTTCAGGTTTTCCTCAATATTAATTTCTTTGTAATATTCATTATTCTCTTTAAGATATTGGAAGGCTTGTCTAACTTTATGTAAATCTACCAGCTGTTGCCATATTTTTTTGTCTTTTGTAGGTACTCCATTTACTAAGATAGTTAAAGATTGCTGCATTGAACGTTGCACTCCTAGAGTATGCACATTTTCTTTTAGATCTAATGGTAAATAAACTACTTTTCCACGAATGCCTTTTACCAATTCAGAGGGAGGTAATTTTGCTGTTTTTGGTTGAAGGCGTATTATTGCTTGAAATGGGTGTACTGTTTGAATTATGATGCTCTCATATAAATTAAGTTGTTGTAGGGGTTTTGGAACTGGGTATAATTCCAAATTATTTGTGATAACATGTGAAGGAGTTTGGCTGTTGTCAAGTTTTGTAGTGCAGTAACTGCAAAGTATTAAGGGCTCAGTTATTTCGTATTTGTTTTCTGCTACAAGGTAGAGAGCTAATTCAAACCATTTAGAATCTTCATTGTCTTCTATTTTGTATGATAGGTCTACAGTTTTTGTGTTACTTTTATAAAAAGTTCTACGGCAACATACACATACATGGTTTGGGACTTCAGCTGATGTACTTTTAAATGTTAGTATTTCTTTTTTGTATGTGTTTAGCAAAAGGTTGCCATGTGTAGAATTGTTGCTTAATTGGTTTAAAGTTATTTCATTCTGTAAATGGCTTTCACTTTCAAAATATTTTTTCTGGATATAGTCAATTTCTTCAAGTAGGTCTTTCGCTGTACCATGTAGAAGGATGTTATTTAACTTTGCTGGTGCTAAAGCAGGACTTTTAACATAGTACAATTTATAGACTAGATTTCTTATAGTTGAATGATGTGTTGATTTCCTTTTGATATCATGGAAAGTGGTTTTACAAGTAGGTCCTGTAATGCAGGCCAATGAATGTCCTTGTAGTCCTGTGTACTTGCGCACTGGACAGGTATCCATATTTTGCAGTAATTTAATTTTGATTTTGTCTTTGCTTTTTACATATTTATTGAGGAATTGGCGTAAAGATTTGAAACATTGTTTGGGAATGTTACACATTGACGTGCATGGCCATTTGTACACTAGACGTTCTGATTCAGTTGAATGGAGGGGTAATTCTCAGTTTTCAGGGCAAATTTTTCTAAGGAGTACTTCTTGTTCCATTATGGTATTATTCACTTTTTCATAACCTCGACCACTGCTATGTATGGCAATTGTATTTGTTTGCTTTTGTTTGTACGCTTCTTCATTAAAATATGGTTCTGTGCTCGTAGTGTGATTCCATTCACCACTGCAGATACTTAAGAAGTTCTTTCTGTTGACATTTCGCTTATTGAGAAGTCTTTTTGTAATTTGGTTATTAGTTTTGTTAGTGGTTTCATTTTGTTTAACAGTAAAATAAATAACTTTCTTTTGAGAAGAATTGCACTGTCCATCAACGCTTCTAAGATTAATTTCCTACGATAGGTTTTAAGCATTGAACCTGATTTCTCTCCTGTTTTTATAAGATTTTGAAGGACTTTGTGATGGTACATTTTGGCTAAAATACTTTTCTTGGTATGATTACTTTGCACTATATTAACATTTTAAGTAGTGATAGCTGATTTTCTGTTAATTGTTTTTTGGTTTGTTTTACATTTTGATAGAGGAGGCAAAGTTTTTGTACTTGAAACTTCTTGTGTTAATAACTGTATTAACTGTTTTGTTTCAACTTTTTTTTACAAATTCTGCTAGAGATGGATGCTTATGTTGGACACTTTTATTTTCATTTGCTCTACTTTTGCGTTGCTTTCTACGGACTTGACTTTTCGTAGGCATTTTTTAGGGTCTGTTGAAAAAAATAAAGAAGGTATGGGTTGGGGTGTTCATTCTGCTAGAGATGGATGCTTATGTTGGACACTTTTATTTTCATTTGCTCTACTTTTGCATTGCTTTCTACGGACTTGACTTTTCGTAGGCATTCTTTAGGGTCTGTTGAAAAAAATAAAGAAGGTATGGGTTGGGGTGTTCTGCAATGTATGTGTGCTGTGTGCATGAGTGTTTGAGTAAGATGATAAAGATGTATGTAATGGTGTGTGATTGTGCATTGGGAACTACAACTAGTAGGGATAGGTATTCTTGAATTTATGTGTTACTAAACTGGGGTTCAGATGACCAAAAAAAGTAAGCTAGTGGTGTGGAAAAGTACAAATAGTAAATCTAATGTATACAATTAAAACAATTGTTTGTTCTATAATATGAAAATTGTAACAGTTCAGTTGGGCAATTTGTGTGTCCAGAAATAGGAATTTGTGGGCCATTCTGGCTGTAAATCGCTATTTAAGACATGGAGATTTTTGACCAAAATGGTACACAATCTCTATCTTTAGGCACAGAAATAGCTTGTATTAACTGTACAGTATGTTTGAGTAATAATACAAATATTATGGTGATATTCTACTTACTTTTTTTCTTACATTAACAGGTAACTTATTAGTTCCTCTTTGTTCTTCGAATTCGGCTGCCTCTTTTCAGGAGACTGGTCTTCACTGCAAGTGTAAAAGCTTCAAATTAGTAACTTTGTTTGTATATAGTGCTGTTTTTAATTTAGATATTTATTTTTTTAATTGAAATCATCAGCGCCTTCTTTAAAACCATTAAACTAATTTATTTACATAAGATACATTGCATCAGTTCAGTACATATGATATGTTCTTAATGAACAAATTGTATTGAATGACTAACTAGCAAAATAAATATCTTTACTATGTCTTGTGAAATTTATAATATACCAGTGAATACCACTATTTCTGTAACTAAGCTGTTCTAGGTAATAGTGCCTCAATGTCATGTCTAAATTAAAGTAATTAAGTAAATAAATAAATAAAAACAAAAAAATATGAAATTGTATAAGTATTTTTTTTTAAAGATTTAAACATAGATTGTGCTTGCATGCAATTTTGTTTGAATATATGTAGTCTATATATTTCATTTAAAACATGATTTGAGTGTGTGTGTATAAAGAAAGTAAATAGTATAAAGGTTTATAAGTGATAGTTGATTTTAGGAAATTGAAAAAAATACAGTAAATTCATTTTACAGATTACACAAGCTAAAAGTCTGTTTGAAAATGTGTTCATCTACTGTACAGAAAATATGCATACCTGAAGTTTGTGTTCATGCATATGGATATGCATGGAGCTGCAAGTAGAAATCTTGGAGACTTATACAGTATTTCTGGTAGATGGTGCTTGCCAATGATATGACACTTGTACTCGGAGAGATTTGCAGTGCTGATCTATGATGATGCAGTTAGATGTAGAGGTCTTGAATGTGATTGGTGCATGGTCATGCGACTTCTTAGCTACATCCAATGAGGGACTGGCAGAGTGAGTGAAGTGGAAATGGTAGAAGGGCTGTTCATGTTACGATATGTCCGCGGACATGGCGGTAGTTCGCGGACATCAGGAGTTACATCCGGGGATTTTTGGGTTCAGAAGTCATGCAAATGAGAATGAGTACTGAAAGGGATTGGTCAGGAAAGTTTTGTGGGTGTGTTGTTCCAGAAGAGAGTTTCTCATATACTGTTTTTGCTGAGAGAACAACAGATAGCTATGTCTGTGTGTTTTGGAAAAGGATTGTATGGATTTTGGGAGCTTCATGGATATATTGGTTGAAGGTGCATGCAGAAAGCTGTGGAGTAGCTGTAGATCTTGGATTCCCACATGTGGAAGTACACTGGCATGGAGTACGTGGAATGAAGTGGTTGGACTTGCTACCTCTCTGTGCTACTTTGGAGACAGAGCAACATCCAGACATAATTGTAATTAATTGTGGAGGGAACAGTTTAGGACATGTGACTGGAATTTTTTTGCAATTTACTATGAAAGAAGGACTTGGGAAGGTTATGGACATGTTTCCTAATTCTCAAGTGATATTTTCACGGATTGCGCAGAGAAAAATGTGGCTTAGTTCTTCTTCATTTAGTCCACAAATGGAAAAAGCAAGGCGCAATGTAAATAAAGCTGTTTGTGCCTTTCTAAAAGATTTTGGCATGTCTTCTTTTCACAATTAAAATATTCTGTTTCGTAGTACAAACATTTTTCGCGAAGATGGAGTCCATCTTACTTATGGTGGCAATCCGATTTTTCTGAGAAATGTACAAAATGCATTGCGACCTTTTTTGGCATTACAACATCCATTTTGAAGTAGGTGTTAAGCATTTATCATTTTTGACTTACAAACACCTCCCAAAGGCTCTTTTCAGAGCCACCACTTCCTCCCAGAGAAAATTGCAATGTTTGTGATAGGGTAGCAACCCAATTTTTTGAATGTTCCCGAACTGTCCGCAGACTTCTAAAAAATACAAAGGGCCCTGCTTCATTTATTTTCACTTCTATTTTTTAACTGTGAGCCTTATTTTTTTTGTTGATTTTTGATATTTTGTATTTTTTTTGGTTTTTTATACACGACACACTAGGAGAGGAGGGGAAAGGAAGGTAAAGGGGGACACCAACCACAGGGATAAGAAAGGGCGAGCTGAGAGAGGAAGATGTAGAGTGGGTTTTATTTGGGTGGTGAGCAGATCTTCTTGTGCTCTGAGACGATAGTCTCAAAAGCACTACGAAGTCTCTCCCCCCTGCAGAGTACTGTGTCCCAATACATACATACAACTGTGACCCTCGAAAGGTAAGGGTCATCAGCATTCTGTATGGCCTGTGAGGCAGCTTGAGGAAGACGCTGTCCCACAGAGGTGGTCCTTGTGGTGACAGGATCAGAAACAGAGGATGAAGTAGAGGAAATCAACCTGCTATGTTCTTCGCAAGGTCCAACCCTGCGAATAGCCCCAGAGTGAAATGACCTCAGGTGTTGCTTCATAGTAGTGGTCCCAAAACTGTACTTACCATGCTTCCCACGACTGAGTATCATTTTGCACTCATTGCAGGTAACACGGTTCGCACGAGCCTTAGGAACATTCCCATGAATGGTAAATAACCGCCACACCCAAGACTCACGCCTAGTGCGGGTAGTAAGGATTTCCTCTACCTCATTCTCATCATCCTCTTCTTCCTCCTCTGCATCCTCACTCCTGTTCCCCTCTTCGGGCCCTTGGGGAGGTGGTGGTGGTGGAGGGGATGGGGGTGGTGCTGAAACAGGTGCAGCACCAGGTGGCAGTTCAGCAGCCAGGGATGCCATCTCGATGATGGTGTAATCTGCAGGTGGCAGCAAAAATCGCTGTGTTCTGAAGAATAGCCAGAAACACAATGAGAATAAGCTCTAGGGCGTGGTCTTTTATAGGGGTGCTTGTGCACAGTCCGCGGACATGCGTGCTGTCCGCGGACAGATTGAACACAAAAAAAAGTTCAAAAAGTTTCAAAAGGTATGTAGAAACTCAGGATTACTATGTGGGACTTGTGCCATGGTGAGATTTTATTGAAAAATATTATGGATTAATTGAAAATGTACTTTTAATTTGTTCGGGCACACGGACAGTGTCCGCATTCAGAACACGTGATCAGCGTGGGCGCAGTCATATGATCCGTTCGCGAACAAGTCTGCGAAGGAAGCGCATGTCCGCAGGACACCAAATGCATGGAGATTAGCTAGCGTATGCGCGTTGATGTTCTACGGACACTGTTCGGGTCCTGAACTAATTAAAAATGCGTCACACGTGAAACGAACATTTCAGGACACTGCGTGTGTTCTTAGAACGGTTTAAACCTGCTAGCGAACAGTAAGGACAGATATAGTGTTCTTCAGGACACGTCCAATTCCGTTTATGTACGAACATTTCAGGACACCAATTGTGTTCTTAGGACAGTTTCAACTTGCTAGCGAACAGTACGGACAGGTATAGTGTTGTTTAAGACACCGCCATTTTCGTTTAATTACGAACAATTCAGGACACCGCGTGTGTTCTTAGAACAGTTTGAACTTGCTAGCGAACACTACGAACAAGTATAGTGTTCTTCAGGACACCTCCATTTTTGTTTACGTACGAACATTTCAGGACACCAATTGTGTTCTTAGAACAGTTTAAACTTGATAGCAAACACTACGGACAGATATAGTGTTCTTTAGGACATTTTAATTTTTTTTTTCTTAGAATAGTTTGATCTTAATAGCGAACAGTACAAACAGGTATAGTGTTCTTCAGGACACCTCCATTTTCGTTTATTTACGAGCATTTCAGAACACCTGCACTGTCCGCGGACACCTACATTGTTTTTTTTTTTAAAAAACAAAACTATTTACAACACAATATAAAAATTAAACTTTATTTAACATATATTAATAATTTATGACAGAGAAGGTGAGGCAGAAACAGAAACAAAAACAGGAGAATTAGGGGTTTCAACATGATTGTTATTAGGTGAAGAAGGGATGGAATTCTCATTAAAACGTTTTGGATTATGGAGAGGGTTTGGGGATAATTGACTGGGATATGGTGAGGAGGGACAAGTACATGTGGGGCAATGGTACGAGGTTTTTGGTTTAAAATGATCTTCCACAAAAGTTTTCAAATTATTAAAATTAGTCAACAATAAATCCATTTTTTCTTCTATACTGTGAAAAGTGTTATCCATAACAGGTTTTTCTGAAGTATTTTCTATTTTTGTATGCTCTGTACAAAAAATATATATATATATGTTAAATGTATACAAAATAATAATAATTAAATGGTTTATATTATAACGTGTTTAACATTAGTTTCACTATCTTGTGACATTTCTTCATGTGGGAAATGCTCCTCTAGCCATTCCAGAGTACTAGACATTTCTGTGAGAGAAAAAAAAAAGATAATATATTTTTTTATCTAATACAGAAAGTTTATAAATATATGAATAAAATTAAGTACACTTACTATTTCAGGTAAAATATGTCCTATGTACTCAGTGGGTCTGCTCTTGTTCTCAGTTCTGTCGTGTTTGTGAGGTAATTATGTTGGAAGCCAATTTATCTTCTTGTGGTATATTCCATTTTAGAACATAGTGCATTTAAATGAATGGTTAGTGTGTTGTATATATGGGTTACATTTCTTATGTATTAGTACATATAATGTGTTTGTGTGCTCCTTTTTGAATTTGTTAAATGTTCCTATGTTATGATATAACAATCAAACATACCCCCCCAGAGTTTTTAGGTAGTGGTACTGTTCTTCGAAAATGTCCGCGAACATTAAATGAGTTCGCGGACATCAAGTACAGTAGAAGAGATTCAGTCAGTTCATATGACATGTATATAAAGTCAAAGTCATTATTGTTAAGTTGCACTACTAAAAACCTAAGAAATTCAGTGAAAAAACTTTGTTAAAGGGACGTTATGGTTAAGTTACGCTCTTAAAAACCTATGAAATTCAGTGAAAAAACTTTGTTAAAGGGACGTTATGGTTAAGTTGCGCTGCTAAAAACCAATGAAATTCAGTGAAAAAACTTTGTTAAAGGGACATTATGGTTAAGTTGCGCTGCTAAAAACCAATGAAATTCAGTGAAAAAACTTTGTTAAAGGGACGTTATGGTTAAGTTGCGCTGCTAAAAACCAATGAAATTCAGTGAAAAAACTTTGTTAAAGGGACGTTATGGTTAAGTTGCGCTGCTAAAAACCTTTCAAATTCAGTGAAAAAACGTTGTCAAAGGGACGTTATGGTTCCAAGTAAAACCGAAAAACCCTTGAAATTCGCCAGTTATGGTAAGCTAAGCAACCATAACACGCGCCACCACCGTGCACTGCTAAGACTAACACCCAGAACATCAAACTTTAGAGAACGTTGTCTTATTCAAATATCCTCGTATAGTTATATTAATATAATATTTATTTTCGACCATATCTCTCCAACCTTTTGAATACTGTAAACATTTAGCCAGCATCTACATTTTTGACTTAAATACTTAACGTAGGGAGCTGCGAGATTCTTTCTCCCCCTACGACTGCCTGATTTACGCCTATTTACTTATAATGAGTTTCAGGGGCTGCGATTGCAATCTCCCACGAGGCGTTTTTTGCAGCATTTTTTAATATCATTATTTGACTTATATGATTTTTGTTTTTATGTGATTTAATGATTCAGTGTGATAGTGTGATTCTTTTATTTTTAACATTCAATATTCTACAATTTGTATAATCTTAACATATATATCGATCCATCATATATAGAGCTAATTAACCATAGTGCTATGTCTAAGACTTTACCTGTGGCTTGGCCATTTGAATATATCTA
The DNA here is from genome assembly GCF_040938575.1 of Ambystoma mexicanum. Taxonomy (NCBI): domain Eukaryota; kingdom Metazoa; phylum Chordata; class Amphibia; order Caudata; family Ambystomatidae; genus Ambystoma; species Ambystoma mexicanum. The sequence goes on along the minus strand of NC_090935.1, from coordinate 340,263,138 downwards.
CCTAGTATTTAATTCTCCTATAGGCTCTAAGGTGCCTAGGGGTACTCCTTTGCTACTGCTAACTCTCCTTTTTATACAAGTGTGGGGACTTCCTTTGCTTGTCTTCTCTTTGTTAGCCTAAGAAGCTTTTTGGATTTCTTTGTTTTTTTGGACAAAACTTTTCCCCACATGACTTACAAAGGGCTTAGGAGCCAGTCAGCCATGGAGGTAACTGTGGACCCTTTTAAGTCTACAGAGGCGTCCTTGGAAAGTGATATCCAAGAAGGATTAATGGGTCAATTATTCAATAATGTCCCCATTAGCAGAGAGGAGGCATGGCTGGAAGCTATGCCCAGTCAGTCCACTTCGCATTTAGGGGATACTATAAAAGGAATAAGTTCAGTGCAGGTGTAAGTTCAAATTCAAGATAAGGTGGATGTTTTTAATAAATTAGGAATTATTCCTTCGAAGTTGAGAGGGAATAGCTGTATCTTTATTAGGGAAGACAATATCTCCATGGATGCTCAGGAGGATCGATTAGCAGCTACCTTAGCTCAGAATTTGGATGAAGGCAGTGTCTCAATTAGGGGGGATACCTCCAATACTGAAGTTAACAATGAAGGGGAGGCAATCAAACATCTTGAGCAAAGCTGTTCCATGCCCAAAATCATTCTGGTTAGATATCCGACAGAAGCCAATGAAACTATTTGTAAAGACGCTTCTGATAATAAAAAGGGCTCATTACAAGTACCTGCTAAAGAACCCACAAAAAATGCTAGTGGTATTTATCATAATGAAGTTTCTCCTATCAAGCTATCAGCAGATGCTCTTACCTCTAATAATAAAAATGTAACTAGGAAGGAACAATATTTGAAAACACCTATTAATCAAGAGGGTAATTTGGCCAGTTTGATACTAGGAGACAAATGATTTAAAACACCAATGCTGAAACCTCCGGCTAGTGCCTTGAAATATAAATACTCTAAGAGTAGGTTTGGGGAACCCATACCTGGTAAGACAATGGGCCTCATTACGAGATTGGAGGTAACCATGGCGCTATTAGGGCCATGGCTGCCTCCAAAACCTTACCGACTCCGCCCTGGTGAATGGAGCAATTACCGGTCCATTCCAAGGTTGGCGGGACCGGTAATTCCCCATTCACCAGGGCCCTTCCCCATTCCCATTGAGCCCTAATAGGGCTCAATGGGAATGGGGAAGGCGCTAATAACGGTACCGCAAATTGCAATACCGTTATTAGCTCTGAAGTCCCTTTGTGGGTCCTGTCCTTAACGCCTGGAAAAACGGGGCATTAAGGGAGGACCAGCAAAGGGAGCTTGTAGTAGGGTGGTAAGGGATTACTGGCACCGGTGCCCTTACTGGTGCCGGTAATCCCTTACCGCCCACCTCATAATGAGGCCCAATATCTAATTATTTTTGGAAAAAGAACAGCCACCAGTACTGTAATAAAACCATCTATTTTGGCTGTATCAATTGCCAGCCTAGACCACTCACATTTAGCTGAAGTGGTTAAAAAATTGGCTACCGTAGAGGCCTCACATAATGATATTGATGATATCAGTATTATTGAGTGTGTTGATAAGGCGATTTCAGAAAGTAACTTAGAATATAGACAGATTTAATCTAATAGTGTTACCCAAAAGACATGTGATGCTTCTTATATGGGTTCTCCTTCAGAACTCACTAACTTTATAGATGAATACACAGAGAAGTAAAAATGGGCTAAGAGAAAGGGGATTACTGCCAGAACTTACAAAGGAAAATACTGCAGATCCGATTCTGCACCATGCCCTTTAGGAAGCTGACGAAAGCATTAGACTTGCACATCCAACAGTCTCTGCCTTAAATATGGTCTTAAGCTCCTTCGTCAGTTTATATGACAATATATGGGCAGAAGTAAGATCCCATTCTCAATTGCTTACATAAATATATACAAGGCTGGAGGGCTTGGATAGATTGGATGAGCTTGGGAAGTACATTAGGGAAGATAACTTAATTATATCAAAGTCTGAAACTCTCCCTACCTCCATACCCTTGATACATTTGGGGGGGCAGGAGGGATGATCAGGAAGATAGGAGAAATAAGGCAAGTCACTTCTCGTTCCCCTGTACAACTACATGGAGTTGAATCAGAAATAACTAAATATATTCAGCCGGGAAAGGGAGTAAAGCCTCAAACGACACTTGAGGAGAGGGATACGCACATTTTAGACAAAGATTCTCTGGTTATAGATTTAACTAAAGATGATTTACATAATAAAAGAAAGGTTTTGGTGGGGAAAAGATACCTACAACAAATTAAGAAAACTAAAAATTAGATAAACAACAAAAAAATGAATTCACTCACCAATACATTCTTAAAGAATCTGGTTCTAACAAAAATATTGCATCCTAAGGGGGAGAGAATGCAACATATAGGTGAAATGGTTTCCAACCCTCCGGAAGTATCTAATGATATAGATCAAGGTAACTCTATTGAATGTAAGGGGGTTGTGGAGAAAAGAGGAGTGCAGTCTATGGTGGCCATTCCTAACTTGGGGATCTTGGTTGAGGAAAAAAATCTATTCCTCTGACGATTGCTATAGGCATTCAGACGGACCAACCTCTAAAAACTCTGGATTTGGGGGATAGTATAGGGCAGCCATTAACAATATACCCCAGTGAACGGGCAAGCCACCATATACCTAATAATTTCATCGATAAAACAGAGGTGCTCAAAACTGAGGATGGAAGGCAGATAGATGAGGATGCCCAAAATGAGAATTTGATATCCAATTTAATTTGTTCAGTTAAACAGATTCCCACAGATAGTATCAACCCCATTCTTGTTAATATTGCATCAGCAAAATAACTTCTCCAGGAAATATATAGTGTGAAGCCTTCTTTGGTGGAAGGTACCTTGAAACCTCCAGGTCTTAACGTGGAGAATAATAATGGTAGTGGTAATCGTCCAATAAATGGTCAGATGAGATATGTCTCGAAAGTCCATATGAGAGAGATCCCCCACCTAATATGGGGGGACTGCAAATTGGACCCAAGGTAATGGGAGAACTATATGTTCCAAAGTCTTTAGACTCCACACAGATGAGGTCTACTAATCATGGATCCTTTTGCACCCAGGATAGAAAACCATTGGGTATAAATATTAAACGGGGCTAGGGGACCTGAACCTCAAGATGATGAGGTAAACCAATTTACAGGTGATAATGCTGATAATATCATACAAACTTTTGGAAATAAAGAACTACTAGATATCCTACAGATAACTAGTCTCTGGGGAGTTGATATGCCAATATGCCAATATGCCTGAATCGAGGGAATATTTTGAAGACTCTCAGGCAGCTGCATTTAACATCACAACTGCAACACATCCTGCAAACCCATTCACTTTCGCACCACTTTCCATAGGGGAAGTTGAGCAGATTATTAAAAAGCTTAACCCTTCCAACTGTCAAGGTGACTCTTGCCCAGCATCTATCATTAAAGACGCGGCACGCAAACTAGCCCCATTTATTACTACTTTCATAAATGCCTCCTTTAAATCTGGGATTGTACCAGACAACCTCAAGGATGCCTGGATCATCCCCTTAATTAAAAAAACCTACCCTTGATCCTAGTAACCCAGCCAATTACAGACCTATTACTACGGTACCCTTCCTCTTAAAAATATTGGACATGGCTGCCTACCTACAAATCCAGGCTTACCTTGCATCTAATAAACTTCTTGGCCTCCGTAAATTGGGCTTCCATCCTAGACATGGAACAGAAACTGCCCTTATTGATTTAAAAACACAAATCGTGGACCTAAAAGATAAAGGCAAATTGGCCCTACTTCTATTGCTTGACCTGTCGGCATCTTTTGACTTGGCCAACCACCAAATTCTGTGCCATCACCTTAAACCTGCTGCCCACTTCTCAGATGAAGCCACTTCTTGGATTAGATCATTTTTATCTAACAGAACCTTGTGTGGCTTCTCACCGACAATGTCTGCTGAACCATCTCCAGTCCCATGTGGAGTCCCACAAGGCTCTTCTGTCTCTCCAACATTTTACAATGTATTAACAAAGCACCTTTTTGATATTCTCGACAGTCTGCGTGTTACCTATACCAATTATGCGGATGATACCCAGATACTTATCCCCATCACTGGCAAAGCACTTAACAATGTTTATTCTGTCATACAGGCCTGGATGGCACATCATGGATTGTGCTTAAATGATGAGAAAACTGAGTTACTTATCCTTGGATCACACACTAGACTCAGTAAATTGAACTCCACCTTCAAATCCTTTATCATTGACGGCAATACCATTAACGTCTCCAAGGATACAAAAACGCTAGGTATTTATCTTGACTCCACTATGTCACTCACAAGACAAAGAAATGCTGTAACATCTGCATCAGCTTACACCTGCAAGCTTATAATAGCATGCAGACCTTTTCTAACCACCCCTAACTGCATTACCCTTGCCAGAACCTTTGTTATGGCAAAAATTGATTACTGCAACGCCTTATATCTAGGCACTTGCCAAGAAAAACATCAACAAACTCCAAATAACACAGAATAATGCCATAAGGGCAGCCCTCAACACCCCCAGAAAATCACACATCTCTGACACACGATGCAGCTTACACTGGCTCCCTATCGCCTCTAGAATATCACTAAAAACTCTTGCACACACTCTGAAATCTACAACCAGGCACCTATCTATCTTGCTAACTGCTTCACCGCCCACATTCCTAACAGACCATTAAGATCCAGTCAAAACCACTCATTGGTAATACCCCGATTCAAGCTCCAGAAAGCCGGGTTTTCAAGCTTCCCAGTCCTTGCTGCTAAACTCTGGAACACACTACCCTCCACATTGAGAGCTGAACCATCTTATTTGGCATTTAAGAATAAAGCGAATTCCTGGCTCATCGAGCAGGACCTCACTACATCTTTTACATCACCATTCACCCCATTATCTTCTCTTGTCCACTGTGTGCGCATACACCACCTTATGAAATTAACTGTGCCTTCTCTACTATGTCTGTCTCCCAAGCCATGACATGCTGCCCAACTGTATATATGCACATCTGCTGTCCTCTGCTGTATATTGTCGCATACTGACATCATTGTAAAATTTGCTGTCTTACTATGTACCTCCCATGTTAGCCCTCCCTAAGAAATGTGTCCAGATGCCCCTGGGCCAGGCGCGCAATATAAATAAAATAAATACAAATACAAATACAAACTACCAGCATTGCCTTTGGTGTCCAGCTATGATCTAAACAGGATTTATTTCCCATTTAAGGAACAAACAGATATGAGTAATATTGTCCTCAAATCTAGAGTGGTCCTCAATCTGGTAATGGAAGAGATTGAAGACCTGAGAGAATTGGGTTTTGATATTAAGATTTTGAATATGGAACACACCTCTATTAAAGTAGAAAGAGATGGGGACTACAGGGGGAACTTGACAATGATTTATTATCCAGAAAGATATGCCCGAGATCAACTGAGGCATTTTTGCTAGAGAGAATTGTAGAGACGCAAAGGACTGGGCTCACATTACCTCAGCTCTGTGGAAATTAACACAATATGGGAGGATTTACTCCTTTAAATGAACAAACCCATATTAGTTATATGAAGTGCATCTCCTGGAATACTTGGGGGAACTTACATTTACTTACTAATATTGACACAGTAAGTATGTTAAAACTTAATGATTGTTTCCTTCGTCAAGAAACTTGGCTGCTCTTGAATCCCTTTGTAGATGGTTTTGAAATGTGTTCCCAATTTGCTGAACCTAGTAAGGGGGGGAAGACTCATTGGCCTGAAGTCCACCCTTTTCGATTTTTTGATCATGATGATTCCCGATATGCCTTTGGGAATTTTGGCAGTTAGTCTTTCCCTAAGAGAGGGCTCAGTGGACATACTATTGATTAATATCTACTGGCATCCAGGGATATCACCTTTAGAGCCTTTCCTTGAAAGGATCACGCAAACAATACTAGATTGGAAAACAACAAATACCTATGGGAAAGGGATCCTTGCTGGTGACCTAAATTCAGATTGCTCCGTTACATCTGAAGATGACTATTGGGACCTGGGAGAGGATATGGGGTATCTCTCTTACAGGGGCCAGAAATATCAGTGGGGTAGACTATGGAATCTCTCTCTTGAATCTGTGGTTCTCGTTTGTCTCAATGGAACCTCTGATTTAGCCCGTCCTTTATTTCCAACTTGGCAGAGGGGAGTGACTACATGAACTATAGATTATTTCTTTGCAGATTAATCTCTGGTATCGCTATCTTCTGAAGTTTCGGTGAATCCTAATAACTGGATTGATCATAGTACTTTGAGTGTTCACGTTTCCCTCCTGCACCAAAAGTCTACTACAGGGGGAGACACTACTTTGACGACTCTGGGACAAGGTAGAGGCATCCGATGGTCACTGGCTAACATAAAACGTATTAATGGACAACTGACGTATATCCTGAGTAATACCTCCTACCTATGGAAACAAGAGGTATTTAATGTGCCACAATATGACAATTTCCTGAAGGATTTACATGGCAGGGCCTATGACCATATAAGAAAGGGCCCCCCTAAAAGGAACCATTTACACATTTTTGACAAAGGAGTGGCAAAGGAAAAGTCTTATATGTTGAAGATGCATAGAGAAATGTGTAAATCAAATATCGATCAATTAGATTAAGATGCGAAGATCAGATCTATTCGACAGAAATATAAGAATTTCTGTATTTTAAAAAAAATGTATATTGCAAAGAGATGCAGAGACAATGTTACATGTCCTGTTGAAAAGAGACCTCACGGTTTTCTTGGGTCTTCTCAACTCTCAAAATACTCCCTTGGTCATCTATCAATTGAACAGTGTATTAGAGGTACAATGGGTAAAATTTTTCTCTGAAGTATTTGGACATGGGGCAGAGAGGTGTCATATTAGAGATAGAGGAGATGATGAAGGAAATATACCCTGGTCCCGACTATAGAATATGAGGAGATACTCAAACTAATTATGAAAGCTAAGAATTTGAGGGCTCCTGGTCCAAATGGGCTGACAAATAAAAAGTTGAAAGTGCTGCCAGAAATGTGGGTCCATATACTCACTATGCTATTTAGAATTATTGTGGGGAGTGATACCACACCTACTAGCTGGCAGACAGCCCATATAATACCAATTTTCAAGAGAGGTGATCGAAATAAAGCCAAAAACTATAGACCTATTGCATTGATTGATGCAGATTATAAATTATTTGCCTCACTGCTATTAACACATGTTAATGATTGGATAGCGAAAAACCATATATTGAAATAAAATTTCAGATGGGGTGAAGGGCTTGGCACTCAACACATTTAAATGGTTTCACTCTGACTGCTCTTCAAGACACAGCTTGGAGTAAATTTGGTGAGTCCCTTTATGTCGCCTCCACTGACGTGTCACCCGCGTTTGACTCTGTTATCAGGTCTCGACTTTGGGTTAAACTTTCTAATTGAGGCATTCCTGAAGGTTTATTAAAGTTTATTATGGCTATGTATGAAAACTCAGGGGAACCTATCTAGAAGAATAAGAACTAGGATAGGTGTGAGACAGGGTTGCTCTTTGGCACCCTGTCTTTTTATCCTCTATATGACAGACACTGGTGAATTTCTCAACAACGCTGGGCTAGTGAGTAGTAAATTGGGGGAAATTAGGATTTCATGGTTGGCATATGCTGACGACTTCCTCCTGTTTGATCACACCAGAGTTGGTTTACAGCGTTTGATCCATAAGTTTTAACAATTTGCTGAACTTAATGGGCTAAAAATGAATCCCAGTAAATATCGTATCCTTGTGATCTCAAACGGAAAGAAGTGGAAAAGATTGGACTGGAAAATTGGAGGGGAATCCATTGTAAGAGCTCAAAATATGTTGTATTTGGGCTTTCCAATACTGGCCTAAGCATCGTCCTCTGGACTCAGACTGTTCCTTAAACAGAAGGCTATACCATTAATAACCCAGATTACTAAACTGGATAATAAATTTGGAAGATTCTCCCTAAGACCAGCAGTAGACTTTTATGAAGGGAAAATTGTGCCAAAGCTGATATCTTGTATGGAGATCCACTTTTTGGATATTCATATTTTCTGGGATACCATAGAAGGTATCATTTGCAGGAAAGTTCTGAAGCTTCCCAATAACATCCCAGTTGTTGCAATCAGATTTGAATTGGGTCTTGTCTCATTGAGAGCTAGATCTCTGTGGTGGTTTATGGCCCTATTTCACTCTTTCCACTGCCCTAAAAGGGATTCTCTCTATGTAGACTTGGGGAAAAATCTTTTCTCCCATGGCTGTACGGATAAGTTCAGAGATTTCTGTGATAAGACACTAAAGGATCTGTCTACTTTTGTTTGTTTGTTTTAATATTTATAATGTACACCAGACCCGAGGGTATCAGGACGCATGAAGCAACAAGAAGGTTTTCAGCTTTGGTTACATTGCTGTGCAGTCATATACAATATATATATACAGGATGTGTACAAGCAGGAAGTTGTATGGCTTAGGTTGCACTGCAGTGCAGTCATATACAAAATATACAAAATATTACTGATGTGTACAAACAAAATAGGCAAGGTGGGAGCGGTAAGGAGAGGTGAAGTGTGGCAGTGGAAGTTAGCGGTCATTTTCCTTGATCCAGTGGATGAGGTTAAGCCTGAAGTGTGGGTATGACTGAGATACCCTCAGGGCTGGAGGTAGGGAGTTCCAGTGTTGGGCCGCTTTAACCGGGAAGCTGCTTCCTCCAGATTTGACATGTTTGAATCTGGGCACAGTCAAGAGGTTGGCATTTGCAGTTTTGGTGGGGCCGTTGGAGGATTGTCTCTTGAATCTGGCTATGAGGTATTGTGGGGCAGCATTGTTAAGACACTTGTGTGTGAGTGAGTCTACTTTTAGTGAGATTTTGTCTTTTGTGGTAAGACAATTGTTAGCTCTCCTTATGTCAGACATGACAACTTTTTTTAGGAATGCTCAAAGCTGCTCTGAGAGCATTAATTTGTAAAATCTGTATTTTGTTGGTGATGTATTTATTGCTCCCTAAATATAGGGCGTTGCAATAATCCAGTTTTGACAAAATTCAGGCTCTAGCCAGTGTGGTGCAGCTGTTAGTGGAGAGGAAATGCTTGGCTGCTCTGATAAGTTTGCATCTGTAGGCGGTGGAGGAGTCCATAGAATTGAACTGTTTTTTGAATGTAAGGGTGGCGTCTAGGTAGAAGCCTAGAGTTTTGACTTCCTTGGCTACTTTGCTATTGTTACCATCTATTATAAAGTTGGTATAGTTGTGACCAAGTTTGTTAATGTTGGCAGAGGTGCCAAGGATTATGAGTTCCGTCTTATCATCATTCAGGCATATACCATGAGAGGCCATCCATGGTTCCATGTCATTTCATTGCGGGATGTTCTTTCGCTGGGTTTTTTTACTGTAGATTTTATTATGAAAAAAACTCATTGAATTTTTTTTTTTTTTTTTTTCGGGTGGTTACCCCCATCCCCTTTAATTTTTTTTATATCCTGTACACACACCCACACCCAATTTATACATTTTTCTAACCCCCCCCAATGAAATTGGCTATGATCTTTTCGGCAAAAGATTTGCGGTAAAAAACCCTGTGAAAAAACATCCTGCAATGAAAGGACGTCGTGCCCCATCCATGCCTGGATAATGAGGTACACTTGGTTCACCAAGGCCAAATCCTTGTTGTAGTCTCCCGTCAACGGTATGAGGATCTGGGTATCACCGACATAGTTGGTGTAGGTGATACCAAGACCATCAAGATCATCAAAAAGGGGCTTTGTGAATATGTTGTACAGGGCAGTGGATACACACGATCCTAGGGGCACTCTGCGGGTGATAGGTATAGGGTCGGTTGACGCTGAGGATGAGAAAACACTCATGGTCCTGTTGTTTAGGAATGATTGTATCCATCCTATTGCTTCTTGCGAGAAATGAGAAGCTGAATCCAAGTGGTCACAAAGGATTTTGTGGTCTACTAAATCAAACGCTGCTGATAGGTCAAGGAGAAGTAGTAGTGCTGCTTTGTCATTGTCTGTAAGTGTGTCAATTTCTGCCTTTAAGTCAATTAGCACTGTTTCAGTCCTGTGTTGGGGTCTGAAACCGGACTGGCGGACTCCTAGGAGATGATTTTGTTCTAGGTATTGTCGTATTTGAAGGTATGCTACCTTGTCTAGAATTTTGAGAAGGAAGGGGACTGTGGTGATGGATCTGTAATTGGTGGGTATGGAAGGGTCCAGTGTTTGATTTTTGAGTAGAGGGAGAACCCACAACTCTTTGAGGTTGCTGGGGATGGTGGTGCCAGAGGGGAAGGAGGCATTAATGAGCTTTGAGATACATGGTGATAGGTCTCTGGCTGCATCCTTTATGATTTGGGCTGGGCAGTGGTCGACTTGGCAATTTGAAGGTTTGAGTGTAAGTATCACTTTTTCGATCTCTAAAATGGTTACTTTGAAGAAGCTGAAGCGGAAGGAAGTTTTTTAGATGGTTTCTGGAATGGGTGGGGGTTTGGTAGCTACAGGGGTGGAGAGGTAGAGGTTTTCTTTTGTGTTGGCAATCTTAACTTGGAAAGTTGCTACTTTATTGGACAGGGCATTTTGGATGCTGGTGCACCACAATTTATCCTTCACACAAGTCTCAGGAACTGGGATGTAGGTTTCCAATTCTTTAAGGATGGTGAACAGTTCTTTTATGCTTGAGATTGCTTGGGAGATTCTTTGGTCAAAGGAGTTTTGTTTAGCAATTATAATGTCTTTCTTATTGAGGGAGGTTAGCTTATTGAGGTTGGTTTTGTTGTTGTCTGTAGGAGATTGTCTCCATATTTGTTCTCGTTTTTCCAGTCTTTGTGATTTTAGGTACGGAGAAAACCAAGAGTTCAAGTGTTTTTTAGGTTTGCTCTTTCTGAGTTTTAGTGAAGCTATGGTGTCAAGGGATGAAGTCAATATTTTGTTATACTCATCATGAAGGGTGAAGGGATCAGTAGAATCTGGTAGTGAGTTCAGGGTCAGTAGAATAAGGGGGGGTCAGTTTTTCAGCTGTATTGTTTCTTTTATTTGTGGTAGGAATAGCGAGGGCTAGAGGGTTGTTAGGAGAAATAGGTGAAATGGCCGCTAGCGAGAAGGTTATCAGGTAGTGATCAGACCACGGTTGAGGAGACATGGAGGTGATGGAAGCCTGACAGTTGTAGTCAGCAACTCAATCGAGAGTCCTCCCTTTGTTGTGGGCAGGTAGGGTCACTTTTTGAATGAACCCTAGTTCTACCAGGGAGTCAGCAATTTTTGCTGCATGCTTGTCTGAAGGGTAACTGAAGCCTAAGTTGAGATCACCTAGAAGAAGGCGTTGGGATGTATTTTTTAGATTGTCAGAGAGGATGGTAGTTAGGTCCTCCTTGAATAACCCTAGGGGATCTGGGGGTTTGTACAAGAGGTGGATGGTGAGAGTTTGTGTATCAGTGATAGGTAATTTAGCTGTGAGGGATTTGCAGGATTCAACGTTGTGTGACGGGGCGAGTCTCAAGGCTGAGCTGGTTTTGGTGATTGTGATGAGGCCTCCACCTCGGGTCTTGGTTCTGTCAACTCTGAGGAGCGTGTAGTCCTCCGGGATCGCTAGCATGAGGGCAGGACCTGCTGCTGTGTGGAGCCAGGATTCTGTGATGGCTAGGAGGTCAACATTTTCTTGCTGTAGAAGGTTAGCTATTTCTGTAGCATGTGCTACTAAGGAGCTGGAATTTATTAGGGTACCTCTGATATTTGGTTTATTAGTTTCAGTAGGTGTCTTCAGTGGAATATGATTATTATGATTGTGCTTGGGACTGTCGTTAGCAAGTTGATTCAGTTGAGGGTTCTTGGGCGATAAAATGTAGGAAGGGGCGGTTGAGCTGAGGGGAGAGATGGTGGGCTTGGATTGTAAATATGGGTTCCTGGTAGTTCTTGTTTTAGTAAGGAGTGAGGTCCTGGAGAGGGATTCAAACAATTTGGGTAGTCTGGCGCGAAGTCTAAGGTTTCTCTGGGTGGGGCTGCATGGACTGAAGTTAGGCTGGTGCTAGATGAGTCGTCGGGCGGGAGTCTGTGAACAAAGGTCATGTTCTTAGGTGGTGGTGCTGCAGCCGGGCCTAATAGGTTGTGTACATTTATGGGAATGGGCATATATATTGGATTAAGGATGGTCCTCAGTAGGGCTGTATAGATGGTTGGCAGATACATAATAAAGTGGGTTACGCTAGAGCTCAGTGTCAGAAACGGGGAGGGCAGTTTACAGTTGACTCAGAACAGTTGGGATAGTGAGCAAGCAAATGCATAAATTCAATACCAGTGATAGCCTAGTTGCAGGTTATCCCTAAGAGTATGCTACTAGGTAAATACAATACACTGTAAGGTTAGGTGAATTAAAGAGACTGGCTTGTATGGTACATGTATACAATTTCAGTGAGGGCTAAATCCGGAGTGGTACATTGGGTAAATGCAGTATAGTGCTGGGTAAATACGGTACATAGTTCAGTAAATACGGTAAATACGGTACATAGTTCAGTGGGGGTGGTTAGTGTGGTAGCAGTGTTGGAGGCAGTGTACAGTTTCAGTAATCGGCTGATTCAACAATGCACTGGTAGGTAGGCAGGATTAATGTGGGCAGACTTGTATATACATACACTGTTTGAGATAAAGTGTTATTAAGCGTTCATTCAATATTTCAGAAATCTTTCAGAATAAACATACAATGTGAAATAAGTAAATCATCACACAGTTTGGTAAAACTTTGTAAATGGATACACGACCTGGGGCAAAGGGAAGAGCGGGAGAGCTCTCTGCGCAGACATTGGGTCTGAGCATGCATGCAGTTTCACAGAGAAATAGGCTGATTCAGCGAGCAGTTGCACAAAATAATGGGCTGAGTCGACAGTGCACAGAGTGAGCTCCCTATGCTCTTATAGTGACCATTTGAGTATAAGATGGGTGTGGATAGAGTAGCGAGAGGCAAATGTAATGGTTATAGATATAAGGTAGGTGTCTGGGTCGTGTAAGATTGTAATCTTGATAATACAGTAATTCTTTACAGGCGTGAGTGGCGACTAATTCATGTGCGTGATATTGTGCATTAGTATTAAAGAGCAGAATATGTGGACACAACGGCAGGGCAGGAGCATGAGAATAGAAAGGTCTACACACAGTAATAGAATGGAACACACAGTATACCTCATGTGACGGATTATGGGTGGCGCTTGAGGGCAGTGTCAGCCTCTGTGGAATCGGTGTATCACGGGCTGCAGGCAAGTCAGCACGGTGCAGTTTTGAGGAAAATGTAAGCCCTTTAAAGGTGGATTCATGGCAAATAGCCACAATGGGTGCCCGGGCAGGGTGCAGATCAGGTCACTCACCGATTATGGGCTGGATCAGTGGATTATGGGCATCAGGATGTCTCGTGGAGCAGCGTTAGGGCCGTCGCTGAAGTGGATGCTATGGATGGCAGTAGATGGGAAGCTGGGTAACTGGTAGGGGCTCCTGCCCTCTCCACCGCCGGATAAGTAGACACTTGCTGCATTGGGGCAAACAGGGCCTTATACTGGACTTGGACGTGGCCAGCTTCTTCCGCCTGCCGGTGGATGTTTCCGTAATTATTGCTGACGTTGCCAGGCAACGAGGGAAGGCCAATCACAGTGGTTCAAGTAGACACTTATACTCAAAGTTTCTTGGTCAAACACTTATTAATTTATTACACAATCATTTAGAAAAAAATCACTAGAAGGAGGCAACTTAATATTATACACAAACACCCTTCAATAGCAAACCAATACGTTTCTGAATAAATTAGGCTCTCCGGAAATAGGAGCAAGATGTAATTTCAGTTACTTTCAATGGCAGTAAAAAGGCATATGTTAGCAGAATAGATCACAAATACTTTCTTAGGCAGTGCAAATAGTTATAGTTCACTAAAGGACTCGATTCAGTTCAATAGGCCTAGGCCAAAGTCAATGCACTAGTGTCTTGGATAGGAAAGAGCAGTTCTTGAAGTAAACGGTAAAGTCATTGCGAAAGTTCTCAGAAGTAGTTTGTACGAAAAAGAATCATTTATTGGGTCACAAGATGATTAAGCCTGCAAGTTGGGAAAGTTCCTCAAACTTTCACCGCAAGAGGAGCGTTCTCTCAATTGGGTTGGTGCAGTACCTTAGTATGAAGCAAAAGATGCAGCTGAAGATGTTGGTTCCTGGCAGTTCCTTCAGATCTCACCGTTCATGAGCCTCAGTCGTGGGGACAAGAGGGAGGACATCGGGGGACTCCTGCACTGCACGGGTTCGTCAGAAAACACTGACAAAATGGAGTCACTTCAGTTCTAGTAGCTGTTCATCAAGCACACAAGCTGGTGTCCTTCATCCTGGTTAATCCTAACCAGCTCTGAGAATGGTATCCAGGTGGCTTACGAGTTGATTGGTCCTACCAACTCAAAGGAAGAAGTCATCATTGAAGGGGCTTCTCTGTCGAAAGGATCTTTGGCGATTTGGATCTGCAGCAGGGCTTCACCGGGCAAACCAACGGTCCAGGAGTTGCAGCAGCCGTCCTTTTCCAGCTCGTCTTCGGTTCTTTCGTTCCAGTGGTCAACTCTGCTTTCTAGTCCAAGAGACCCACCTTTTAAACAGTTTTCTCCCATTCATTCCAGTCTAGCTGCCACTCACCCAGCAGGGTGGCTGTCCTTGCCGGACAGTCAGCCAGCCAATCACACCAGAGCGCATTTGGGTCTCCGAGGAGCCTAAGCACATGGAGTTTCGGGCACCTCCCTCACTTCCTGCCCACCCCAGACACTCAGACGCCAGAGGCAGTCTTCAGTCCTGAAGCCCGCCAAAGGCATGGAAACACAGAGACCAAGCCTGGTTTGGCGCGCAGAGACAAACACAAGATGGACCTTTCCAAAAAGAAATGGCGAAAAAAGAAGACAGAGACCCGTTTAAACAAAGGGGTTTAAGGCGCCATCTTGAAAAACATGGCTCCCCTGATTTTTAGCTACCGGTGTTCGCGGTCGGGAAAAATCATGGTAGTTCGTTGTAAAACCACTGCCGCAAGCCATTTCGATAGAAAAGGATAGCATTTGACATCTATATGAGTTTCTAGACACAGGTGATACTAGGTAACCCCTCCAACAGTGTATAGGAAGATAGTGTGTGCTGGGTCTAGGAATTTAAAAAGACTAGTAAAGTCAATGTAACCTTACATTCTCTGGGAAACAGTAGTTTATCCCAGAGAAGGTATTTGAACCTTTGGGAGGTCTAAAAAGACATCCCTGTGTCAGTGCACTGAAGGTGCTGTGTAACACACATGAAAAGATGCCTATGGAGTTATCTGAAAACTCCACAATCAAAGAAAATAAACACAGAAAACAAACAGAATTAAAAAGTACAGAGTGCCAAAGTTCAGTAAAAGAGCTGGGGGTCTCTAAGGTAGAGAGTAATTAGCCCATGTTGAGAATTCTCCCTAACAGTCTCTACCTCCCAAAGAGAGCTAATCAACAAGAGATGGGGGATGGAGAGACCACAGAGAGCACAGATAGGGCCACAGCGGCTTATTGAAGAAATGGGGTAACTGTTACAAACTTGACATATAAAATGGGGGGAGGTTATGGCATTGTGATATGCAGTATAGAGTGGGAGATAACAGGCCTAGGAAGCGGGGAGGGAACAGAGAAGATGACATAGGGGGAGTTGAGTTAGACGGAGGAAGAATAAAGATTTGTTTGAAGACACTCTGTTGTCCTCCTCCTTACTGCAGTTGAGGCGCTGTTTGGGAAGGTGGTGGCGGACTCCCTGCCTGTCGGATATAACAGCACGTTCGCTCTTTGAAATCAAATAAAAAAAATCAAACACGTATTATAAAGATTAATTTTGTACACTTGGTCAGGAATGTAGTCCAGGGACGCTACAGAAACGCATGGTACAGATGAGTGTTCGCTATTTAGAAAATTAGCAAAGTTAATTTTCCGACCAAATCTGAAAAATCAACCATGTTGTCGAAATGTTACTAGGGAACTCCTCAGACCCAAGGATTTGTTTCTTTGCATGTTATTATTTCTTATGCTTGCAAACCAATCTATGTTACAGCACTTGCTTGTTTTATGCAAGGTCAAAAATCTTTGTCACTGCAGTGTAGCTCACAAGCTGTAATAAGTGTGCTTATTCTGTGATTAATTTTGTTATCGCTCTGATCGAACCTTGAAAACATTCAATGCATCGTTATATACAATGTACCCTGTTTTAAAAAACATTCATTTTAATTAACATGCGCCCTATGTAGCAGAAATATTAAAATTGCAAACTGGACTTCGGTATTGCAGCTCTAAGAATTGTTCTAACTCTTTTTCACTTGGAGCCGTATATATGCATACATAGAAAGGAAAATCTGGTAACTGAGGTTTTTAATGAAATATACCTGCTTTGAACTGTATGCAGCATTCAATTTCCAGAGCAAACAGGAGCCAATTGAAGTTGAAGTACAATTTGAAAATTAAAATAAAAACCGTTAATAATATAAGGTCATTCAATTAACCTTCGAGCAGGTATAAGGTTCCCATATGTGCTCAAACAAACTGTGTGATTAGATAAATATAAAGGTGTGATGAGCTTCATGGAACTCACCAGCAATTGTGTTCTGACATTCATATTACTGTCTATGTGTACTTAGGTGCTTAATTCTAAAACATGTGATATGTTAAAAAACGTTCTCTTACTTAATGTTATTCTGACTCCATGCAAAAGTATAATGCACCTGTGCCCTGCCGCATCAGTAGCCAGATCCGTGGCAACCACTCTACTGGTGGCACAAAGTGGGTTTCAAAGGTCACGATATTCCCACTTGACAGCTGCAGAGACCTCCAATTCCCGGTGGCGCTGATGTGGCATTAAAGAGATGCCCTTTTACACACAACTATGGTGATCATGAGTGGCAGGGGAAACTAAAAACATTTAGGCCTGGTGCTACTTATGATCACGATCGCCACATTCCAGTTGACATCGTACATGTGTCTGCTCCTGTGTGCCAGCTCCACTATGGAAGTTGATGGGGGTCCTAATCAGCCGGATGTAGCCTGCCAAATGGCAGGATGGCAAACTGGAAAGCTGGGCCTCTTCTTTGATCTTTTTGTGAGGGCCGGTAAAATCCTCCACCAGAGACAGCCACACAGCAGGCAGCTGTCCCTGAAATTAAGGGAGCACGCCCATTCAAAAGGAGAAGCTGCACACCAGGGTGCTGCATCACTAAGGGCCTTTGTTCTCAGAAAGAAGCAATGGGGGCAGGATTATGATAGGCAGGAGCGCTCTGGTTAATGGGTTTCCACCATTTTGATTGTCACTGTCACTCTGTCTCTTTGCTGTCCCATCCACTTCCTCTGGAGCAAAGCACTTTGGGTGTGACATCAACAAGGCAAAGTCCACTCCATCCCGGAACAGGGATTGGACCACTACTGCAGGCTAGCTTTAGGCCAATCACCTGAGGACTAGATCCTTTAAGGTCACAGAGTAGCTCTGAAGAACTCACTGGACTTCACTTGGCTGAGTCGTACTCTCCAAAGCCCTTAGCCTGAGGTGAAGAAGGATCATCCAAGGCAGAAGCAAGAACAGCGAGCTTACTCTACCAGAACAAATCAGGAGTAACCTCTACTTTGGATAAAGACCTACCACTCTGCGCCACAATCTCCTGAGATGGGAGAGCAGACCCTGAACAGAACCAACCCATCCTTGAGTCTCCTGAAAGGGCCTGATGGCAATTGGAGGACTATACCAGCGAAGTTCCCTGTTCATCGAACTGAACCGGTCACTCCTTGTTCACTGCACTTGGAACAATAAGGATGTTGCTGATGCTGGTGCTGGTTGCTGTGCTCCTCCACCCATCAAAAGTCGATTGCATCTTCGACCAACTCTACACAGCATAGTGTCCCAGCCATAGCTTGTCACGTGGTAGGCCTGAAGGAACTGCTGAACGCCAAGAATTGAGCTCAATCAATGTAGAGTCACTGCTGACTCTAACATTGGGCTACAACCACTGCTCGGCACAGCCATCCCTTGATCTGCCACCTCATTGATCGCACATCAACTCACCCAAGATCACCACTTCGATGATGTAGCCAGCTGACTTGAACTGTTAGAGTGTCACACATTGACCCCTCCTAGCGGCCACCGTTCTTCTGCTCATAGCACCAGCATTCAGCCCTACTCTGTGCCAGCTTGCTGCTTGGCCGCAACCATCCTACGCGACGAAGCAAGCCTGATCAGCTTGCATCTTCATTCTACTCCCATCAAGAACTGAATCCAACTTCTGTTGACTCTGAACTGCACTCTAGGTACACTGGGACCCTAGGGAATGGTTAGGTCATGATCGCTCCTGTTATCTACAAGGTATATTTTTTATGGTAGTACCTTATCTAGCACCACTGGAACTCAGAGTGCTACTTTCTCTAGTCTGTCACATCTTCTCTGTGCTTCCTGTGAAGGCACACAGGAAGTAGACACAGACAAGAGAAAGTCTGCGTCAGGATGTCCAAATTAAAAGTTCTGTCTGTGCCCAAACCTAAACTGGCCCTCACTTAATACTTGGAAAAAGGTGTATCGGTTTAAATATATACATAATAAGTGTTCAATAACTGCTCAGAGCTTCTCCCAGCTCTGGGTTTGCAATGGGATTCTGATTTCCCACACTTCAAGACAGTTCACAATGCAAAGGGATTCCCTACCCCAAGCTTCAAGACAGTTTGCAATGCAAAGGGGTTCCCGTCCCCAAGCTTTCAAGTCTCTCAACTTTATCAAAACACAGTTCTCAGGGATAAGTTCCAGTTCCTCTCATTTGGTTACTTTTAACCGGTTTCACAAAGGTGCATTTAACAGAATTCACAAAGCAAATGTTCCTTGACTTGAAACACAAAACATCCTTTATATTCAATCACAGATTTCTCTGTCATTATTTGAGTGGCTTTTCAATAGGTATGTGTCCTCGGTCTAGGTGCAGTTTTTTGACCACACAATCTACCGATTACAGGTCACGCAACTGATACACATTACTTGCCACTTCTCATCAGTTCCTTGTATAGGATGCGGTCGAACGGACTGCATCCAAAAGTTTGCATGCACTAAAACTCTGAAAAATGCTACCACCAAAGGTTCGAACCACCAAATGTTTGAACCTTTGGTGGTAGCGTTATAGGTAAGTATAAAAAAAAAAGACTGCGGGGGCTGTGAGGGTGTCCCCCGCAGCACCCCGCTCACTATACTGTGTGGTATAGTGAGCAGGGTTTTGCAGGGGATACCTCCGCAGCACACTCCTGAAAAAAATGAAAAAAAAATAAAAGAATAAAACGGGGGCTGTGGGGGTGTCCCCTGCAACACCCCGCTCACTGTACTTTACAGTATAGTGAGCGGGGAGTTGCGGGGGAAACCCCTGCAGCCGTCGTAAAAAAAAAGAAAAGAAAAGGACCCTGCGGCGCCGGTTCCCGATCACGGAAGTGAAAGGGAACTGGCGCTGCAAGGAAACCAGCGTGAAGAAGAAGGTAAGTAGGGTATGTTTATGTTATGGGTGTGTTGTGGGTGTGTTGTGTGTGTGGGTGTGAGTATGAATGTGTGTTTGCATGAGAAAGGTGTAAACTTTTGGTAGTTCGCACCTTTCTCATGCGAAAGTTCCGGCCGCGGTAAATTCAGCCACGGCCAGATCAATCCCTTGTATACAAGGTACCAGTGCTTTGGCACCTTTCATCTGTTACTTGAAGAGGGATTGGGAAGCCTACCATCCACTCTCCCTCTTACTAAATTCATGACAAGGAAGAAAGCCAGAAAGCACTGCAATCACCCATTCTATTTTGGATGAATCCCCAATGGACCCATGATTGATAAGTATGTTGAGAGGTTTCCCGTCAGTCAGCCATAGGGACCAAAGAACATACAGATCCATCCAGGTGTGGATGAAGAGCCACAGGCCATGACTAAAGCCTCCTGTATGGACAGTTTGGACTAAACACCAAGAAGACATGTTGCTGACATCTTTAGAGACACCACGACCTAGCAGCGTTAGACATGAAGCACACGTGCCATCCAAACTTTGGGACATAACCACACACTCGAATACATGAAGAACACAAGAGTACAGTTCTATAGTTAAAGGACAGATACATATAAGTGCAGTCATTGCTTTTATTATTTTTTCCACTAGTCAAATGCAGCAACACAGAAACCGCAAGGCACAAAAGACCCTGAGCAAAGCTTTGCAGATGCTTACATTTGAATAACCCTATGGAACTGCAGGAGCACCTGTGGGACCTGACAGAGCCAAGTGTCACTAACCTATGGAAATATAGTATAGAATGAACACTGCAGAAACCGCATTATACGGTTTAGGAAAATTACAGCAGGCCTCAGAGCAAGAGACTAACCGAGCTGATTCAGGCTGGACAGAGAGCAAGAAGTGTGAGACAGGACCCGCAGCCAAGGTCAAGGGATACAGATAACATTCCAGTCCCCAGACGACAAAGGGACCAGCTGCAGGAAAAACTAATAAATCCTCATAATTCAGAGCTGCACAGTTCAAATGTGTGCTCTCTGAACACTTGACATGGCCAAAGCAGACAATGGACAATGATCAGCGGTGGTAAAGGAGAGCTGGTCCCAGGCTGCCAGACCCAGACAGCGACAAGCATGCGACAAGTATGGCGCCGATCAGGAGACCACTCTCATGACCTAAGGTTGTACACACAAGTTACAATGCAGACACCTAGTCATTCTTATTACCTTGAAGAGGTACATAGTGAGCTGAGAACCTTTGCGGATCCCAGGACTGGGGACGTCAGCACTAGCCAATCACATTTTAGTATCCTAGGGTAGGTAGCAACCGGCAAGAACCAATGGTAAGTTCACAACACTGCAACACTGTTATAGTTAGTGACTTGGGGAAGGAACAGGCCAGCCACCTGACGTGCGAAGGCCAGTAGAATAACATCTATAAAGTCCACTATAGGTGGTAGAATACTCAATACCCAATCACTTGGTCCGATAGGTTTTCTGGAGAAGTGCCCAGGTTTTGACGTCATGCTGATGACATTGGTAGGTAAAACCGGCCTGCGAGCCAAGGAAGAGAGAGATGTGCATGGATATTCTCTGTTCCTGTGCTGATCCCTGTTGGTTTTGACTGTAATAAACCACAGTTTGAACTTGCCATTGACTTAGTCCTCTGTGTATCCTGGGGGAGGGAGTTGGGTCCTCCAAGTCCACAGACATCCAGTTTCCCTCTGGCATACCTGGGGGTCTTCCCCAACATACTGCTTTCATGCATTCACATGGCTTTTGAAAATGTTCGTTCACAAAACTCATAAAGTTCCTTCATAGATTTAGAAAATGCTGTTTTCCAAAAAAAGTCCCCTTTACATTTCTCATGGAGCCTTTTAAATGGTTTAGCAATTGTTCTTTAATATCTTCCCTTTAATTCGGTATTACAAAATTAATTGCTTTTTGTTCAAATCGATATTCAAAAGTACTGGCTTAAATTCAAATCGGTATCGGAATGACAAGGAACAAGTGTGAGCTACCGCCCTGGCCAAATCCTGTCTTTGTTAAAATCCTTCCAGGTGCCATATTCGAGGTGCTAAAGGGTGCGAGGAGGCGGCGGAAGGTACACAGCATATTGGGACTCATTCCGAGATTGGTGTTAGTCATGGCGCTATTTGCGCCATGACTGCCACCAATAACGGGTCCGTGGGGATTTACCTGTGTAGTCCGACCCTGGCGGGACCGGTAAATCCCCATTGAACATGCCATTCCCCATTGCCATTTGAGCCCCATAGGGCTCAATGGGAATGGGGAGGGTGCTAATAACGGGCTTGCGACTTGCAAGCCCGTTATTAGCGCCCTGGTCGCTTAGTGGGACCCGTAAGGGACGTGTGGTCAGACCACATGTTCCTTACGGTCCCCGCCAAGGGACCTTGGAATAGGGCAGTAATGGATTACCGGCACCTTAATGCCCACCTTGTAATGACCCCCATAGTAGCCGAGCCCTGCGTAGATCTGACCCCGGCAAGAGCCGAGAACTCTCCCGGAACAGCCACAGTGAAGAGGAGCGGACTGAGACCGGAGAACACACCCTTGTGCCCTGGGGGCGCTGTAACTGCAGACCACAGTGGAGTGCAGCATGCAGGGGGAGGAGCAGAAAGAATCTGCGGACCGCGCAGTGCGTGGCACACTAGCCAAGTGTCATGATCTCTGCTTCCAAAAGGCCAGGACTTACCCAACTCCCTTGGATGCAGACCCATAACCCAGGTTCCGAGTGCCAGCCAGTCCCAATTGGGACCTTTTGGACCCTGTCCTGGCGCCAGTGGCGCCAGGCTCATAAATATGCCCAGTCCCAGCGCTGCAAGCGCCGGGCTCATAATGCTTGGGTGGACTTACCTGCAGCAGACCATGCTGCTTACTTACCTGCCAGTTGAACCCCTGATCCTCTTCTGTTTGGGACTACTTTTCCTGTTGGGTGGGGCAGGAGCCACTCCCTAGGTTCAGAACACTGGAACTCTTCTGGAAAGCAGGAACTCTTTTCTTACCTAGGTGTGGCTGTGGAAGGAGACACCTAAGCACTACAGGAGGCTATTTAAACCACACCCGATGGATGAATCTTGCTTTGCGTTATTCTGCATCCTCTGCAGCAGAACGCTCATCGTGTCTTCTGCATCTGATCCTGGGCCTAAAGGAAAAAGGCTTACCATCCTGAATCCAGTCTTCAGCAGCATTTTTTATGCCGGCCAGCAGCCTTTCCAACTGATCAAGCTAAAGTAGCTTTTGTGCTTTCGTACCTTAGTGGCAATGCGGCAGACTGGTCGATCCCTCTAGTTAATCAAGATGATCCGGTTCTCCATGATTTTCAAGCCTTTCAGCTTAGTATGGAAAAACTGTTCGCAAGACATTCACAGGGGCAGGCCTTGGACAATGAGCTTCTTTCGTTGCGACAGGGTAATCAAGACCTTTTGGCTTATATTGCATCTTTCAACAGACTAATAGTGGAAACTCAATGGCCTGAGGACAAAAGGATTACGCTGTTTTATAGAGGTCTACGTGGAGAGCTCAAAGACGTTTTAGCCCAAGTAGTGAATCCCCCACAAGACTGTTCGGATTATATAGACTTAGTCGTTCAAATAGATCACAGACTGCAGAACAGGAAGGCCGATTGTTCCAAGTTTGATGCTCGAGTGTTTTCCAAACCACCAACTCCTTCCAAAGGAGTAGACTCCGGGGAACCCATGCAAATAGGGGGCCTGAAAGGACCACTAACACAAAAGGAGCGGGAAAGGAGAAAACAGTTGCAATTATGCCTCTATTGCGGAAACTCAGGGCACTTTCTTCGAGACTGTCCGGTGAAACCAGCCAAGAAGGCGGTAGGAGCTGCAGTTACCAAGATCACAAACTCTGAGCAGGGAAACGACCTCGCCCGACAAGAATAGAGGTCCTCTTGCCGAGCGTTAAAACCAGTTCCGTGACCTCGCATTTCGTGATACCTATGGTCCTCATTAGCCCTGATCATCCAGATCGATTACATGCGATTGAAGCTTACGTCGACAGCGGTGCCATCGGCAATTATGTGGATCAGGAAATGGTTTTGAGGATGAATCTAACTCTTTGTCCCAAGGCTGTAAAGGACGTCATTACTACGGTGGATGGTACGGAGATAGCCTCCGGACCAGTAACGCATACCACTCAAGAAGTGACGCTAGTAAGTCAAGATGGACACCATGAGAAGATCGTGTTCGATGTGATCAAGGCCCCTCAGTTCCAGATTATTCTAGGGATACCTTGGTTAGAGAAACACAATCCTCGGATCGATTGGCGAGCAAGAACGGTTCAGTTCCCAGAATGTGTCTCTACTTGTCACCCTCCACCTGGTGTTGCTCTAGCAGCAATTTCTTCGGAGACTCCCCAGTTATCTCCCGAATACCTAGAATTCCAAGATGTTTTCCGGAAGGATCAGGCTAACTCTCTACCTCCTCATAGGTCCTATGACTGCCAGATAGACCTGATACCTGGATCTACTCCTCCGTGTAGCAGAATTTATGCCCTCACCGAGCCTGAGAACCTTCACCTCCGACAATACCTGGATCAATACCTAGCGAATGGGTTTATTCGTCCTTCTAAGTCCCCTGCTTCTTCAGCTTTGTTCTTCGTTCCAAAAAAAGAAGGGGACCTTAGAACTTGTATAGATTACCGCGCCCTGAACCATATCACCGTTAAGAATAGATATCCGTTACCTTTAATCCCTGAACTCCTGGACCAAGTCAGAAGAGCATGCATATATACAAAGCTGGATCTTAGAGGAGCCTACCACATGGTACGAGTAAAAGAGGGCGATGAATGGAAGACGGCCTTCCGCACCAAGTATGGGCTATTTGAATATCAGGTCATGCCCTTCGGGCTTTGCAATGCCCCGGCCGCCTTTCAATATTTTATGAACGATGTCCTCAGAGAACTCATAGATGTATGTGTGGTCGTTTACATTGACGACATCCTCGTTTATTCTTCATCGGAATCTGAACATCGGAAACACGTGAAAATGGTCCTCGAGAGGTTGCGTCAACACAGACTTTTCGCTAAGTTGGAAAAATGTGTTTTCAACGTGACTGAAGTTGAATTCTTGGGATTCATATTATCACCTAGCGGAGTGCGTATGGATTCAAGGAAGGTCGATGCAATTCTCAAACGGCCATCACCATCCTCTGTAAAAGGGGTTCAAAGCATGTTAGGCTTCGCCAACTTTTACCGCAGGTTTATCCCCGAATTCTCTCGAATAGTCCAGCCCATCACCGCCTTGTTAAAGAAAAACGAACGTTTTGAATGGTCTACCGAGGCGGAACAAGCTTTCCAGAATTTGAAGACAAAATTTATCTCTGCACCAATTCTAAAACATCCTCGCCCCGAACTCCCCTACATCGTTGAAACTGATGCTTTGAGCCTTGCCATGGGGGCAGTTCTATCACAGAAGGACCCAGTAACCAATCAGTTACATCCCGTGGCATTCTGGTCTCGCAAATTCTCGCCTCCTGAGATCAATTACACTATTACTGATAAGGAACTTCTGGCTATCAAGTATGCCTTTAAGGCTTGGCGGCATTATCTTCTGGGGGCCCGACACACCGTTACTGTGATTACGGATCACCGAAACCTGCAATATTTGAAAACCGCAAAAGCCCAATCCTCTAGACAACTCCGTTGGGCACTATTCTTTGCCGAGTTTGACTTCATAATTACCTATCGACCTGGTACAAAAAACGGTAAAGCTGATGCCCTTTCTCGGATGGGAGTGGAGGAACACTTGACCAACCCTAAACCTGTACCTATCATTCCCGAACAAAGAATTCTGGGTGTAATAACCACACAATCCATAGAGGAAATTAAGGATAAAACCAGGCAACTTATAACTCCAGCAGAAATACAGAAGTGGCATCTGCAGGGAAAGGACTTTGCAGTAAAGGACAACTTATTGTATTTCCAAGAACGATTATACCTGCCCAGCACAGATTTACAGAAAAAGGTGATCTCTTGTTATCACGAGTCTCTAATGGAAGGACATCCCGGTATGGCCAAAACCTCAGAAAAGATCAAGCGCTACTTCTGGTGGCCGTCTTGGAAAAAAGATATCAGAGACTTTATAATGTCCTGTGGAGTATGCGCACAAAACAAGAGTCAAAAGGAAAGACCAGCCGGCCTCTTACGCCCTACTGACATCCCACCTCGCCCTTGGCATACGCTTTCTATGGACTTCATCACCGACCTACCTCCATGCTCCGGATACAATACGATCCTGGTAATCGTGGACTTATTCTCCAAGATGGCGCATTTCATTCCACTCAAAGGCTTGCCAACAGCAACAACTCTGGCCCGAGAATTTCTCGAAAACATTGTCCGACTGCACGGTTTTCCTTCAGTGCTAATTTCGGATCGAGGTAGTCAATTTATTTCTCATTTTTGGCGAATTTGTTGTCGGTCGGCTCAAATTGATGTGAGATTATCGACCAGTCACCACCCTCAAACCGACGGACAAACCGAGAGGACCAATCAAACTCTGGAACAGTATTTACGCTGCATGCTGCAACAAACTGAAAAAACTTGGAAAGATATCCTTTGGATAGCCGAATATGCCTACAACAACTCTGTCCACTCAGGAACTGGGAAAACCCCGTTTTTTCTTTTATACGGCTGTCACCCTCGAACCTCAGAGTTGGATCCACCCCAAGATCTTGGAACACCAGCAGTAGACTACCTACACTCTACAATCACCCAAGCTTTTAAGGAAGCCGTTTCTCACCTTCAAAGGGCTAAGGAACAATACAAGAAAGGAGCAGATCACCATCGGAAGGAAGCCCCCCAATATCAAGTAGGAGATCAAGTCTGGTTATCCACCAAATATCTACCTCTAAAAGGACCACGCACATTCAACCCAAGATACCTTGGTCCCTATTCCATCACTACCATAGTAAACCCAGTAGCGGTCAAGTTGGACTTGCCCCCTCACATGAAGATACATCCGGTCTTCCACGTCTCTCTTTTAAAACCCGTGCAACCTCAAACCCGACTAACTAAATCCCCAAAACCTATCCTAGTTGATGGAGAACTCGAGTTTGAAGTCAAAAGCATCCTGGACTCCAAGATCTCCAAATCTAAGCTATTTTACCTAATTGACTGGAAAGGTTACGGCCCTCAAGAAAGATCCTGGGAACCTGCAGAATATGTCCACGCTCCTCGTCTAATCAAAAGATTTCATCAAACATTTCCTGACAAGCCAAAACCCCCGGGGAAGCCCGGTTTGGGAGGGGCCTTGAGGGGGGTACTGTCATGATCTCTGCTTCCAAAAGGCCAGGACTTACCCAACTCCCTTGGAAGCAGACCCATAACCCAGGTTCCGAGTGCCAGCCAGTCCCAATTGGGACCTTTTGGACCCTGTCCTGGCGCCAGTGGCGCCAGGCTCATAAATATGCCCAGTCCCAGCGCTGCAAGCGCCGGGCTCATAATGCTTGGGTGGACTTACCTGCAGCAGACCATGCTGCTTACTTACCTGCCAGTTGAACCCCTGATCCTCTTCTGTTTGGGACTACTTTTCCTGTTGGGTGGGGCAGGAGCCACTCCCTAGGTTCAGAACACTGGAACTCTTCTGGAAAGCAGGAACTCTTTTCTTACGTAGGCGTGGCTGTGGAAGGAGACACCTAAGCACTACAGGAGGCTATTTAAACCACACCCGATGGATGAATCTTGCTTTGCGTTATTCTGCATCCTCTGCAGCAGAACGCTCATCGTGTCTTCTGCATCTGATCCTGGGCCTAAAGGAAAAAGGCTTACCATCCTGAATCCAGTCTTCAGCAACATCTATAAAGACAAGAAAGAACAGGTTAGCACTACGGTCTTCAGTGACAGCGCATCTCTTACCTGGTCCATCGGCTGTCATCAACGCCTCGCGCAGCATTCCTGCATCTGAAAGACAAAGGCTTACCTACTCTTCACGCGCTCCGGAGGTCATCGCACTGCATTCCGGCATCTGAAAGACAAAAGCTTACCAACTCTTCGCACGCTCCGGAGGCCTTCGGCGCTGCATCCCGCATCTGTAAGACAAAAGAAGGTGCGTTTAAAGACATTGGGTAACGTTCAATACTCACGTGCCATTACTCCATCCACGCCGAACTCAGTGGGCATTCCGGCATCCTTCAGCAGCTCCGAACTGGTACCTGCAAAATAAAAGGACAGTTAGTGCGCATCGTGAAGCAAGCAACAAGCGCTTACTTACGCGCTTCCAGGCGCTTCTATTCCGCATACGGGTCCATCCTCAACTCACTTCAGCCAGTCAACCCCCATCGCCGGAACCCTGCAAAATAAGAGACAGCATTACAAAAGACTTTTAAAGACATTTCAAATATTCGGAACTCACCGTTCGTGAAGTAAACGACGGACAGCAGTCCTCTGAAATCAAGAGGCCTGCGCTACCTATCCAGTGAAGAAACTGGTTACAGCACCCTGCCCCAAGGCAGATGGAGAGCTCGGCGTTCACTTACCTAAGGTGAGAGCGTTAACCTTTGGGGTTCTACAGGAGAGGAGAAAAGGAAAGAGATAGGGACACCCCAATAACCCCAGTTCATTAATCCCATATTTTCTATCTGCAGACATCTTACTCTTCGAGTCAGGCATACAGTGCACAGGTCCAGCCCAAAGAGCCAACCGGGTGGTGCACATCACTTTTGAAGATACGGTAGTCGCCCAGTCAAGACCGGCGCCTCTGCGAGAATCAGGTGAGCGTTACACCAAGCTGCAACGCTCCACTGGGCTGGTGATCTCTCCCCTACGATGGCTCACAGAAGATCTTCAGTGTCAGAACTCGATGAAAGAAAGACAGCCCCATATAGAGGATAGTCCACGGCAGTGAGACTGCCCGGATGAACACGCGGCACGGGCTGGTGGATTGGAGTGCCTAAGGTGCCTGTACATTTGCAGCAAACAGAGTTGCAGGTGAGAGCCTGGGAGTCAGGGGAGGCACAGTGGATGCTGGCAGGCGAGGCACCCACTGCATGGCCTGCTATCATTTCCTTGAGCGGCTGCCTCAGAGAAATGTTGCTTCCCTGCTGTAGTGGTCAGTGGGGGAGAAGGAACCATCACGGCTCCCAAAAAAGAATAAGCACCCTCCATCCTGACTACTCTCTCATTAACATTGATGGTAAACAGATCCCAGTACTCAAACAGTCAAAACTTTTGGAGTATATATAGATGCCAACCTCACTATGCACAAACAAATAGCAGCCCTCCCCTGGTCTACAGCCTACAGAGCTAAACTTATTGCACTCAGCCGCCAATTTCTTACTCCCACAAATTGTATTACTTTGGCCAGAGCGCTGATCTTAACGAAACTGGATTATTGTAACATCCTCTTTCTAGGAACCTCTAAAACTTAAATAAAATTCAATTACTACAGAACAAAGTCTTGAGAGCGGCCCTAGGTATAAAAAAATCTGAACACATATCCAGCACCAGGAGAGAAAAATACTGGCTGCCAATTGAAGCTAGAATCATCTTCAAAACACTTAGCATCGTCCATAGATGCATCACCAACAAAGCGCCTAGCTACCTCAACAACACTATCAAGAAAGAAAATCTCCGGTAGGACACTTAGATCAAATAAACTGTCCCTCTTGGAAGTTCCTCAATACAAATATAGTAGAGCAGGAGGAAGTAGCTTTAAAGTCCTAGCCCCGTCGCACTGGAACGCACTACCTCTCAGCATCAAAAATGAGGACTCCCTACTAAGATTCAAAAAAGCGCTGAAAACTTGGTTATTCAACAAATATTAACCTCAACTAGTCCCATTCCACTTCAGTACTAGAACGTTCTGGTTTACCTCCTTTTCTTTGAACCGAATCACTAAATGCAGTTCCCATGGCCCACATGTATGTCCAGTGGTCACCTTTAGACCTGCAAATAGTGTTTTAACGAACTGTGACTCACTACCTTGACCGAATGTAACTTAGTATAAGAAATCTGATTATATGACTTTAATTGTAACTTAGTATAAAATGTGTTTTATTTGACTGCAACTGTAACACTGTATAAAAATGTGATAATTCACCTGTAATTTCGCTGTAATACCTTCGGGTCTGGGCGAGTAACAAATGTAATGAATAAATAAAATAAATAAAGGGCGCAATACAGTGTGGCACATCATTGCAGTACCAAGCCATATTGGGGGTGCTGATTGGAGAAATATCTCCTATCTGCTGCAGTGGCCTTCAGAGAGAAGGAACCATTACTATACCATACAGTGAGGCACATTATTGCAGTGCCAGCACATATTGGGGGTACTGATCCATTACATCTCACTGGGCAGTAGGAACGCCCTGCTGTGAGAGAGATCTTGGGCATTATCCTCCTTGAGACATTGGGCTTCATTACGAGGTGGGCGGAATGGGTTACCGGCACCGGTAATGGTGCCGGTGCCAGTAAACCCATTCCGCCCTATTACAAGGTTCCGTTGCGGGACCCGCTCAGAACGTCTGGTCAGACCAAATGTCCTTTACGGGTCCCGCAAGGGGACCAGGGAGCTAATAACGGGCCCGTTATTAGCACCATCCCCATTGCCATTGAGCCCTATGGGGGCTCAAATGGGAATGTGGAAGGGTTTTTTTAATGAGGAATTACCGGGTCCTCCAAGGTTGGAATGACCCGGTAATTCCTCATTCAAGGAAACCGGACCCGAGTTTGGAGGCAGCCATGGCGCTAATAGCACCATGGCTGCCTCCAAACTCGTAATGAGGCCCATTACCCAGAAGTCACGGAGGATGCAGCAGAGGTCATGCAATGAGGCAAACCTCATGAAGTGGCCCCGCAACTAATACCCTAAGCTATAAATAAGGCCCTGTCTGTGCCTGTCCGGGCCGAGGACCCCCCACAAACTATATCTCGTCCTACAGACTCGATCCATAGACATCTACGTTTGCTGCATTACTTGAAGTGAGTGTTGTCTGCACTCTTTCATTGCCACCTCCACCAATCCTACTGAACCCTTTGACTCTGCATTTGTAATTTGCCTTCTTTGCCACCACTAATCTTCATCGCCTATCATTACATTTAGGCTGTATGTACCTTTTACATCTGTGTGCCTCTCTTGCATTGCATCTGTACCTTTTTTTAAACAATTTGTTTGTAGGCTGTGTGTAGCTTTAACATTTGTGCACCTCTCTTGCATTGCATCTGTGCCTTTTTTTAAACTATTTGTTTTTAGGATATGTGTAGCTTTAACATTTGTGCACCTCTCTTGCTTTCCATCTGTGCCTTTTTTTTAAACAATTTGTTTTTAGACTGTGGCCCTCATTCCGAGATTGGAGGTAGCCATGGCGCTATTTGCGCCATGGCTGCCTCCAATACCGGGTGTGGCACCGGTCTGGTTGAATGGGGATTTACCGGGTCATTCCGACTCTGGAGGACCTGGTAAGTCCCCATTCAACCAACCATTCCCCATTCCCATTGAGCCACCATAGGGCTCAATGGGAATGGGGAAGGCGGTAATTATAGGCCTGCTAATAGCAGGCCCGTAATTAGCGCCCTGGTCCCTTAGCGGGACCCGTAAAGGACGTGTGGTTAGACCACACTTCCTTTACGGTTCCCACTAAGGGACATCGGAATTGGGCAGTAAGGGATTACTGGCACGGGTCTCCTTACCGGTGCCTGGTATCCCTTACCGGCCAACTCATAATGACCCCCTGTGTGTAGATTTTAAATCTGTGCACCTCTTATCTCTTGATACTCTATTCCTTCCTGGTTGCATTTATGCCTTTGCGACTACTTCCACTAGGCCACCTGGTGAGTTTAGCTAGAACTGTGCAGTGCAGCCACTTCTTCTTGCATTCCTCAACTATCATCTGCCACCCCTCAACTATCCTCTGCCGCCCCTATGGCTCTCTACATATCTTCTATTTTCTCTAACTGCTACACTATCACCTATCTCCCCTCTCTCACGAAGTCCGGTAGAAAAAAGCACAAAAAAGACATCTTGGGCCTCATTACGAGAATCCCGCTAAAAACGGGGTCATTACCAGCATGGAGGAAGTAGCGGGTCCGTGCTCCTTTGACGCCGCTAATAGCAGCTGATTACGAGTGCGCAAACGCGCATGATCCCCCATGCCGGTAATGGCCATACCGCCATGCCGCTACAGGGCCTCCACCTCCTCGATAGCACCATCATGGAACCCACCGATACCGCTTCCGCCAAGGAGCAACCCCTTAAAAACGACCCGGTAATAACAACATGCTAATACCGGGCTTGTAATACCGGACCCGGAACTAACGTCATTGCATCGGAAGGGGAAATGCGCTGGCGGCCATCTTTAAAAACACAATCCATTGCAATCCTCCCAAACCACCACTGCTACAGAGGAGAGACCAGGGCCATTGTGTAGATTATGTCCAAAGCAACCCGTAAAACTACCTCCCGCCTGCGCAAGAAGCGCTTCTCAGATGAGGAATTGAATATGTTTTCAGATACCCTTGCTGCCCATGCCGATGAGGTATTCACGAATAACCTCAAATGGGAGGTGCAGCTGAGAAAGAAGGAAATTTGGGAGGAGTAGCACGCAAGGTGTCTGCGGTAAGCACCACCCCCCGGACAGTCAAAGACTGCAAAAAAAGATGGGACAATCTCCGTCTTATGGTCCGGAACTGTTACGCTCACCTGGTTCCCACAGAGGCATCGATCTGAACTGGACAGCTGCGGTCTCCACCAATGTGGCGCGTAGGGCCGAGATGACGGACTGGACTGGCCCACCTAGCTTCGTTTGTTTGGCCCGTAGGAATATTCTTCTGCAAATGGAGAAAGGGAATTAACCACCCGTGGAGTTGAGCGTAAATCCCCCTACCCCCGCTGTTCTCTCCATAGATCACCTTTGATGTCCCCTCTTATAGTCTCACCTGATGGTTTGAAAAGATGAGCTCTCCATCCTGCATTGAGCGCAGGGGCGCGTTGTTAACCAGTTGCTTCACGGGCTCGAAGGAATTGGTGAGTTCCAGAACAATATTGACTGCGAAAAGTATGTAGTTTGTAAGAGTTCACATGTCTGACTTTCACTCTTGTCCAATTCCTTGCAGTTTGCAGCTTGACCCCAGCGAAGAGTTCCTCGTGGTAGCTGACGAAGTTCAGGTAAGGATTTGGCTTATCCTACACAGGTCAATAAAATAAGGCCAGAATGTAACCTGTGGCTTGCTCCCTTATTCAGGTGTGGAGAGAAAATATGAAGTTCAGGGAATAATGCCTCCGGCGGTAAAATTAGGTAAGTCTATTGTGGTGAGAAAAGTTCCCCTTGTTTGTCCTTTCGTCTCACCCTGTTGTCCTTTTTTTCCCCTTAGGGGCCGGGGTACGGCGAGGATGCAATGTAGACTGCGCCGACCCGTGAAGAGGAATAGTACCCCCGGCGGTAATCAGGTAAGTCTATGGGGGTAGTTACTATTGCCTCTGTTTATTCCCTTGGCTCACCTTTGCTGTTCTTGTGTTCCCCTTAGGTGCCAGAGTGCGGCGGGAACGTGCAGAAGGATGCGGTGGATCGTGAGGATGCTGCAAAGGCCGGTGAGTTCAGCGCGGCACTGCAGCAGGCGAGGCAGCGCGCGTAGAATGCTTCTTTCTTCCAGCTCGAAGGCGCGGTGGGTCCGGAATTCAGGTAAGGATCGAAGGTTTTGTTCTTATTCTAACCTCTTCTTCTTCTGTTCCTCCGTTTTTCTAGGAGCTGCAGACTCGAGGCGGGCGTGGCAGAAGACTGGATGCAGGCTTGCAGACACGGTGAGCGTTACGCTGCTGGATGCAGAATAACGCGAGGCGTGTGCTGCTCTTCGGGCGTGGTTTAAATAGCCTCCAAAGTAGTCCCAGGTAAGTATTCCTCCCCAGCCCCACCCGAGTAAAAAATAGTCCCTAGGTAAAATAGTCCCTTCCAAGCCTCCTTTGGCTTGGAGCTCTGCAGCATGGTCTGCATCAGGTAAGTTTGCAGAATGGTCTGCATCAGGTAAGTTCTACTCTATGAGCCTGGCGCCAACTCTCCATATGAGCCTGGCGCCATAGGCGCCAGGACCGCACCCAAACAGCCCCTCGCAGGGGTTTTTGGACCTGGTCTGGTTCCCTGGGGGTAGGCATCATGACAGGAACATCCTGGCTAGCAATCGGAAGGAGGCCATGGCCAAAGGCGAGGGTGCGCACTCACCGGTGAAACTCATGCTGTGGGAGGATACCTGCAGCACAACCATCCAGATGGAGTCGATAGAGGGCTTTGGGGAAATGGAGACGGGTGCTGCGACATCTGGAGAAGGAGGTGAGTGACCCTGCAAACCCCAGGAGGCCAAACCATGACGTAGCACAACTGATGTGAAAGTGAGCTGAGCCAAGGCAATGCATGGCCCATTGTACACACATTTACAGATCCATGTCCAGATAGAAGCCCAAACCCTGCCACACTGAAATGCATGCTGTGTGCCAATCCCATAACCAACAGACACCCAACACACAGGGACCATTTGCATGTAACACATCACACAAAGCCCAATACAATGGCATACCACCTGGTACGCATCAGTGCCGAATGGAGATTCCATGGCTAATGCCAATACCCCCCCCCGTTGAAACTACCCTGTGTGATACACCTATAAGATTGCAATGCATGAGAAATTAAATACTGTACAGCACCATCTCATGATTCTTGCATGTAACACCATCACTGATGCCCTGCATCTCTTCCTCCCCCACAGGCACTGATGTAGAAGGTGGGAGTCAGGACCCTGCCACAAGGCCATCTACGTCCAGGGCTAGACAGCCGGGCACTGGCCAATCCACCTCCGGGGCAGCACCGCGGCCCACAGGCCAATCCAGGGCAAGTGCACAGGCCATGCAGGCACAGGAGGACACCACAGCAGCCGACATGACTGCTACCACCGAGCTGGCAACTACAGCTGAAGGGGGGCTGATGGCACCCAGTCCGCTGCCACAAGCTCAGTGGGTGAGGCAGCAGCTACAGCCCCACTCAGTGGCGTTGATGTAGGAGCGGAGGAGTACTTGGACCTAGATGGAACAATCCATGTGGAATGTCTACCCACCCCAAGTCCCCCGTCCACCCTCCAACATGCCACTCAGGGCACACTCTTGCAGCCCCATGCTGGATTCTGCAGTTCTACTGCACAGTTCCGACCTCAGTACCACCCCAGAGGCAAGCCCTGCAATAGCACACCCAGCCGCAGCACCCTCAACCTCTGCTGCTCCCACTGACTTGGAGGCACTGCTGTCAAGGGTGGAGGCAAGGCAGGACTCCATGATTGAACTTGTGCGCCAATATGTGGCTGACGGTGAGGAGACACGGCGAGAGATCCGTCAGGCCATTGCTGGGAACACTGCCGCCATTAATGCCTGTGCATTCATAATCCGTGACAGTTTGGGGGCCGTCACGCAGGTCCTGAGCAGCATGCTACAACACATGCAGTGCCAACAACCTGCGCCGGGTGTGCCAATCCCAACTGCATCCACCTCATCCTACACACCTGCATCCTCCGCACCCTCCAGCCCTGTGCCGATGACAAGGCGGAGTGCAAGGCAGACAGAAATGCTGCCCCCGGACACAAAAAAAGCCTGCAAATAGTATGGGATGACAATGGCTGAGGGGGGAGGTGGTGTTGGTGGTGTATAGGGGACTAAGGGGGTGTTCATTGGGGGTATCAGGTGTTCATTGAGGGTTTGGGGTGTTCATTGGGGGTATGTGGTGTTCAATGGGGGTATGGGGCGTTCAATGGGGGGTGTGGGGTGTTCATTGGGGGAATGGGGTGTTCATTGGGGGTATGGGTGTTCAATGGAGTTATGGGGTGTTCAATGGAGGGTATGGGGTGTTCATTGGGGGTATGGGGAGTTTGGGTGTATTGGGGGAGGGAGGAGGGCATGTGAGTGGTGGAGGGAGGAAGCACTTTTCTGTCATTTTCATTAATACACCCGTTGTGTGCAAAATCATTTAATGCCTGGACATTGTTCATTTCATTTGTGTTCATTCTATTCATGACAGTGCACAGTGCCCAACTCCCCACATACCCTGTGTGCATGTCCACATGGACCCAGTGCTCTGTGTAGCACTGACACATATCCATCAACGTCCATGTGGGTCAGAAGTATTCATCAATCAGTGATTAGCGTACAGCACAGCCATCTTGTGCATCACATACTGGCAGGGGTGCTGCTTCTCCACCATCATCATCCTTATCATCCTCACCAAGTGCATGCATGTCAATGTCAAGTGGCAGTGGTACATTTCTCCGGAAACACATGTTGTGCAGCATGACACAGGCCATGATGATCTTTGCCACCTTCTCAGGCCCATAAAGGAATGCTCCACTAGACCTGCTTAGGCAGCAGAACCGTGCCTTCAACAGGCCAAAGGTCTGCTCAATCACGACACGGGTACGGGTATGAACCCGATTGTACTCCTCTTCGTGCCTGTTACGTGGGTTCCACACAGGGGTAAGTAGCCATGGCTTCAAGGGATAGCTTCCATCACCTGCATGGGAGCACAAAGGGGTATGTGTGAGTCATTCTGAGCAGCCACCTTTAGGATTCAGGGCGATGACTGCAGCTATTTCGTGTTGACATGCACATGTTCCTCTACGTATGCACACAGATTAATTGGATGCTTGTGTACTGCAATTTGGTCTGCTAGTGTGGATTGCGTTGTACAGATGATGCAGGGTGTTCACTTGCATGCTGATGCGGATGTACTGTGGATGCGGAACCATGTCTTGGCTCCCATAATTGCAGTGTATGCTACTCTGTGCCTAATCACACTAGCGACATTGGCACAGTTGTAATCATGTTTAGTCATGCATCGCTTGACATACCCATGGTGGCCTGCTTGTGCGTCTTGCATGTTGTCATTGATGTATGGCATTGGTCTTATGTGTGGCATTGATGTGTCATGTTCGGGTTGGGAGGTTCAGGTCAGAAGTGTTTAGCTCTGAGTGCATTGTCCACTCACCGCCAATTCCCACCCAGGTGGAGTATGCATCCCCCATTCCCACCCGGGTGGAGTATGCACCCCCCATTCCCACCTAGGTGGAGTATGAATCCCCCCATTCCCACCCAGGTGGAGTATGTATCCACCCCCCATTCCCACCCTGGTGGAGTATGCATCCCCCCACCTCACAACCCCGATGCACTGCCATGGGCCAGTCAGGCAACTCACCAAGCAGCCAGGCACATCGTCCACCATGTCGCTCCATGTGGCGGGGTAGTGTGGAGTTACGCAGCACCATGGCATCATGTGTAGATCCGGGATATCGGGCGCAACAATGTGTGATGATCTTGCTGGAGCCACATACCATCTGCACATTGATGGAGTGGTATTGCTTGCGATTGCGGTACACCGCCTCTGTTGCATGAGGGATGACCAACTCTACATGGGTGCAGTCGAGGGCACCAATGCAATTGGGCATGCCTGCCAGTGCATGGAAGCCTACTTTAGTGTCGGCAAGCTCCTGGTCAGTCCGTGGTAGGGATATGTGGGTGCTAGCGTGCTTGAGGAGGGCATCCAGCACTTGGGTCAGCATGCGTGAAAAGAGTGGTTGTAATATGCCATGCAGCTGGCCCACTGTGTGCTGGTATGCCTGTGGCCAGGAAGTGGAGCACAGACACTACCTTTAGTAGCGGGGAGATGGCAGTGTGTATTTCTATGAGGCTGACGATGTCATCGTGTATCATGTCCACTTTGGTGGTGATGTTGTCCTGGTCCAACCGGTCCAGGGTGTGGATCTGCTCTGGGGTTAGATTGAATGGACTGGGTCTGATGCGAGGGATTGGTGGTAGCCTACGTGGTACCACTGGCTGCACTGATGGAACTTGCTGGGCCTGTTTCACCCTCCTTTTCCTCCTGCATCTCCTCTGTGCTGCATGTTGTTGTAGCTGTAGTTGTTGTTGTTGCTGTTGTTGCTGTAGTTGTAGCAGCACAGGCATGTCCTCCAGTCCCATGATTGCAACAGCTAGTTGTATCATTTTGGTGTGCGAAGGGGTGTGGTGTGTGGGTGTACTCCTTTGGTACTGGGACAGGCTCCATTGACTCCACCTGTGTGCGCCTGTGGCAGTTGCCTACGCTGCAGGTTGCTATTTACGGGTGGTCCGTGATGCCTGTGTTGCCGCAGTTGTGCAGGCCCTAATTACCGCCTTCGGGATGCCGGTAAGTGCATGCCCACGTAACTTGTGATGTCCTCCTATTAGCGGCACCCCGGTATTTCCTCCGCGAAGGGGCGCGAGTACGTGCGCATGCCGGTATGAAGGGGCACGGTACGGGTGGTGGCGGTATTGGCGAGTTGTCAGGTCATAATGGCCCGGACCCATTAACAATGCCGGTAATACCATTTCGCCTTCCTATTTTCATTACCTCCATGTATGTTATGATGCCCCTTGAGTGCAAACCCTGGACTTCCCATCACAGATCCCTGCATCAGCGCTTCTTCCAGAGAGGTTTTCACTGGTATCCTCTTTGCTGTCCCTTCTCCAGATCTATGAACCACGCATCTCATCTCCACTCTCTTTCCTTCCACATCCTCTTCCATTAATGGTGGTACAAAGTGGGAAGTTCTATTGGCTGGCTTCTCATCCTCACGTTGCTTCATTAATGTCTATAACACAGGCACTATCCTGGTTCAGGGTCCACAACCCAACCTCCTTCTCTTTGACCGGATACTGCCTTCTCCCATTAACTTTGTTCCTTGTCCTGCATCTCCCCCTATCACTCTCCTACTCCCTCCCCTGACTGGTGTACCACGCCCCTGTACACCACCCCAGAAAACCTTGAAAGGCAGTGACCTCCTCCATCTGTCTGGCGAATCTTAACGACAGCTCAGTCAACAAACACTCTGCTGACATCTGCCTCCTTCTTGAAGACTATTGACCTCGACATTCTGGCTCTTACCGAGATATGGTTCAATGCCAGCTCAGTTACTGCTTTTGACTCCCTCCTCCCTGATGGCATCAAAATCATCTCTAAGCCTCGATCTCACTGCGCAGGCGGGGGTTGCCTTAATCTTCTCTGAGTGGGTTCCTGCTTCCATCATACCCCCCCCCAGCATTACCCTTCCTTTGAAAGCCTGGTTTGCAAGTTGGTCATCTCTCCCATCTCCACCGTGACCATTGCTACCATTTACCAGCCTCCAGGCACCACCACCATGTTCCTTTCTGGATGGGCTGATTTCTGCTCCTCCTTACTTTCATCCACCTCCAACCTCTTCCTACTGGGTGATTTCAACATCCAACAGGACTCTCCTGGCTCTTCATCTACTCTCTTCATTGACCACTGTACCCCTCTTTTCATCTCCATTCTTCCTTCTGGGCCAACCCACTCAGCTCAACACACTCTGGAAGCGCTCATACACTCTGACATCTCTCTCTTCCCTCCACTAGTCACCCCCCTTTATTGGTCAGACCATTCTCTCCTCTCCTCCCACCTGGGTCCCTTTGGACCTCTAACCGCCCCCCAAAAAGTTCTGCCAACCTCGTTCACCAACATCTGCCCGATGAAACGAGTGTCAGATTCTGCCGTCGCTTCGACCTTCATCCCCCCACCCTCCTACCTCTGATAGTATCTCTGACTCTGCTCTCAGCAACCTCCATCATCACCAATACTCTTGACATTCTTGACCCAGTCATTAGGATCCACCTGAAACCTGCCTCTAAGCGTAACACCTGGTATGACTCCGAACTTGCGGCTCTGACACTCAAGTGCAAGCCAGCAGAACGGAAGTGGCAAACTTCAAGCTCACCCTCTGATACCCTCTGACAAACTGGCCTGCCGCCTGCTCCAAAGACAATACAGACTCTCCATCCGTGCCATGAAAAGAGCCCACATACAGGCACAGGTTTCCGGTGCATCCAACAACACGGCTGAACTTTTCAAGATCTGCAGTGAACTAGCCAACCCTCTGCAGTCACCCTTCTCCTTCCCAGGTCCTCTGCAATGCATTGGCCACACACTTCGTCACCAAAACTCAGGACATTTGGAACACCCTTGCTAGCCACCTTCTCAATCCATCCTTCAGCCCCTTGCCTCCCTTGGCCCCTCAGCCCCCGTCTTCCTCCTTCTCCTCCTTTTCCCCTTTCACACCTGACGAAGTTACCTGAATTGTCCGCTCCATGAAGGTCTCTTCTAAACAGGTTTCCCCTTGCCCATCCAGAACCATCATGGATAACATTGACTCCCTTGACCCCACACTCTCTGATTTCTGAAATCACTCTTTTGACACTGGATCTTTCCCCTCCTCTCTTAAGCACTCCCTTGTGACCCACTCCTGAAAAACCCTTCAGCTGACCCTATTTGCCCCCACAACTACCATCCTATTTACATTTCCCCCCTTCCTGGGAAAGCTGATGGAGAAATTGGCATTGCCCCAACTCATCTCACACACTGAACTTGTTGAAGGCACAAACACTTCTCTTCTGAACACCCATGAAGAACTGCTCAAATCTCTGGACTCCAACTCCCCTGCTGTCCTCATACTTCTCGATCTATCCTCTGCCTTTGACACAGTTAACCATTCCATCCTCATACAAAGGCTCCACAATACCCTTGGTATCTCGGAATGGGCACTGGACTGGATGACATCCTTCATTACTGACTGCTCTTCCCAAATCATCTTGGCCACCTTTTTCTCTCCTACTTCCTTCTCCAGATGTGGTGTCCCCGGGGTAATATCCTCTCACCTTGGCTCTTTAGCATATACCTTGCTCTGCTTGCATGCCTCATCTCTTCCTTCTCCTCCAACTTCCAGTGTTACAAAGAAGACACACAGCTCTTTTTCAAACTTCCTTGTGACCCTCTTGTACCTTCCATCATCACTGACTGTCTATCTGCTATCTAGTCCTGGTGCACCTCCAACGACCTCTGCCTCAATGTAGTGCTTACCTTAGACTCTGCGGGAGCATCCAGATTCTCTGTTGCTAGTTCAACCCACTTGCCGCCCCACATCCATGTTGCACTAGGATAGACAGCAAACAGGTGTGAGATGGAAGGAGAGGGAGAGTTGTGTAGATACTGCAACCCAAGGACAGCCAGCGTTGTGAGGGATATGGTTCCTCTAACCAAAACATGTGTGTCATATTCCTGTGTAATGAACCTCATGTATCACCCCCTCCTGTGGAAGGCTGGACTCTCCTGTTGAATGTCACAGGTGCACGTGGTTTCTGGTTCTATTCCGTGCCAGTTGCTGCACTGGTGCTGCCCAGAGCAGCTGTGGCTTATCAAATGTTTTTTTACCGTCCTTATTGTCCGCTTCACTTCCTTTTTGCTTATTAGTTTTTTGTCTTTGGCTGCTTTGTGCTTTGAGTGTTTGTCTTTAATCTCTCTCTGCTGATGGAGCGTTTTAACTCATGGAGCTGTATGCTATTGTTTCTCTCTGCTTTCTGATTTGCATGCACTTTCTTTCTGCTGCTTCATGAGTGGATGTCATTGGTTGCTGCTTATATTGTCTGGGCTTGCTTATGCGCTGTCATGGTCTTACTATCTCTTCCATTTCCTTATAGATGCTGAGGCCGTGCCATCCGGAGCTAAGGAAGCTGGAGCTGCTGAGAGATGACTGTGGCACCG
The DNA here is from genome assembly GCF_040938575.1 of Ambystoma mexicanum. NCBI lineage: Eukaryota > Metazoa > Chordata > Amphibia > Caudata > Ambystomatidae > Ambystoma > Ambystoma mexicanum. The sequence goes on along the minus strand of NC_090935.1, from coordinate 340,221,986 downwards.
GAATGCTTGGAGTACTGGGGAATGGATGCGCGGCGCAGTCTTTTGCCTGTGCTGAGTCTTGCCTGGATTCCACTTAACTTGCCTGCTTTCTTTTAGGTCCAAAAGCTGGAAGCGGAGAAAGGGACCGGGACACTGCGGTAAGCATTGCGCTGCTATAAGCAGAGAAATGCAAAGTGAGGAGACAAGCATGGGTTGTGGCTTTTATAGCAACACCACCCATCCACACAAATCTTCAGTCCTGCAAGATGGTTTTTGGGCCTGCTGTCAGTCATATTGGTGGTGAACAAGAACGGGCATACAGGGCAGCCATCTTGGAGGGACCAAGCCCAATACATTGTACAAGGCAACCTATGTCCACTTTGCGCGCCAGGTATTTAACAATGAGGTCCAGCCTTCCATTTTCCTGGCACTTTGTGTCATGTGGGTATGATGATGTGTGGGATTTCTAGGATGATGAGGGACTCACTGGTGATCATCACACTCAACACCTGTATAACTGAGATGCTTCCCATCGGGACCCCTGCTCCCTCCTTCTTCCTTTCACTCTGGCCTTCCTCCTTGGGCTCTCCCCCTGGTCCTTCTTCTGAAGGCAGAAAACTTGGAGTCAACTTCGACTCCTCTCTCTCCTTCCTCCCTCACACTCAGGACATTGCCAAGAAGTCACACTTTCAGCTCTTCCTTCTCAAAGGAATTCTCCCTTTTCTCACTTTCCACCAGAGGTTCAATGTTATCCGAGCCCTGGTTCTCTCTAGGCTTGACCATTGCAATAGCCTCCTCCTGAAACGACCTTCTTCCACTCTGTGACCACTCCAGCTAATCCAGAATAGTGCATCACGACTTATCCTTGGCATTAAGCCCAGGGACTGCCTCTCTCCTGCCCTAAAAAGTCCTCATTGGCTCCCGGTTGCTGCACGGATTAAATTAAAATCCCTCTGCAGCATCCTCAAGGCTGTCTGGGCCCGGGGACCACACTATCTTCAACTTTATCTTACTAAATACTCTGCCTCTAGACCACTTTGTTCTTTTGGCACCAACTCTTTGTATGTAAAGCATTTTGCTAAACAGAGGGTAGGTGGTCGATCGCTTTTCTCAGATGGCTCCCTCCTATGGAACAGCCTCCCCCTGCCGCTGCGCCTTGAGCAGAACTTACTTAAATTCCGGGAGCTCCTCAAGACTTCCTCTTGACCTCCTCCTTCCCTTCTTCTCTTCTCTGCTAATCCCACAATTGCTGTGGTTGGTGTCTGGGGCCCTTATGCATTCTTGGGGCCCCTAACCTCCCAAACACTATAGGCCCAGCTCCGGTCTTCCCTCAGCACTTGCCTTGGCACACCCACTGCCCTGGAGAATCGCACTTACTTCTAACATGGCCCTTGGTCATGAAGCACTCAACAACCCAAGCACTTCATCTGTGGCTCCCCCATGAGCCCGGCTCCCCAGCCCTTTTCCTTGCTGCACTTGTACGTCCTGAATACTCACAAGGCATAGAAGGTTCGTCCTTCCTCCTTTTCCCACCACTGCACTTATTAATTTTTATGTTTTGTAATGTATTTCACTCCCTTGCCGCCCCCCCCTCGCCCTGTGGGTGCTTTGAAACTGTATTTTACTTGCTATATACGTGCCTAAAGAGCAAACAATAAATATATAAATATTCAAAAATGAATTTCCTCACTGGTGTGAGAAGCCGTCTGCCGTGCCCGGTGTCCCCCTTCCTGTAGGCTGACTCACTGGTTGTTTTGCACGGCGATGACGGGAGGTTTCTGAATGCCATAATTCCTGTCTCTCGTACGGCACTGCACTTTTCTTCTGCAGCGGCTGCCCTTGTCTTCATATCTGCCACTGATGCACCACTCGTAGCTCGGGCCTCTCTCTGAAGTGACTGCTTCCTCCCTGCAGTTTACCATGGGCTTTCAGCTTACCTCAGATCCATTTCCTGCTGCATACGCTCTGCATCTGTCTGGTGGTCTTGAGTGCTTCTTCTGCCGCGCTGCCTTCCAGTAAGGGTCTCCACTCCTCCAGGAGTTCATGGACTTGCTTTCCCAGCTGACATCATCTTCTCTGTTCATGTCAGTTTTAAAACTCCTATCAGGTTGATTAGTCCAAAAAAGGCTAGACCGCTCACTACTTGTTTGGGAGTTCTGCATTGCTGTTGCTTGCCTTCTCCTCGTCCCAGTACCTAACTGGTGTAGGTGATTGTGTGAGTCAATGGGAAAAGGATCCATTGATCTTGTTTGCCTCTTCCTCGTCCCAGCACTTATGAAAGGGAAAAGGGGGACTCTGCGTCTCACCTAAGGCTACCTCACCTCCTCTCTCTAAGTTACCTACCCTCCAGATAGTCCTCTGTCACATCTCTACTTCCAGGTTCAGGATCCGGTAGCTTTAGCCTTTCCCTGGCCACCTGGGTGGAGGCATTTCCTGGGATACCCCCAGGTTCCTCACAATCCTCTGGCTGGGTTTATGTATAGTACTCTCTTTTCATTCTACTTGCAGATGGTGCATTTAATTAAAGTATATATATTGTTTTAGAACCTTGATTAGACATTCCCTTAATTTTGGACTGTGATACTGTGTTGTTTGGGTCAATACTGGTTTACATTCTCACCCCTCCTGAGAGTATTGCCTTCCCTCAGCCCAAGTTACCACAATAGGCAAGGGAGGTATGTCTCTGAACTGTCCCTGTTTTAACTTTCTGATTGCATTGTGTTTTGGTTTGTAGAAGTGTGAGAGATGAGTGAGTCATTTTAACCCTAATCCAATGAATTACACTGGTGGCAGTGGTGAGATTTGAGACAGACTGTGCATACAGCCTAGCCAGCCAAAATAAAAGTGTGTAATTAACGTTAGTTCTTACTGCCAATGGTATTTTTAGAACGATGGAACTCTACATGAGCAATGTTGCTGAACTTGCGTGACCCCATTCGGGAGTGGGGTCTCCCTCATAGCAGTAAGGTTAAGAAAGCTGAATTGCTAAAAAGCCTCCAAGCTTTTGAGGAAGCTAGGGGGGTTGAGGGCTGTCTGGGGACCAGCAGCAAGCTGTATCCTCTACCCATATTGCCCATGGACCTGTTGGGAGTGGAATCCGCTGAGGTGAGGGAAAGCAAAGTCGCTTCTCAGCATTTCTCCCCCCGGTTAGGCACTGAGATATCCTACTCATTGCAGTATTTACACCGGTCGCACTCATCAGGTAGATCCTGTGCTTCAGCCAGGCAATGAGAGGATGTCATAGCATTCAACACTGAAAGACTCTACCTCTTAGAGGAGAGGAGGATGGCTTTGGAGGAACAGAAACAATGGGACTATATGATGTGCAATTTGGAACTGGAGGCCCAGAAGGAGGCCACCAATACTTCCAATGGGGAAGGAAGTGTCTCCAGTGGTGACCCCCAAGGAAAACCTAGGCACCATCTCCCCAAGGACCTAGTCCAATTGTATGAGGAGAGGAAGAACAGTTTTGACTGGTTCAAAAAGCTGGAGTTAGCTCTCCACCTCCAGGAGGTGGAAGAGGGGTTGTAGGGTTCAGCACTTAAGAGTCATCAACCGAATGTTGGAACTGATGTGATTAGTCATCTGACTCCTGACAAGAGGCCTATCTATTCCAAGATGAAGGTCGCAATCCAGAGGAAGTTGTGCAAGACCCCAGAACAATACCTCAAGAGCTTTAGGGAGCTCACTGAAAATGGGAGTCAAAACCTTGAGGCGTTTACACATCAATCCCTTAAATATTTATTGTTGGGTCACAGGTAACCACGTTAACACATCTACGGGCATGTTTATTCTGATTGCATGTGAGAGCGTACTTGAACCATGCAAGGTGGAGTTACACCAGCATCTAGTGGACAAGAAAATCGCAGACCCTCAGGAGCTCGACAAGGCAGCCTACCGTTTTGTGGCTACTCACATCCAGAAAAACGAAGTAGTTGTTGCATCCAAATCAGTAACTCTAAAGAGGGTGAGGACAACAGTTTTGCACCCTCTTGCAAAGAAAGCACCCCAAAAACCAGAGGGGAAATTAAAGTCACCTGCATCGTCTGCTCTTTCAGTAAAGGAGAAGAGAGGGATCCTCTCACACTGCTGCTTCAACGATCTTGGCAGCTGAATGCACTGACAATAGACGTGACCGCGCCTGTTGACAAGATGACGACTGCATCCTAAAGAAGTGGATCCTTCCACCTCTTAATCTGAGCCACTAAGCTCCTCAGATTCGACCACATAGGACCCTCCACTTGTATAGACACTCCTGTACTGATGAAGGCCTACACCATTAGAGCTCACCTAGCTCCACGCAAAATGGCCGAAACACTGTCGTGTTTTCGTACTTAGGTACTACACTTTGTGTGTCCTCAAATGTGAATGTCCTATGTTTTTTTTAAAAATACCAGTGTATTACTACACCACTGCACTTCAAAATAAAACCCTTTTGTGCAGAAGAACAGTTTCATGAGAATTCTGTGACCACCCACACAAGGGGTCACCCACTCAGGGTGTAGCAGTGGTTACTCTTCAGCAGAGACTGACCTGACCTTGCTCATTCGTTTTTTGATATTATTGTACCAACCTGGGCAGAGCAAGGCAGTAACCAGGTTCCCTTCAGATTACTACTCCTCTAGCACTAGGGCACCCACATTCACATCCTCTCAAGGCTGCCATATATGCTGAGATCAGAGGCATAGAAAGTGAGATCCTGCCTGCAATTGTAGACCCAAGCCGGCCATAGTTATCGCTATGCTCTTGGAGGAGGAGGAAGAAGTAGGCATATTCAATTTGGGCATCATTGAATTCCCCTTTGGCCTGGGGTTGGCCGAATTCACCCTTTTATCCCTGAGTAGGTAAGCTACTGAACTGCCCACCAAGTCCCCTGTACCAACGAATACAGAGATTTATTTGGACCATGTCTTCATTAACAAGAGCAAAGCCCCAGCACTTTGTGATACTGCTGCGAATATCATTGCTTTACGACGACAGTAGGTGTGAAAGGACCAAATCATCCCTGCTCCACCCAGACTAGTCAGGCGATTCAGTGGTCTCACCCAATGCCCACTGGAAATTGTGGACTTCAGTTGGAGGGGAGAAACCTCTCAGCTCTGCATTTCTGTTAAAGATGCCATTCCAGTAGACTGTCTGCTGGGAAATGATAAATCCAATGTCAAAATCATTGCCACAGTCACAGAGGGCATACAAGGCAGCCCAGGAAGCAGCCTTGGTGACCATAGATACAGGGGCTCTTCCAACTGATGACGGCACAAGACCAGTTCTCCCGGTACTACCCAGTCCGTATCCAGAGTCCACAGAGACACCTGCTCCTGCTAGAGAGGGTGTAGTGGCCACTGATGTGCCTGCTGTGGTGGCAACCGACTCAGTGACCTCAGGGATGCCTAGAGGCATAGATCCCCAAATCTGAGTTGGAGGACATGGTAGTTTCATACCTAAAGGGTCTCCTCAAGCCAAGTGACTTGTAATTAGCTGGGGGCCCGAGTCAGGCGGACTGACAGAGGATCGAACTTCATATGAGCGTATATGAATGCAATTTAGGATGTATGTGGAGTAACCTGCAAGTTCTCCACAGCCTTTCACCCACAAACCAACAGGCTTGTTAGGCAGTTCAACAAGACACTCAAGGGCATGACAGGTGGCTGGGAAGAACCCCTCAGGAGAAAATGGATATTCTCCTATAGGGGTGTCCCGAACTTTGCACTGCGAGTAGGTATTCGGCTGAATATCGGCTGAAAATCAGGTATTCTGCTTCGGCAGAATACTTACTGGCAAACATACTCGAAGCTGAAGTTCGTACAACCCTAATTCACAGAATGTCAGGCTTGAAAGAGCAGAGGTTCTCAAAGAATTCTACTTTGTTTCCAAGCGTTTGCTTGGTGCCACTGAATGATAAAAGCAGAGAGAGTGAGGTGTGAATAATGGAACATATTTTTTACTATTGGGATAATAAAAGCATTAACATTAAAACATGGAAAATCCACAGGACAGGTCAATACTCTCTGACCTGGCAGTGCAAAGCAGGAAACTGAAGGCACCTATCTCCCAATGTGCTTTTAAGAGCTACATTTGCCTTGACTCTGACAGAATCCAAGCCAGTGATGTGGTTGTTTTTCTCTTCTTTTTTTTCTTTTATCTAGCCTGGGTGGGGGCTTTAGATGCCCTGACGCCAAACGTAGCCATTGCAGAAAAGAGAACGATGAGACGAGGAACTCGGGGAACATTATAAACATGTAAGGCATGCAGCTGTAGGGCCCGGAGGTTTCTTTTTTTTCTTTAAAATAACACTCCTGCTGTGATATCTCTAGAAGACAGCTGCGAGGCCTTTAAAATCTGGGCTGGTGCTGTTCAGAGTGCTCTTAATAAGGAAACCTGAACAGCCCCATGTCCACGTTTTCCAGAGAGAGGAACATGAGATGCTGAAGTGCGCCTGCCATTCAAGGCACGAGCACTGAAGGCAAGTATATGTGCTTAGTCGTCTTTGTATTTTGGTGCTGAACTGCGTTTGCAGGTTAAGTGAAATAAGCATCGGCTTCTTTAATCACAGAGCAAAAGCCATTATGATGCAATTGCCTCAGTGCTTGTCAGCATGCATTAAACAGTGCCCATCAAGACTCCTTCAGGGCCCAGCGTGCAGAAGAAAAGGAGATACAAACGAGCAGCTACTTTGCTCTCAGAACACCAGGTGGAACACTATCGTGCTATGTGGGCTTCACCTTTTAGCTTGATTTACAAGCTGGTATTTGCATATGGGCTGCGATTTGCAATTTTACAATGATGTAATTTTCTAAACATGAACCATTCACACTCTCGTTATTAAGCTTGGTGAGAGGGCAGTTCAAAACATGTCTTGTGTGCACACTAAAACCAAATGAAAGCTTTGTTTGGAATTCAAGTTTGTTGCCTGCCTGTCTAGTCAGTCATTGCCACTGATGGGCTCCATTATGTGCCACTCTTGCGCAAAGCACCCACTCTGCTAGTTTACCCCTTTGCGTGGTTTGTTAATACAATGGGCCTCATTACGAGGTGGGAGGTAAGGGATTACCGGCACCGGTAAGGGCACCGGTGCCGGTAATCCCTGACCTCCATACTACGAGTTCCTTTTGCGGGTTCTTCCTTAACGCCTGGTTTTTGCAGGAGTTAAGGACGGGACCCGCAAAGGGACTCTAGAGCTAATAACGGTATCGCAATTTGCGGTACCGTTATTAGCGCTTTCCCCACTCCCATTGAGCCCTATGGGGGCTGAAATGGGAATGGGGAATGGCCCTGGTGAATGGGGAATTACCGGTCCCTCCGACCTCGGAATGGACCGGTAATTGCTCCATTCACCAGGGAGGAGTTGGAAGGGTTTTGGAGGCAGCCATGGAGCTTGGAGCTTGTAGCTCCATGGCTACCTCCAACCTCATAATGATGCGCAATGCCTAAAAATGGGCTGTTGGGATTCCATAGTGTGCATGAGAAACTCCTCATGCAAATGAGGGAACTCTCCTTTTTAAATGCGTCCCCACACAGCTATAACGTACATGCGGGACCCCATGCCCTCTGCAGTACAAATGGTAAATTGTGAAGCATTGAGCAGGTCATGCACGTTCAATACCATGCTGTTGAATGTTGATATGGTAAGCTGTAGATGCTGGATTCACCCCCTGGATTCACCGCTCAACGATAAACTCCTTGGTGCAAAAGCGGACCATCAACCTTTCAAAATGTACTCATAATCAGTATATAATTTTGATATTGTTTGCTAATAAAAATATATCTTTATCAACATGGCAATTCCTGGCAATTGTCTGCATCCCATGCACCATAACACACCCATTCAAACTGTTGAAAGGGACCTCCTATACGATTTGAAATGCAATATAGTGCTTTGTAACTAAGAGACTGTTGTGTGTAGTGAAGATTATGGAGTGTTATAGTCTACATTTAAACATTTTAATGATTCAGGTGCCAAAAACGCTGTGCTAGAATGTCCGGCTAGTTAGCTTGGTGAGTACCTGCACTTCTTTTTTTCCATTTAAAGCACTGATTATTACCCTGGCACCAGCGCAGTTTCATTATTCCCTAGAGTCCCAATCAACAAGATATGTTTCTATACATATATTGACACATTTCTAGTAGTAAACTACTATTTGGCTCACTATTGGGCTCCAGCAGAATTCTTTGGCCAACTATTCGGTTTTCGGTCGAATAGTACATCTACTATTCGGTACACCCCTATTTTCCTACCATCCCTCTGGTTCTCTTACCGGGAAGGGCCAGAAGGTGTTGGGTTCAGTCCCGTTGAGCTCCTGTTTGGCCCTAATGTTAGGGGTCTGCTTAGTCTGGTGCAGGAACAATGGGAGGGAAATCCCCAAACTCCTTCCCACGTAATGGTGGACTATGTGCATGGTCTTTGATCCAAGATGGCTAAGTACAGGGAACAAAGCACCCTGAGCCTGAAGGCCAGCCAGGAGCTCATGAAGCACTGACATGCCCTCCCAGAAGACTGCTATAACAGAGTACACACCAGTCCAGATGGTCTGGATTATGGAACCCAACAACACCAGCACCTTACACGACAAGTGGACTGGGCTGGGCTGCTGGAACAAATCTGTGAGGTGAACTACCTCATTGATATGAAGACACCAAGGCAGGCACATCGGGTATTCCATGTCAACAGCTTAAACCCAATTACAGCCAGGATGACTTAGCGATGGCTCTGGTCATGGACCACTGTCCCTGTCTCTTTCCTGTCCCCTCCACTTCTTCATGAACAAAGCACTTTGGTGCAACATAAACAGGGCAAAGTCCACTCCATCCCAGGGCAGGGATTGGACCACTAAGGCAGGTTAGCTTTATACCAATCACCTGAGTACTCTTACCCTTAAAAGGAGGGGTCATCTATCCCTTCCACAGATTCGCTCAGTTCCTCTCGGATCCCTTAAGACAGCAGAGTCCTTCTGAAGATCTCACTGGACTTCCTTGGGGAGAGTCACAGCCTCTAAAGCACTCAGCCTAAGGTGAAGGCGCATCATTCAGCTTCACCTCCTCAGAGGCATTCTCCCTTTCTTCAGCTTCCACCAGAAACATAATGGGCCTCATCAGAAGGTTGGCGCTAAAAATCTTGCCGAACCGACATGGCGGTAATAACATGTCCGGCTTGGCACCAACCCGCACAGAGCAGACGATCAAGAGTGCGCGGGCGCGCGCATCCCTGCATGCCGGTTACAGCCGTACCGGCATGCCGGTAACGACCTCTAAACCCCCACACAGCGGCATCGACCAATACGCACAGAACGGCTCCGCCCTCGGCAACCCCTAAATACCGTTACCGTTATTAACATAGTGCAAATAACGAGTGCATCAATACCGGACCCGGAAGTAACGTCATCGTGCCGGAACGGGAAATGCCATGGCGGCCATCTTTAAAAACACAATCCATTGCCATCCTCCACCTACAGGACCCTCTACACCCCAACTCCCAGGCCACCACTGACAACATGTCGAAGACCACCCGGAGAGGCACGGCCCGCCTGCGCAAACCACATTTTACAGACGATGAGCTGAACATGTTGGCTGACACCCTTGTGGCAAATGCAGAAGTGGTGTTCTGCAACGACCTCAGGCGTCCAGCCCAGCTCAGGAAAAAGGCCATCTGGGAAGAAGTTACCCAGAAAGTAAGTGCAGTCGGCACCACCGCACGCACAGTGCGTGATTGCAAAAAACGTTGGGACGACCTCAGGCTGAGAGTCCGGCACATATTGTCAGCTAATCGGAGCCAGGGGCTGACAACAGGAGGAGGACCACACTCACCACTGAAATTGGCCAGATGGGAGGAGACCTGCAGCTCCATCATAGACGTGGAGTCCATCGAAGGAGTCAGTGAAGCAGAGTTTGGCGTGCCAACATCGGCAGATGAATGTGGGTGTCCCTACTGAAACAGTAAAAATAATCATAATCACCCTCCCCCAATTGTGGCTGCTACACCAGCCAACAAATGGGCCATCATGCACACCTACACATATCCATGTACGCATTCTGGGTCTACCACCATCCCATCCCAATGCATGTTGCGGTCATACACGAATACACCCACAAGACACATATCATGGGCATGTGCCACCCAGGACGACCCTCCCAAAACACATCAATGTGCAACTGCACCCAACAATGTGTACATGTGGACACGACTATGCTATCAGAATCCACTCTTCAACATTGCATGTACACAGTCCCCTACAAATGCACGAATGCAACTGATCAGATGGCGCCACATGTCCAATGACTAATGCATGCACATTGCAAGCGGAACAATCACTGATATCCTGCCACTCTCTGTCCCCCACAGGTACGGATGCTGACAGTGACGAAGCGCAAGGGAGTGCACAATGCACAACACCAGCCAAAATGCCTAGGAGGCAATCTGATGGCACAGGTCCATCAACCTCAAGTGGACCAAGGATGGGCCATGCGGGAAGCGGGACAAGAACCGGTGCAAAAAAAGCACTACAGACAAGTACACAGGAAGAGCTGACACCTGCACCTGCATCCGTGGTCACACCATCCACACTGGCTGAGGACACAGCAGGCATGGAGGATGGCACACATTCTGCTGCTGCCAGCACAATTGGGGAGATGGCTGCATCGGCTGATCATAGTGTTGATGAGGTAGCTGGGCCGGACAATGAGAGCGATGCAGGACTTGTCCACTCAGAGCCTGTAGTGTACACACCAAGCCCGCAGGCCACCCCACAGGACACACCTCAGCGGGACACATCCGACCAGGGCAGCCATGGACAGTGGTCTCTGGCCAAGCACAGCCCCATGATCCATGCTGTGCCACCACATCACCCACCAACCACAACCCACACTGCCATACGGGACCTTGAAGGACGTCTCTCCAGGATGGAGGCCCGGCAGGAGGTGATGCAGGAGGTGATGCAAGGCTATGTGCAGCAGTACCTTGCTGAAGGGGAGACAACACGCCCTTTTATCCAGGACAGCACTGCGTCCGTTATCCAGGCCATTAACTCAAATGCACAGCAAGTGCGTGATGGCTTCAATGCCTTGGCTCAGATCCTCACCAGGATTGCTGACCGCATGGACAACGGCAAACCCAGCCCCTTGGATCACAACCATCTGGGTCATCGGCATCATCCACGCCATCGGGCTCAAGGCAGACCAGCCCTGTGCGCATGTCCCTGCGGAGTTCGCACCACACAGAGATCCAACCCCCAACTCCCAAGGGGGCTCAACAGTAGCAGGGCCACCCTGCATAATCCCTTTGGGCATACATGCAGACACATGTCGTGCCATAGTTGACTTTTGGTGTTAGGGGGTGGGTGGAGGGGTGGTTGTGGGTGTAGTGTGTAGTACTGGGGTGTTTGGGGGAATGGGAGTAGGTTGGGGGTGGGTGGAGGGGTGGTGGGGGTGTGGATTGTTGTATCATGTTGTACTTAATTCCTCACGAATACACCAGTTGTGTAACAAACATCACATGAGTGGACATTGCTGATTTATTGCATGTCAATTTATTGCTTCATGGTGATTCACGCACATGTGCCCACACACCCAGTGCCCACAGTTCACAACACATGGCACCCTCTGCATCAAAGTACATCAGAATGATTGGTCTATGACCATTTGGCGCACTGCGCGACCCTCACAAGTTTCACGTCCTGGCCTATGTCCTACTTCTACTCCTTCCTCTCCTTCTACTTCACCAGGTGGTGGCAGCTCCACGTCAGGTGGCAGTGGTATGTTCCGCCGGATGCAAAAGTTATGTAGCATTACACATGTCGTGATGATCTTGCCTACCTTCTCAGGCCCGTATATGAGTGCCCCTCCCGACCTGCTGATGCAGCGAAACCGTGCCTTCAAAAGGCCAAACGTCTGCTCAATGACCACACGTGTACGTGTATGTTCACGATTCAAGTCCTCCTCATGTCGTTCTGCGGGTTCCTGACAGGGGTGAGTAGCCATGGCTTCAGGGGATATCCAGCATCACCTACATGGTAGCAGAAGGAGGTATGTGTGAGGATGAGGCTCAGTTGACAGGTGTGCTCAGCCTGTACATCATTCAAGGTCATATGCACTATCTCGTCATTGGCAGCCACATCCACATGACTGTCAGCCCTGTACAGTGCATGCCAATCCATAGAGGGAGCCTTGTGTGACATACACGACCTAGAGTCCTGGGATTTGAAAGCACCAGGGAATGTATGTCTTGGCTAGGGGCATTTTGCATGCATATGTGAGGGATGTGTGTCTGCGGATGACTTCAGAAACTACCATTCCCCCCAATCCATCTGTCCCCATGGCCCAGAGGGCATTCCCCTAGCATATGCATGTACCTCCCCCTCAATCCATCTGCCCCCATGGCCCAGAGGGCAGACTCACCGAACAGCCAGCCACTTCGTACAACATCTCCTTCCATGTAGCGGGGTAGTGAGGAGTTCCGCAGCACCATGGCATCATGCGTGGATCCTGGGTATCTGGCACAGCAGTGTGTTATTATCTGGCTTGCATCACACACCATCTGCACATTGATGGAATGGTATAGCTTCCGATTGCGGTAGACCGCCTCCATGGCATGTGGGACTACCAACTCTACATGGGTACAGTCGAGGGCACCAATTACATTGGGCATGCCTGCCAGTGCATGGAATGCTATTTTGGTGGCATTTGCCTCCTGTGGTGTCCTTGGTAAGGATATGTAGGCATTTGCGTGCTTCAGTAGTGCATCCAGCACTTGGTTTAACACAACAGAGAAGCATGATTGGGACATGCCATGCATTTGGCCCACTGTGTGTTGATAAGTGCCTGTGGCCAGGAAGTGGAGCACAGATGCCACCTTCAGCAAAGGGGGGGGGTGGCTGTGCGGATGTTGATCAGGCTGACCAAGTCGTCCTGTATTAATTCCACTATGTTGGTGATGGTGTCTCTGTCCAGGCGGTACAGGGTGTGGATCTGTGCCGGGGTTAAGTCAAATGGATTGGACCTTATACGTTGGATTGTTGGCTGTCTGCAGGGAGCGACTGCCTGCACTGGTGGTATTTGCTGGGCATGTCTCACCCTCCTTCTCCTCCGGCGTCTCCTCTGTGTTTCCTGTTGTACTGCCTGCTCAAGGAGTAGCAGTGCATGCATGTCCTCCAGGCCCAGTATGGCAAGTACAAGTGGTAGCATTTTGCCTTGGAGGGGGGTGTGGTGTGTGGGTGTGCTCCTTTTGTGCTGACCCTGACTCCATTGCCTCCACCTGTGCTGATTGAGTGCACCTGTGGCACTTGGTTACACAGCAGTTTGCTGTTTACGGGTGGTCCGTGATGCCGTCATTTCCGGCATCATGGTGGCCCTTCTTACAGGCATCCCGATGCCAGGATGTACTTGTACGTGTGACTCGTGGTCTCCCCTTCTTTGCGGCATGCCGGTATTAAGGCCTCCCCATATGCGCGCATGCCCGCGTGCCGGTACGGTGGTGCACGGCCACAGCGGGTCCTTGGCAATGCCGGTAGCAACGGCATCTAGGGTCATGATACACTGGCCCGGTAATGGATGCCGGTATTGCCTTACCAGTGCCGTTCTTACCGGAGCGCAAACCTTGTGATGAGGCCCAATGTCTCCAGAACTCTGGTTCTCTCTAGGATTGACCACTGCAACCGTGTCTTCCTTAATCTGCCTCTTTTTTCCCTTTGCCATCGTCAACTAATCCAGAATAGTACTGCAAGAATTATCCTTGGCCTGAAGCCCATGGACTGCATCTCTCCAGCACTAAAACCACTCCCCTTGCTCCAGTTGTCAGCAAGGATCACATTCAAGACCCTCTGCATTCTTCATACGGCTTTCTCGGCCACACTACATAGAACTCTCTCTCCCTAAATACCTCCCTGCTAGAATTCTTAGGTCTTCTAGCTCTAACTCTCTTCAAGTCAGACGCTTTGCTATCAGAGGGGGGGGTAGATCTCTTTCTTGGCAGGAGCCTCCCTCCTGAATGGCCTTCCTAATCCTCTCCATCTTGAACAGGGGTCTTCTTCTTATCAAGCTTTCTGGCATCTGTGAATTCATCTTGAGTCAAAGACAGGAGAAAAAGAACAGGCGCCTGGGTGGTTTTCACAGCTGTCTTTATTAGATGAGGTTACAAGACACTTCTGGAAAAGCACACATCAACATGTTGCCTTCAACTATAGGCTATTTTGGGTGGTGCAACACCCTCATGCAAATGAATAATTTGTTTGTGCATGTATCTAATAGGTCCTTTTAGCCAGAGAAAAACCCTCCCTTCCCTACTATTGGATGATTTATCTGATGCACACCAAGCCCATATTAGTCATACTTGGCATTAACACTTGCTGTCTGACACATAGACTGATAGATGATTTTAGACCCGGCTGAAAATAATTTAAACATTCTTCAACTTCTGCCAAAAACAATGTTATCACATCACTGTTAAACCCTTATCTACTTCTCGAGGTCCTGCCAAGTTTAATTATCCCTTATACTGTGGAGAAATAAATACGTTCAATTATATGGTGCCAAGTAATACAGCTGGTCTGATCAAATCGGTAGTTTCCGTTGCCTTTATTTGACTTCATCATCAATCTTGTCTGCTTTTCCCGCCAAGTTCCAAATGTGACCTCCCAGACTTAATTATTTCACGGCGAGGTGCTGATTAAGACCCTTTCATGTGCTGCTTTCTGTTGCTTTATCAGCACGAGTCAAGGTTTCCACACCTGGCTTTAGAAGTGGACACAATTTTGTGCTTGAGGTATCCATTTTTAAATATCTCTCAGTCTGCCCACTGTATTTAATCCTTCAGGGAGTCATTCATTATTTATTTAAACACTTTTCACTTTGTATCCCTGTAGTCATGATTTATCCTAATACATATATGATATGTGTGTGATATTTAAAGCACCCATCACTTCCTGGGTCATTTTAACCCAAATATGTGCCACTCCACGTGCACTTTTTACCTTAAAATAAAGGCACTATAATCCTGATTTCTGAAATAATGAAACCATTGATTTGCCTATCATGTTATCTATACTCAGTTGAGGGGGTGGGTTGGCACCCCTATACAGTCTTGATCCAGATCTTCTTAAATTTCAGAAGCTTCTCAAGACCTTCCATTTCACCACTTCATTCCACAAACACTTGTGTATAGGCGCGTTACAAATACCATATCATATCATATCATACCTACCCCTCCCCTACTAGATTTAACTCTCTCTGTCTGGTGGCCTGTATCCCTCATGAGTCTTACTGGGGCTGGCCTTCCTTCAGCCAGTCTCCCCCTTACCTATACCAGCACTTGCCCTCTGACACCCTTCCCCACTACCCTACTGAGTCTGGTCCATCTCCCCTCCCTCTCACTAGTTGATCCCTATACCCTTCCTGAGCACTTGCCCTCCTGGGCCTCTCTTAGCACCTGCCCAGCCCCTTGGTCCCCACCCCCATGCACTTCTCACTCCACCCCTCTCCCTCACTTCCTGTTAGTGCACTTGCACGATCTGAATGTCACAAGGCCTAGTAGGACCGTTTACTGTTCCCCTGCCCCCCCCCCCCTGTTGTGGTACCTGGAAACACTTTGTGATGTATTGGCAGCATACAAATGCTCAATCATTTGTTTTTTTAAAAGAAGCAAGATCGATCCCCTAACGCTGCAGGGCACATCAAGAATAACCTCTGCTGTAGATCAGGACTTATCACTTTGCGCCAGAATCTCCTGAGCTGGGAGAGAAGACCATGAACAGAACCATCCTACACTTGAGTCCCCCTGAAAGGGCCTTGGGCACCAGGAGGACAAGACCAGCCAAAGTACCCTGTCCACTGCACCAAAACGGACGTTCCGTGTTCACCTCACCTGGAACAAGATGGACGTCGCTGGCGCTTGTTGCTGTGCTCCTCCAACCATTGATCATTGGTTGCACCTTTGACCAGTTTGACAAAGCATTACCAACCAGCCAAAGCTCATGACCTGACAGGCCCGAATCCACTGCTCCATGCCGGACCCGAATTGAATCACTGGAGAATCACTCATCGACTCAAACCAGGGGCTACCACCATGGCTAGACCCAGCTAGGCCTTCAATTGTCACCTTATTGATTGCTCATCAATGCTATGGTTCTGTCTAGTCTTCACTACTGCAACAGCCTCTTCCTTTATCTGCCTCTTTCCTCTCTCTGCCTTCTTCAACTAATCCAGCATAGGACTCCAAGACGTATCCTTGGCATCAAGCCCAGGCACTGCATCTCTCCTGCCCCAAACTCTCTCCACTGGCTCCTGGTGGCTGCAACAAATTCAAGACCCTCTGATTCATTCATAAGGCTTTCTGGTGCCTGAGACCACACTGCATCCAACTCGCTCTCCCTAAATACCTCCCTGCCAGAATTCTTTGGTCTTCTAGCTCTAAATCTCTGCAAGTCATACGCTTCTCTAAGCTGAGAGTGGAGGCAGATCTCTTTCTTTGGCAGGAACCTCCCTCTGAAATGCCCTTCTTGCCCCTCTCCATCTTGACCCAGATCTCCTTCAATTCCAGAAGCTTCTCAGGACCTTTTATTTCTCCTCATCCTTCCCCCTACCCCTCCCCTACTAGTTCCACCTGGCCTTATGCATAGCGGTCTGTATCCCTTATGAGCCTTACTGGGACAGGCCTTCCTTCAACCAGTCTCCCCTTTCCCCCGACTAGCACTTGCCCTTGGGCAACCTTCCCCACTAGTCTACTGAGTCTGGTCCACAACCCCTCCATCGCACCAGTTGATCCCTTTCTCCTTCCTGAGCACTTGCCCTCCTGGGCCTCCCTTAGCACTTGCCCAGCCCCTTGGCCTACTCCCCCTTGCACTTCTCCCTCCACTCCTCTCCCTCACTTCCTGCTATTGTACTTGCACGATCCGAATGTCACAAGGCCTAGAAGGAATGTTGACTGTTCCCCTGTACCCCCTTGTCTTGTGGCACCGAAAACACTTTTAATGTATAGGCAGCATACAAATGCTCAATAATCGTTTTGAAAAAGACGCAAGATCAGTCCCCTACCGCTTCCAGGGCACATCAGGAACAACCTCTGCTGTAGATCAGGACTTACCACTCTGTGCCAGAATCTCCTGAGCTGGGAGAGAAGACCTTGAACAGAACCCTCCTTTTCTTGATCCCTCCAGAAAAGGCCTTAAGCAACAGGAGGACCACACCAGCCGAAGCTCCATGTTCACTGCACCAAAACGGATGCTCCGTGTTCACCTCACCTGGAACAAGAGGGACATCACTGGCGCTGGTTTCAGTGCTCCTTCAACCATTGAACATTGCTTGCACCTTTGGCCAGCTCGACAAAGCAGTGTGTACCAGCCAAGGCTCATCATCTGTTAGGCCGAATCGACTGCTCAATGCCGGGACCCGAATCTAATCACTGGAGAGTCAGTCACTGACTCTAACCGGGGGTTACAACCATGGCTCGACCCAGCTAGCCCTTGAAGTGTCACCTTATGGATTGTACATCAGTGCTTTGTTTCTCTCTAGGCTTGACTACTGCAACTGCTAGGCCCTGAAGACCCTCCGCATATGGAAACAAGGCATAATCACCATATACTAGTGATACGACAGACACGAGGTTCGATTTCCAAGTACTAGGGTTTATTACAAAGAAAGCATATGCTCAGTCGGCCGACTGGGTCTAACGTCTCGCAACGTGTGTCACCCAGACCTCGTGAGATGCAAGAGAGCCAACATTATACAACAGTATTATATATATAAACATGCAATCATACAATCTTTTTGCGACACATGAAAAACCGCCTTAATGTATCTTCTCAAGCTGGGGTTCGGTAATTGACAATTAGGACAAATATAACACATTATGAAAAGCTTCTTAATTAATCTATTATACTCGTTTTAGCAACAGTTGCAGTTTGCAGTTTGCAGGCATAGTTCTTTGTTATGAAGAACATAAAGCACTTGTTCGGCAAGGATATTGTGTTTGCGGGAGAGACACATTCCACAGCGTGTTATCTACCGGTTTCTATTTGTGAACTGGGGGTCAGCCTGATCTAAGGAAGATTCCCGAAGGGGGCCGCTTGAAAAGTATAATTCATGTTTAACTGCCTGTTTCTACAGTTCTAGCGAGACAAGCCGGCACCTGGGCCGCTGATTAAATGCCTTCTCTACTCGCCTTCAAGGACTTGTGAGAGAGGAAAACAATGTATTTCTGTACTGTTTGGCATTTCTGTCTGGGCCGATTCTCTCAACATGTAGACTGTGGCCTCGCACTATGTATGAGCTTTTAGAATAAAATACATTTTGCAAAGCGTTTAACAGAAAGGAAGAGAAAGCAAATGGCAGATGTTACACAAAAATGGACGCCCTATGGTTATACTGACGATTCTCTGTTGGCGATGTAGGGCATACGATGTGATTGGTTTTCGGCCAACATAATATACCTTCTATGCTTGGTTAGGGTTGTTTCTAGACTTACAAACCCTCCTTTTGGCCGTAAGCCAAGATCATCAACCATACATCGCATCTTCGTCTGACCATGTATCTAATTCTGAACTATGCATGCTACTGTAATCGTCATCTTCAATATTAATTGACATGAATTCTTTCATTGTTTCCATTTTGTTGTTTGTATTCGTATTCAACCTGAGAGTTCTTTTTTCTGTTATCATATGTACACATTCATTTGTTATTTCAGAGCAAAAGATTGGCAGACAGTGTATGCAACAACAACACGCCATGATGATTCCAAGTAATGTTACTAAGATTGCAGTTAGTTTCCATCCCCATGAGCGCAGTAACTCCCCAAACCACAAGCTTATGTTCAGCTCCCAACCGCCTGTCTGTGTGTGAATGTCAGAACTCAGAATGTGCAATTTCTTGATTGCTTTGAAAATCGTAGAGGAGGAGTCACTTACAAATACACAGCACGCTGACCCCATGATTTTCGACACACCTCCATGATCTGCCAAGATTGTATCAAGAGCCATTCTGTTTTGAAGTGTCATTAATCTCACTGCCTTTTCTTCTAATGTCATATTATATAATATATCGGTTGTTCCATTTATCGTTTTTTTCTTATACCATCGACAGTCTTCTTATGTTCCAAGAATTTATGGCTTGCCCCCAGAATGGGATAAATGATTTTGCTGTGTCCTCTGCAATGAATCCTGTCTCATCTAGTCACGGCCTAGATCTGGATAATTTGGATATGTCTGACGTTTTTCAGAGGAATACATCAGGGAAAAGGATCCCTAAGTAACAGATCCCTCCCCAGTTTCTAGGCAACCAGGGATAAGCTTGTTCTCCACACACGAAATAAACGGGATAACCTAAATATATTGGTTCTTTTTCTTTCTCAAGTACTGCAATATTCATGCATCTATTGAATGTCCCTACTGAGTAAGAACCCTTCTTTCATAAACAAAATGGGACAGTGCGCGGGCTGTAATTAATAGTATAGGAGGGGGGCACAACGTCCTTGTTCCCTACTGTATTCATGTGAAAAGTGATAACAGATGCTTTATAAGGCACATAAAGTCTATCTACTTGTCTTACCACCGGTTGAATTATCCTTGCCCTGTTAAATATGGAATAACCCACTGGTTCCATTATCACTCTTTCAAACTCATCTATGTTTGTTCCATCTAATTGACCCGTATCACTCTTATTCCATTTCCCATAAAATAGTGCACTCAATGCTGCATAACATGCCGTATTAAGGGGTAAGGTTTGTACATACCAACCGATTCCTTTCCCTCCATGCTGGGGTAAATGGGAGCAGACCCAACAATTTGTTCTATTCAGGATAGTGTGAGTTATATTCATGATCAAAAGCAATGTGTTATTATCATACCCTCTTCTGTGTCTTTCTTCTAATGCAGGGAGAGTATAAGAGAGCACATGGACCGGACTATCTGTGGCAGGAATAGTGGTAGCAGGCAAAAGAGAGTTTAACCGATGCACAGTTTCCAGATACCATAGTAGCGGGACCAGTGTAATCAGAATGCAAAATAATGTTATAATTATCAACATATATGTCCTTCAGCAAATCCTTCTATGTATGCTTTTAGTCTCTATTTCTACAATATCATCAGTGTTGGAGCAGGAGGGAACAGGAGTAAGTAGAGAAGGCCTTGTCTGCAATCCTTATCTCGGCAATGTTCGTCGTAAATAATTTCTTCACAGCAGCACCTGTTTAGGTGGTAAAACGTCCAAAGAAATCAGCAAAGCATCTAGGCTAGTTCTCGTAAGCCTGCTTGAAAAGGAGTAGCAAGCTTATTGTGACTCTGCGCAGTGCTCCAAAACATTAGTGCAAGCATCAATTGTGTCTGTACCATATGCGCCCCGCTTGTCCCCACAGGGTGATCAGATTGGTCATTCACTTTTCAAAGGTAGCACCAGGAAGCCGCATTTTAGAGATTTCAATTTGATGCAGATTGATACAGCTCCCACGCTCCACTTCCCTAGGCCTCCGATTCCCAATTCATCTGTGTCGGGAATAGAGGCAAAACATACATGCAGATCAGATTGCTACCATATCGCTCCAGGTATAGTGTGATCAATGAATAATGCATTCACCTTTGGCCCTCTTTCCCTCGTTGCAATCTCCCCAGGCCCTTTCTCAGGCTTAGGCAGCACTTTTGGCAGATAACTGGCGATGGTGCCTTTATGATCGAGTGCAGCTGTTTCTTTCTCCTCTTTTGAATCAGGCAGCTCTTTCAAAGGGAATGGAATTCTTTTTGTATGTGTAGCATGACTCCATGTCTTCCAACCATCCACTCGGACTGCAGTCTGTGTTGCCAGGAGGAGCTGATATGGGCCCTTCCAACGCGGTGCAAGTGAAAATTTCCTCTCAAAGTTCTTCACTAGCACCCACTCACCTGGCTGCAGACAATGTCCTGGGCCGGTGTATTTGACAGAAAGAGCCTCCAGCACCTGCTGATGAATCAATCGAAATCTCTAAGTTAACAAGTTACAATAAGTGCTGAGCAAAGGGTATTCAATTTCATTCAAATGCGTAGGCTGTGTGGCACTCCAAACATTCGTGGGTCTCCCCAGTATGATTTCATATGGGGAGAGTCCAGTCCTTGCCTGTACTGATGTTTGCATGCACAACAAATCTAATGGCAACGCATCAGGCCACTTCAGCTGACTCCCTGAACACATTTTGCTAATTTTGTTTTTTAAAATACCATTCTGACGTTCCACAAGACCGGCACTCATCGGGTGTCTGGCCGGGTGGAATCTCTTGTCAATCTGGAGGCCAGCACAAATCTGTAGTATTACGACGCCAACAAAATGCGGGCTGTTGCCTGACCATATGACTCGTTGCAGGCCAAAACGTGAGAAGTATTCCTTCAACATCAACTTCGCTGTGCTTATTGCCATGCAATCTTTAAGCGGATAGGCCTCCACCCATTTACTAACTGCACAGACCACTACAAGGACGTATTTGAGATTCTGATGCCTTTCTATTTCTATGAAGTCAAAATGGATGACTTCAAAGGGCATAGAGATGGGCCAAAACTACCTACTGGAGTAGTTGTTCCTTTACCAATGTTGTGTTGCAAACAGGTCATGCAGTTCTGAAACCAGTCTGTCGGCAGTTTTTCTAATGTGCGGGTTCTGCCATACTGTGTCTAAATGCTGAATCATTTTCCTAGCACATATATGTATGGGGCTGTGGGTCATCGTGACCATTGCTGTTACATAGGCATTGGGGAGCATCCATTTTTGACTCTTTTTGTCTACCGAACAACCCTCTACGTCAAATACTGCTGTACCCTCAGACCAAGCTTTTATTTTGTCTGCAGTTGCTTCTGTTTGCATCTCTTTAACTGTGGCAATCCCATTTTCTATCATACAGGGTACTTCTTCTGACCTCTCAATACACATGTTTGTATGCAGATCTGTTGCAGTTTGTTTCACAATTTTGTCTGCAAATGCATTTCCTTTTCCAACATTACATGTTACTTTCTTATCCGCTTCGCATTTCATTATTGCTAATCGTTTCAGACGCACAAGTGCAGATAACAATCTTGTTATCAAAGGACCATGTTGAATCTTGGTCCCATGTGACGTCAGAAAACCCCTCTCGGCCCAGAGTCAACCAACATTGTGTACCACCCCAAATGCGTACTGACTGTCAGTATATATGTTTACATCGAGGTTTTCAGAAATTTCACATGCTCTCCGCAGCCTGTGCTGAATTGTATGGGATTATCTCTCTGTAGCTCTCTACAATGCTTTTTAGTGTCGTGATGGCATATGCAGCAGTTTATGTACCATCGGGTTACTTAAAACAGGAACTGTCACAAAACAGTTCTCCATCTGGCTCTTTCTGTGGTGTGTCTGTTAGGTTAATTCTTCCTTTCGTTTCTTGCTCAGTAACCATTAAACAATCATGGAGGGGTTCCTTTTCACCCGTTCTTTCATTGGGAGGGGGCATAAACTCAGCTGGATTCAAAGCGTAATATCTCAGAATTTGAATATGTGGTGCAAATAGGACTATTTCATACCTCGTCAGTCTAGCTTATGTAAGATGTTGCGTCTGCATTCTATTCAAAAGAACGTCGACTGCTGATGGTCAAATCGTGACCCAAAACCATCCCCTCAGTTTGTTTTACTGACGCGGCAGCCGCAGCAACAGCTCGCAAACAGCGCGATAAAGCACATGCAACAGGTTCCAGCACAGAATAAAAATAACTGCATGGTCTATTTCTTCCTCCTTGTTCCTGAGTCAGGACAGCCAAAGCACAACCATCATTCTCATGCACCAATAGCTTGAATTTTTTTCATAATTTGGTGTGCCCAAAACTGGAGCTGAGCACAATGCAACTTTGAGCAGATCAAATGATTTTTGAAATTCCACACTCCATGGCAAAGGCAAAGCAACATCCTTCTTTGTCAATGCCACCATTGTTTTCACAAACATTCGCAAACCACTGCCTGCAATATGAAGCCATGCCAATCACAGCTCTAACTTCTTTCTGAGTCTTTGGACTAGGCATACCAGAGATGCTTTCTATTCTTTCTGGTGTCAGTCTCCTCTCCTCTTTTGAAAGGAGGTAGCCCAAAATAGGCCACCTCCTTTTGACAATACTAGCATTTTTTTAATGATGCTTTATGGCCATGTGCTGCTAAATGAGTCAACAATTTAACTGTACTCTCTTTGCAAATGTCTTCTGTGTCAGCAGCAATCAATAGGTCATCAATGTATTGTAATAATACACAACCTGCTGGTAATTGTAACATGTCTAGTTGTTCTTTTAATGCTCTACTATAGATACTCGGGCTCTCAGTGTAATCTTGTGGAATTCATGTGAATGTAAATGAACGTTCTCCTAGTGTAAAAGCAACAAATATCTGCCGTCTGGATTTATTGGAATACTGAAAAACAACATTCTTCAGATCTATAACACTACAATGCGATGCAGATGCTGGAATTATAGTTAAAGTGGTAGTTATATCCGGGACCAATGGAAATTGGGGATCAACTACTTTATTCAATCCGCGCAAATCAATTATGAAACGGTATGGTATGTCATTACCTCCTTTCTTATAAACTGGAAGAATTGGACTATTGCACGTGCTACCTGAAATCTCTTCAATTACGTTTCGTTTAATCAAGTCAGAAACAATGCATTTTAATGCTTTCTCCCCTTCCACCGAAATCTTATATTGTGGAATACGTGGCAATGTGATTCCTTCTTTTAAAACAATTTTTACTGGTTCTACCTTTAACCAACCAACATCATTATCATTCATTGCCCATATGCAAGTCAGAACCTTATTTAATTCAGTCGGTAATGGTTTAGACAAAAATTGTGATACAGCCGCTTTTTGTGGTGATATTGTCAAATACACTCCATCAGGAGAACAATGAATAACAGCACTCAATTTCTTTAACAAATTTAGACCCAATAGATTTTCAATGCAATTTTGTGTCAAAAGAAATGGGCAAGACTCAGTGAATGGACCTAGTGTTATAGGTACTGACTGTGACACTGGGCTAATTACTGGCGTACCTGCGAACCCTACTGAGAAGTTGTTTTGCCCTGACAGTGGTATTTCTGGAACCAAGTGATGGTCAATTGAGCACTTCTGTGCACCTGTGTCCACTAGAAAAGTATGCTCCCTATTCCCAACTTTCATTTCTACGTAGGGCCCTTTCGGTCTACGGGAATAGATACTGGTTCCAACCCCTGTCTTGGGCTGTCCTAGTAAAATAATACATCATCGGATGTAAAGTCGCCAGAGTAGTATGCGTTGCCTTGATTATCAAAAAACATTTCCTTCTCTTGTAATATTCTGCTGCTGCTGGTTTTGGTTCTGATTTTGGTACTGATTGTTATACCCCTGATTATTCTGATTTTGTGGCACTCTTGAGTTTCTATTCTGTCCTTGTGTTCCCGGGCGCCCTCTATTCTGTCTTCTCGGGGTGCTCCCATTTCTATTCTGTAACTGTGGGCACTGTGCTCTCCAATTACCTTCTTGACTACAATATGCACATTGATTCAATCCAATTGGTCCTCCGTGGATATTGGGAAAGTTCCCTCTCGTTTGTGCATTCCCTCCACCCCTGTTATTATTTGCTACCTGCTGCATTAATACCCTTGTTTTTAAATGAACTCTGTCCCTTCTTTCTCTCTCTTTTGTTGCATTCATTCTATTCTCATAGTATTGGGGCATGTGTAATACTTCACTCTGTGATTTTGCTTGCTATGTACCTTCAGATGTCATTATTAAATTTAGAATTTTCGGTAACAATCCTCGCACATTCTTATCACAAACAATCTCTTCCCGGGTTCAGTACCCAAATCTTGGCCACTAAAATCTGCAAATACTTCTTTGAATCTATTGAAATAGCCTGTTCATCTTTACCTTGCACACAAGCCATTAATTTATCCCAGACAATTCTTCTTTCGGGTATTAAAATATTTTATTTTTGTATTATTCGCGCTGGTAAGGCTAACAGAACCGGTGATGGCTTCTCGCCAGCTTTTCTGTCTGCATCCTCTTTAATCAAATGTTCCCATGTACCACCCAGAATATCAACATCATCTACATTTCTAATTTGTTTCCATATATATATCTATCGGGAGAATCACAGGAAATAATAGATCAATATTACTCATTGTGAAAATAGACGATTTTAAATAGGACTCAATCTTCTTATAAAATCCTGCCGGATTCTTCATCAAATCAGGGATTGTTTGTTTTATATTATTTACCTCCTGTCTGGAAAAAGGAACATGCATGAATTGCACTGTATAATGGGCTTCTATCATGTGCGCGTCAGTCGTTGCAGTGGCAGCAATCTCTACTTTTGGGACAAATGTGGGGGGCACTTCTCTCATGGCAATTGCAAACTAGGCTTTTCCTCATTGGTTTGTTTGTTAAGCAATGAAGCTAAATTGAGGGAGAGGGCAGCCCTTCCAGTTCCAGATAAAAATGCTCTTTTGTATATTGTCATTAAATCGGGGGGGCAACAAAAATTCTTTCTTAAACACTCATCTTGTAAATACTCAACCATTATCTGCAATACCTTTCCCTGCATTTCTAGGGTATACTGATTAAATATATCATGCACTTCCATTGGAGTAATGGCAGCATCCGTAATCCAGCTAAGCGCCTCTCGCGTACACATTTTCATCTCTTCACTAACAGGTTTTAATGGCGGCTATTGATCATACGGCACCACCTATTGTTTCGCTCTTTTCATCTCATCATGCAATTGATCAAGTTCACTTTTAAATTCAAATAGACAGCCTAAATTTTTTTTTTAAACAATTTTTATTATTTTAAACAAACAACACTCCAAACATTACAACCATTTCGGACGTACATTTTCAAATTGAAGTTATATCATTATTCTCTGCTCTCTTCCGTCCTCCCCCCTCACGCCCCAAAATATTGAGCAGTCATTACTGTACCGTCTGCCTGAGCATCTTGAGGTGTCTCAGTTACCATTATCTCTTCCTGGTCTTCCATATCATGGATACCCTGGTGGGGGTTCACCATTGAGGTCACCAGTTGCCTCCAGGCTATCAGGGGGCTTACCTCCTCCTCCCCTCCTCTAGTGACTGCTTCATACCAAACTGCTGTTTCTGCCTCTGCCCATTTAAGGAGGTCTGCCCATCACATCTCTACTCTAGGCCTGTGGGCCGCTTTCCAGCAAATATAGGCCAAGTCTTTCATTTTGGTAATATGTTTTAGGGTACGTGGCCTAGGAAAGCTCCCCAGCATGCATGCCCAAGCCGACTCCACATCCAGCACCACCCCCCGGCTGGCCATTTTCGTCTTCAGTTCTACCCAGAATCATTCACCTCTGGGCAAGCCCAGAACATGTTCACCAGCCCCGCCTCCTGCTCTCCGCACCTGGGACATTTCTGTACAGCCGAGCCACAAAACCTAGCTATTCTGCCAGGGGTCAAGTACGCTCTGTGGGTGATGTATAACTGGATCTGCTGGAGTCTTGCATTCCGGGACACTTTCATATGGTATCTTTGGGCTCTATCCCATTGCACCTCTGTCATGGGTTCCCCCAACTCCTCTTCCCAGTCAAGCCTCAACTGGGACAACTCCTTCCCCGCCTTCATACTCAGGAGTTCATATATCCGCGATATTTCGTGCCCGCCCTCTGAGACGTTGTACATCATTTCTATGGTGGCATCGGTTCTTCTGCAAGTATTGTTTCAGGCCACCTTTCCCTTACCCATTTCATGATCCTGGTGTAAGTGATATATAGGCCCCTATTCACCCCAGTCTCTTCCAGCAACCTTTGGAATTCCACTGCCTCCCCCTTCTGCCATATGTCTCCAAGGGTAGCCAGGCCCACCGGTTCCCAGTATTTGCGGACCCCTTTGATCAGTTGGGAGTCCTCACCACATAGCACGACCAACAGGGCCTGCGAGGATAGCGGATCCGGGTCTCCCACAGTTCTCCATGCTATACGCCAGACCTCCCAGCCCAGCCTCAACAATCGCCCCATGTCCACCACTTTTGTCTTATGCAACCATACTGTCTCTTTTAGAAAGTATGGGGACGAATTGCCCCGCAAGAGCCTAGCTTCCGCAGAATCCTCTGCGGCCAGCCATCTGGAAACATATAACAACTATCCCGCCAGGTAATACAATTCAAACTTCGGTAGCTTTATGCCTCCCCTGTCACACGAGTTTTGTAATTTCCACAGGGCCACCCTATTCCTGGAATTATGCCAAATGAAGCCCCTGCACTGGCTATGAAGTTTAGTAAAGAAGCGTCTGCGGAGCAAAAATGGGACATTTAAAAAAAAATGCAGCAGTCTGGGTAAAACCACCATTTTGAGCAGCGGTGCTCTTCCCATCATGGCCAGGGGTAGTTTGGACCAAAACGCCATGCTATTCTTTATGCTTTCAACAGCTTTCTCCGTGTTGTGCTTGTGCTCTGCTTCTATCTTATGGTATATATTTATGCCTAAATATCTAAATGTCTTGGTCTGCCAGGGTATCTGTAAAACAGGCAGTTTTTCCCGTGGAGCCCCTTTGTATCTCCCTAAGGGGAACATGCTGGACTTCGCAGGGTTTACCGAGATGCCGGAGTGGGCTGCGTACCGGTCCATCACTTCTAGCACATATTGCACATTCTCCTCTGGGTAGCGCAGGTAGAGGAGCATGTCATCTGCATACAGTGATATCAAATGCGTATTTCCTGTCGTTTGTATCCCTACCTCACCGTATTGCTGCCATAGGCAAACTGCCAATGGCTCTAGCGCAAGAATGTACAGCATGGGCGACCAGGGGCATCCCTGCCTAGTTCCTCTGCTGAGTTGCCACTTATCAGAAATTACAGTACCTGTTTTAACCCTTGCAATCGGGGAGCTGTATAGCATTTTGGCCCATCTAATATACCCTGGTCCTATCCCATACCCCTTTAGGGACGTCATCAGCCACGGCCACCTCACTGAGTCGAAGGCTTTGACCGTGTCTAACGACACTAGGGCCAGTTCGCCCGGGTCTTTTTCAGTATGATCGATAATGTGGTGAAGCCGCCTATGGTTGTCCGTAATATTTCTGCTGGGGACGTTTCCTGTCTGGTCCGGGTGTATGAACTTGCCAATTACTCGCTTGAGCCTATTGACGAGCACTGCCGTGAGTATTTTGCTATCTTGATTGAGCATCGACAAGGGTCTATAGGACCCACAGTCTGCATTCGGCTTGCCCGGTTTCAAGAGCCGGATGATCACTGCTTCACGGAGAGATTCCGGCAGTTCCCCTTGTTCAAATCGTCAGCCTACATGTTCTTGTACTTCCGCCGCACTATCACTCATATGAGAAAAAACATTTAGATCCTGCAACTTCTGCGGTGCCAACATATCAGTCATTGTTTTCCATTTATCTATAAGATACTCCCCCATGCATTCTAACAATACCTATTGTTCTCCAAGCTTCTTATAGTCATACATGGAACTCTGCACAGATCCCTCATCATTGCCTTCAATGTACGTTTCTGCCCACTCTTTCAGCTTTTCTTTTCTCTCCCTGCTAACTGTACTAAGAGTTACTCTAGTGCTCCCTTGTAGCGCAGGCCCCACCTCCGTAGAACTGCTTCCTGTAGCATCTGCTAATTCATGCTCTGTCGGTAAAGGGGGAAATGGTGTCACGTGCACAGGGGGAGATGGTGCAGATGGAACAGCAGGAGTGGGAGTTGGCAACTGAGGCGGAGGAGCAATATGTATAGGTGCAATTGGGTCTACATTACTTTGAGGAAGTTCTTTTCTTGGTTCGTTCAGAATTTTGTTTATTAGTTCATCTGATGTATGCAAATCTTGTTGTGAATATATTTTTTGTATTCCTAATTGAAAGCTCCTGTCCTGTCTTCTGATATCCTCTGTCACTTTAAGCTCATCTAGTTCTAGCGATTTTTTCTGTGTTTGCTTTGTATCTTCGTGCATGTTTCTCCCTACTTTTTAGACAGAGATTAGCGTCCTTCCTCCAGTCTCTTATGACATCAAATGTCGAGGGGCGTGTTCTATGCGTACCAATTCAAAAGTCCAATCTTTCGCCCACTGCAAATCTGCTACATGTCTGGTCTGCTTATGCCAAATTGCATTAAACATTATCACCCCTACTCCATACTTCACATACATTTCAAACGCTGGCGACCCTACGGGTGGAGCAACCTGGCCAGTTTCCAAAGATTGTCTACCGCAGTGGAAAAATCCCACTAGACAGGAAGACAATTTCCCAGGCATAATTGATCTTATTCGTACCTTACCCTGGGCGTTTGATCTTGCAAGAGCAACACTCAATCAATATCAGGGCTGTTAAGAATCGGGGCACGAATCACCTGATAAATCAGTTTGTCCCTCAAGATGCAATTCATCCATATAGACACAACCAAGAATCGGCGTGACTGCGTATCTGGCTCAATCTTCCTCGTTTTGGGACCCTCGCCTCGATGCTCTCTGGACACTGCTCGTCGATCAGGGATCGACTGTGTATAGATCTGCAAAGGAGTCTCTCATCACTTTCACAGTGGCGCCCCTAACACCTGCGATCCCGGCTCGACGGCCTCGTCCTCAATTCATTTTCACCTTCTTGAAATTCAATGTACACGATGGAGCAAAAGGGGGAGGGTCCCTGTTTGGGGGGCAATTTTTTGCTAGGCCCTGAAGACCCTCCACATATGGAAACAAGGCATAATCACCATATACTAGTGATACGACAGACACAAGGTTTGATTTCCAAGTACTAGGTTTTATTACAAAGAAAGTATATGCTAAATCGCCCGACTGGGTCTAACGTCTCGCAACCTGTGTCACCCAGACCTTGTGAGACGCAAAAGAGCGAACATTATACAACAGTATTATATATATAAACATGCAATCATACAATCTTTTTGTGACACATCTAAAACCGCCCATAATGTATCTTCTCGAGCTAGGGTTCGGTAATTGACAATTATGACAAATATGACACATTATGACAAGCTTCTTACTTAATCTATTATTCTCGTTTTAGCAACAGTTGCAGTTTGCAGTTTGCAGACATAGTTCTTTGTCATGAAGAACATAAAGCACTTGTTCGACAAGGATATTGGGCCTCATTACACGGAAGGCGGTAATCCAGGGTGCTATTAGCACCCTGGACCATGCCGGTAAATTACCGGCACCGCCTTGGCGGAAAGGGGATTTACCGCCCCATTCCAAGGTTGGAGGGGCGGTAAATCCCCCTTCCGCCATTGCCCTTCCCCATTCCCATTCCTGCCCCATAGGGCTCTATGGGAATGGGGAAGGCGCTAATTACGGCACCGCAATATTGCGGTGCCGTAATTAGCTCCGAGGTCCCTTAGCGGGTTGGTACTTAACGCCTGCAAGAAGCAGGCGTTGATTCCTCCAACCCGCAAAGGGACCTCGTAGTACGGCGGTAAGGGTTAACGGTCACCGTTGCCATTAACGGTGACCGTTAACCCTTACCGCCATCCGTGTAATTGTGTTTGCAGGAGAGACACATTCCACAGTTTGTTATCTACTGGTTTCTATTTGTGAACTAGGGGTTAGCCTGATCTAAGGAAGAGTCCTGAAGGGGGGCTGCTTGAAAAGTATAATTCATGTTTAACTGCCTGTTTCTACAGTTCTAGCGAGACAAGCCGGCACCTGGGCCGCTGATTAAATGCCTTCTCTACTCGCCTTCAAGGACTTGTGAGGGAGGATAACAATGTATTTCTGTACTGTTCGGCATTTCTGTCTGGGCCGATTCTCTCAACATGTAGGCTGTGGCCTTGCACTTTGGATGAGCTTTCAGAATAAAATACATTTTGCAAAGTGTTTAACTGAAAGGAAGAGAAAGCAAATGGCGGATGTTACACAAAAATGGACGCCCTATGGTTATACTGACGATTCTCTGTTGGCGATGTAGGGCATACGATGCGATTGGTTTTGGCCAACATAATATACCTTCTATACTTGGTTAGGGTCGTTTCTAGACTTACACAACAGCCTCTTCCTTTATCTGCCTCTTTCCTCCCTCTGCCCTCTTCAACTAATCCAGAATAGGACTGCAAGACTTATCCTTTGCCTCAAGCCCAGAGACTGCATCTCTGCAGCCCTAATATCTCTCCACTGGCTCCCGCTGGCTGTAAGGATCACATTCAAGACCCTCTGCATCATTCATGAGGCTTTCTGGGGCCTGGGAGCACACTACATCCAACTCTCTCTCCCTAAATTCCTCCCTGCTAGAATTCTTTGGTCTTCTAGCTCTAACCCTCTGCAAGTCAGATGCTTCTCTAAGCAGAGAGTGGGGGCAGATCTCTTTCTTCGGCAAAAAACCTACCTCTGAAATGGCCTTCCTGCCCCTCTCGAGCTTGAGCCGGATCTCCTTAAATTCCAGAAGCTTCTCAAGACCTTCTATTTCTCCTCTTCCTTCACTCTACCCCTCCACTACTAGTTCCATATGTCCCTATGTCTGGTGGCCTGTATCCCTTATGAGCCTTACTGGGACAGGTCTTCCTTCAACCAGACTCTGTCATGATTCCTGCCCCTCATGTCCCTAGCCCTCCAAGATGTCAGGCTGGAGCCAGGCCACGATCACCTACATGGCCCTCAAGGGCCTCTCCATCAATCCAAAGACCCACTTGGAGTCAGACTTGGCTATTGTGGCACCAGACTCTCTCACTCCCATAGGATAACATTGGGGATTGGACTTATAGTGCATTGATGGGGGCAAGATGGATGCCCCCAAATAGTATGGTTCCCAGAACTGCATCTGCAGTCTAGTCTTTTGGATGTGGTTCAGCCCAGAGACACCTGGGATACCCAGAGACTATTTAAGCCACGCCCAGGCTGAGAAACATGCTTTGTGTTTTCTGCACCTGCAGCGTGAATCTCACCGTGTTCGGATCGGTCTCCAGGAGGCCTGCATCTTTCTTCTGCACTCAGCTCCTGCAAGAACAAGAACAACGTTAGTAACAGCCTTACCTTGCGGAGCTTCTGCCCATCATTCATCGCTTCTTCTGTTCTGCGGGCATCTTTGGCGGTGTCATTCCCATCCCGGCACGCCGCTTCCTAAGGAAAAGGGAAAAGAACAGAAAAAAGGCATTAGTAAGCATTCAGCAAATCTTCGCTTATTTTTAAAGACTGTACGAGCTTCAAACGCTTAGCTGAATCCCAGCCGCTCTGGGGGAACTCTGTCTCCGGAACTTCTCATCCATCTGCAAGAGGGAAAAGACACTTCAGGTTAGCGTGGAAACATCTAGAGGTGCCGCTTACTCACTGCATTTCTTCTTCATAACCGGCATCCACGCTGAAAACATCGCAGCACCTAAAAGACACAGAAAAAGAACTCAGTTCAATACAAATACGAAAGGGTTGCAAAGCGCATCGCGCTCTCACTCACCTTCAGCGCTACTCATCTCAGCATCACGTCGCCATCCCTGGAAGCCGGCCATCATCTAAGGAAGGAAAGGAACAAAGTTAGAGAACTGTTCAAAAGACTCATTATACTTACCTGTCAGACTCTTGCCAGTGAAGTAACTAGGCAGCAACAAGCCCGCATCAATCAATGCGCCCCTGTGCTGAAAGCAGGACGGAGAGCACACTTTCCAAGAAAACAAGGTGAGCTGTGGATCAAAGGGAAGGGTTGGACCCTGGGGAAAAAGGGGTTCAAGCACACAGAGACAATAGGGAGTTAAACTCTACCAATCCTGTGTTTTAGGCCTAATCTCCAGTCGAGTAGACTCCAGGGAAGGTTTCGAGGTCGTAAGAGGTCAGAACAGGCTGAGTGACGTCCCCGTGGATACCAGGTGAGCGTTACAGTCTCCCCCTTAACCCTACCAGCACTTGCCCTCCGGCACCCTTCCCCACTAGCCTACTGAGTCTGGTCCACCTCCCCTCCTTTGCACTAGTTGACCCCTATCCCCTTCCTGAGCACTTGTCCTCCTGGGCCTCCCTTAGTCCTTGCTCAGCCCATTGGCCACCTCCCCCTTGCACTCTCACTCCATCCCCCTCCCTCACTTCCTGTTACTGCACTTGCACGATCCAGATGTCACAAGGCCTAGTAGGACTGTTTACTGTTACCCTCTACCCCCCTTGTTTTGTGGTTCCTTGAGACACTTTTTTGATGTATAGGCAGCATACAAATGCTCAATAATGTTTTTTCAAAGAAGCAAGTTCGGTCCCCTAGCGCTCCCAGGGCACATCAGGAACAAACTCTGATGTAGATCAGGACTTATCATTCTGCGCCAGAATCTCCTGAGCTGGGACAGAAGACCCTGAACAGGACCATCCTATCTTCGAGTCCCCTTGAAAGGGCCTTAGGCAACCGGAGAACCAAACCAGCTGAAGCTCCCTGTTCACCACACCAAAATGGATGCTCCGTGTTCACCTTGCCTGAAACAAGAGGGACGTCACCGGCGCTGGATGTTGTGTTCCTCCAAACATCGAACATTGCTTGCACCTTTAACCAGCTCGACAAAGCATTGTGTACCAGCCAAAGCTCATCACCTGGTACGCCCGAATGGACTGCTCAAAACGGGGACCCAAATTGATTCACTGGAGAGTCACTCACCAACTCTAACCGGGGGTTCCAACCAAGGCTCGACCCAGCTATCCCTTGAATTGTCACCTCATTGATCGCACATCGATGCTATGGTTCTCTCTAGGCTTGACTACTGCAACAGCCTCTTCCTTTATCTATCTCTTTCCTTCCCCTGCCCTCTTCAACTAATTCAGAATAGGACTACAAGACTTATCCTTGGCCTCACGCCCCGGGACCGCATCTCTCCAGCTCTGAAATCTCTCCACTGTCTCCGGTTGGCTGCAAGGATCAAATTCACCACCCTCTGCATCATTCATCATTCATCAGACTTTCTGGAATGGCCTTCCTGCCACTCTCAATCTTGAGCCAGATCTCCTTAAATTCCAGAAGCTTCTCAAAACCTTCAATTTCTCCTCTTCCAACCCACTACCTCTCCCCTACTAGTTCCATCTGTGCCTATGTCTGGTGCCCTGTATCCCTTATGAGCCTTACTGGGGCAGGCTTTCCTTCAACCAGTCTCTGCCTTACCCCTACCAGCAATTGCCCTTGGGTACCCTTCCCTACTAGCCGCTGAGTCTGGTCCACCTCCCCTCCCTCTCACTTGTTGACCCATATCCCCCTCCTGAGCCTTCCACTCCTGGGCCTCACTTAGAACTTGCCCAGACCCTTGTCCCCCTCCCCCTTGCACATCTTCCTCACTTCCTGTTACTCCACTTGCACAATCCGAATGTCACAACGCCTAGATGGACCGTTTACTGTTCCCCTGCACCCCCTTGTCTTGTGGCGCCTGGAAACACTTTTTGATGTATAGGCACCATACAAATGCTCCATACATTTTTCTTTATAAAACAAGCAAGAATGGATCCCCTACCGCTCCCAGAGCACACCAGGAGCAACCTCTGCTGTAGATCAGGACCTACCATTCTCCACCAGAATCTCCTGAACTGAGAGAGAAAATCCTGAACAGAACCATCCTATCCTTGAGTTCCCCTGAAAGTGCCTCAGGCAACCGGAGGACCAGACCAGCCGGAGCTCCCTGTTCACTGCACCAAACCAAACGCTCCATGTTCACCTCACCTGGAACAAAAAAGACGTTGACGGCGCTGGTTACTGTGCTCCTCAGACCATTGAATATTGCGCACACTTTTGACCAACTCAACAATGCATTGTGTACCAGCCAAAGCTATCGACTGTTAAATGCCAGTACCATAACCAAATCACTGGAGAGTCACTCCCTGACACTAACCAGGGATAACAACCATGGCTCGACACAGCTAGCCCTTGAATTGTCACCTCATTGATTGTACATCGATGCACTCAGGATCACCGCTTCGATGACCATTGCCCGCCAACTTGAACGGCTCGAGCATCACTTATCGACTCCTCCGAGCCGATAAAACCTGACTCTGCATTGCCCACTGGTACCCTAGAGACTGGTGGTGCTAATGATTAACTGTGAGCCCTACATAGTTGCTGTCAGGGTCGGAAGAAAGGACCCCACAACGTCAAGAGACATCTCTTGTGTGGGCTGGGATACAGGAAGGAGACGCTGCCATGTGCCTTCAGTTTGTATGGTGGCACTGTGAAGGGGACTGTATGTGGGCGCAGTGTAAGAAACAGAAAGCAAATGAGGGACAGGTGCTTTGTGAGCCGTTCAGCAGCACGACGAGGGAAAGTTCCATGGTGCGGTGTGGAGGCTGCTTGTGGTTTATATAGTATTGGATTATGCAGGGACTTGTCGAGTGGCGAGAGGTCCAGGAACATTAAATAGGATGAGGATGTTACGCTGTTATTTCTCACCATGTGCGCAAACAAAAAGGAGGACTCACAACCTGTTTTTTGTTGTTGGTGTGTTGTAAGCCACTGCCAAGGTTCAGTGGGGACCTTTTTGCAGAGGTTTTTTTTGGGGGGGAAAGGCTGAGTTTGTATCCTGGACATAGCTAAAAACTGACTGGGCTATGTTGCAGAGGTCCCGACGTGAAGATATAAAAGAAAATGAGGGGACACGAGCCACGGTCATGCAAATCAAAGCACGATCTATATATATGCTGTGTAGCTGCACAACGCACAATCTGTATCCTTTG
Source organism: Ambystoma mexicanum (assembly GCF_040938575.1). Lineage (NCBI taxonomy): Eukaryota > Metazoa > Chordata > Amphibia > Caudata > Ambystomatidae > Ambystoma > Ambystoma mexicanum. The sequence continues at coordinate 340,186,438 of NC_090935.1, read as the reverse complement.
TAAAACTATGTGTTAAATTACACTGTATTTCAGGGCAGCACACGGGGACTGCTTTTTTTTATTTTTATTTTTTATTTTTATTTGATTGGCTGAAGAATTCAACCTTTCAAAGCGAAACTTTGTTACATCATATTTTGAACAATAACAAACAGACTAACAAAAGAAAAACAATAACAGATTCTCTACACAAGTTAAATCAGGTGTCTACACTTATACAAAAACATCATTGTTATACAAAAGAGGTTTTTTAAGACCAAGACTATGTCAATATACCTACAATTCATAAAATAGTTAGCAAAACATCCAGCATTTAACAAGTCATACATAGAGGAACTTAAGGCAAGAAATTATGAAATAGTCTTATAGGAAAGACTCACGGGGCAGAATTGTTTTTCTAAACTGCATAAGTGCAATATGAATAGCAGTTTGATTACTTGTGATTAATATAGTCCAGATTTCAAATGAGGGACGATCGCAAAATAATTGTAGTAAATTGCAAAAGTAAAGTTCTCGTAAACCAGAGAGTGCAGGGAAAACAACTACTAAGTGAGATAGTGTTTCCACTTGTTTGCAATTTTTACAGAAACGGCAAAATTGTTGATTTTTTGGAATTAATCCGTGTCTCGCTAGGATTTGATTAGTCGGAAGTAGATTCAGACGCAATGTTAGCATTTCCACACGGACATAATGTGATGGGCACTTTATGAGGTAGAGGGCCATTTGTTTAAACTTTTTCGGAGGGAAGAGATTGAAATTAAAATCCACATACTTTGTACATGGTTGCTGCGTCAAAGCCCAATCATGCCAATAGATTTTCTTCTTGGCTTTGTCAGGATTAGTAATTAACAAATCAATTGATATGTCAGCATCAGCCAAGAATCTCAAAATAAATTTGACCCACTGTTTTGGAAACACATCATGAGAAGAACAGATATACATTGCCAGTGAGCCCAGAATATTCCTGGTGTTAAATCCCAACGAACATTTACGGAAGAAGTTACACAGCTTCCAAAAGACCAATGCGGACAGCGAGATCATACCCAGTTCGTACCTTAATAAACAAATCGGGGTACACATTGGTAAGCCAAAGACTGTTTTCCTAAATTTGCCTTCCAGGTGATCCCAAAAGGTTCTCGGTCGAGGTATAAAAGTGTCAGCTCCGTACGACAGAATAGGGACAGCTTTCTGATTGAAGAAGGTGGCGACATGAGTTGATGTGAATTTACCGAATTATCTTAGCTTGAGATATTAAAGTCATTGTTTTTGCCCCTAACGTGTCTTCATAAATTTGATTTTTCACTGAGCCTGAAAAGGGAAGTCCTAGATATTTATAATTGGGCACAATTTTTAAAGGTGATTTCTGCAGAAACCACTGAAAATGAGACATTTTTGTGTTCTTTTTTCTTTGACAGATCACTATCTGCGTTTTGCTCACATTGATGGTCAAATTGTTATTACCAACATATACGTCTAGTTTATTTAGGAGTTCTTGCAGTCCTTTTGGGGTTGGCGAAATTAAAACTAGATCATCGGCATAAAGAAGCCATGTGATCTTTTGGGACCCTAACTTTGGTGCATCAGAGATTGCTTCTTCAAACGAAATTCCTATATCCAATAAGAAGAGATTAAATAATGTTGATGCTAAAATGCACCCTTGTTTTAGACCTCTCAATGTCTCAATCTTCGCAGATAGTCGTCCCTCAAGAGATAGTCTAACTTGCATGGTTGTATTGGTGTGTGATTATTTAATTATGGTTAGGACTGAGGGAGGACAGCCATAATTTTGCAACTTCTGAAAGAGCAACATTCTATCAACCGAGTCAAACGCTAAGCGAAAGTCTGCGAATGCCATGTATCATGGTTGGTTGATCCCGGCATATTTTGACTTTAGCATATTTAGCGTGATTAAATTCACTGAGGTCCTTAGACCCGCCACAAAACCAGTTTGAAATGGGTCTTGTTTGAGATCAGCTAAGGTCCATCTATTCAGTTCTTGTAATAAGATGCGACTATATAATTTCCCGGGAGCATCTAATAAGGCAATCGGTCTGTAGTTCTCAGGCAGACATTGATCCCCTTTTTTGTGGATTTGAACAATTAAGGAGTGTTTCCACGAGGCAGGGATCTCTTGCGTATCATTTATGTGCTCAAAAATGTGATACAGAATCGATGACCATAATTCAGGATGCTGTTTGAAGATTTTGTTGGACAAACCATCAGGACCCGGGGCTCTGGACTGACTTATTTTATGAATGTAGTATGACATATTGGATTTAGAGATATTAATATGAAATGGTTTGTGAGAGGATGAACTAGGAATTGGCACTGAATTAGGCGGGGGAGCATAGATTTTAGAAAAGTAACTAATCCAACTCGCGTCTGGAACACTCTGAATTTGGGACATTGTTTGCTTCGGCGATAGGGCATCAGTTAAGACTTTCCAGATTTGTGCTGAGTTCCGGTCACGAGTGAATGTTAGCATTACCTCACCATCTTGCTGGAGTAGTTTACTGTGGTGATGTCGCTGCCAATTTTGATATAAGGTTTTAATTTTAGTTAGTGCTTCGAATCTAATGCACAATGGGAGCTTCGAAGCCTCTCTTTTTTGGAGCCGAAATTCTGTTTTTTTGTTTTTAGCTTCCAAATCAAACATGTGAGTACGCCTAGGGGCCAGAGTTTTACAAGCCCTAATGTCTGGAAAGTATTGCATGAGATCATAATAAGGAGTATCAATGGATGGTGGGCCATCCTGCGAGTGGCAGAAGGCTGCTTGCAAGGAACTGTCAAAATTGCCGAGACTGGTTTTGTTCCAGAGTATGCGATTAAGCTGATTGGGGACAGACAGTTGACTTGACACCGCCATGGTGCTACATTTGGTATGGTTAACTGGTTAACATTTACCAACCATTTGATGGAGAGAATACGATGGTCACTGTTTGCATTTGACTCAATATTGAAGACTTGTATTTTAGAAAATAACCTGTCATCTGCATAAATATAATCAATTGTAGCTTTTAAAGAGCCCTGTTGCCAAGTGTGAACAGAGTCACCAGTGTCTAATCTACTCCCATTCAGCATACAAAAGCCTCTGTTTGACATAAGTTGTTTCCACATTCTTTGTCTCGAATTATCCATTACATACTTTTCATGAATGCAGTGCAGATTGAGATCACCGGCAATAATAGTATGTTGGATATTGGGGACAGGTACAATAAAGTCCAGCATAATAGACAAATCAACCAGAAACTTCAGATTTTCAATGCCTTTGGGATTCCAATAAAGGTTTACTATCGCGTACAAGATTTTCTCAATTGACATAACCGTTAATTGAGCAAAGGAATTTCGGGCATGAGTGAATATTATGCTGGTACTAGAAATCAATTTGGAGCCTGTCAGGAGACCAGACATCGGCCGACCTTTCACTCCCTTCATTGCTGGCACAAAATGTATGCCGTGAATATCCCAAGAGGGGACGGTCGTAAGCCAGATTTCTTGAAAAAGGATCACATCCTGGTTAATGAAAGTATCTTGCGTGTTGTTAAGCAGATGGTGAAATCCACGCGTGTTCCATGATGCAAGAGATACAACCCGTTCCTTTTAACCTTGTACGGAAGTTAACTTTTGGAGTCGCAATTACAACAGCATTTGGAGGGTGCATCAACAACTGTATTAGCTTCAGTTGAGCCTATAGATTTCATAAGCTCCTTAGAAGCAGATTCAATCCAGGCTTCTGCTTTGTGGGGACCATTTGAAGAGTTTGTGGGGCCCAATAAAAGTATGAACCCTAACGCTAATAATTGATCTTTGGCTTCCCATATCAGATTTCTGACAACTCGAGACGTTAGCCATATACATGCCGTACTCAGTAGGTTATCATTAAAGAACTCCACCTGAGCTATGTCTGCTGAACCTATGTCCTGTAAAAGTGGCATGTCAGAGAACACCTCTAAAATGCTATGGCGATTTAACACATATTGAGGATGCGGCGCTGGTCGACAGCCCAATACTAAAGCAATATGGTGCTCTTTTCCCACTTTTGTTTTCAAGATGGACTTTGTAACAGGAGTCTTAGGAGGAGCTGTGGCCTTAGGAGAGTCATGAGTTAATTGGCACTGGACGTAAAGATTTTAACAAAGTGGCAATTTCTGCATTGTGATTTGGCGAGGAAGGTGGGGAAACTACCACTTTCTTGTCATTGCCACACTTAAAGGAGACCGAGTGTCTAGACACAGAAGACTGGGTAGTTGGAGTTTGACACCTGACTGGCTCTAACGTTGGGGCTTTAAATAACGGTAGAGATACAAAGTCACTCATGTATGAGTCAACTTGTTTTCTAATTTCTGCTCTGCGGGTCGCCAGCACTTCTTGTTCATAGACAGAGAGTTTGTTGGGTTGGGACGTCAGCGCTTGTCTCGTTTTTGGACTCTTAGTAGTTCTATTATTGATACCCCTCAGAGCAGTCCTTTTAGAATTGGGACCAGCCGCCTGCAGGGAGGGCTGTATCTCTGAACAGGCTTTCTGTTTTTCAAGAGTTTCATAATTTTGGACTGCTTGGACTAACTTGTCCAAAGGAGCATAAGGAACAGTTGAAGTAAGATTTTTGTTAGAACAGTCAAGCTTCCATTTACGCATTTGATTCAATTGCATGTACTTTTTTGTGATTGCAGATGAAGCTATCTGGCTATGCTGTTTGGGAAGAGTGAGTGAGTTAAAGAAAGGTCTGGAACTTACTGGCGCAGTTACTTCAGATTTCTTAACATTTATAGATTTTTTGCAAACATCAGATGTCTTTTTTTTGTGTGGATTTCCCAAAAGAGACAGATTTTGTTTCTGACAAGGGGGGATTTTTGCAGAAAATTGCATAAGGCTCTTGAGGAGGAACATTGTTATTCGTACCAGCTGAACGCTTGTTGTTGTCGGGAGTCACTTCTCTGATGACTTGACCAATATAAGGAAGGGAGCACAAGATGCCTGAATTGTCTACAGTGATTGGAGACAAAGAGCTCCCAACATATTGATACAAGGTTGAATTATCCACCGAGTTCAGCGGTACATTGGAAGGGGAAGAATTAGGAGCCGAGGTTAAATCGACAACCAGAACAGGTTTGATAGGTGATAAGCACTGGTCAGCTGTTGTCTTTGGGGGCCTGGAAATTTCATTTGTAAGGGGTCGCTGTTGAGCCCAAAGTATTTCTTGTTTAGCCTGCCAGGCTAAAACAGATAATAATTGAGCGCTTTGTACGTCCGGTTTGGTATTCAACGTGTTAAACAGTGTGGATATGGTTTGCATAGTTAAATTCATGGCTCCCAAGGTTAATTCAACCACCTTTGACACATTTTGTGGTAACTGAAGTTTTTCTACAGGAGAGCATTTCCGCGGAGTAGGGTGTATCAAGGAAGATGTGATGTTTGATTGTGTACAGCCTTCATTTTAAAACAGCTTTGGCGAAAACGATAGATTACCAAAAGTTTGTTGTAACATAAACTCAGAGTCATGGGAAGGCAGGTCAATCACAGCTATATCTTCAGAAATTTTTGCTGCCGATGAACTGTGTTTGGACTCTGAGTTTGGAGCCATTGAGTCCCCTCTTAAAACTGTGCTATCAGATAATGAGACATGTATGGTTGTACAACACTCTGCCTGGTTGTTTGTAGCTGTATTCAAAACAACATGAGGGATGTCTTTGGGTGTCTGCAAAGTAGGATTTGTGATACACAATCCTGGTAAAAAAAGCGTATATCCTGTGAGCAAACGGATTGTTTCTTAGAGGTAGTAGCGTGAGATGTAACTCGCTTTTTTAATTTCGAGGTGGTGAGAGCTTTAGCTCCTGCACCTACAGCACGAGGAGTTGAAACACAGGGAGCTGCGCTCACTTGCATAACGCTTAAGTTCGTATTCATGGTAGCCAACGAGGGCATTCCCGTGCGTAAAGTATATAAGTTACGCTTCATGGTGCCTCCAAAAATTGAAGGAAGTAGTCAAGAAAGAGAAAGCTCAGGGCCTCCAAACAGAAAGTGAACGAGCGGGGGCACACAACTAGCGAATTATCCCAGAGACTCGCTTTGCTCGCGATGCCGCGGCGAAGCGGCAAAGCAGGACTTCACGGGACTTCGCCGGTGCGCGCGCGCGGTGTGCGCGCGAGTCCTCTTAAATAGGGATGCCCACACAAGGAGGTACAAAGCCTATGAGCAAGTAAACACAAAATTAATATATGTGTAAACATATAATGTCTTAAAGAGTAGTAGAAGGATCTTCAGAGTGCTTCACCTTGTGGATTTTCGAGTCCGTAGTAAAGAACGGTGAACAAATGCAGAAAGCGTCTTCGTTCAAACGTCAGTTGCAAAGAGCAGCGGGCAAAGCGGGACTTCACGGGACTTCGCCGGTGCAATATATGCAGCACGCATGGGTTAGAGGTGCTGGTAGTGAGTGCCCTGCACACAGAGAGTCATGTGTCTGGCAATGGTTGCTGCTGTGTCTGGGGGTGATACAGTTGGGTATGGGGCTTAGCTTAATAGTTAAACTGATAAAGCAAGAGGTGAGTGGGACTGTAGTGAGCGTGATTAGTTTGAGTGTGTTAGTTTAACACTTTTGCTGCGGTTTTAGCTTTATAGCTGTTGCCCGCAACATAGACTTTTAGTTGTTGGTGCACATGGACTTTTAGGTTGCGGGGCAACATGGACTTTCAGGTCAAGTCCCATTGTGTCTGTTATGATAATAAGTATGTATGCAAGTGCAGTGGAAGTGGTTAGATTTTATATGAATATACTCATAGGGACTTATGTGTTTTGAGAATTTGCACGTTAGAGCTGATCTCAGCTATGGACATTTATAGACCCTTTGAGCAAAAATGTGTCAGTGGGAAGTACGGTTAGTTTGACCTGTTTAAGGAGGTCCAGGTCAACAGAGGTTTCCTTTGGAGACAGTTAGGGCAATGTAAAAATATAAAGGGTCATTGTGCAAGCTTAGTAGCGTATGGTAAAGGTATTTTGAATATGGAATGGTTTGTGACGACACTGTACCAACACAATTGTGTGCATATTGTTGGTGCAGGATCTTTCCTCCGATGTGATGTTTGGTCAATGGGTATTTGTGCACACATGCAGAGATAACGTGAAGTGAGGAATGGGTATTGTGTTGGCATGCAGAGTTAAAGTGAGGTGAGGAATGGGTCAGATGTGTTTGTGAATAAGGGGGGGCGCCTTCCCATTCACGTGCCTATGAGAATTAGAGTAAGGGTAGATAGGGGGGACACCTTCTATTAGAGTGAGTGGCTGTTGTTGGAAGCACAGCCACTATATTGGATGTGTGTTTCCTTTTTTGGATTTGTGTGTGTGTGAAGAAGGGAGATGTGTTTTATCGTGCTTGGTGTGTATACAGGTGCTAGGGAATGCATGGAAGAATGTTGGTGTGTCTGAGAGAATGTTTGGTTGTGAGTGTAGAAATGCCTCTCATTGAAGATTCCAGAAGTTGTTAGTTGGAAAGGCCTAGCCTGATTGATGGGACCCAGTGGTTCATGTTTGCCATCTTAATGTAACTGGAATAAAGCTTTCCTGTGGAACCTGACAGATGTGTCTAAGGAACTTGCTTTTCTACAATATACCCACTTGGTGCATTTTGCAAAAAATAATAGTTGGACTCCCATTCAAGATAACAAAAATAATAAAAGAATAATAATAATAGTAATAATTTTAATATATTTAAAAATATCTATATTAAAATGCTGGTAACATATCTTCGGACCTTCTTGTTTCCTTGTATTAAAAAACCTACCGAATTCAAGTGACAATATATATGGTAGAACAAGCATATTCAAATTAATGGGAAATCATTTCTGTGGAAACCAAGTTTGTGTAAAGGTATTCAATTTGTCTCTCAATTGTTTCAAGATAGAGCACCCATCTCATTTAATGAGTTTAGACTTAGATTTTGTTTACATGTTCTTTAGATGTTTCCTTTCTTCCACAATTTGGAGTTTGCAAGTTAGGAGAGTGGCTGATGGATCTCATGGCCAAGGACGACATGGGGACCCTGCATTGCTGGCATCTGCTGACCACAGCCGTCTCAACTTTCTCCTCCTCTGCTTCCGACCCTTGACATTGGAATCTCCACATCCAGAAAACCATTCTTCCCAAGGTTCTGAGTATCCCATTTGCATTCTCGTGCCATTGCTGGAGTCTACTGTGGTTGCTATACAAACTGTGTAGCAACTGCCTCTGTAAACCATCAACTGATCCTGCAGGACTACTTGCCCAGTCCCTGTGTATTGTTCTATACTGACCCTCCGACCCTGCTGGCAGGAATTCCCTTTGTTGTTTTCTTCATTACTGGGCATCATCTTCATCTCAACAACCTCTTGAGAGTCTCCCTTTAATGGATCTCCAGAACTGGTCCTGCGGAACACATTTGCATCTAGAATTCAATATTGACATTCATTTTCTGCTTTGTGACAATCATTTTTTGCTTTGTGACAGCACCGTTTTACAAAGATTTACTTACCAAATAAAATATGTGGCCGAGCTTATGCTGTCTAAAATGGCAAGTAAAAACTCTGCAGACTACTGGAGATTGATAAACACCAACTTAGCTACACAACATGCTATCCAAGCAAACTTCAAAAAAGGTGACAGGCGAAATCCCAAAAACTACAGACTTTGTTGGACGTGCTGTGGAAAATTGACGCCACCCTCCTACAACAGAAACTCCTAAAGTGGTCTATCGATTCAAACCGGGTAGACCCAAGACAAGCAGGATTTGTCAAGGGGGTGGGGTGTGGTGTGAATCTCCTGCTAATAAACTTACTGAAGATGGAAGCACATCGATCCAACTCCAAAGTTTACCTGGCCCTAATAGACCTATCACATGCCTTCGATAGCATAAACAGGGACTTGCTATGGGAAAAACTGAGTGCGTGGAATTGTCTCCCTAGCCTTTTGGCCGCCATCCGTGAGTTACACACAAACACTTTAATTAAGGTCAGACTAGACCTCAAAGGATCACTATCAGCCCCTATTAACACACATAGGGGGGTCAAACAAGGCTGCCCCTTAGCAGCCATTATTTTCAATCTGTTTATATCGGACATCAAGGAGATCTTTAACGATTTAGCCACTTTTCTACCGAAAATTCATGGTACGCACATTGATTATCTTGTTTACGCAGACGACCTCATCCTTATGGAGTCGACGCCTATAGATCTCCAACGTAAACTTACCATACTTGAAAAGTACCTAACAGCAAATGGACTACTAATAAACAAACAAAAATGCGAAATGTTGGTCCTTGGAAAACTGCTGGGTAATAGTGGGAACAGGAAAAAATGTACCTGGTACCTTATAAAGAACAGATTAAGATAGCGAAGAACACCACCTATCTAGGTATGAAAATCAGTGCAAGGAGAAATGATGCACCCTGGCCGAGGTCACTAAAAACAAATGCTACAGCTGGCTTGTCAGGCCTCTTTGATTAATAGAACATTTGGTGAATTTTCTTTAAAACCAACTGTCACTTTCTTCTAGCAAATGGTGGTGAAAATGCCTTTGGATGTGGTTATGATTTGTGGAACTCACTTGAAAACATCTTCTGGTCTAGAGTTCTACATCCACCAAAGGGGACTCCAACGGCCTGCATAAGATTCGAACTCGGCTATATTTCAATCCAAGCTCGAGTCGCCTGCAATCTATTAAGCCTTTTCAGAAAAACGATGCAAACGGATCCGCTGCCTCAAATCCGTATACTGCACAAACCCGATACAGAAAAATCCCAAACGATCCTACTCCAATGGAACATGTTATGTCTCTAGGTGCTAGAAACATATGATATCTCTGTACAGACCTTGATTGATAACCCAGACCACGCCAAGAAGAAGATGTGGAGAACAGATTGGATCAACACATGCAACTTAAGAAATGATTCAAAAACTATGAAGGATGCCCCCGGAGAAGCCAGCGCATATGGTCAGTTACAAATCTACCTAACCTACTTTCCAGATCAACACATGAGAGCACATATATGCACTTTAGGCTTAATGCACTAGCAACTAAGGAGCGCCTAAGCTTCTGGTCCCAGTATGCCGACTCAGACCTGAAGTGTCGCTTTTGTCAAACCAATAACGAGACTCTAAAACATCTGACTATGTCGTGCTCTGCGTTTGAACAACAAAGAACAAATATTTTTGGCTCAGTAACCAGTAAACACCAAACACTGAATGCTGATGATTGGTGGAGAGCCCTGTTCGATGGTGCAAACAAATCCGTTCTATATGCTCTAGTTGCTTTTCTCTGTGTTCTAAAGGAGCGTTTAGACACTGAGATAACAAATCTAAAGCCTAGTTATAGCTAAAGTGTGGTCTTGAATCCTTCCTCGCATGACAGATCTGAAATGTTCGTTCTATACTGAGAAAGAATTGTTTGATGATGAAGAGATGGAAATAGGGAGAAATGTATGTTCTTTTGTTTTTAAAGGTTTGTATAAACCAATAAAAATAATAAAAATAAAAAAAATGTGTGGCACTTATCTTTGGTATCTAACGAAATGTGTGTTCTGTACCTCTGAGCCAACCAGCTCCCCCTCCTTTGATTTAGGCCTGGGCTGCACTGTCATGACTATCATTTGGATAGCCTGGTGAATTTAAGGGAACCATTATTAGTACCCGAGTAAGGAAGATACACATGATGACACCCACATCATGAATTTCTTTGTGCTATGGCTAACACAGAGTGATTGAAAGGGAGGCTAATTCAACAAGGCAAGTTATTAAGGCCTTTCGATAATTGAAAGTGGGAGAACAAACGTCTCGAGAGAGGGTGTGCCAAAGTTCAGGTGGAAGGGCAGTGTAGAACTTTCAGTAGAAGGCTGTCTGAAGGACTAAGGAACCTGCGACGTCTGTATGGAACAATAAGGGCGGAAATGAATCTTTGCGCATGTGAACAGAAAAGGATGTTGAAATGAACATGAAAATTGACTGGCAGACAGGTGAGGGAACAAAGAACTAAGATTCTCATGGGCCGTATCCATCAAACAGTGTTTGTTTTATTAATTGTGTGCCAAACGGGATGTAGGCTGTGTTGAAGCCCGATCATGTGGTTAACATGTTGGCCTCTGTTAATGCATGTATGCAAGAGAGAATGTGCTGGGTGTGACTGTCATAATGGGATTAAATAAAAAGTAAGCACATGATTTGGGCTGAGACAACTACATGGTATCAATTTGTCATGTCATTGATGGTGAAGAAGGAGGATGGGTCCTTACATGCTCTGGGTACATGTATCCTCCATGTATCCTCTGTGAGTGGCCCACAGTATTAGATGCGTGACATGAGCAACACTGTCACTGATGTTGCCAGCAGGAACCAAAAGGCTTGCCCCAGCCCAACTACTTTGCACTGCCTTCTGCCTGCTATCATCCATTGTCTTCCGCACATTTTTCAGAGCAACCTGTCCAAGGGTCATCAAGGCACGGAATAGTACCTGGCTGCAAGTTAGCAGTATAATTGGATGTTAAATCGGAATGTGTTATTCCCCTCCCACTTTCACTGCAACAGGTTTGCAACCCAATGAAAAAGGTGCTTGCGCTGCCGGTATGATAGAATGGACTCCCGCCTTATCACTCTCATCTCACCTTTTACACTAAGTTGGATATGAAAGTGAATGGAGTTTCTTCCTAACATTTTAAGAGCTCTCACTCTCTCTTGACCAACATGTTGTAGGATGTTTTGGGGAAAATTTCCACCCACCCGAAATCAGTTGCAAACAATTTTCATGTATTTAATAAAGTACTTTTTATGACCCTGGGACCCCCAATTTAACAATTTACATTCCCTACAGCATCCGTCCCCTTTTGGGACAAGAAATAAACAGGATAGCACAGACATTCTTTTTATTAACAAAGTACTCTGAATATAGATTAGTAATGCATCTATGAAATGGTCAAAACAGCATTATCATGAAAGAGAAGTTTGATAGCGCATGCAATGCCCTATGTACAGTTGAATTATCTCAAGAGCGCAACCACCATCCGTTGAACAGTGCATGAGGGCTTGCAATAAAATTGTAATTTTATAGAAAACCAAAATAAATCAGAACATCCCTGTCTATATATATCTTTCTACCTCTTTTTCATGGATACTAAACGAAATGCAGACTGTGTTATAGAAAACTCAGTTGGAAGACATTCTACTTAACATTCCCATGTAAGAATCACTTACAAAATGAAAACATATGTTTGTTAAACTACCTTCAGTGGTGTTTCTATTTGTCATCTTCAATGTGCAACTTAAAGGTGGGAAAATAGGTGGCAGTTAATAACCCTTCCCCCTTTTCTTGAATGGATCAGCACCAGTAACAGAACTCTGCTTGGTGGTTGTAGTGATCCAAGCAAAAGCTCTTGGTCGATGCCCGGGCCCTGACTGTATCCTAGCAAATCTCTTCAAAAGAAGAATCTCAGAACCTGTACTTTGCTGTAAGGCACTGGTTGAGAAACTTAGCTTTACAGCTACTTGGAAGCAAGTCATCATTTTTCCAATCTTTAAAAAAGATGTGAGAGATAATCCAGCTGCTTACAGACCATCTCCCTGCCTGATGCCCAATTTAAGATGTGCATGCGTGAAATCTTGATCTAACTGGAGAAATGGTCCTCGGAGCAGAATGTTCTCAGTGACATTCAGCTTGAGTTCCATAGTGTTCTTGGGACCCAAGAAGAAGTTCTTAATCTAAACCTCATTGTGGCTTACTCTGTCCACCTATAAAAGAAACCTATCTACCTGGCTTCATTCTATTAGGTTAATCAGATCAAATTATGGCAGGTGTTTGAATTGGCCAGAGAAACATCCGAATATTGGCTGAGCTATATCATTATTATTATTATTATTTAATTTTTTAATGTGCTACACTCCTATAGGCCTCCGGGCACATACTCAACACAACATACACACCACCTAAAAATGAGAATGTATGAACTTTCAAAAAGATCATGCACCACGTCTGGTTTAGAAATCACTTTCTTTTTTTCTTTTTTACTCATTTACACATGAGCCGACGCGCAGGGACGATACATTCTAAATTACTGTTTGACTAGCAGGTAGGATTATCCCATTGAATTGCAGTTGCTTCGAACAGAACAAAAGAACATCAACATTATGATGTGGAAGTAATTTGGTTATAAACTAGTAATGTCCGGATTTGAGAAAGGCACAAGATGCCGAAACACGTGTAATCAAGAAGGTCTTATCCACAGTTGTGGAAGGAAACTTTGTTAAAACAAACTGAAAAATTAGCAAAAAAGAAAAAAAGAAAGTGGTTTCTAAACCAAACGTGTTGCAGGCACTTTTTGAGAGTCCAGCAGAGGTGGGGTTTTTCCTCAGGTACTCTCAAAAGCGCGATACACATCGATAAGATATTGTGAACTGAGTCGCGGGCGTAAGAGGTTGACCTACAAAAAAGAAGAAACTCTACAAACTGAATACATAAAAATGAGGACATAATAAGTTAAAAGAGGTGGAAGCTCAAGAGATTCAATGCTGAAGGACCAAAAAATCAGACTAAAAATAACAGTTAGTCCTTCTGGGTAAACAAATGCATTTCAACAGATCTTTTAAATTCAAGCAAACAGGACATGGTACTTCACGGGGCTGGCAGCCTGTTCCAGGCACACATATACAATTATTCAAACATTGTAACCAATACTTCTGAAGTTTGAAGTGCGACTACAAGATATTATTATCTCCATTGGAACAAAGCAGTCTTCTACTGGGAGCAACCTTCATTCAAGCACTGTGATACTGAGGTCTATTCCCAGACCTATAATTCTGAGTCAGGGATAAAATTTTATGAAGAATCTGCTGTTTAACTAGTAGCCAATGAAGAGTCATTCTAGCAGATGTGACATGATCTCTCCTACCCATGCCCAAAATAGCCCTTAACGCCCCATTTTGGATGGTCTGAAGCTTTTGCAAATTAGTGGCAGAAGTGCCAGCAAGCAAACTATTGCAATAGTCCAGTTTGGAGTTTAGAAAGGCACCAGCAAGGAAGGCTCTGTTTTTGTCAGACAAGTATGGTCTGATTTGTCGAAACAACTTGAGAAAATACACACATGTAGACCTCAAGTGAAAAACGTGCTTCTACATGGATAACTGTGAATGCAAATACACGCCTAACGTCTTAACATAGTTGGTCATGACAATGGTACAGTGTGCGATGACAAACTGTTTGTAACCGGGCTCAGGTTTTTTCAATTTAGGCCTTGACCACAGAATCAGAAGCTCTGTTTTGTTGTCATTAAGGGCACAAGTGTTTGTGTCTATCCAAGACAGTTTAGGGGCATAAATCTGATTAATAGCCTCAGAATCCCTTGCATAATCCTCAATAAATTTGTGGACGACTTGGGTGTCATCAGCAAAGTTGGCATAGCTGATACTCAGATGATCCAAGAGACCAAACAGGGGACAGGTGTAGATGTTATATAATGTTGGGGAGAGGCAAGATACCTGAGGCACGCCACAGGGCAAAGGGACTAGAGTGGCCTTAGAGTTGTCCTCAAAAGCCCTGGCAGTGTGATTACTGAGGAAGTACTCAATCCAAGCTGATGGATTACTAGACAAGTTGGCCACCTCAACAAGCCTACTGACAAGAATGGAATGACCCACCAGGTCAAAGGCTGCAGAGAGGTCCATTAACATGAGAAGTGCAGTATATGCATTCTCTATAATTCTAGAAATATTGGCTTTGAGATCTCAAAGGGCCCCCTCTGTGCCATCTTTGGCACAAAAAGCCAGATTGGCATGGACCAAGTAGGTTGTTAGCTTCAAGAAATTCCAGAAGTGGCACATAGGCTATTCAATGCAACATTGTAAACAAAAAAGGAACATTCGTAATTTGATGATAAGTACTTGTAACAGCAGGATCCAAAGACTCTTTTTTTAACAATGGTGAGATCCAAGCCTGCTTCCAGGCCATACATACTGAAGGGCCATGAAAGAGGCGTTCATGGTTTTTGTAATCAGTGGGATTAAAGTGTCTAAGGATTGCTTGATAATATTTGCTGGGCAGACATCACCCTTGATGAAGTTGGCTTAATTTTTTTAACAATATTTAGAACTTCCACTTCAGAAACTTAACCTGAAGGAGAAACTTGGAGAATCATTGCTAGCAGTGGTTAAACCTGATTTAACAAAGGAAGCTATAGAGATGAGAGAGTGTCGTCTCTTCTTAATGGACTGTTGATAGTTTACAATTTTAGACATTAGTGGACGTTTTGAATGGTTTGACACGAATAGTCATTCTTATCAATCTCCGACTTCAGAACCTTTCTTCCTTTGAGCTTTGAGCTTTGAGGAATGAGAATAGTTCACTCAAGCTAGATTTAGAATTTTCAATCCTCGAATTATAATCAGACTGTTTTGCTTGGAAAATGTCCTGTTTCTATTGGGCGGCTGCTGCCTTATAGCTAGCTTGATTTTCAAGAGTCTGGTAGCAGTGCTGGTTCCGCTCATAACCCTTTTAGCCTACCTGCACTTAATAATCTCATCAGACAGAGAACCTTGTACTCTTTTTTACCTCCGTATTTATTGGCTTAACCATCTCAGGTGCCAGAATGTTAGCAGCCACAGTTTTAATATGCTGAAATTGATTGACCAGTTCTTTTACAACAGACCTTTTTTCGTTTTTTTCTCTTTCACCTGCTACTCAGTCTTTTTACAAAAGTTTGTAGGATTGTACATTGAATTTTAGGTTGGATGGTTGGAAAAGGTTAGGGAGGATTAGGATTGTTATAATATGATAATTTTAAGATTGTTTCTGTTGTATATGTTGACATGTTTGTTATTAATATTGTTATTATTTGAAATTTGAACAAACTAGTTCCAAAATAAATTCGAATAATAATAATACATCAGAAGTTGAAGGAAAGTTTTCTAAGATCAGCTTGTCAATAGCCACAAAGGCATCAGGGGTAATATTTTTTAGAGTCCTCATCTTCCTACGAATTCTAGGATAAACATCCACATGTTTAGGCTTGAAAGCGAGCAGTAAGTTAAAGGACACAAAGAAGTGATCTGACCAAGGGCATGGAGCTGCCAGTAAAGAAGAGATCATGGTATTTATTATACATGAGGACCCAATCCAAAATAGTACCCTCTTTATGTGTGGGTGCATTCACATGTTGTGTGATGCCCATTGCCCTAAAAGAGAGCATAAGTGAAGTGGCTTCTGGGAGATGAAGTTTCAAGACATTATAGCTTCCTAACAACAACACTTTTTTGCAGATCAAACGACAGACACACTGAGCACAGAATGTAGCAGCCTGCATAAGGCACAGAACGTAGCAACTTAAATAAGGGAATGAAATTCAAATAAGGCAACTAAATGAAGCTCTTCTTTTTGTCTCCCTATGGATATCAAACTCATCAGTGTAAGCGCGGATGACCCGAAATCGGCTACATATTGTTTCCTGCCCTAACCTCTGCTGATGATACTGTTCTGACGGCTCATACACCTCGTGTCTTGCAACAACTGCTTATACGTATACCTTATTTATGAATTTTCATGCCTTGAAGTCAACGCAAATTAGTCAGCCAAAAGGGCAAACTAACAACTGTAGAATTCTGTGGGTAAAGGAGTTTGATTATTTGGGTGTGCTATTTACATCGACTTCAATGGATTAGCCCATATCTTCAGACACGTGGGGGAAATGGGTCAGGCAGTTGGAGGAGTATTTAGATGTATGAAGCACTGTAAACTGCACTCTAAATCGATGGCCCTTATCCATATTTATGATATGTTATGATATGTTATTTATAACGTGCTTAATACCCAGAGGTTTCTAGGCGCGGACCGGGGAGGTGTGGTGCTTCAGTTCGTTTTGCTTCCAAGGCGAGCACGTTGCCTCTGAGCTATCCTCCCTAATTAAAGTGGAAATGCGTGGGTTCGGGACTGGCTTTGTGATTAGCAAAGCATTGATCCTTATACAATTGCACACCGTTTCATCAATAAGTACTACATTTTGCATAGTTACCTATTATGACCCTCGGGACAATACTGGCCAGATGACATTTGGACATCCCACCCTGTTCCCCGGATTTCAGCAAAAGTCAAATCTTTGTGGGTTTGTGGCTTGGGGAAGAGTTGTTCCTTATACAATTCCACACCGTGTCACCAATCTGCACCAAATTTTGCATACTTACCTGTTAGGACCCTCTGGACATTACTGACTACATGGCATTTGGACACCCCAGCCCTATCCCCGGATTTCAGTGAAATTCCAAATTTGTGTGTTTGTGGCTTGGCAAAGCATTGTTGCTTATACAATTCCACACTGTTTCACCAGTCTGCACCATATTTTGTATAGTTACCTGTTAGTACCCTCTGGACATTAATGGCTACATGACATTTGGGCACCTCACCCCTTCCCCTGGATTCCAGCGAAACTTTAAATCTGTTTATGGGGTTCCGGCTTGGCAAAGCATTGTTACTTATACAATTCCACACCGTTTCCCTAATCTGCACCACATTTTGCATAATTACCTGTTAGGACCCTCATGACATTACTGGCTACATAACATTTGGACACTCCACCCCTTTCCCCAAATTTCAGCACCTTCACACATGAGACAGTTGCCTGAAATCGACAAAACATCAATGTAGTCATAGAAGGACCGGTACTCAACCCTACAATGCATGGTTTCTGCAACAAACTGCACCACGCCAAGGTGAGGCAACAGGGGGAGAGAGCACAGTAGGTCACTTTATGCAGCACCTGCCTTCCCCCAACATGTTATGTTATGTTATGTTATATGTACATGGTAAAGTGCACGTACTCCCGGGGGCACCTTGGCACTACTGCATGAGTAGAGGAGTTTTAAACAAGGTAGTTTTCAGTACTATGCAGAAGGTACAATGATCTGCTCTGCTCTGAGGTGTGTCAGCCTGCCACAAATGACCATTGTCAGTGCAGTTTACTTCAGAGTGCAAAGTATATCAAGAGATAAGCGAATCAGAACCGCAATTTACAGGATCATTGATTTTCAATAATTGATAACATTGTTGTCATGTCTGTCCACAGAACCCGTTCAAAGAATGGGTACTTTTTGCTAGTGGTTTATAATGCTAAACCAGTAGCCATTGCTATACATGGTCTAACTGTCTAGGGATTTTCAGATGTATCAAGTTTACAATTAATAGAATCAACTTCATTAAACATGATCTATGCCTTCCACAGTCTGCTGCACATCTTGCACCACATGGACATCTAAGTATAAGTCACCTCAAGGATGAACCCTCTAGTGAACCTATTCTCTTATGGCTGCGCCTATGGAACAACCATAGATCTGCTCTCATTCATTACATTATTCGTGTATGCCTTGATAAGACCAGCTCATCTACCATCCCATGAATCCACCATTTAGAATCTGTGCTTCTACAGATCAATGCACACAGTCTCCTTCTCATCCCTGCAGTAATTGGCAATGTTGGTTACAGGCTTCTAAGATCCTGCCACTCTAGGTTCATGGACGGGGCAGAGATGAAAAGGAATTGGCAAGGCCTTCTTACCTTAATCATCTTATATTTTCATCTTGTGAAAGGGAACCTTACGTAAAATGATCCAATCTGTCAAAAGACAGATGCTTAATCACGATGGCACATTTAAACAAATTGCCTTTGAGGGCAGTGAGTGTGAACTGGATTAATTTGGATTGCTTGGCAAAATGTGACTTATGCAGGGAAGCTTTGTAAAGTTTAATACACTTTAGTATATTCTATCCACTTACTCAGGAATAAGAATCAAATCCTTGCTCCCTATTCTACGTGCCTCTTGCTTACGCAACTGCACCACTGCCTTATTCTATCTTTTAAGAGCAGAGACACCTTATGTTGGCTTGGCATTGAACTTTTGTTTAAGACAAGCCCAATAGTCAAGGAAGAGAGTTTCATTATCTGTTAGCCAGCAATGTCAATGAGCAGAGCAATATGTTTTGCTCTGGAAAGTTGATTTTAGTTACATTGGACTATTTATTGTTCTTTTGTATAAATGATGTAGTGGTGTACTGTGCAGATTTAACAAGGGGGGTCCTGGGAGTCTCTCTGCCAGACATTAGTCCTGGTTACGAGAGACTTACCCAGAGTCTTTAGCTCACTATCTTTTCACAGAGAAGAAATATCCCAAACATATCAGTCTTTGTCCTGCCCTGGGGCAGTCCAGCACCGAAATGCGAGGCAATTCTCCTCTGAACAAGAGTACCAACAGAAACCCCAGACACGTGTTTCGGTCTGGTTGGACCTCATCAGTAGGGTGGATCTGTGCCTCTCTAAGAATAGTGAGCAAGGGGTCCACGTCTGGATTCCCCTAGTAACTTAGGGTGAGACCCAAAGTTACTTAAATATGCAGATTTAACAAGGGGGGTCCTGGGAGTCTCTCTGCCAGACATTAGTCCTGGTTACGAGAGACTTACCCAGAGTCTTTAGCTCACTATCTTTTCACAGAGAAGAAATATCCCAAACATATCAGTCTTTGTCCTGCCCTGGGGCAGTCCAGCACCGAAATGCGAGGCAATTCTCCTCTGAACAAGAGTACCAACAGAAACCCCAGACACGTGTTTCGGTCTGGTTGGACCTCATCAGTAGGGTGGATCTGTGCCTCTCTAAGAATAGTGAGCAAGGGGTCCACGTCTGGATTCCCCTAGTAACTTAGGGTGAGACCCAAAGTTACTTAAATATGCAGATTTAACAAGGGGGGTCCTGGGAGTCCTGTGGTGTACTGTGCATCAATGTATTTACAATGTATTTTACATGACATTTTACATTTTTTATTATGCCAAAATAAAGATCTGCTGATGACTTCAATTACTTTATTAATCTAGGTATGCACTTAGTGAGATGTCCTTTACTCCTCTGTGGTTGCGCAATGCACATACGCTTTTGAAATGTTTTCTAATTTCACAGGGTATACAGTCAATTTATATATCCCCATGCCCAAGCACTTACAAATGAAAGGGTACAGTATTCAATCTTTTCACCTTTAGAGTATTTTTCCCCTCAGAATTATATTTCCCCTTGGCATTATAACTAAAAAAGGAACTTCTTTTGGCTATCTCTCAGACTTGTGGAGACACCCCTAAGGACTGGTTTAACTATCCCCTCTGGAACAGGTTGGCAATAGTCAGAAAGGTGGTGTCAGATTCCCTTGTTCAATTATTTCTGTATTTGGGACATGCTGCAGTGTTTCCCACTGAAGAAGGCCTTGGGCTTTAACTCCAGTTAAACCTATTTTACAGTGTGCTATTATTCATCAAAAATAGGTCACAAAAGCCAGCCAATCTATTCCATTCCCCTTTCTATTGTTATCAATTATCCCTTCTCTGCTTCTTCCTCTCTATATGTAATTGAGCAAATGAGTGTCCCCTGGAATCTATGGGTTTGAACCTTTATAGAGCAGAAGATACACCCCTTAAAGGTGTGTATCATTTCTCCAATCTAACTGGTCAATGCATGTGATTGGATAGTGTACCAAAGTGGCATCACACTAAAGCAATCCCTCTGTAGTCATTGGACATATTAATGAAAAGGGCAGTCTGATGGTAGTAACTTCCAAACCCAGTTTGCCTCCCATTTGTGTCATGGCCACTTGCCCAGGATCACAAGAGTGGTACCACCAACCAAATGGAGGGAGCAGGGGGCATCATGGGTCACACACGTCCCTTTGGGACATTTATACATGGGGTGCCTGGTTGGACACAACTCTGGCACCAGGCTCACGGAAGGATTTAAACAGGGCATTTCCAATATGGGCAGAGTGCTTAGAATGAACAGGAACTCTTTTATTATGAGCAACAATACTCTCATTTGTGTAACTAGTCTGGGTGTGGTCGCCATCTTCATCTGCATCGGCACGTGCATCTTCTAACTTCTAGGAGTGGCAGGGTGTGGCAAGCAGAACTTTGCTAAAAGGCTTCGCCTTAAGAGCTCAGCTATAAAAGCCAGCCCAACCCCACGGCACACGCTTCGTGTTATTCTGCACCTCCGTGCAGCGTAACGCTCACCGTCGCCTGGGATATATCTTACCTGGAATTATCCTGCCATCTGCATCCGTGCTTGTCATTGGAGGATCCTGCTCTTACCTGAATGCTTCCTCCTGGCACTGCGGCTCACCTGTAAACATCTCGGAGTGCAGACATCTTCCTCCTGACAACGCGGCTCACCGGCAAACAACCCGGAATGCATGCAGCATCATCCAGGCACCGCAGCACGATGCACTCCATGTGAACTCACAGCATCTGCAAAGAAAAGGCAAAAGACAAGGTTAGACACTTAACAGACATTACATTGAGAGCTCGCTGCCATTAAAACATTGTGCCTTCCCTAAAGCCATCACTCACCTGCTGCTGAACATTACGGTCGCATCCATCTTCCACTCAGCCACGTTCCACGCCTTCACAGCCGTTGTTAGGCCACATTTCCACCTATTTGGGAGAAAACAGAGAGAAACGTTAGTCAATGAAAAAAAACCACATTGAGAGCAATAACATCAAGACACTGAGAGGGAAAAGACAAAGACATTGAAAGAAAGCAGAAAGGAGAGAAAAGACAAAAGACATTGCGAGAAAGCAAAAAGAGGAACTTAGTCACAGCCGGACTGGACTAGTACTCAGGAATCAGTGAAGGAACTAGATTCCTCCAACAAGCGCCCCTGGCAGAAGTAGCAGGACAGAGAGCTCATCATTCACATTAATCAGGTGAGCCTTATGTGCCGGTACGTGAGCACAGAAATCACACCTTGGGTCGAAGGGGTTGGGAGATACCAGAGTCATCTACCAGCGCCTTCACGTTTTCCCATATCCACGCAGAAGCAGTGCCACCAATTGTCGCCGCCCATAGCTGATCCGCAGGGGACGAAACCAGAAGGGGGAGATCTAACACCAGGGAGGGCCGCAACCGTGCCCCAACACCTCCGCAGAGACCAGGTGAGCGTAACAATTTGACATGTCATCCTGGAGATTTCTGCATTAAACACTTGTAGCCTTCTAACACAGTATATCCCACACATGTGATCATGTTCTGAGTAGTTCATCAGATGGTTCTCACTTATGCGAATCAAATAATTCAATCTTCATCTTGACATGATTTATGGTGGGTGTGTTTTACATTTTGGCTTTTTTACTCACTAATACTCTTATACAAATATTGGCCCTCATTCTGAGTTTGGAGGTAAGTAACGTCCCTTACCGGCATGGCGCAAATAGCGTGTCCATGCTGGCACCAGTCCGCTAATAAAGGACTATTACGACTTCGCGGGCACGAACTTTGCGCCATGCCGGTAAGGTACCTAGCATCATGCCGCAAAAGGCTCCCAAAAAGCCCTTACCGGCATGAAGCAAGGCGCAGATTACACTTCCGACATAGTGCAATGCGTATTTAGTGTTGACTGTAAATAGCGGTGACCGTAATTAGCAGACACCGCTATTTACAGTCACCACTAAATAGCGGAACCGGAAATAGCATCATCGCACAGGAACGGGAAGGAGCACGGCGGCCATCTTGAAAAACACAATCCATTGCCATGCTCAGCACACAGGACCCCTGGGAGACTGCTGATCGAGACTTGTAGCAACTTTGCGATCGTACGCGCTTATTCTGAACAGCAGGGATTTATCCTTTTGACACATGGAAGCTCATTTTTCACATTATGTGACAGGGGCATCTTACAAGACTATAAGCCCTGATTTGAAAAAGGTCCTTGGAGGACCGAAACACGTGTCACCAATTATAAGGGTAATTTTCTGAGAAATAAAACTAATTTGCAAAAATTAGGCGCAGTCTCCTTCCAGGTTACTTCATACCTTACACTATTTTGCAAGGGGTCTTGTACTTGGCTAAACCCCAGACCTGGTGAGACGCGACTCCATGGAACAAATGTATTGATTGTACCAACTACTTTCCTTGTTCACCATTATAAGATGTCGCCAAGTTAGACAAAACCTTCAAAGCCAAGGTTTTTGAAGAACCTACTGAAAAGTACCCCTTACTAGCCAAGAATGCCTAAAGCTCTGAAGGAGGGATCTGCCCGCCTCCGAAAGGAGAGATTTAACCAGGACGAACTGCAGATGCTTGTGGACACTTTACATTTAGGCACAGTCCTCAGCAGCAACATGAGGAGGGAGGCAGTGCTGCGTAAAAAGGAGATCCGGGCACTTGTTGCCCAGAAGGTTAGTGCAGTAGGCAACTCACCCCACACGGTTAAGGATTGCCGTAAGTGGTGGGATGATCTGCACCTAAGGGTGCGCAACATATTATTGGTAAATTGCACCCAGGCCATGGAAACCGGAGGAGGACCAGGTTCACCCATAAAGCTCACCCGTGGGAGGACACATGTGCAAGCATGATTGGGCCAGAATCGATTGAAGGCGTAGGAGAGATGGAGTGTGGCGCCACGACATCTGCTGATGGAGGTAAATGTCCAAAGTAAACACTGCTAAGCCAAATCTGATGAAAGTCAATGCCAATGTCTGTCCAAAGAGTCACGCCATGGTCGGCCACACACACACTCCCTGTAAAGTATGCCGAAGCAAGTGAGACACATGCTAATGCCTGCTGCAAGGTCATATCGTACATGACACATACCACACAAAGTAGGAAATTCCACGAGGCACACAGCGTGCATGACCAAAATAGTTAGCCTGTCAGACAGCACTGTTCCTGGCCAACATGAGTGACACCGACATATGGCTGCATTCATCACCCATGTATGAATTAACGTGCCCTTCCCAACACAAATGCCCATTACCCACAATTGTGTGGATGAGCATTTGTCCCAATGTATGTATGATGCATATCCAAACATCACTCATGCCGTCCCTCTCTTCCACCCCCACAGGCAGTGAGCATGACAGCGAAGACCAGGACACCACCTCTTTACACGCCACACCCAGTAAGAGGTCCCAGAAGGACAGCAACCGTCCGTCTACTTCCAGGGGACAAGCCAGGGGGTGTCCTGTCCCAGCAAGCAAGCCACCGCAGGGACACATAGCACCTGCACCACCAAGGCCCATGGAGGGCACACCAGCCCCACCCCCCCACCCACTGTCTGCCTGGAGACACCTGTCAGACACTCCATTCAGAGGAGTCCAGTGTGGCCGGGGAGGTGGCAGCCACGGCACCCCTCACAGTGGAAGACAGCCAGGATGACATCTGGGGCACCATTGAGGATGATACAGTGGATGTGGTCCTCACCCCAACCCAAATTCCATCCCTCCAGGTATCTACGAGCGATATCGTCAACACCAACACCCCAGAGCAGTTTGTGCATGATGACACCCAGGGACCAATCAGTCCAGTATCCAGTGTTGGGGAGGATGAGCAGGCTGGGCATTCCAGCCACATACCCAGCACACCCACAGGTGCAGCCGCAGGACTCACTGCACTCATCCGGGAATTTGTAGAGGACAACCGTCAGGCCAGACTTGAGTGGCATACAGAGTTGTCAGCACTGGGCCGGTCCTGTACAAACAACACCTACCGCCCCTCCGAGTACGTCTCGGCCCTCCGGCAGGTGCTAGTGCGCATCGCTGATGCCTTGGAGGCAGGTCGTCCCGCCCCACCGCCTCAGCAGGAGGCCACACCATCCTCCAGCAGTTCAACCCAAACCAGCCCGCTCCACTGGTCGGTCCGTGCACTGCACCGACGGGACATGCCCCGCCCTGGCTCTGGGAGTGCCAAGTGAATGTAATGGCAGCCTCATGTAGACTTTGTGGACTCAATGGGACTTGTGTGGGGGAGTTGTGGGGGGAGAGGGAGGGGGTGAAGGTGTGTGGGGGAGTTGTGGGGGGTGGGGGAGGGGGGCGAGGGTGTGTGGGGGAGCTGTGGGGGAAGGAGGAGGGGGAGGGTGTGTGGGGGAGTTCTGGGGGGTTTTGGGGGAAGGGGGTGAGGGTGGTGGAAGGTTCTGACACTTACGTTACTATTGCTACATTCAATACACCAGTTGTGTGACAAAGAAGACCTGAGTGGACATTCATCATTGCACATGTGTCATTTAATCATTCACAGTGCATACTGTACATGTATACCCACACTCAGTGCCCTATGTCCAAACATTATGTCACCCTCTGCTGACATGTGTGTCAGAAATATTGTGCAGTCAATGACTGCCGCACAGCACGTCCCTCCTGTGCATCGGCACCTTGATGAGGTTCTGCCACATCTTCCTCCTCCCCTTCATCATCATCAGGTGGTAGCAATTCCATGTCAGGGGGCAGTGGCACGTTCCATGGTGATCTTGGCCACCTTCTCATGCCTGTAGAGGAGTGCCCCACCCGACCGGCTGAGGCAGCAAAATCGTGCCTTCAACAGGCCAAAGGTCTGCTCGATGACCACACGTGTACAAGTATGGGAACGATTGTAGTCCTCCTCGTGCCTGTTCTGTGGGTTTCGGACAGGGGTGAGGAGCCACGGCTTCAAGGGATAGCCGTTATCACCTGTATGAGATAAAAATGAAGGTAAATGTCAGGGGAATCATGAAGGACAGCTGTACTAGTCACACATGCCTGCAGTTTATGGTTGACCATATGCACATGTCCCTGGATGCATTGCCGCCATTTACTGTCCCTCTACGTGTCCTGTGCCATTCTCTAATGGTGTGGGTTTCATCTTCATGATGATGGTGTGCACTGATGTATAGTTGCACATGCATGGTGTATGCTTACAGCAGTGTAAGTGTCAAAATAGTGAGGTGTTGTGTCCTATGAGATTTGGCAGTATTATGTGCAATAATGGGCAATCAGCATTGGCATTCCCATGGTGACATGCAGCACTCCTGTGATTGTGCCAGCCTTGTGCCAGACTGTGGATTCCCTAGTAGGTTCAGTATGATGCACTCCCAGGGATGCTTGTCCTCTGTGGTGATATGGTGGAGACATCAAAATGGTGCATATGCACTGCATGGTGCAGGATGGCATTACGGAGGGTGAGGGTCGCTGATGGGTGGTGCACGTGTTGTGGGATGTGGGGTGGTTTCCTGTTAGTCATGTCGTGATAGGTGTGGACCTTACTTCATTCATATTGGATTTTTGTGTCTTGTACGGTATGTGATGGTTTGGGGCACAATTTGGTGATGTGCACATCGTGCAGTCTCATCAACATTGGCAGCATGGTGTTGTGTGCATCTCGCCCCCTTTTTCAGTGCCATGTGCCAGTCCTGCTATTTACCAAGCAGCCAGGCACGTCGTCCAGCATGTCGCTCCATGTAGCGTGGTAGCGTGGAGTTCCGCAGGAAAGAGTCATGAGTTGATCCGGGATATCGGGCACAACAATGTGTGATGATCTTGCTGGCGTCGCATACCATCTGCACATTGATGGAGTGGTATTGCTTGTGGTTGCGGTACACCACCTCCATGGCATGTGGGACCACCAACTCCATGTGAGTGCAGTCGAGGGCACCTACACAATTTGGCATGCCTGCCAGGGCATGGAAGGCAACTTTTGTATCAAATATCTCCTGGGGAGTCCGTGGTAGGGATATGTAGTCCATTGTGTGCTTGAGGAGGGCATCCAGCACTTGGTTCAGGATCCAGGAAAATAAGGGTTGTGATATGCCATGCATGTGCCCCACTGTGTGCTGGTAGGTGCCTGTGGCAATGAAGTGGAGCACAGACACTACCTTCAGTAGAGGGGGGATGGCGGTGCGAATTTCAATGAGGCTCACTATGTCGTCGTGTATCAGGTCAGCTATGGTGATGATGGTGTCCAGGTCCACACGGTACAGGGTATGGATCTGCTCAGGGGTTAGGTTGAAGGGAGTGGCTCTGATGCAAGGGTTTGGGGGCTGCCGGCGTAGTAACGGTGGCTGCACTGGTGGGGTATGCTGGGCTGTCTCACCATCCTTCTCCTCCGGCGTCTCCTCTGTGGTGGCGGCTGTTGTTGATGTTGATGAATTGCAAGCAGGTCCTCTAGCTCCAGTAATGCTACTACTATTGGTATCATCTTGGTGTGGGAGGAGGTGTGGTGTGTGGGTGAGCTCCTTTGGTACTGGGCCTGACTCCATTGCATTACCCTGTGCTTATTGTGTGCATCTGTGGCAGTTGGGAATACTTCTCAGGGCTCTTTACGGCAGTTCGGCGATGCCGGTATTTACGCCATGCCGGTAGGCACTTTTTCCACCTCATGAGGCTGTTATTTGCATGTCCGCCTCACTTGTGATCTACTCCGGTTTATAGCATGGCGCTAATGCCGGCATGGTGGGTCACGTGCGCGCGCAAAGCCTGCTATTAACGGCATCGTACTTTACAGTGCCATTAATAGCGGTCTGGTTGGTCAGAATAGTCTGTAGCAGTAAGCGATGCCGGTAACCCTTTACCGGCATCGTTTTTCCCTTACCTCCAAACTCGGAATGAGTGCCATTATTTTCCCATCTCCAAGTAACAAGTTTGCTGGCACGGTCACTAGAATATGTGAATCACTAATGTGCGCCATTCTGCATGAAACTATACACATGCACCTAATTTGAATAGATAGCATGGTGTTAAAATCAGTTTGTATTCAGTTCACATGGCTTTCAAGCTAAACATTTTAAAAAAAAAATATTCAGCCTCCAGGACCTTCAGTTCAGGATTTACAAACAAAATTTGATTCCCTATGTAATTTCAATAGTGGATTTTTTTCTTATTTACAAAATATCACATGGCATCTCCAATTAAACCACAAAGTAACTGAACATCAGGCGACTGAATATGGAAACTTTGGACTGGTGCAAGTGCAACGTTGCACTGTATTAGCACTACGGCAAAGTTTTCCTTAATGCAAAACATACTGGGGCTGTATTAGAAAACATTTGCACTGTGACAAGTGCAAATTGTCATGGTATAATGCGTGACAAATCTATGGAAGTCGTACCCTTCTCCCATAGGGGGAGACCTTCCCATAAGGACAGGACAATGCCTCCACAGTACAATAGTCCACCTGGGGTTGGTGCACTTGGGAGGATTGCATGGGATTAGGGACAACATTCCCAGAGAACGCGATATTCCTCCGCTTTATTAGACCTTCCTTCCTTCCCCAAGCCAAACTCTCCTTCCCTGTTTCCAGTTAGTGCCAATACTCTCTGCTGGGAGGTCAACCAACTGAGTAGGTTAGTCCTGAGTAAGACCCCTGGTAATACACCACCATCCCACACATACTCCTCCACTGATCACTTCACTTCTGTACCAGTCCCCTTTGAAACTACTGAGAAGAGGAAGAACATAAACTACTTAGATAGAGCCTCATTACCAAGTACTGAGATGAAGAAGGTCCTATTCTACCCAAGGGAGAGTTCTAAGAATGATATTGAGATGAGGAGGAGGAACGGAACCATGAGAATTACTCTTAAGAATAATAATGAGCGGTCTGCTGGTTACCGGCTGCTCATTGGCTCAAACAGAGTAGAAAAATAGGAAAGACTGAGGAAGCAGTTGTCAAGCCTTCCCTGGAGGAGCAGGGAGAAGGAATCCTCTCCTTTTAGAGATAGCCTGTGGACCATTGCACTACCTAGAGAGAGGGTGAACCCTTGACCCCAGCACCCTGCGGGGAACTGAGGGAAACTGGAGTCTCCATCACTGGGGGAAGCACGAAGACCAGTGTGCCTACAAGACAGGAGTGGACCCTTGAGTGCCAGCACTGTGCAAGGGACTAAGGGAAGCAGGAGATTCAATCACTGGAAGAACTCAGCTGGGAGGTAGAGAGGGAGACCTGTTCTCCAAGGAGGAACCAGTGAGCCATTCAGCAGGCAAGCAGACGAGATCCAGCAGGAGGGAAGCTCTGAGCAGAGAAGGAGTACTGGAAGGCAATCCAGGAAACTAAAATTGCTCGGGCTGCTGCTGAGAAGAACCTCTGGGTTTCCATGGCAGCGGTGAAGTGTCCATGAGAGAAGACATACCGCCAAAGAGAAGCACATGCTGCCGACTGCGACAGAGCCCCGAACACTACCAGAGACTCAAAGAACGCAGCAGCTGCTCAGGAAATTCGGGTACCTACTCAGAAGCAGTCAGGTATGTGGGTTACCCAGGAGCTGATGGTGGTCCAGGGAAGCACAGGGTGAAAGGTGGAAGCTGGAACAAGAGGGTCTGGGACCCTAGGAACAAAGAGCGAGTCTGGGACCCGCAATCATATGAGAAACAGAAACCAAACCAATCCAAATATTACTAGTCTGGGACTCACATCCAAAGAAAGAACAGTCTGTGAGTGGATGAATGCTTTGCAGGAGAGTATACCAAGCCAGTTTGAATATTGCGAGTCTGCTACCTGCACCCAAATGAGAAGTTCATGAAAGGATAACTGCTTGGCAGTAGAGTGAACCAACCAGTTATAAATATTACGAGTCTAAGACAGGCTATGAGATGACAATTGCTTGACAGGGCAGTAAACCAAGCCACCCTGAATACTGCGAGTTTGGGAACTGCACCAAAAATAAGTAAAGCAAATATAGTGGCACGAATCCTATGCTTGGTAAAAGGAGTGTGCAAGTTGGTGGAATAAATTGTAGAAATACAAAGAGCACATTTCTTGTGAACTGCCTACTGACCATTGTACAAGAAAAGACAGGCCTGAGAGGACCTAGAAGGAAAGAACGACTACAAGAGGAAATCAAGAGGGAATCTAGGAGAAAGAATTACAACCCCAACCTTGGAGTCCTACCGCTCTGAACATTTATTTATTTTGATCACTTTTGATTACCTGAGAGACTTAGAACATTTCTGTTGGTTGGATCTGCAGAGAACATTTTACTTTGGGAAGAGAAGAGATCATGCTTGCACAGTTGGTTTAAGTTATTAGTATTAGGGACAGAGGTATGCTTTTTGAAACACAACAGTGACAGACTTTATGGTTTTGGACATTCTGACAATGTCCTTAGTTTTCTTAGAGGCAGAGAAACACCTCTTAGCTTTATGGACACAGAGGCATTTTTCCAACCCTTATTGAAATAATACACTTTTCTAACCAACAAGATGGCACCATTGTGTCCAAGCCATTATTTATTTATTTTATTTTATTAATTTCTATAGGGCTGAAAACAGGAAGCCCTAAGGCATGAGAGCTCTGAGCTGACAAACAACAAAATAATATATACATTTCAGAGGAGTGATCCACGGACAGGTATAAAATAGTAGTGTTCAATTGTATTCAAAGAGGAAAGTTTTCAAGTTGCATTTAAACCTGGGAAGACTAGGACACAACCTCAGGTCAGGGGGCAGAGCGTTCCATAGTCATGGTGTCAAAATTGGAAAGCATCCATCTTTTACATGTGACAAGTGTTGTTGGATCTGAGTCTGCATCTGTCCGGTAGCCATTTGAGCTGTGCTACCAATTAAGCCAGACTCTTTCTATGAAGGCAAGAGTGTGCAATGCAATGGGTATGAAACATTACTCTTTTTGGTATAAGAAGCCAGTATAGCGATTTCCGTGCTGCCGACACATGTTCAGTTTGCACAGACCTACTACAACCCTCACTCTGTTGTTCTGAACAACTTGTAGGCAGTTGATTTCTCCTTTCCCAATGCCTAGTAGGATGATGGCACAATAGTCCAGGCTACTACCTATGATAGCCCTAGTCAAAATTTCACAGCTGGACACTTCAAGATAGGATCTGAGTTGTGCCAGAAGCTTTATGTAGTATGGAGAGTTAGACACTGAGCAGCTAATGTGGGGCCTAATTGAGAGCTCTTAATCAAAGATAACTCCCAGGGTCTTCACTTGATTGAGGGTAGGGAGAAGACAGTCTGCAATTTGGTAGGAGGTGTAGGCTTGATCTAAATAATTCAACTTAGAAGCAGTGTCCAAGATTATGGTCTCTGTTTTGTAGTTGTTCAGGGCAAGACCATTGTGCAACATCCAGAGATGAAAATTGGTTCTACGTGGCGTTGATAACCTCAGTGTCTTTGGTGGAATCGTCTGAAAGTGGGAAAAGACAGTGAGTATTGTCTGCATAGTTGGCATAATAGGTACCTTCGGCATCCAATTGATCAAGCAGTGTGAGCATAAATATGTTAAAAAGGGTGGGTGATAAAGCATATCCTTCTGAAATAGGATGTTCATGGAAGACCTTGGCAGTGAAATCTGATAGGAAAGAGAGCACCCAGCTGACCACTTCCTTAGAGAAAGAGGCCGGCTCAAGTAGTCTGCTTGCTAAAATGGAATGATCAACCAAATCAAAAGTGACCGTAAGATCTAGGAGCATCAGCAATGAAGCTTTGCCCTTTTCAATAAATTGCAAAATATTGCTTCTAAGGTTCAGCATGGTAGATTTAGTGCTATGAGCGCTCCAAAAACCTGATTTCTTGGGTCCTAGTAAGCTATGTGCACTCAGGAACGCCAGGATCTGTCCATGTGCAATCTTGTCCAAAACCTTCAGAAGAAAAGGGGAGTTTGTAATTGGGCCATAATTACCCATCACACAAGGATCCAATGATGTCTTCTTCTTAAGAGGGGTTATCCATGCTTGCTTGGCATCTGTTGGAACTGACATTTCTTTAAACAACACATTTACAAACTTTGTAATGAAAGGGGCAAGGGACAGGGCACAGTCTTTGACTATTTTAGCAGGGCAGATATCCCCCTTACAGCTAGTAGGGTTTGTGCTGATTAGTATGCCCAGAACCTCTGCTTCAGTCACCACTACAAAATGTCCTCTTTGATCATGGAAATCTTGCTGGACATAGCTTTTTCGATTAGAGTACACCAGTCTGAGTCTTTCATGATTGTGGCCTTAATCAGACAAGGGTTTTCGACTTCTTTTAGGGTCTTAAAAAGTTCCTTTGTGTCTGACGCAGCAGCCATACTCCTATTCTCATAGATGCACGTTTTTGCGGTACAGATGGCCTCTTTGTGCTCCTTGGCAGGCATAGTTGGATTTGTCATCATGAGACAATGTTTTTTGCCATTTCTGGAAAGCCTTACTTTTCTTATGTTTCAGGTTTTGTATTTCTGATGAGTACCAGCTTTTGGATGGTATGGTCTTTTCTCGTCTTAGCTTCTGAGGAGCTAAGCTCTCCACAGTTTGGTCACTATCTAGTTATATGCTGATGACAGCTGCTGACTGGTACTGAGCAAGGTTATTCACGCAAGGGGCAAACAAAAAAAGGAGCTAACACCCATGGAGTGAGTTTTCGTAGGTTACGACAGAGCACTTTCGCTTGTGATGGTTTGACTCGCTTTATTGTTGAGATCCGTGGTATTTTAAAGTTTATGACGCTATGATTCGGCTATAAGCATGGTTTCACTTCTACCTCATCAAGCCCAATTCCATGTGACACCACCCAATCAAGTATTCTGCCACCTGAGTAGGTCGGTTGCAAGACGTGTTGAATGTAACCTAGATTTTCCAAAGCGATCAGGGTTGCTTTTGCCAATGAGTCTAATGTGTCGTGAAAGCCCAGATTGAAATCCTCAACCATGACCACTTTGGATTTTAGTTTAAGTGTGGAAGAGATAATTTCACATAAATTGCCTACAAAGTCTGGAATAGGAGTGGCAGACCATACAAACTATATAGGTTTAGAGTGGAATTTGGAATAAGGTCAAGTTTGACTAATAGGGTTTCACAGTTTGGTAGTTCCACCAGATTCAGCTCGCAGATGGGTAGCTCATTCTGGAAAATAAGTGCCACCCTCCACCTTTGCCACAAAGTCAATCTTTCCTAAGAATGCTATATCCCTCTGGCACCGCTAGTAATAGCCAGAGACCTGCTGCGGCATGGAGACATGATTCGGACAGGGCACAGATATCAATATTCTCCTTCTTTAATATAATCCGCTACTTCTAAGGAGTGCTTTACTAGAGATCTGATATTTAGAATCAGACATTTTAAAGGGCTTGTATTTATTGTGCTACTGGGGAAGGCTTGTAGCACCTTAGCAAGATTATTTACTACATATGGATTGAACAGAGGACAGTGTAGGGATGGCTGCTTCAGTTAATATGGCATGGTTTAGCTGTCTGGTTATTTTTTTGTGTCTGGTTACTTTCTGGCTAAATTCCATTTGCACCTCTTCTAACTAATTTAGTTTTTATTAGTTTTTATGAAACATAAATGTAATAATGTTTTTTAGAATATACTTTAAATGTTGGAGAATTGTTTTGTAAAGGTCAGATTTGATCAAAACAAATAAAAAAAAAGATTGTTTACTACCAGTGGGTCTTTGATTTCACTCCCATTGGGGCTACTGAGCCCTTTTGACTGTTGTGCATTTCTATGATTTACGTTCCCATCCTTGATAGCACTGACTTCAGCAGTTGCACCTAGAGTGGGTGTCATCTTCAGTCCTATGGCTGATAATACTAATAATACTACAAGCTGGAAGGCAAACATGTTAAAGATAGGACAGCCAAAATCCAACGTGTGGGAACTCACCCGTGTAGCAGACAATGACCGATGGCCGTACTAGCCTGGATGAGAACTGGTGAAAACCGGCCTCTGCATACACGCTTGCGCTGACGCGCTGCTTGGGAAGCTAAATGGCCACCAGTCCACCACGGAAATGTAGTTCTTAGTAACTACACGTGGAGAAGCAGAAGTAGGATCTTATTAAATACAGAATCTCATACAAATATACTGATTCAAATCTATATGGATAATAATTAGCAGTTTCTGACTCCTACAAGGTCGTAGTTAAAGATTTAACAAAAGGCGCAAAAGTTCACACAAATACATTCTTTCAGCACATGCATTTCATCCAACCAGCACAGACCCTCAACAATAAAGAAGGTACTGGGGACTAAGAGCTGTGGTTTAATACCAGTGAAAAACGGTATCAGGTAATAAAATTGCAACAAAAATGTCACTGGTAAAAAAAATCTTGGCAAAAATGCTGTGGTTTGACCCGGTAAAAGTGTACCCCATTATACCATTTAAGGGGAGGGGGCATTGCGGGGTTTCACCCGCTCCCCTTAAATGGTATAATGGGTCCAGGAGTTGCAGGGGTTTCCCCTGCATCCTTTACATGATTGTGGCACAAAAAACCACAGCATTTTTGCCGCAATATTTTGTATTCACGGCCATTTTTGCCACGATTTTAAGACATGTAACCTGAAAAATGGCCTTTGTATATGTGCCGCCCCTGATGTGCTGCTGGAGAAGCTAAATAGCCGCTAGGCCACCAGGATAATGTAGTTCTTAGTTACCACAAGAAGCAGAAGTTGGCTCTTATAAAATAAGAATCTCGTACAAATATCCTGATTCAAATCTAGATAATAATGAGCAGTTTCTGACTCCTACAAGGTCTTAGTCAAAGATTTAACAAAAGGCGCAAAAGTTCACCCAAATACGTTCTTTCAGCACGTACATTTCATTCAGCCAGCAAAATCCCTCAACCATCAAGATGCACTTGCTTCTGCACTCTCACAAACCACAAGGGGAAACATTTCCCTATTGCAAAAACATGCCCTTTCCATGCATTTTTCCACCAGTGCAAAGTTTTCCCTAGTGCTGATACCATGGCAAATTGCTTGAAATGGTGGAAATGTTCTTGAATATGGCCCCAATGTTCTGTGCACTAGGGCATACATTGCCTTAGAGCTATTATGGTGAAATGTTGCGATTGTAACAATGGCCAGTGTTCACATTCCTTGCATGGGAAAGCAAGCCCCATGTGCTAGGGTCATAGGGGGGGAAGTCATGAAAATGTCAATTTGCTTTTTAGTCCCAAAGCTGCTATTTCCCTAATCCATCCTTGAAAAGTAATCTTGTTCCCCAAGGTGCAACACTATAACTTTGTCTTTGCAAACACATTTCTGTCCAAAGGCCCACATTGTTGATATATCTGTACGCATCTTTTCTAAAAAAAAAAGTTGTTTCTCAGTCTTGCAAAGAGAAACAGACACAATACAAGGCCAATGTTTTTATTTTTGTATTTGCATGTGGCGTGCTCTGCTTTTCATCTCCAATTGGACTGTTTTCCATTTGAATTAAAGTTTGCTGGTTTCTTTCTGTTACACAACAAATCCTTTTTGCGCTTTGTCAAATAATGTTGAATATATACTGTTGGTGTAGATGGGATGAAAACATTGCACATTTCCTTGACAATCTATTGTGTAGATGCTATAAGCAGGCTGCAGCTCACATGATTGGTTTTAAAATGGCACTTTTCTTTCTTTGCATACTGTTTTTTGGTATAAATCTCTGTACAAATCACCCGCCTTGCTCAAACTCCTTGCACCAGCAAAACGGTGAGGACAAGACAACTTGTCTGGATTTTGGATTCGTTTCCCTCTCTGGGTTTTCATTGGGAGGATTTTGAGGCCCTGGAAATAATTCTCTGGTTAGTGCACTATAGAGAGGTGTGGAAAGGCTGCTTTAGTAACAGATAGAGACACAGATTTTTTAAAGAGACCCGTACACCATACCATGGAATGTTTACATTAATTTCACTCATTTATACTGATACTTTCATCCAGTCATTCTCTTGCACTGTAAAGTTTTTACTTACGGATTAATTTCCCTTGTTACTCCTTTTATTACTTACCAGTTAATCGTTCTTTTTATTCTTTTACTTTTTTGTTTTTCAGATTTAATTCTTCAGCATTTTCTTCAGCCCTCACCTCGGATGGCTCCTCCATCATTCTTAAACCTGGTCGAGGGTGATATCTTTTCAACTAATTTATATGAATCCATTTTTCCTCAATCAAATCTGCATTTGGGATGTTGATCTTATTGGTGACAGGAGAGATCGTATTGGTGATATCAAAATCACCTCACCAAAAAGTTAAAAACTTTACTTGATGTCTTTGGAAATTATAGAGATTAACCTTGTCACCTACCTCATACTCCCGTTTTATTAGCTTGGGGTCGCAGTATATTCTCATCGCTTCAGCAGACTTCTTCAGATTGCGTTGGGTATACGCAAAAGTATGCTGTATATGCTTCCTCAGATTTTCAATGCATTCATTTGAGGCATTCATCAATGTCAGCTTCTTAGTTTGGTAAAGCAGGTTTTGAGGTAATACCATTTTTCATTCAGTCATTAAATCAAATGGAGACATCTTTGTAGCAAAAGAAGGTGCAGATATGAGAGCTTTCAGGACAAGCAGCAATAGGATGTCCCAACTTGGTCCAGAATCAACCAAAAACGTCATCAAGATACTCCCAAGATACTCCTTACACCTTCATTCAATGCTGGGTAGAAGGCAATGTGGAGTTATATTTTCACTGCTAACATTTCCCACATGATATTGATCAGTTCCCTGGTAAGATGACTACCGTTGTCGGTCTCAATCCTTTGAGAAAGATAAAACGAGAAAAGATATGATTGATCATCAAAGTGGTAGCTGTCACTGCCTTACACTTTGGAGCAAAAAGCAGCACTCGATTCACTTTGCGTAGAGGCATGAAACCGTCAACATATATTTGTTTCTTCTGAAAGAATGTGTGGCTCCAATTAAGTCTACTTGCAAATCAGACCATAGTAACATAATTCCTTTATTCTGCAGAGGAATTCTGTGTGTGGGAGAACTCGGTGTGGCCAGTAATTAACTTATTGCAATATTTCAAGAGTTTTGTGACATCCCCAATCCTTCAATGGCACATCACGGGCATGGTTTAACATCAGACTTCAGAATTTGGTAGCTACCACCCACTGGTCATACCCAGATTGACGTTTCCTTACCACAGTCCATCTACAATCTTGAAAATGTTCTGAAATGCCATCAAAATGCCTAAGTATTCCTTTCCTTGATAATCTGATTCTGTCAGAAGAAAACTGATTGGATCTTTTAAATATTTGTACAATGTAGAATGTGCCAAAGTGCCAAAGTGCCAAAATGTGGCATCCCCTGTTTGAGCAACGAGTAACTCTGCATCAGGAGCATGTTTAAACCACTGAGCAGCTGAAAGTTCATTGTCAGTGCCCGGTTGTAATCTGTTCACTGCCATGACCTGGATTTCTCCACGGATGTGTTCCATATCTATGCAGTTTCACTGTGGCCAATATGTCAGTCAAATCATTTCTAGTTTCATCAGGACCCTCTATCTTGGAATGTTCGTTGATCTTTTTCCAATGATGGTCATTCCATTAGACATCACCAGATCATCAATAGTATGAATCAATATACCATGTTTTAATGCTCTATTATTTGCACAAAGCCTGCCTCTGTTTTTCCAATAAATCAGTTGTTCCATAAACATATTTCATGCATAATTCGAGTTGGTGATAATTAGTAGTTCTGGGATTTGGTGGTTTTAAGCAATGAGAACAATTTGATAAATTGCTATCAACGATGCCGATGGACTACTTCAGGGACCTAGGTATTAACCAGCACAGGGTACCTAATGCCAGCAACCAATTATTTCTCGCTGTCTTTTTCATATGATAGGAACATCCATCCACATAAACTGTGGCTATTCCTTAACAAGTGTTTTCTTCATTTACTTTGTACAGGACACCAGGTATGCCTCCATATTATCAGTGGTTATTAGACTATCTCTTCAAGACAGTGTTCTTCAGTACAATCGTGTAAGTCTGCAAATCATTGAGATAATGGGCTCTTCTTATTTTGGCCATACATGACCTCCTGCACAGACAGAATCCAAGAAGGAATTATCAAATTATTAACATTCCCAGCTTGTATTCTATCACTTTGTAGATATTGTAATCATTGGGGGGGGAGGTTCTCTACTATGATGTGCTCCCTCTGGATAAATGGGCAGTGGTTTTTAAATTCTCACAATGTTGCCAGAAGTGCTTTCTCACAATCATTGCATTTCTCTTCTACGGAGGATAAGGTTTTGATCATGTAGGAGATGACCTTGTTGACGGTCATGTTTTTGAAACAACACCGCCATAAAGCAGGTATTTGAGGAACCAGATTGTAATAAAAACTCCTGGTTCTTGATGTGGTAATCTAAACAAGAAGCTTGTGCCAGATTCTTCTTCAGTTGTTTTACTGTTTTGGATTGTGCTTCATCCTTCTCCAACTTGAGCCCAGCATTTTACAAGTGGACCAAAGTTCAAATGTTCTCTACAAAATCCTCAAGTATCTTTCCATTATAATTAGTTAGTTCATGGAGGCTTTGCAACTCACACAGAGTTGTGAGGTTCTTTAATTCGAATCATGCCTAAACCTTCCTTTTTGTAGATTAAGACCCTCAGTTGTGTTTTTTATGTCCCAGAAAGTTCACTCTGGTTTTACACCATTGTGCTTTCTGGAAAGATAATTTCCCACCAGATTTTGGCAACTAGGCAAGAACATACCTGATATTTGTCAGATGTTATTCCATAGTTGAGCTTTAGATCAACAGATCATCTACATATGTCAAGTTTCCTCTTTCACTCAAATCAGGCATGGGCTTGTGAAGGAAAACATTGAACTACTTTCCTGTATTGTTGTATACAAAGGGCATACAGGTCTAAAAATGTTGTTGCCCCCTAAAAATAAGGAAACGTATACTGACCTTCCATATTCATGGGTACTGTCCAATAACCATTTGTCAAGTCAAGGGCTGAGTACACCTTTGAAACATGTATCTGATCCAGTCCTTGGTCAATAAAAGGAAGAGGGCACCTTGGCATGTGGACCCATGTATTCACCTCAGTCAGGTAGCACAAAGTCTCCATTGTTGTTTCAGGATACCCAGTACCGGGTTGTTAAAGGTATTGTGGATAGGATGAATTATGCCACGGGATTCCAGATTTCTGATAATCTCTGTGAGTGATTCCTTGGGCATGCAAAACAACACAGGAGCCATTTCAGTGCCCATAGGTATTGTTGTTGAATGAATAGTTGTATGCCCGCAATCACAGGAGTCTAATGAGAAGATAGTAAATCCAGAAATACCTGTCTCAGTTGTTGTTGTTTATCGGTCTCTCAGGCATTGGCCAGATGGAGCTGTTTCTAGACCATATGCCGAAAAGCTGGAAATACCTCAGGTTTTTAAATTTCAGAAGTATCCTCTAGTTGGATGGAGAGATCTATTTTAATGGTATTTACCTTGTAGAGGAGCAGCTGCACGTCTCTGCAGGAAATCCAGCCCCCCTACCTCCTTTATGTTGGAAGCCTGAGATCGTGCTGTGGTTCACACCAGCAGCTGTGCCAATACCACAGTGTATATTGGAAAGCAGATAACCATTGATGCAACCCTTTTGAATGTATCCCTAATGAGACAACAATCTGAAGGAATATGAAAAGAGCAAAGAAAGAAGTTTGTGATGTCATAAGAGAGTATGAACGACGTCTCAGGATATTGGCTGGAGAGGATGTATTGATCCTATAGAAACTAATGATGAAGTAAAGAATTGAGTCAACTCTTAAATATAAAAAATAAGATTACATGTGCACAAAGTGTTTCAGAGAATCAACCAATCAATAATTGAACAGACACTGAACGCAAGGCAGACTAAGACATCATAGAAGCTGGCTATACGTAGTGAATAGAAGGCAGGTGAAGCAGCTATTGCATAGGATCTGGACATCAGTATCATGAATTTTGGTAAGCCAGGACCCAGGAAGAAGAAAGGGAGAATTGTGTTGCAGCAAGAATAAAGTGAAATCATGGAGCTGCATGGCGAGGTTGTCTGGCCTGGAGTCAAGACTGAGCAGCCAAGGTCGGCTATCTATTCTGGAAAGGAGTGAACGTGCAAAGGATGAATCATCCCTTGTTAAGGTGCAAAGAAATAACACCAAGAGTGCCAAGTTTTATTCATTTAAGACATTTAAAACTTGCAAAATGGACCAAATCGTGGTCTCCTGTCACCTGAGCCAAGGATGACAATAGAGTCAGACTTTGAGCCCTAGAACAACGATAGTGAGTGCCCACATTCCCATGTATTCTCAGAGACAGAGATACTTTGCAAGACCAAGTTCAAAGAAAAAGAAGGCTTGGGTGATGAGAGATGTTGGGCTAATTGGGTGGGGAGGTAGTGTCAGGCCCTTTTCCTTGCACCTGGGTCTGGGCTTACGTGCTGCTAAATAAACTGAATGTTCCAGACATGGCACAAGCGTGCCAATCAATTTTAGTGGTCCGTATAATGAAGGACCTTATAATTTAAAGACCAATGATAAACTGTGTACTTATTATTTGTGACGATTACATGTTGTAGAGGTAGGCATATATTGTCCACTTGACAGTGTGCAGCCAATTACAATCCTAGTTCCTATGATGTAATGTGTACTTAGACTTTCCTCTTAAGCCTATCCCGATCCCCGGTAGGTTTTTTATTATTTGCCATGTAGAATGAATTCACCTCTGATGTGTTTTTAGTGCAAAGTCTATGTTCTATGAAAAAGTCCTTGAGAAAAATCGAGCGTACTTCCGTTGATGTTAGTTGTAACTCCCTAGTTGTTAATAAAACAGTACTTTGACATCTTCCTGAGTTGGTTTGGTTATTAGTACTCGAGTTATTCTATAAACCCATCCATTGTATGTACATTCATAAATGGCCATCAGCTCAACCTAGATAGGTGTTTCTATGGATTTGAGATATTTGTTATTAACTCTAAATACTGCCTCATGTTCCAAGATATCACAGTTAATATCTTCCACTCCACAAGGGCATGAAGACTACACCAAGAAATGTCCCCTTGTTGGGTAGTGATCTTTTCTACTTTGATGCTGTCAATTCTGTCATAGCAATCCTCAGAAATTGGACCCAGAATTTAAATTTCTAAATCATTAGAATAGCATTGCAATGGACAGCCATTTGAATTGAGGGACATCTGCCCAAGGTAACACTTTGGGGATTGCTTTTATACACCAATATTCAAATGGTGTGATCTTTTAGATCAACTAGACATGTTGGATGTAGTGAAAACCTTTGTTGTTGGAGGATACGACTCACTTTTATAAACGCTTCTTGATTTATTAGGGGTTATCCTCTCTTTATTTTGATGGGTGCCCTAAATCGTTGGACCTGTCCTGGGAGATAGCCTTTTCCTGTGATTTGTCTTCAAAGTAAAAGCAACAGTTGAGCTAACTGAAAGGCTTTCTCAACATTGTCAATACCCACGTGGTTACCCCCAGTCTTCACAATATTTAGTTATTAATAAAATCTAAATTGATTGCAAATTGATAGAGAACATCACTACCAGAATAAAATTCAGAAGTGACATTTCTAGTGATACAAAAATAATGGTCATTAGTTTTATTGTCAATTGAAACTGCTACATAGTACATGTTTGGATTCTTGGTTTTCCAGATCGCTTCCCATTTATTTGTCAAATGAAAGCAGGGAATGGTCTGATCTTTTTGGAGTCTCCGAAATAGTGCTTTGATTATAAAGATTTTGCATTGTATAGACAGACTGTGGTGAGCACAGGTTCTTAGGATCTTTCCCTCGCTTTATCTGAATGGGGAAAAATGTATGTCAGCCCTTTTTCTGAATGTCAACAAATTTTGAATATATTTTCCCGCACTTCTTACAGGAGAACTTTGGATAACCCTGGTGTCCTTCTCCTGAATACAGAACTTCAAAGAATCTCCTTCCAAGTCGAAGACCATTTGTTCTTGGAAGGAAGATTCATTTTCATTATTTGAGATGAGGTCCCGTCACCACTCTGTTCTCATACTGAGATAATTGTGATCTCTTGAAACTGATTATTCCGAAAATGTAATTCAATTTGGTTGTATTCAAGTGACAATTCAGGCTGACATAATAAGCACTCCTCTTCAACTTGATTGGACAGTTTGCTTGGGTCCAGACAACCTGTTTCATGCACTAAATCAGAGGGGAAAGCTGCTGATGGAAATCGTTTCACAGTAAACAGGGCGTGCCCTCTGAGGCCACAATGTTGCGCATTCACCTCACATGGTAAGGCCCGAGTTTGGTCTTAAAATCCACAATCCCATTGATGGAAATATCCTTTGATCAATGTTTTGTAATTATCCTAGAAGAGGTTGTGGGGTCAGGGGGTATTCTGACCCTCCCACCTCCCTAGGTTGAGATGGTTAAAAGCTAGTTTTGAAATCAAGATCGCCTTTGACCCTCTATCTAACAGAGCTGATAAACCACACTGACCGTGTATCTGCACCAGAGAATAGAATTGACATTCTTTATAATCTAGTTTACATTGAAAGTGTAATTCATTGGACAGCTCTGCATGAATTTTCTTGATGTCATTTATTTTGTGAACTTGATCTTGGGTTGCCATCATGTATGTACTTCCTTCTTTGAGATCGAGTTCACAGAGTTAACTTGGGAAACGGTTGGAATAAACACACAATTGGAGATAACATATGGTGCAGCTGTAGCCTTCCCTTTTCACAAACTCTTTTCTGTACTCTCTTTACAGAGAACAATCTTCAGAATACTTAAGGATGGAGAGCACGCCTACGGTTTCTGGTCTTTCTTGATTTATAATTTCTATTTTATCAGATTGGCATTTGTATCTAGTGGTTTCTTAAAAATACACAATAAAGGTCTGGGATACCCTCTACTGAAAATGAACACAGCCAAATAACCTGTTCTTTGGGAAGGTACCCACTCGGGAGAGTCTACAAGCAGATTTTAACTCACTGTACTTTTCATACAGGAGAAATATCCATTTGCATATCAGTCTGGTCCCACCCACCTGGACATTGTAGCACTGAGATGCAAGGCAATTCTCCTCTGAAGAACAGTAACAACAGCAAACCCAGACACATGTTTCAGCCTTGTAGGGCCTCATAAGTGAGATGAAACCGAGCCTCTCTAAGCACATTGAGCAAGGGACCCACCTGTTGATTACCCTGGGTACTTAGGGTGAAACCCCAAATTACCAAAAAAATACACAAATATATCTGGGAGCCGCTCCACCGAGAACAAGCATGGACAAATATCTGTTTATATGGTAAGTTGTCCAATTGTGAGGGTCTACCACCACGGTTTAGCTCACTGTACATTTCACCGAGAAGAAATATTAATTTGCATATCAGTCTGGTCCAACCCACATGGGCAGTCCAGCACTGACATTCTAGGCAATTCTTCTCTGAACAAGAGTGCCAGTAGCAACCACAGACATGTGTGTCTGCCTTGTTTGGCCTCACTGTGCCTTGGAGGGGCTCAGCTTCTCCTCACTGAGGAGGACCAACAGGGCCAAAACATGTGTCTGGGGTTTCTGATGGTTCTCTTGTTCAGAGGACAATTGATTAGCATTTTGGTGCTGGACTGCCGTTGTGGGTGGGACCAGATTGATATGCAAATGAATATTGTTCCGCTCTGAAGAGCGCAGCAAGCTAAACCGTGGTTTTAGACTCTCCTTAGTGGAAGAAATTGCATAGACCAGGGTATTTGACCCATGTTTATT
Organism: Ambystoma mexicanum; assembly: GCF_040938575.1. Taxonomy (NCBI): domain Eukaryota; kingdom Metazoa; phylum Chordata; class Amphibia; order Caudata; family Ambystomatidae; genus Ambystoma; species Ambystoma mexicanum. Next base: position 340,143,220 of record NC_090935.1, on the reverse strand, counting down.
CTCAGTAAAGGGGTTCCCAGAACCTTGTTTAATCTAGGGGTTTCTGCACACTTTTTTGTCTTTTGCATTCAGGGTATTTTATTTTGACCCACGTTTCTTTAGGAGTTGTTACACCATTATCTGAAAGAGAAGACTTTCTTCGATGGGTTTTCTGGGTTCTCCTCTTTTTCAATGGTGACTAATCTATTTTTCTTTTCTTGAAATGTCACTATTTGTCTCGTTTATTTTGGTTCTAGTCCCCAGTGGAAAGAGTTGTTGCTATTTGTTAATTTAATTCAAGGGTCTCTGTATGTGTTAGAAATGAAGCTTCCTCAAAAGTTTTTCCTCCATATTCCTCTTTTCTTCTTCCACTAGGACACTCTTATTTGGATTAATTGCATCGTGCTATTGTCCTGCTATTGTCCTCCTGGAGCACATAAATGTGGCATTTGTGGGAGAACTGGCAACGTGAGAGTTCTGTTGGGTCCTCAGTATCTGCATTATATTCTCTCTCAATTGCCTGACCTGCCGCTCAAGTTGAGAGATATTTTCCCCTCAGTCAGAACTGTCAAAAGATATTTGATCCTTGGAAGAGTTACTATCTCTCCTAGCAAGGTAACTCAGGCATTTTTTGAAATGACTACTGTAACCTTCATTTCTGGGTCCCCTTGAATCTGGGCTCTATTTTCCTGGAATGTAGGAGAAGGAGGAACATTGTTCTGGACATTTTGATTTGGGGGGGTTATTATATTTCTTTCCTGCTAGACATTCTAATTAGGATTTCCCAGGTGAACAGTCCCTTGATTTTGTTTCTCCCCTTGTTATGGAGGAGTGTAACTGTAGCCCATGATTGTTCTAGAACCCATGTTCCGTGGTCTTATCGATGTACTTATACCGGATGCGTCTGTTTTTTGAAGCACAGGTTGAGCATTGCTCAGTTGGGACTGGGTAGAGGGCCTCCTCTGTCGGTCATTCTGTTTGCTATTAGGAGGAGCATTCTTCCACCCCCTGACTCCAGATACAAAGGAGGAGCGCTCTTTACCTCTACCACTTTCATGGTGGTCGGTGTTGTAGATGGTTTGGGGGCGTTTTGGGGTTGATTTTGTTTTCTGTGGGCCTTCTGTAAGATGTCAGAAATCCTTTTAGCTTCTAAAATCCCTACCTAAGACTTTGTGAATCATTGAAATCCTTCACTAATTGGGTGACAATGTTTTTTGGAAGGGCATGCAAAAATTGTAGTAATGAACTGCCTACTGTTGGTGTTTACCCGCTGAGAATTCTGTGCGAAAGCATGCTCCAACTCTTGAACTAACTGACTTGGAGATTGGTCCCCACCACATACCATATTGTATACAGCTTTGTGGGCATATTGGGGGTTTCTGTGTGTGGAAAAGTGTTTTAAAATGGCCACCTTATATGTAGAGCATTTGTGGTGGTTATGGTCCTCCAGCACTGCGAAGAAGCTGGAAAACTCACAATAGAATGTCCATTTTGCATACTCCATGTGGTTAAAATAATTCCTTATTCCAAATGAGGACATCATATGTTTTTACAATTCTAGATGTTCCCATACAGAATAGATCACACTTTTATGATGGCTTTTATTTGTTTATTAAGGGTATTTGATGAAACTCCTTTTGGCTCAGCCCTTCTTGTGTCTTTAAACCTGGGTCCACTCTCTTTCAGAATAATAGCTTCTGCTGGAACCCCACTCCTTTTATCATCTGGGCTGTCCCTACTGTTCTGATTTTGGGAATCATCCCAATCTCTCTGAAGGGAAGAGACATTTAAAATGTCCTTCCTGGGCTCAAGATTGTGTCTTTCTTTTACAGCCAAGTGGGTTAGATGATTTCTCGGCCGAATCATTTTTTGCAGTTCTAGGTCTCTCAACCCTTCTTGATATTTTTCCTCTGGTCCAGATATATTTTCATTAGGACGTACTAAATGGGAGACACTCCCCCCATCTCGCTGGTAAGGGTGGGAAGTCATCCATATCTGATAAGGAACACTCTCCTTCCTGGTCATAAATATTTGGCTGAGGGGATGTTAGACACCTCTCAGTTCCTTGTTCTTTAGAGGCATATTTAATCTCTCAGCATGTATATGATTCATTTTAGGTAGGTGGAATGAGGCCTTTGGCAGAAGGGAATGATCTCCACTGTCCAAAGCTCCTTTCTCTTGAGATTGTCTGTTGTGTGGTTGTCAGTGTCATGATGCCTACCCCCAGAGAACCAGACCAGGTCCAGCAACCCCGGAAGCAGGCATCAAGTTGTTTTGAGGAAGCCCAAAAGCCCCTGCTAGGGGCTGTTTGGGTGCGGTCTGGGCGCCTATGGCGCCAGGCTCATATGGAGAGTCAGTCCTGGCGCCTATGGCACCAGGCTCATAGAGTAGAACTTACCTGATGCAGACCATGCTGCAAGCTTACCTGGTGCAGACCATGCTGCAGAGCTCCAAGCCAAATGAGGCGTGGAAGGGACTATTTTACCTAGGGACTATTTTTTACTCGGGTGGGGCTGGGGAAGAATACTTACCTGGGACTACTTTGGAGGCTATTTAAACCACGCCCGAAGAGCAGCACACGCTTCGTGTTATTCTGCATCCAGCAGCGTAACGCTCACCGTGCCTGCAAGCCTGCATCCAGTCTTCTGCCACACCCGCCTCAAGTCTGCAGCTCCTAGAAAACGGGAGGAACAGAAGGAGAAAAGGTTAGGATAAGAGCAAACCTTCGATCCTTACCTGAATTCCGGATCCACTGCACCTTCGAGCTGGAAGAAAGAAGCATTTACGCGCGCCGCATCACCTGCTGCAGCGCCGCGCTGAACTCCCAGCCTTCGCAGCATCCTCACAATCCACCGCATCCTTCTGCATGTTCCCGCCGCATTCTGGCACCTAAGGGGAACACAAGAACAGCAAAGGTGAGCCTAGGAAATAAACAGAGGCAATAGTAACTACCCCCATAGACTTACCTGATTACCGCCGGGGGTACTATTCCTCTTCACGGGTCGGCGCAGCCTCCATTGCATCCTCACCACACCCCCGGCCCCTAAGGGCAACAAAAGGACGACAAGGTGAGACAACGGGACCAATAAGGGGAACTCTTCTCACTGCAATAGACCTACCTAATTTTACCGCCGGAGGCATAATTCCCCAAATTTCATATTTTCTCGCCACATCTGAATAAGGGAACAAGCAGCTTACATTCTGCCCTTATTTTATTGAACTGTGTAGGATAAGCCAAAGCCTTACCTGATCCTTGTCAGCTACCACGAGCAACTCTTCGCTAGGGTCAAGCTGCAAACTGCAAGGAAACGGACAAGAGTGAAAGTGAAGCAACTGGTTATCAATGCGCCCCTGCGCTCAATGCAGGATGAAGAGCTCATCTTTTCAAACCATCAGGTGAGAATATAAGAGGGGACATCAAAGGTGATCTATGGGGAGAACAGCAGGGATGGGGGAAAATTGCGCACAACTCCACGGGTTGTTAATTCCCTTTCTCCATTTGCAGAAGAATATTCCTATGGGCCAAGCAAATGAAGCTAGGTGGGCCAGTCCAGTCTGTCATCTCGGCCCTACGCGTCACATTGGTGGAGACCGCAGCTGTCCAGTTCAGATAGACGCCTCTGTGGGAGCCAGGTGAGCGTAACAGTCAGTTAGTTTTATGGTCTCTTACTTCCTGGCATTACAGTAATGATTTTCTGCTTAAAAATGACTGATTAGTCTCTCAAATAACACATGCTGGCCTAATTACCCTCCACTTTTTTGATATGGGAAGATAACAAGTCCTTTTTTGCTCGCAGTTCCTGTTGTAGAAATTAGTTCTTGTGCTGGCAATTTTGAATTACGCTAGACCTTTCAAGATTTTGCTCTTGCCAGTGCAGCATTTGTTTTTCAAAGGACTCTCTGTTTGACTACCTGTGTCAGGTCAGTCTCCAATGTTAGGGGTCTCACGGTATTGGTTTTATGGGGGTATGATAACCTTCTTGCCAAATGACAGAATATCATGGTTGTCGTGGTATAGCAAGTTTAGTTAACTAATCTTAACAAATATTTTCTTAAAGGTCATGAATTGTCAGCATTTTGAAACTTGTCTCTGCACATTTTTTGCTGATCCTCCAGGGATCTAAGGCAGCAGCAGATTTGGTGTTTCATGGTGCTCACTCACTGATCGCCTTGATGGAAATAGTGACCAGTGGAAGTGTTAAAATGCACATTTTGAGCTATGAGCTTGCTGCTCAGTCACAGGTCATCGCTTTGAAATTCGGCCTCGACCTGCATTATTTTGGAACCACATGGCATGGGCATCATGACTCCTCACTGCGGTCAGTCATAAAAGTTTGTTTTGATAACGCTTTAGCCCATTAAAGGGAGAAAGGTCACTCATGTGAGGTCTGAAATCCCATGTCATTGGGCCTCATTACGAGTTTGGAGGTAGCCAAACCCGGGTCCAGGTTCCCTGAATGGAGAAATACCGGGCCATTCCAACCTTGGAGGGCCTGTTATTTCCCCAATCAGGGAATCCAGACCCGGTACATCCCCATTCCCATTCGAGCCCCCATAGGGCTCAATGGGAATGGGGAGAATGCTAACAACGGGCCCGTTAATGTTGGGCCACTCGCGGGACCCGCTAAGGACGTCTGGTAAAACCAGGCGTCCTGAGTGGATCCCACGAGCGGAGCTCGTAATGGGGCGGTAAGGGGTTAATGGCTCCGGCACCGTTACCCGCACCGTTAACCCCTTACCGCCCTCCTTGTAATGAAGCCCATTGTGTTTCTTTTGTCAAAATGTCATAGCCAACACACTCACTGAAAGGTTACATATTGATCAAATCATTATAGCTTGCTTACAATCTGCCTCGTGTATTATAAAGATCTGATGTTGGAGTCACCACTGACCATGTAATCCTAACAGGACAGCTTTCAGTGGGCGCTGTGATTTCTTTCTTTATTCTTGCATTACATGTTCATTTACCTTCGTAAAGACAGTGGCACAAAAGATTTTTGAAAATGACGAAGTTAAAATGCATATCGGCACAAATATGGCCTAGGCCACCACATCACCAAAGCCCCATCATTACCTTTTTCCCCAGGTCTGAGCACATTAGGAGCCTTTTCATGTGATTTGAGATGGAGGAATGCATTCATGGGTAGTGTCACAAATCGAGGATAGACCTGAGAAATATCTCACACCCATTGCTCTGTATACTTCAAATTGAATGTAGAATTGGTCCTGCCTGCTTGAGTCCAGTGCCAAATGCAGAAGGCAAGTGAAGGATCAAGCGAAGCAACAACTCTAGTACCAATGTGCAAATCTACATGGAGGACAGTGGGTGGGGGCAGGGGGAGGCAGTTTATATACTAGCACAAAGCACTGATAGACCCAGTGTTCATCAGTCTACAGAGCTAACGTGTTTTGTGGACATGCATCAGAAGGGCATCCAGTTCATTCCCCCTTTTCATTCTGAGATGTTTAGTTCCCCATCTCTCAAATTGGTGGAAAGACTACAAATTAGCTGATCTTTAACCTGATTCTACTGATCACAGAGAAAGAGCGGTCACAGCATCAAAGCTGCATTTACTAATGTGGCCTCACTTTCCCTATGCTCTTGTCTTCAAACGCCACATCCCGCAGTGTACGATCAAGAATGCGTAGAACTTGCTTACTGCAGCTTTTCCAAATCAGATTGAAAAGCTCACTTAATAGCTGCAGGCCCTAAAACGGTATGCCGGTATAAACAACGTGATGGTTATTATAGTTCAATTAAGCTGTTCACAGTATCTATAGCGGTGTACCGTTATACCGTTACACCCCTAGTTTCCATGTGTTACAGTTGATGTCATAGGCACAAATGTGCATTTTTCACATTGGCTAGTTCTTGGGAAGAGGCTTGGCTCAAACCCTCATTTCCATGTGCCTGATTTAATTTTTAAATCAGTTGCTGTTTCTTGTGAATTAAATGATCATACATTCTTGTATGAGTTGGTCTCTCTGCTGATTTATGACACTTCTTAATTTGTTCATTTGTTTCTTTAATTCCAAAATGTGTTGTTTCAGTGTCATAATGTTGTCTTGCAGGACATTATTATGTATATACTGGTCAGTTAATTTGCACTGTAGCTTATTTTGGGTGTCCATTCACTGATTATAAGTATCTCAGATACTCAAAAACGTGCCACTTGGTTCTGCAGCTCATAACAATATGTCTTGATTTCACCTTGCATTTGATTAATGACAATTTTGTTGTTACAATGCAGAAACCTGACTTTCTTTCAGTGTTTCTTGCAACTGCAAAATGTCTCCTACTTTGTCATTATGCAATTGCTTTACAATTGCTTGGCACTCAGCAGCTCCACAGAAAATATCTGGGGAGATTTCCGTACTGTTTAATCTGAGCATCCCAGTCTGCCAAACTGCCTTTCACTCTTTGAAGATGGAAAAGCATATCCACAGAGAGGCATACCAGTTTAAATGTTTCTTCTTCGACTGTTGAAGTCATATATAGCATCTGTAGGGACTGATTTAATGTGCTTTGTTCATTACAGTTATCTGAACCTACAGATGTAATTTTGTCCATCATTTCTGTCTTCCATATGTCAATATGCATGGCTGTCCAATACCCATTCAAATATAATTTTGAAAGAGCATGGGATATAAGGCATTGCTATGTCTGACATCTCTGTGTTTAAATGTAGCGATTTACCTCTTGAATTCCTGCTAATCAGAAATGCAAACTTTTCTCACTGTCACTCAGTGTCTTATTACTTCACATTCAAAAATCTCATTCTTTCCAATGAACCTTTAGATTTCTGTCTTATGAAGCTGCAGTATCAATTCCATGTAATTCAATGCAACACAAAGCATCCACACACATGTGTGACCTCTGCACAATTTGAATTAAAACATTTTTGATGCAATTACAATACTAATCCCAGAAATTATATTTCAGTGGGACCTCCAGTTTTGTAGGATTTGTTAATCGGGCAATTTATAATCTGGGGACATTTGCCACTCACCCCAAATCAGGCCCCTAATTAAGTTCTCTTATTAACCTGTCATCCCCAATTTAACAATATTGATTCCCTACTGCATCCCTCCCACAGGGACGCGCAAGGTTGCACAGAGGTCATATTTATTAACAAAATAGAAGTAATGAAATCAATGTAAAAATACACTAATTTTGTATCTATCAAATTCCTACATCAATGGTCAAAACAGAATTACTATGAAAGTGAACTTTTAAAACACACAGGTCAACCTCTGTAAATCTGAATTATCCCGAGTGTGCACCCACCATGCATTGAACAGTGTTTGAGGCTAGGGATAAAATTGTCATTTTATAGAAAATCAAAATAAATCCAAACATCTATGCCTTTCTAAATCTTTCTACTGCTTATTCACCACAGACAAACATTCCCCCACTCAATGAAACTGTCAGAAATTCAAACCCTGTTCTAGAAAACTCAATTTCAAAATAAACTACTTAACATTCCCACATGTGTATCACTTAAAGAATTAAATTGTATATGCTTGCTAAACTCCCTTCTGTGGTGTTTCTATTGCATCACCCTGTAAACATGTTCATTTGTCACCTTCAATGAACAAATTAAAGGTGAGAAAATAGGTGGCAGTTATTAACCCTTGAGTGGATCAGCACCAGTAATAGTACTCTACTTGGTGGTGTAACCAGGAAATGACTTCAATTACTTTATTTTTCTAGATATGCACATACTGTGATGTCCTTCACTCTTTTCCGCTTGCTTAATGCACAGAGAAAGAGTCGGGGGATCTCACCATACACAGCACATAGGATATATTTGATCAAATCTATAATTCCAGAAGCACACACACTTTTGAAATGTTTTCTAATTTACCCGTTAGTTCAGTAAAAGTGTATACCTATCCCATCCAGAATTTATAAATGAAAGGGGCTGGGATTTATTCTCTTTAGAGTATTTTCCCCTCAGAATTATATTTCCCCTTGGCATTTCACTTACATAGGAATTTCTTTTGGCTGTCTCACAGACAGGTGAGCACCCTCTTAAGGACTGCCTTAGACTGGATCAGGTGGGTATCAATCAGCAAGGTAGTATCAGCTTCCCTCCACAGTCTGGTTCTCTTCTTTCTATATTTGTATCTGTCTGTGATCTTCCCCACTGAAGGCGGCCTGGAACTTTAACTCGAAGTAGGTTTCAATGACAGATTGCAGCTGCTAATCCAAAATAGGTCCAGAACGGAAGGCAATCTATTCCATTCTCCTTTCTGTTGTTATCAATTCTACTTTTTCTCCTTCTGACCCTCCATCAGTGAGTGGGTGAGTGCCCCTCAGAATCTATGGGTTGAACTTTTATAGAGCAGAAATCAACCACCTTAAAAGTTTGTATCATTTCTCTAATTGTATTGGTCAATTTTTGTTATTGGACAGTGTTCCAAAAGTGACATTAAACTTAACCAGCCCCTCCATAGTTATTGGGCATATTAATAAGGCGGTCAGGCAAATGGGAGTAACTTCTAAACCCAGTTTCGCTCCCATGTGTTGTGATTTCATCTTGGACATTTCTGCATTAAACAATAGTAATATTCTATAACAGCATATGCCACATATGTGATCATGTCCCCAATCAGTTCATCCGATTGCTCTCACTTTGGTGATTCAAATAATGCAAGTTTCATCTTGACACGTCTAATTGTGGATGAGTGACACACTTTCACTTTTTTGCTCACTAATACTTTCATACAAAAATAACGTATCGATCTCAAAGTAAACAGGCTCACTGGCACGGATACAAGGCCATATAAATCACTAATGTGCACTGTTCGATGTGAAACTATCCACATGTGCCTAATTTGCATGATTCACATACTATACAAAAATCATTTTGTATTCAGCTGATCCAAGAAGAACATTAAAATTAGGTTTCTAGGCCCTTCCCTTCAGAATTTGCAAACAAAATATGAATCCCAATGTAATTTCAATGCTGCATTTTTGTTTCTTATTAACCAAATATCACATGGTATCTACAGTTAATCTGCACATTAACTGAACATTTGGTATCCTATTCTGTTAGATCAGAGCTGGAGGTATTTAGCACTCCTGTGAATGCTTGTTCAACATGGAAAATGTTCTATAATGGTAGGCTGACAGTTTCTTTTTAATGCCTTCAGTCCTGCCTCCTTTAGTGACTTCAGCCACTTCCGACTACTTAAGAATGACTTTCATTATCGACACGTGTCAGGTATTTCCTTCATTAGGGGCTGGCAGATGTCAGAATCTGATTACATGAGAGGGGACTACTGCAATGAGCTTACTTACTGTATGTTTAGGGTATTTCTTTCACAGAACCTACGGCAGATGGAAGTTGTAAAGGGGCAGACCTGGTTTTAATTACTTAGGCATGTCTCTGTCAACCAGGATCCCAGCAGTCATAAGGTTTTATGGTGAGCTCTAAGGCCAATGTTCACACTCCTTTCATGGGAAGGCAAGCCCCGTGAGTTGTGGCTTGTTCGGAGAAGTCAGGAAAAAGTCACTTTGGTTTCTAGTCCCAAAGCAGCTATTTCCCTAATGCAGCTTTGACAAGTCAATTTATTCTGTATGTTGCAATTGTCGCTTTATCACAGAACAACATTATAACTTTTTCTTTGTAATCACATTTCTGACAAAGGTCCACATTTTTTGTTTCTTTATGTTTCTTTCTCCAAAGTTGATCCTCATTCATGTAAAGGGAAACAGACACACTGCAGGGCTCAATGCATTTTTTTTAACAAGATGTTCCTGTGGCATGCTGTGCTTTTCATCTCAGTTTGGACAGTTCTCCATTTTAATAAATGTTTTCTGGAATCTTTCTGTTGAACATATACATTTATTGTAGAGGAATCTGTCTGTGTCAAAAACCTATACTTGCCCTCACAACTAATCTTATACAACGCATAGGGAGGTTAGTAACCAACAACATATTGTTCAATATAAAGTTCAGAGGTTGGGTCAGCTTGTTGCGTTCTTTCAGCTCCCTTCCCCACATATACAGCAGTTCTTATAAAAAGTCTAAAATTTGCCTTCAGTTTCAAAGTGATATAAAGTTGAACAACACTCGGGGTTCCCTTCAGAAAGTTTCAAAACACAGTTCAGAACACCAACTATCGTGAGGCTCCATCCTCAAGACAAAGAAAGAATTCCAACCTGAGAGATCCCTTACCCAAGACATAATTTCAGTGATGTATTCATATGAGGGTGTTTCCCAATTTCTTTAATGTTCTGTGCAACTCTGGGGCCCTCTGTATATTGGTGGTCTTTTGGTTGAAACTGATAAATCATTTGAGTTCACCTTTTTAAAGTCCATGTTCCAAAGTTCCCTTCACTTTGAGAAATAATAAGCATTGGACTCGCTGGCCTTGGCATTCGCTTTGTAGTTCAACATTTGTTGGCACAGACGTTCGATAACAGGCTTTTATTTTCCTGCAACCAGTCCTTAACAAAGTATTCAGTTGGCTTTCATGAGTTAATGAGTCTTTAATGTTGGTTGGCTCATAAGGATTCTACTCAGAGACCTTTGACAATGCACCTTTCAATACATGCAACCACTCTGTAACAAAGTATCCTTTAGACGTGTATTGTGCGTACATCAATTTCTCTGCCGCATTTGAAACAGTATTACGTAACAGACTGTGGCAGAAGCTTAATGCATGGGGCATACCCCAAGGATTGCTTAGAATGCTAATGTTACTCCATACCAATATCACAGTTCGAATAAGATTAAATGCAGCGGGGAGACTCTCAAATTTCATGGACCCCTGTTGTGGTGTTAAACAGGAGTGTATGATTGCGTCCATTCTCTTCAATCTATACTTAACGGATATGAAGGAATCATTTAACCTATTTGACCCAAATCCAATAAAGATTAACAACGTGTTGATAGGATGGCTCGCCTATGCAGATGATTTGTTATTATTAGATTACACGCGTGTTGGTCTGCAGTGCTTGCTTGATTCCCTTGTTGCTTATTCGATCAAACATGGCTTGACAATTAACATTGAAAAAAGTAAAATTATGGTCTTCACAAAAAAACATAGACCTAAGAAATATATTTGGACTGTAGGAACAAGAAAGTTCGACAAGGTCAAAATATGTAAGTATCTGGGGATAATTGTCGATGATAAGCTAAACTGGGATGCGCAATGGTTGGCTGTCAAGCAACGGTGTCTCACTGCCGCAAATGTGTTCAGCACATACATTGGTAAAAACAATGGTTATTCAGTATCAGCAGTGATGACAATTTATGCAGCAAAAATAAGGTCAGTGCTTTCGTATGCTGTGGAGATTTGGGGTCACACATTTGAAAAAAGTTTAGTCATTTTAGAAGCTACGATCCTGAGGAAACTATTGTGTCTTCCGCAATGTGTCAGTGTTGAATATTTGTATTTGGAGTTTGATCTAAAAGGTATTTGGTATGCTTACATTAACCAATGTGTGTTGTTCTATGAAAAGGTGTGTAATTTGCAAATCGATACGCTAATTGTCCCATATATGAAGGCCTTGTTGCAGCTAGAAGGCAATGCTCCGATGTGCACGATGGGAAAGTTATTGAAAATACACAGTAAATGGACATTGGGGTGTGATCATAGCCACACTATTGGAGCTTTGAAAATGTGGTTAAAAAGGAAATTGTATGAGTTTGCATGTGCTCACAATGTGATACAAATTGCATCTAATAAATATAGTGGTGCTTATTGTGCAGAGTTTTTATCCAGAATAAAACTCCTCTGTACATATCGGCTTATCCAAGCACCAGAACATTCTGCACCTACTAACTCCTTAAATTTAATGTGTCTGAGGCTCTGGAGACTAAAGGAGATAGAATATGTTTTGCATATGATAAGAGGGTTTGCTGTCTATGTGGTAACCATGTAACTGAGACACTCCTCCACTTACCAATGTACTGTGAAAGTCTCACTACATAACGTGATAAATATGATGGAACTTGATGAAATGTGGATGATTTTTATGAGTGGCAATGATATTAATTTAATATATTTCATCGTATTATATTATATCAAGATTGTGGATATTTTAAGATGCATTGAATAGGTATTTGATTTAACGTTTTTGTTATCATTTATGTAATGATGTAGATGTGAATCTTTTTAATGTGTATTTTAATGTTGTTTGTTCTTGTGTTATACAAAGCCCTAGTTTGCTGAATTTATATCAATAAACTATGAAACTATGAAGTATCCTTACATGCAGCAGCAAACAATCACATACCGGGTTTCTTTCTATGTGGAAACTCACTGGTTGCTTCGATGCGCATTCCTGCGGTGCAGATCTTCCAGCCTTCTCTTCTTTGTTTGAGGGTTCCTGCTCCTGCCCCCAGGCACTTCTGGCTCAGCTTCTGGTCCCCTGAGAAAGAGCACCTTGCTCAAACGAAAAAAGGGGCAGCCTTCCAGCACAGCTCCCTGATCACACTTCTGTTGGTTCCACAGAGCCACTTATCGCGGGGCCGCTCTTCCCAGAACAATAAGTGTGTTGCACACAAGCAGCACCTTCCTGTACTGCTTGGTCAATCTGCTGCTGAAAATTCACTGCCAGTGCTCCTTTCACCATTACACTAGTTAGGTGGGACTTTTTATACACCTGTAGGCCTGTAACAGGTTGCAGGTGTCACAATTAGCGCTGCATGAATAAAGGGACAATTAAATGCCAGACCTTTACTGCTCTCAGCACGCCTCTTCTTTGTCCCACTACCTAAGTGGTGAAAGCAACTAGTCCTCACTGCTCTTGGTTGCTTCTTCTCATCTCAGTACTTTTTGTGGTCATGTATGAGTAATTTAGGAGAGGTGTTTATAATTCCCCAGAAGAACGGGAGAAAAACGAGAGATTGTTGGCTTGGTATTATTAGGGAAAAGGGGGATACCATGTCTCTCCCAAGGGCGTCCCACTCTCAGTCCCCACAGACCCTCCACCGATGTGATTGTTGAGATACAAGAGTGATGGCCTTTCCACAGAGAATCTATGGGGAATAGGAGTGAGAACACCCTCAGGTTTCTCACAGTATATTTTTCTTTGGTATAGATCTCTTTACACACTCCATGGCAAATCAGCATGTGTGGGACTCCACAGGTGGTTTAAGAGGGCCACTCGTCAAAGTACTATGTATCAATGCCAGAATTTGATGTCATGGGGAATGCTGCAGTTCTTGGCCTTTGAGGTAAAATCTGGGGTGAATTCCTTGACATTTTTTCACAGTGTCATGGGAAGATGATGACGCTGCTATGAAGCTCTTGCTCTTCTACTACATTGGTGGACTGTTCACAAGATCTTTAAAATGCTGAAACCTGCAGACCAATCCTACAACACAGTCAAACAGGTTTTTAAGTCTTATTATGGGTGGTCTCAGCAGAAGCAAGCTCATCAATATGCACATGAATCCCTAGATGCATTCCATGTGCATGTTTGACATCTGGTGCTGACATGCAGCCTATTTGTTTAGGTGGATAAAGTGAGGGTGCTCCACATTCAAAACTGTTACTCTGCAAGGCTGCAACGCAAGGACCACCACTGCTAGTGGTCACCAGCACACAATCATCAAAGATTGCCCAGCCAAACATGCCACATGACGATGATGATGAAGAAGATGAAGAAGCTTTCTTTGCTTTGACGATATGTTGCCCAAACCTAAGAAACTGAAGGAAGCCATGTGAGGTAAAAATCCTGTCTCCTGACATCCCTGCACTCAGTGACTTGGGTGCATTTATGAAAGTTATGGTCTGATCGCAAACTGAAATGCAGACACATTGTTTGAAGCTGGTAAATCCTAAGGAACACATTGATATATTTATATCTGATGGATCAATCCCGTTTGCGCTAGATTGACCATTCGCCATGTAGATATGACATGAACAAACTTGCATGGGCAAAATTCTTAGTCACAAAGTAAAAGGAATTTTGCTAAGCTTCAATCCTACAGAAGCACCAGGGCTAATGCTCTTTGTGTGCAGCATCTTTAAAGCATAGATTGACCATCTTTTAGACCCATACTTCAATTGATTTCACGAAATAAGCTGTCTACTGGATTGTATAGTCCAACCAGTGGTGCTTGATTGCTGACAGTTAGCATTTCACCTTAGGTATAAGGTGTTAGTTGATATGGCCAAATTTGAGTCTGAAGGCATCATCGAGAGAGCCCAGGGTGCAACATAATTGGTCTCCCCATCTTAGTAGCCACCAACCCCAAAAAAACAGAGGCCATCAGGGTATGTGTGGACATGCACCTACTGAACAGGAATATTAAAAGAGAAAGAGACATACACTTACTCATGATCAATCATAGACTGGCTGAACTCCAGGGTGCATCCATTTTCACAAAAGCTGACCTAATGACAGGATATCACCAGATTCCCTGGCATGAGGAAGCCATATATTTGAGGCCATTTTAAACACATACTGGACCATATCATCACAAGCACCCTATTTTTGGAAAAGCCTTTGCATCTGAAGTTTTTCAGCACACTATATGTGGGTTAGTAAGTGGACTGCTAGGAGTGATCAATGTTGGCAAAAACATTTTCATATATGCCTCCAACACACATGAACATGTTTAGTGTCCCGAGGCCATGCTAAAACACCTTCATGACCATGGCCTGAATGTCGACAAAGGCAAATGTGGGTTTCTTTGGTCAAGGCATTCCTTTGGGTACATCTTCAAAGGGTTGGGTCTGTTGTCAGACAAGAAGAACATTTTAGACATTTATGATGGACTCCCTGGGCATTATACATTTTTGTGAATGTTTTAACTCAGACCTGGCTACCCTGTCAGCACCTTTATGGTGTCTCACCTGAAAAGACATTACATGGGAGCGGTTTAGGAAGGAACAGCAAGCACTTGACTTTATTAAACAGGCCCGGACAGCTGAGACCATGATGACATTTTTTAATCCCTTGTTCAAGTCATGGTTTAATCCAGCTAGGTTGGTCTCAGGACCAATACTCCTCCACGCTGACTGAAAAGGGGATTGGCTTACATAGGATTTGCAAGCTGGGCCCTTCCCCCCCCCACAGATAATAGGTACTCCCAAATTTTAAGGGAGTTCTTAGCCATCTTCAAAGATGTCCATCTGTACCTTTCTATGCATCTGCTTTTTGTCATCACAGACTACAAGTCACTCCTGCAGATATTGATTGGGTCTGCACTACGCCATCATGTGACAATTGAGCAGTGTTTTTTCCAGTGGCAACGGTATGGGGTCTCCCTGTAATTTAGAGCCAGAGATGACAAGTCTGCTTATTTTCTCTCACCCCATCCAAACAATATTGAGAAGTGCAAGGGTGTGGAAAAGACATGGGCTGATCAATTCCTGAATGACCATAATCTTGGTCACTAGATGTTTTCTACCCAAGGTGCTGGGCTTAGAAGGATATTGCTGAAGTGCATACAAGAGACTCATAAATGCCTCAGGGTATGAAGATAGAAAGAATTACTTGATGTGACCATGAAGCGCAAGGAAGAAGCACAAGAACAACTGAAAGGTTTGTGGAAGGCATGATTGAATTGTCGAGACCACTGAAGGCTTTCTTCTGCGGAGTTACATGTATGTCATCTCATCTTCTCTCTTAGACACAGTAGAAAAATGTTCTCATATCCACAAACATAGTCTGATAAAGATGCAGTCCCAGAGGAGGGACTAGAAAAGTCAATATATTATTACAGATATGTGCATGGTGTCAGACAAAAGCAGAGAAAAATCGCCTACTGCCCATAGCATCTCCACCCAAGAATACCTCCTCATGAAGTGAAGTGAGTGTGGATTTTGGCACTATATTGACAGACCAACACTTTTAAGTGGTCAGCAATGACTACTGACGATATCCAAAAGTGAAATGTGTCACCATTAGAGTGGCTCATGCTGTGATACCAAATCTCAAGAAGTTATTCGTCGCCCACAGCATACCTGGCACAATAGAGTCAGATAATGCACTGCTGTTTCACGTGCCAGCTTCAAAAGATTAATGGAAGAAAATAGAGTGTATCATCAATACATCAAGTCATGCTGGCTAAATGCTTAATGAGGAACTTCAACAAAGTTTTCAGGATTGTACAAGAACAGCGATAGCCCATGCAAGAAGTGCTATGTGAATTTGTGTTTCTTTACTAAGCCACATCTCACTCATCCACTAAAATAACGAGGGGAGGGAGGGGTGAATTAGCGTGGGGGGGTGTGAGAAGGCATGGGTGAGATTTCAGGTGTGGTGACTGGTGGGTGGCATTATGCAGGGATAAAGTAGGGTTATTGGATGATCAGAGACAGCGACAGTATGAGGAGGTGATCCTGGGTAGGATACATGCTCTCAAGCAAGTTTGAAATGGGCTACAGATGCCCATGGTAAACAAACACACATTTTTAACACCACATCCACATCCCACCATTCCTTTGAAAGACTGTTTGTGTAGCATTGGAATATTGCTGGAATCAACTCATAACTTCTGGGGTGTTCTGGTAATGCAAGGCTGCTCAGAAGAAAGCACATATGTGATGTAAACCTATCTGCAAGCATAAACACCTTCTAAACCCTTATCAGCATCCAGAGCACAGAGTAGAGCAGTCTCATATGATCATAAATCCTGTACTCTGACTGCCGGCAATGGCCACTTACCAGGCTGCGAGTATCTGCACATGGGTACCTAAAAGGGGACATTTGCTCAGAAATTGTATTGCCTAATCGATCAGGCATATATTTTTGAGCATACATCAATCAATCATAAAACAATTTCCAATGCATCTCACCTTCGTTTTTCTCACATTTACACATGCGAAATTGACAGGTTGTCTCCTGCCACATTGTGCTAAATGGATCCGTTGATCCATTGCCCTATCTAGAAGTGCCGTCGTGGAAGTAATTCATGTGGGATGTTTCAACCCACTAGTCCAGACCCTGCAACATTCCTGTCCGCTGTTTGCATAAGGAACATCAGAATGGCCGCCGGAGAGCATTTTGCTCGCTAAAAATCATCCAAAAGAGCACAGTAAAAATCTGAAAAATAGGCCGCCATCCACTTTTTCCTATGTCCGTGGTAACACAGGAGACCACTGCCAAAACCCATCACTTGGCTGCCCACAGAGCAAGGCTGATTGCAAAAGAAACACAGAGCTGTGTGAAAATCCGTTTTTTTCTTGGTTGTCAAATGTGCACAAATCATGGCTCACAAACCACCCAAAAGATCCAACCTCCTGTTGGGTGTTGAACATCATTCTACTTCAAGAATCCACATAAATATAATGTCAGCAGAAGTATACGTTATCTGAAAAAAGTCCACTTTTGAAGATGGTTGCTGGAAAGAAATCTGTCAAAACTGGGTGCAATACCATTACTCGCCTCTGTCAGACACTGGCGATTTCTAAATATGACAGGAGAAACTTTTGTCTCAAAAGCTAAATATGCCAAGGAAGGGACTTCCATCAAATGCGATATATGGTGCCACACATTGATTTTCATGTTGAAAAAGACTGGAATTGAAGATATGTTTGCTTATTTTAAATTTGGAACTGTAATTTTGCACAAGGGACATTGTTAAAATGGACTATAAGGTAACCTGAATCAGCTAAAACTTCAAAGTGGCTTTCTTCCCCTGAGAACACCCCACCCTGTTCCTTCCGACCAAAAGGAGAGTATATCGCATTGGGATGCTAATGAGAAGGGGAGGAGACTTCCTCTGCTGTTCTGGGAAAGAGACAATGGAGTCCTTGAACTGAATGGAAATGCTAATTCGGGTGTGACTGTCATCAACTGCCCTGGCAGGAAGACAAGTCAAGTGACTCTCTGACTCAGCCAAGCTTTGGAGGTGGGCAAGACTGAAAATGTAGATTTGAAATTGGACTAAATATATGTTTAAGGAAAAGACTTATAAAATATTGTACCGAACTGACAAAAATATGAAATTTAGAGATTATTAAAATGAAAAATTCACTCACAGTTTAAAACTAATCTGGAATTTGTGCGACATTCAGAGACTGACCCATGAAATGTTTAATATTGTAGCTATTGTGATTATGCTAGGAACATGAAAAATTACAGGAATATGCACAGAGGGTTTGTGCATGTATGTGTAAAAAATCGTACAGATCCGAAAATGTGTAACCAACCAAAAGCACGAAAAATTGTGATTTATGAACCAGAACTCGTAGGAAGATAAGATTTTGACAGAAACGTACCTTAGGCAAGCTGTGATGTGTATATGTATTATTTACAAGTTGTGCATATTGAAAATATGTTTTATGGGAAAAATAGATTTTCTGGGTAAAAGCAAAGGGGAGGTTCTTCCCCAGATTGTAAATGGCAGCATCACTCTGACACATGATGACACCTCAAGACACACTGTTCCTTTCTCAAATCAGGGGACAGGGAAGTCTCTGACCTATCAGATCCTTAGAGGGTTGGGCATAGACAATCAGCCTGCCCACACACTTTGGAAAATGGATAAATAGGGACTGCTAAGGACAGGCAACACACACACTTCCACTCACCAGACTCCAGATTCAGACTTTAGAAACAGACTACAGAACCCTAAAGCAGAGGCCTAATCCAAAAAGCTGAACCCTTTTCAGCAGGCCTTTAGAATCTTTTATTTTATTTTAGTATTTATAGAGCGCACTACAGCCCAGAGGCAATGAGGCGCCATAAGGAGATTTAAAGAAGGCTTGCTTGAGGGTTACAATAAGCGGCCCCAGAAGGTATACTTAAGTAGATTCAGTTAAATCCAGTTACATGGTTACAGAGGATACATAGTGATAGTTACATTTGGTTACTCATATTCTTGTCTAGGTAGCAAGTGGCATAACATAAGTGTCCTATACATGGTGATACATTGGTAGTGCATACCTGGAATGAAGGGCTCTTTATACAAAGAGCTGGGTTTTTAAGGCCTTGCGGAAGGCTGTGTGAGAATCAATTGATCTATATTTTGCAACCTGATTCTAACCCTAAACTTCCACAGGGCCTAACTAAACCATTCAACAGCCTGGCTGAGCTGTTTTGCTTCTGGCCAAGAAACCGTGCTAGAACCCAAGATCCAGACCAGTCCAGCAGAGCTGTAACCCAGGACCCGTCAGATCCAGTCCAAGAGGCCGCGCAGACCAGAGTGCCTTGCTGAGAGCAGAGTCTGGGTGCCCTGATCCTGTCCGGTGGCGAGCGAAGTCCAGTCCAAACCCTTGTCCAGATTTTTGACGGGCCCATTCCATTTCAAAACCATAGTTGTAAGTATTTAGCGTAGAACTGTCCATAGTCATCTCTTAGTTTAAAGTAATCCATCCAACCCATTCCAACTTATCCAGACTGCATTGTAGAATCTCTTTTGTCCATTCTGAATCCATTCTCATCCATCTAATCCTAAGAGAATTGTTACTGTAAGTCAACCTGTTTGCAATTGAAAGCACAATTTCAATTGAAATATTGACCCTTTTTGAAAAATCGACCTTCACTAAAACCTCTATAACTTTTGAACCGTACGTCCTAGAAATGAAATTCAGGATTCATAATGGCATTTCCACACGTGGAAAAGTTGCTGCGATTTCGCATTTGGCTAAATTTCACTCCATATAAAAACAGCTATTTCTTGTTTTCAATTTCTGAATTTTGTCTACCATCTGCTAACCATTCAACAATCATTGATAGTATCTACCTGAACCATACAAAGCGGCTCTCACTAGTTCTGAATCCCATTTAGTGAATTAAAGTCATTTTTAGCATTTTTACTATTTAGTACAAAATCACATTCAAAAGCATTTGACCTGGTTTAAAATCATTCCTGTTCTCTCTGAGCTTGCTGGGGGAATTGGGATTGAACTGCATTGTTGATTGTTATTCCTGATACCTGTGTGCCCTCATTCATCTCTTCATATTGCATATTGGGGGGAGTGAGTAACAACAGGGGAAAGAGTGATTATATTGTTTTTGGTTGAATTCATATCAAGTTTATTTCTGTGTTGCATTCTTTCCTATCATTGCATTTCCTTGAACCACACAAAGTTATTCTCTGCTACATTATACTTCCTATTCCTACTCCATATTGATTAAAGAGATTGTTGATATTGTAATATTACCCATTGCTGATCATTGCATAAATATTCATGTGTGATATTAAGATGTTATTCATATTTATAAAAGTGTAATATATATATTGTTCAATTCTTCAAATAAATCTTTTAATTTGCAAAACAAACCTACTTCTTGGCTCAGTGAGGCCGGGGGGATTCAAAGAGAGGGGCGTTATATAAGGGTACATCATCCAGAATTAAAAGAACTTTTGACATAAAAATATATAAATAAGGGTTTCCATTGGGCATCCCATAATAGGCATTAACTTAGTTGCTGGATTGAAATCACTTACATTCATATCACTCGCCCCTAAAGATGAAATCACTACACGGTTATTACCCTTTTCACACACCAATGAACATCTCATATCAACATCCTCTGTGTGCAGTCTGTTGATGTGTCACCATGGAAATATCTTTTTCCCCTACAAGTATTAACAAACCCTTTCTGATCACACACCATTGGAGTTTAGTTTTCCTTTGAGTCATTGTATTTAATTTCAAGCCTCCCTGACTTGTTTCTGCTCTGTTTAGCTATTTTACACTGCCTAAAATGAATTAACTCAATAGTCGCTTCTTATTTATACATGTCTTACATTATGTACACATCCAAACAATATTTAAATTCAACTTTTACATGGTTTATTTTTTACGTGTCAATGCAAAATGTTAACGTTTGTGCCTATTATTCTTGTCTTTGCACTATGGGTTTTTGTAACATGGCTGTTCTCTTATTTTTCTTTTACATTGAAATTTAAGGTAAAACCTCATTTCATTACTGTGTATAAACAAAAACATGTTTTAAAAGTGCCCGGCTATTATATCAAGTCTATGTAAAAAAGGATGAGCATACTCGTCCTTGGCACTTACGGGGTTAATGTTCTCACTGTTTATTTTATACTTCTTCAATATTCAGGAACTATGGCAGCAATTCAGCCCTACCGGTACGAGCCTGAATATTCAGAAGAGGAAATGCTTGAAAGAGAAAGAAGCCGAAATGATGGGGAAACAGATGAAAGTTGTGACGATCAATCACCAAAGCCTGAATCCAGTCGTGTGGAAGACGTTTCCATCTGGTGTACATGCTATCATTGTGAGGTATGCCAACTGTGGTGGAGAACAGCTGTTGCAGAGAAAACTCTGGCCACTTGGCCTACATAGCCAAAGAAGACACACCACCACTCTGCTTTACTGAACTGCATGACTTCAGGCAGCTTGCCTTACAAGATCTATGTTTTGAATGATGATGGTCATTAAGTTACAGTTCACCCACATAATAAGTAATGAGTATGTTTATTCTATACACATTGTATGTTTGACAATCGAGACAGATAACATTTTATGTTGTTCTTCTACATCATCATAACTTCGATGGACCCCTGACAAAAGATTGTTTCTATAAAATTGAATATCTTTCGCGTTCTAATCTCAAACCAAAGTATTCATCATTAGATTTAACATCCGAACAATTATGTTTCTTTCACTTTGAAGTTGAAAACAATATTTCCCTATGTTCCAAACGGTTTGCTGGAATGGGCATTTACATTTCTAGTTCATCCCTACTTGAAAACAAATGTACTGTCAGTACTTTGCTTGAAAAGATACTTTTTTATGCATAAGAATGCCTTATATTTTGGAAGGCAGCGCAAATAAAATAAATGCATTTATTGGGTTCATTCAAGTAAATTATTTCTGTATCTCTTACACAGGTTGTACAGGCTGTGCCCTATCGTGGTGGATTCATGAACGACTAGGATTCTGTGTTCGATGAGTAACACATGACTGTGTGGTTCGAGCTATTTGTCCGCAGTGACTACGGACAATACAAGAGATTTTACAGACAGTACTTCAGCCGCAGAAGTACAATTTGTGGTTTGTCAATGCCATCAACCTTCCCAAATGAGTAAATATGAAAAGATGTTAGACATTTTTGTAAGTCTCCAATAGATCCAAACATCTAATATTTATAAATGTATGCTATACCAAGAGGATCATGAAAGATCGGTGTCATTTAACAAATTTACTGGCATATTGCGCTCACCTCATCCACATCCATCACCCTCCATTCACTTTGCACCTGGGGACTGGGCTGGTAGTAAACTAACAAAGTGCTGATTATTATGTTCACCTCAAATGTTTCTTTTGCATGGGAACCATTGTCCACATGGCCATCCCAGGCCCAATTGGCCTCAGTAGGAGTTTGCCGGTCCAGAAACAAGGGTGCCAGTGAGCTCACTTGCACCATTGTTTCCGGATCGGCAAACTCTGAGTCTGCCTGCCATGGCCACTCTGGTCACTCTGCCCGACAGGTCTGACCCTGCCGGGTGCAGCGGCCACGGTAGGCAGTCCTGTCATGGGAGCACCGCCACCATTAGTAACAGTGCGGTGCTTCTGTGTCCCCACTCCCATAGAGTTCTGGTAATGGGGATTTACAATTTACTGGCGCCTGACTTTCTGGGCCGTCAGACTTATAATCGGCCAGTGGCACCAGGAAGTCAAGCGCTGGTAAAATATTACGGGTCTGACAGCAACCCGCCGGTAACACCGGCAGGGTTATTGCGGACCCATAATGAGGCCCAGTGTCTCTAGACTCCACTTTGAAGACCCTGTCCCTGCAATCAACATATCGTTGTGTCCTTTGACTATGTTGCATGCATTTTGCGCTCACCTCATCCACATCTACCCCCTCTCCAGTATCAATGGCAATTCGCACCTGTGACTGTGTGCTCGCAAGTGGGTTGGGTGGGTGTCAACACTCAAGGTTATGGAATACCATGTACACTTCAAAGGGTTCTTTCGCATGGGACCATTGTCCACATGTCCACCCTAGGCCCAGTGTCTCCAGCATCCCCATTGAAGACCACGTCCCTGCAATCAACATATCTCTGTGTCCTTTGACTATGTTGTGGGCCTTTTATGCTCCCCTCATTCACTTCCATCCCCTCTCCACTCCAGTATCAATGGCAGTTCACACCTGTGAACGTGCACTCGCTAGTGGACTGGGTGGATGGAAACATTCAAGGTGCCGAATATCATGTACACCACAAGGTGGTCTTTCACATGGAGACTTTTACCACATGGCTAGCCCAGACCCGGCATCTCCAGACTCCCCTTGGAAGACCCCGTCCATGCAATCAACATATCTCTGTGTCCTTTGACTGGGTTCCAAGCCTTTTGCGTATGCCTCATCCATCCACCCTCCTGTATCAATGGCAATCTGCACCTGTGACCATGCCATCACAAGGGGGCTGCGGTAGCGGGAACAAAGACGTCAAACATTCACATAGAGGCTGGTGAGTGTGAATGAACACATTAAACATTCACGTACATTTCAAGCATTTATGAACACTTTGCAAATTAGCAAGAAAATATCATTGCAATCTACAACGGATATCATCATCTACCCTTCACCTCTCCACTTTTTACCTTTCTTGCCGAACTGTCTCATCTGTTTTTCCAAGTAGCGGTTAGTTGACTATTTGTTTTGCGAGTGTCATTGTTTTCAGTTCAGCAATTTTCTATTGCTTTTTACTCAACGTACATCGTGTTCTCATTTTAATTTAACGCAGAGACTTCACCATTATCAACCATTATATGTATTTTTATCACTGGAATTAGCACATCACATGACAGTGTATTGTTACATAATCCATATTTTAAATGAATACTTTTTTAGGTGGCTCACAACTAATATGTTTCTGTTTCTGGTAGAAGAATGATTTTTGAGTAACTTGACCGATGTGATGGTTAGACCCGCTTACAGGGCATTTTTGTAAAGCCTAAAAATAAAATGTTTGCTATCAAAGCTATGTGATGGTTGATTTACTCGCTGTGATACTTTATTATTTGTAATATTCTTTTTTCTTTAATAGATTTTCTGGACAATCAAACAATGCCATCATGTATCGTTTATGGTTGCCCTAATTTCAGCCATGTCAAAACTCATGGTACAGTGATGAATGTTTTCCCCAAGGATTTGAATTTAACAAGAACATGGCTGCTGAACTGTGGATTTCCAATGTCAGAGACTGAAAGCATTGCCAAGAATGTCTTGGAGGAAGTGAGGGGCACTCAATTCCACATTTGCAGCATGCACTTCTCACAAGTTATGTATGAACCATCAAAGTATACTAAAACGCTGTCTCCCTAGATCAACTATGACAGCAACACATGATACCTTACAATTCATTTTTACAGGATTGCAATTACGTTCACGCTACTAGACACGGACATCTTTGTCTCCATCCCACGAGGCTTCTGAGTATTACGCGAATAGCAGGTCAGTATCCCGACCCTCTCCCCTTTGCTATATGATCACGAGTCTTCAAGTTATATTAGTGATCAATATCTTTATGCCTGAACACATGTTTATTATTCTTTTCATTTCTTGTATTTTTTTCTTTCCCTGAATTACCACAATTGAAGAATCTATTGATGATGACCCACTCAATTAACAATTTCATGACATGCAATTGGTAACATATATGTGATTCTCATTCATGCCTAATTGCCCAGGCACGTATTTTGATTATTTCCTTTCTTGCATACTATGAATGGTATTCTATTGCTTTACTGTGGAAACTGGTGTTTTGCTTGCTAATTGTTGAACATATATTACCAATGCAAGTAGATTTGACCATAAGGCAGCACAAAAATATATATATGTTCACAGGCCCTGAGGGAGGGTTCTTAAACCCGAAATGCATAGGCCTCTAATGTGACATTTCCTACACACATCAACTCACCTCTGCGTACCACTGATCACCCACCCAACCTCAATCCTGCCTACCACCATCCATCAGTCCCATTTTATCCCTACCTAATCCCACCCAACAGCTCACAACACCTAAAATCTCACCAATACCTACACACTTCCACCCACTGAAGCTCACCTTGCCCCCAGCCCACCAGGTTTACCTAACTGGCCCACCGCGTATACCCTACCCAAATATCCTAGAACACCTCACTCACACACCAGAGCGCACCCATTCCAACTCTCACCCACGCATGCAGCCCCTGCCAGCCCCACTTACCCTAGATCACCAGGTCTTATACCCCTCTGACACCCTAGCTTACCCTTGCCCACTCTATCTACCATCTATAGTCCCCCATGATATGCCATATCTACACTACCTTACTCACCCTACCTCACCCAAGCCTATGTCATAGGGAAGAGAAAATGGCAAAGAGTAAATCTGAATGTGCAAGCGCATCAAGAAACCTGTGAAAGGATACCCAAAGCCATAGAAGAGTGAGAACAAAAACTTTGTGCCAAAAGGTGTCCCGTAAAGATATCCATTAAGCCATCTTTACAGAATCTGCTCAATGATAAGCAGGTAAATGGCATCGCTGCTGGGTTTATCATGTGTCTTTGATGACATTCTGCTGCATGCTCAGTACTGCCAGGAGAACCACCTGCAAAGTATGTCACACTATGCATAACTGTGATGCTTATAACTAATCTTTACATTAATAATATTTGAAATACAAGGTAGGACTTTTACTGTGAAACAGTACTTCAAACAACAGCAGGACATTTATATCACTACCCACACATCTCAAAATGTTCCTAGGTATTATACAGTCTAACCAACTCTACAGAGTTAATAAACATTTTATATTACCTTAAACTCAAGCTGGCCCATAGCCTAAACAACACCCATGAAGGTAATATTGTGCTCGAACGCCCAATTCATTTCAAATTTTACTCTAAGAGTGTTGGGTATTTTAAAAAATTGCACAAACAGCAATGATGTAAACAGTATGTACCACTTAATTCATTCAAGGTGCCTGCATTGTGCAGCTACGAGGAATGCTGTTGCTTTCCACATGAATGTTCAGGGTCGCCCTTATCCATTACTCCACTGGGGGAATGCACAGCCAAATATTCCAAGAACCTTCTCCAACTGTCTTTACCTTACTGAGGTGTTTATGCCCAGGCAGAGTTGGCAAATGTCTCTTGTGATTTTGCCATATTTTAATGGTGTTCCCACCCAAGGAATTGGAGGTACATCAGCTGCAGCACGGAACTTGCCTTATTTCCATTTTGCCCCCTGCAAATACCAGAGCTGTAACCATGAGAAGTGGGTTGAGTTCTTTTTATTCAACATTTTTATAAGATGTGCCTCTACTACTTGCATATATTCCATATGTAAACTTTACCATTTGATAAGACTGAATGTGGAAATTTAGTTATGCTGCATTCATTAACAGACCAGTCCAGGTGCTTCTCATAGAGTGACAGCAGGCAGTTTGTGAGAGAAACCAGATGTTTGCATTGAAATCAAAAATCCTTATTCCAACCTTCTCTCACTTGTGTCCAGTTGGCAGACAGCTTATGCTCTTACCATTTCCTCTGAAAGATTGTTTTTTCGGATCTAACCAAAATTAGACAATTAGCCTCATGAAGTACATCTAGTGCACTCAACTGTGGAGCACACTGCCTTCTCAAAATTGTAAGCAGCAGAAATCAGAAACTACTATTTCAACTAACATAGAATAGAAGATGAAAGAGTTGAATTAATCGAGAGGCAGCAATAACTTTCTAATCCATGCAACATTGAAAACGTCCTAATGGAGCCAAAATGGAGGTCAAAACGGGGGGGAAAGGTGCACAGTTTCGAGAACGCGGACAGGGTTTGTTGAGGGAGCGGAATATGGTGAAGGTGCAGATTCTGGCAGAGGTGTAATAAAGTCGGAGTGGGGCATGCACTTGTTTGGGTCTGGGCAGGGGAAATCTACATACATGACCAGATGGACTATGTAATAGGTGAAAGTGACTTGAGATACGCTATCACTTTCTGAGGGAAAGCCGCAGCTTGGTTTGCCACAGATGTCCCCTCCATACTGGCAGGCAATGCTGCAGTAGGCCCGGTCTCCTCTGAGACCTCCATGGGGTCGGGGGGAGAGGTGGGAGCATCTATGGCTCCTATGTGTGGTGCCCTTCTGTCTCCTACAGAAGCAGAACCTCCTACTCTCTCTTCTTCCATTCATTCCCCTGCAAGTATGTGACTACTTCGACCTGATGCTCATAGGTTACCACCACCATTGCCAAGCTCTATCTAATGTTCCATATTCTGTAGGGACCAAGAAAGTGAGTCAGAAGCTACCAAAGTCTCCTCCGGTTGGTAGGTGCATCATGCCCATGCACCTCACCAACCTCTTCACCCACAGAGCCTGGTGAAAGGTTTCCCTGTGCCATGACGTTGTCCAAAGGACCAGCATGCACCCTCTTCTCTATCTGCCTCTTCACGAGCACCATCTTTCCCCTCAATTGACTCCCCCCTCTTCGTGACCCATATCACTTTCCTCATGCTCCACCTCACCCTCTGTCTGCCCATTCTCAACCTCCTTCTCCATTGGTAGCAAACTAGATTTTCCACTGTCATTGGGCCTCATTGCAAGGTTGCCGGTCCGGAAACAACGGTGCCAGTAAGCTTGCCAATACCGTTGTTTCCGGACTGCCAAACTACAAGTTCTGCAAGCGGGTGCCTTTCCGCCCGCCAGGTCTGACCTGGCGGGGGCGGAAAGGCACATGCTCACAGACCTTGACGGATGCACCGGCACCATTCATGAATGGTGCCGGTGCATCCTTCCACCCCATTCCCATTGAGTCCAATGGGACTCGAATGGGAATGGGGAGTAATATTTTCCGGCGCCCGGCAATGGCAATTTCTGGGCCCACCGGGGCCGTAATGCCCCAGTGAGTCCCCATTGTCGGGCGCCGGAAAAAAAATGACTCCAGCAAGAGCCACAGCGTTTTTGCCGGCACGGCTACCGCCGGACTCATAATGAGGCCCATTGAGATTGAGGAGAAGTCCAGCGCATCATCTTTCCCCAGCATTCCCTATAAATAAAAGGAAATGTTGTCTAAGGTGTCAATGTGCAAAACATAAAACAAGGAACAAAGACCTAAACAAATAGATTCATTCTAGGCTCAAACAATTGGCAAAGGTTCTTAGAGCACACAAACAGTAGGGAAGGTGACTGATTAGTACACTGCACAGGAAGACTTCTTGGGTTCACTCAATGACTTCTAAAAACGGAGGCAGTGTCTCCCGCTGTCAATTGGGGTAGTGAATGGGGTTGCTACGCACACTGGTGCCACCACCTGTTACATAATACTGGACCGAGGAAAGATATGCAGACGATTCACTGGCCTCCCTACCAAACTGGAGACTCCTCTCAAGGGACTACCACACGAGGCCTACAATGCACTCTTTGGCCGTCATTACAAGTCAGGCGTTAAGGGTTTAACGGCGCCGTCGGCGCCGTTAACCCTTAACGCCTGATTCACACTTTAACACCTGCTTTTTGCAGGCGTTAAAGTCCAAGGCACTAAGCGACCTTGGTGCTAATTACGGCACCGTAATTTACGGTGCCGTAATTAGCGCCTTCCCCATCCCCATTATGCCCTATGGGGCAAAAATGGGAATGGGGAAGGGCAAATGGTGAATGGGGAATTACCGCCCCACTCACCTTGGAATGGGGCGGTAATTCCGCCATCCACCGCCTGACTTGTAATGAGGGCCTTTGCCTTTAAGAAGCCTTGATATTGCTAGAACCAGAATATGCCCAGCAGGTCCTTTGCAATATATATTCACCCAGAATAAGAGCTTAGAATTGTGAGAACAACTTACTGACATCCTGAGGTGAGGGAGAGTTGCCCCAAGGGCTTCCACAGTCCAGGTGACACTGCAGTAGAGGAGGGAGAACTTGCACACAATAGAGCTGCCCCCTGTTGGAGGAATCGACTACAACAAATCCAAAAGGGCAGCCGAGGCTCAGTCCACAACACTGCATTATGCAGCAGCATTACCTGGTGCTCAGCTGATATCCACAAAACATTTGTGTTACACCACCCCCATGCAAAATATCATATTTGCCCATAGGTGATCCCAATAGCCAGAGTAGCAGCCCGAGTGGAGACGTCAGTCCCCTGTAAAAGGGAAAGGTGTTTCAGTCGTTATATGAAAGTTTGGAGTTGGTGAGTCAGATAAGGTTGTAGACAGAGGCTGTTTCAAATTATATCCGGTGAGAGGTGGCAAGGCACAGTATGAAGCAGGTTGGAAATAACATTGGGGACAGGTGAAGGAGCACAGTGGGGAAGTTGGAGATAACGTTAGATGGTAATTGTCGGAGCAGAATGAGGGGGAGTTTCTAAATAGCATCAGGAGAGGTGAGAAGATATTAAGGAGCTAAAAGGTGATTTCAGAGGGGCGAAGATGATGCTATTCAGAAGGATGGATGCAGCAGCAGAGGAAAAGAGGAGAGGATTTCAAGGAGGTTATGGGTGACTGCAGAGGAGAGGAAAGAAGTTTAATGAAGAGGTTGAAGGTAACCTCAGGCGTGAAGAAGAGAATCATACAAAGGAAAAGTAGACGAATGCAAACGAATGCAATGGAGAAGCTTGAGAGAGATGCTCAAAAGGAGGGGTTGTTGTAGGGGAAAAAAAGAAGAACAAGGCAGGGAGTAAAGGAGGTTTTCAATGGAGAAGTCAAAAGGCGAGGAGGTGAGACACCAGAACAGGCATTTCGAGAACCTGTGGGGAGTGAGGTGGGCTGGAGGTAAGAACATGTGGCATGGCATTGAGAATGTACAAGTAGAGAAGAACAGAGAGAGGTAGGGAGAGAGAGAGAGAGAGAGAGAGAGAGAGAGAGAGAGAGAGAGAGGGGGGAATATGGGAGGTAAGGGTGCAGGCTAGAGCCCTCCTGGTATGAGCCTCTTAGGTTTAGGAATTAGAAGCAGGACCCAAAATCAAGAAACACATAAGAGAAGGCTAGTTCATCTTACTGCTTGAATATAGCTGTCAACATCTGGCTTCATTGGAGGGGTTCTCCCCACTATGGCAGCCTGCCCTTTCACAAGCATGTGTGCCCAATGGCCTCTCAGAAGACCACGACAAGGAGCCAAAAAA
Source organism: Ambystoma mexicanum (assembly GCF_040938575.1). Lineage (NCBI taxonomy): Eukaryota > Metazoa > Chordata > Amphibia > Caudata > Ambystomatidae > Ambystoma > Ambystoma mexicanum. Next base: position 340,113,249 of record NC_090935.1, on the reverse strand, counting down.
ATCAAACAGACACGATAGAAGTAGAGCAGACCACTTTAAACCTTTTCCAAGATTGTGAGTTACTGAGAGACAGTGAGTCAGCCGGGGAAAAGGACCCTACCAAAGAACCTCAAAACCCCAGAGACTGTGAGATGTATTTAAGATGTTATATTGTTGAACTTTATAAACTCCCAGAGGAAGAGTTTTGAGGATAATTTCTCTGTCCTCGTGAGAAGCAGCCTATTGGGGTCTGTTTCTTTCTTGTTTGCAAAGTTTGTATTATACTTTGTACAGAGTAAAACCCTTCACTAAAACTATGATAAAATCTGAACCATAGTACTGTTAGATGTTGTTGGTAGTATCAAGCTTACAATAGGATTTCCACCTGGCATTTCTATGCAAGCTGGTTACTCAGCTATCAAGCAGTATGCTTTAGCATTTGCATGGAGGAAGAACATGTCATGCCATTTCTATGGGGGCAGAAGCTAATTGTGAAGACTGACCACAAGCCCTTACCTAATATCCTCAAGGTAGGTGGAGCATCCAAAATCTGAGTTGCATTTGCCAGGATTGCTTCCAAGATCACAAAACCTCAGTAAAATATTGAGTTTAAATTGGGATACACCAATGTGGCGGCTGGCTGACGTCCAAAACTTCCTCTGAAAATTTGGTTTCTATCAATTTCACTCCACAAAATAATTACACTGATCAATAAAGAAGGCACTTATGTAATGTTTTTCGATTTTGATTTTCCTGCAGGCCTTGAAGGCTAGCAGTAGGATGTAAAGATTGGTACAAATACAAATGGCAATTATGATTTCACACACACATTTGGTTTAAAATAAACATAGGGTGATTTAACGGTTTATTTTTCAGAACCCCCCATTGCTTTGGACTATGTTGGGATGTCAGACAGAAAAATTGGAATGATTTGGGGAATTTTGGATTTCAGACATCCCTTACTGAAAGACCTTTGTTGGGGAAGCTGGATAAAAAGGTGGATTGATTTCAAAACAAAAAGACCTCTCTTCCATAAAGAATTTGGGGTCAGCTGGACAACAACGATTACCCAATTAAATTATAGGCTATAGTTTTCAGCGCACACTGGGAGTGAGCTTTATTAATTTCAAATTTTAACCAAATCCACCCTGTTGTGTTCTGCCAAATTGGAAATTCATTACATTAATATGTTTGGTTACATAGGCTAAGGGTCTACACAGTTTTGCCACCCCACCCACTATAAAGGGAAAGGATTCAAGGCAAGCAAACACCCCCACCTATTGGTTTCACAGGGCTCAGTTCTACTTGCATAGCATGCCTCTGTTTAAGGTTCAGGAAGTCCAGCTGCATCTCAGGACACTCTGGAAAGATAGGGCAGTGGTCTGTTGACTCCACTCTCAAAGATGGCCTCCCACTCTCCACCATAGGACCCAGTCAGCATTGAGGCCTTCCTAGAGATTGACGGCTCCACCCAGATGCACTCTCAGCAGTCTCCTCTGGTGTCTCCTTACAGCTGTCAGATGGTAAGTTTCAGCAGCCTTCCTGATGGTCTGTCTCTTCTCTCTGTCCTGCTGTTTTTCTCCTTTTCTGTCTTGCTGTCCTAGTGCAGTCCCCTTATATAGCAGCGATGACACCACCAATTTTACAATCTTGGGGAAGTACCCTAAAATAATACCTGCCACTAGGATTGGACAGTTCATCTTCTCTCTCCTCCCAAGCCCAGCCTCCAAGTCAGGGGTTTGGAGCAACATATGGCAATTCCCATTTGTCATAATCCTTTGTTCTTCATTCAACGTTTTGGCAAACAAAAGTTATGCATCACAACTTAAAAGTTTTACTAGCAACTGCCAGACTAAACATATTTTCTGTTTCCACTAATCATGGGGAATTAGAGAAGCCGACCACCAAATCTGTATCATGTAGCATGGCCATGTGGCACTTTCCTGCCATTTCCATAAAAAGCACAACAGTTATGAATATGTAAGTTATTAAACATATCCCTAATTTCAATTTCCATCCGCTCACCAACTCTCAAATTTTGAACATGTTCAGATCAGCCAGAATCCTAGTTTAACTGCCCCTTACACTTCCCAGAGTCACAGGAAGATAAACTTTATATCCCCAAAGTCACCTGGAAATTACATAACAAATTGTATATAGATGAAATCCATCCACATTATGATGGCTGAGAAAAAGGCCTAAATGATAATCGTCCTTTTAAATAAATTGTGAATGCTTTTTGGGGCAAATGGTCCTGCTCTTGCTTTCGGACATTTGTTTTCAGTGGGTTAGCCTGTACCTTTACAAGTCTACTTTGTGTTGGAGACTTTCTCTTTGAAGTGGGTGCCCCCATTTTCACACATATTAGTCATGCTCGAGCCAAGGATGACTTTTCTTGAAGTCCCTGCTTTCAGAGCCAGCAGGTCTGGAGAACATTGAATTTCGACGCCTTAGGCAGGACATTTTTATTGCGGTTGGTCATTGGATGGCAGATGTGACATCCAGGCTAGAAGTGGGAGATGCCATTGTGAAGTTTTGCCCACAGCCAGAAAAAGGGTCTGCCTTGGGCTGACATTTATTTTCATGAAGACAAAGTGGCCCTTCAAATGTCACTGGAATTTTGTGGGTGATACATAATATACATTGCTCTTTGTCAGCCCACACATCATGTTTTGTTTACCTGACATTTGTCTGTGAGCAGTGATATTTTTTTCACTTTTACTTTTTCAAAAAACATTTTTATTTACACACAATTGTGCAGACCGCTTTTGTTTTCCATGTTTAAAAACCTTGTTTTCCATGTGACAGGGATCTTTCATTCCTACTTCGTTTGTAAATTAAAACATTGCATATCCATTGGTAATTGCAGGTAGGCCCCTTTCCACGTGGCTCTTTAATATTACTTGAAAAACAAAAACAAATGCCATGCCGTTTTTGTTTCAGTGTTTAAAATCTTGCTATTCATGTTAAAGGGACTTATGTTTGGGGCCTTTAAATGTACCCCATATAGCAAAGACAAACATTTGGACTTTTGTGTAGATATGGGCTATTCATTTGCCAGGCACTATCATAATGGTAGTACGTGGTCATCAGATGGCAGCAGCTGGAAAATGGCGTGCATACCTCTGTTGGCTTTGACAGTGCTTGTTTAAAAATAACTACAGATATGAGGACACACATACTCCTTATAAGTCAAGTCTCTGAAAGCACAGCTTGCTAAGACATTCCTATATGACAGAGCTCTTTTACAGTTGCAATTAATCCAGAAATAAAATTAGCAGGCCTTATACAGCACAATGTTTGGTGTTAATGTCTGGGAGAGGTATAGAGCACAAAGAGATCCTAGGAGTGTGTGTTTTGGTGGGGAGGGACTGGCAGGAACAGTTATAGGGATTGGCATGGCCATGGTCAGTCAAATGGGTGGGAAAATAATAAGTACCCACAAGCTGTGTGTCTCCCTCAAATCCCATCCAATGCAATAGTTTCATTTTATAGGTGGCACTTAAGCACCACCCAAGAGCCAAAACTAAAATGTCATGCTATATAAGATGATTACATTTCTGCACTTCCAAGCCATCTTGATTGCAATGCAGCTGTTACAAAATTCATTATAAAATAAATTCTCGCAGAGCGTGGCTTCCACCCACCTGTCAAAACAGATATGCAATTGATATTCTTCCAAATACATATGTGCCTAATATTATCTGTTATTTTAAAAGAGCCAAAGAAATAAAGCTGAATACTGATTTGTGAAAATGCAACTGTAATAATGGACATGCAAATGAATACATCAAAAGGAAATGAAAGTTCGCAGTCCTGTGACAATGGATTAACATGTGAGACACGGCGACCGTCGCTCCTTTATTTTCTTGCTTTGGTGATGAACTTGTCGTGTGAAATCGGAATGCCTGCCCCTGGCGTTTTACTGCTTGCCGTATAATTCAAAACGTGAATGTCTATATTGCTACAGGAGATAATAATAAAAACTGGGCTCTAATTTCATGCATGTTACTGATGACTTGTAGTTTTATTATTAAAACATGTTCTGGTCGGAGGCGATGAGAATTTCTTCATTTGCTTGATGCTTTTCTAATCTTCTTTAAAAGGCAGAGCAGGAATACAGCCAATAGGGGTACACTCGTGTGTGCCATGTCTTCATGAAACACATATTGGGCCTCATTACGACCCTGGCGGAGTGGGTTTACGCCAGCGTTATTCGCGGCGGACCCGTCCGCCCTACTACGAGTTCCTGTAGCGCCATGGAGCATTTTCCGCCTGGTTTTTCCGGGCGGAGAAATCCATGGCGCTACGGGACCTTGTTGTTAATTACGCCACCGTATTTTACGGTGGCGCAATTAACGCCTTCCCCACTCCCATTATACCCTATGGGGCAAAAATGGGAATGGGGAAGGGTAAAATGGGGAATGGGGATTTACCGCCCCGCCAAGGTCGGAATGGGGCGGTAAATCCGCCAACCCCCATGGCGCTATCGGCAGCTTTCCGCCGTGCTCCATGGTGCATATTGCACCACGATTTCCGCCAGGGTCGTAATGAGGGCCATTGTATTATTCAATAGATACTGCATCAGTTGGAAGCAAAACAATCCAATTTCAATACAGACAATTCTCACCAATCGTGATGGGGACCCCACTTGTAGTTTACATCAACCATAAACAGTTACCATGACCTTGACCCTATCAGCCCTGCTGACCCCACTGCTATCGGTCTGGCCTATTAGCTGTCTGCACTGTCCCACGGATACAGTGCAATGCACAAGCCTTGTAATGGTTTATTGAGAAGTCACGCTCAACACGGAGAGTTCCTTCCCTCCCCACTTAAGTGGTTATGCAACAGCTGTTTAACAGATTCTTTTTTGTAGCCCTATCTCAGACATATATCATGCCCCTTGGATCTCTCTACCCTGAGCTGACAATGAGCCAAGAACCAGGCCTGTGTACGGGAAATATATTGGTATTTATTTAAATTAAATTAAATAGAAATTAGCACGGAAAGGTCAAAACACCACTTTATTCGTGGCAACACAATCAACTTCTCCCAGCATAAACACATCAGATACGTGAATTAAAAAGAACACCACCGCAATTCTTCCCCTTTCTGTAAATTTCACTTCACAAAATAATTACACTGATCAACAAAGAAGGGACCTTTGTAATGTGCGCTTTATTTTTTTCTGCAGGATTAAAAGGCTAGCAGTAGGATTTCAAGATTGGTTCAAATACATATGGCAATTATGATTTCGCCCACACTTTAGGTTTAAAATAAACACAGGGTGATTTAGAGGTTTGTTTTTCCGACCCCACATTGCTTTTGTCTATGGTGGGAAGGCAAACAGAAAAACTGGAATGATTTGGGGAATTAGGGATTTCACACCCCCCTTACTGAAATCCCTGTGTTGGGGAAGCTGGATAAAAAGGTTGGCTTGGTTTAATACCAAAAACACCCCTCTTCCTTAAAGAGGTCAGCTGGACAACAACAATTACCCAATTAAATTATAGGCTATAGTTGTCAGTGCACACTGCAAAGTGAGCTTTGTTAATTTCGATTTTTTACAAAATCAACCCTGTAGTGCTTTGCAAATGTGAAATTAATTAAATTAATATTTCTAGTTACATAGGGTAAGGATGTACGCAGTTTTGCCACCCCACCCACAGGGATGTAATTTTACCAAAATGCCAGGGGTAGCGGAAGTGACATCACATGACCCTTGACCTCTGATGACATCACAGGAAGTGATGTCATTTGACCCCACCCCAAAGTGACATCATAGGAAACGATGGAAAACAACCTTGTATCCCTTGACAAAACAGGAAGTGGGATCACATAGCATTGTTCCTAAGTACACTATGAAAAATATGGTTACAACATTACTGTAACGTTTCATACAAGAATGAATCACCATATGTATCGGCAGAAAAAAACATGCTATAACTGCAACTTACATAGTCTGAAATGGATGCTTATTCTACTCTAAATGCTTTTTGGAATATTTTGTCTACATTGTGAATTTGAGATGTTTAAGAACAGACTAATTCAGTGACTCAACCCCTGAAAAGTACCTGAAATAAACCTTTAATGAGTGGAGCAATTATTGTATAGAATTCCAGAAAGACAAATTATTTGTTATTCCTATTCTTTCTTAATTAGGGTCACTGCTAAAAGTGTTACACTTGTGGAACCCCCTGTTTTTTTTAAGAAGCCTGATCAAGAAAGCCAGCCACTCAAGAAACCACATGCATTGGCTACAGCGCAGGAGCTTCATATAGGGGTAGCAAGGGAGACCACAGGAGTAGCAAGGGAGACCTCAGGGGTCACAAGTGAGACCCCTGGCAACCCCTAAATGCTGTCCCTGTCCACCCACTATAAACAGTGAGGATTCAAGGTAAGCAGACTCCCCCACACCCACCAGGGTTAAGTTCTACTTACATAGCAAACCTCTGATTGATGTTCAGGAAAGCCAGCTACATCACAGCACACTCTGGAAAGATAGGGCAGGGGTCTGGTCACTCCACTCTCAAAGATGTCCTCCCGCTCTCCACCAAAGGTCCCAGTCAGCTTTGAGGCCTTCTTAGAGATAGACAGCTCCATCCAGATGCAGACTCAGCAGTCTCCTCTGGTGTCTCCTTACAGCTGTCAGATGGTAAGTTTCAGCAGCCTTCCTGATGGTCTTTCTCTTCTCTCTATCCTCCTGTCTTTCTCCTTTTTCTTTCTGTCCTCCTGTCTTTCTCCTTTTCTCTCTCTCTCTCTCTGTCCTAGCACAGTCTCCCTTACATAGCAGCAACGACACCACAAATTATACAATCTTGGGGATGTAACCTGCAATAATTTCTGCCACTAGAATTGGACAGTTACCCTTCTCTCTCCTCCCAAACCCAGGCTGCAAGTCAAGATTGGTTTAGGGTTTGGAGCAACATATGGCAATTCACATGTGTCATCATCCTTTGTTCTCCTCAACTTTTTGGCAAAAACTAGTTATGTATAACAACTTCATAAGTTTACTAGCAACTGCTGGACTAAACATATTTTCTGTTTCAGCTAATCATGGAGAATTAGATAAGCCTACCCCCAAGTCATGTAGCACGGACATGTAGCACATTTCTGCCATTTCCATAAAAAGCACAACAGTTATGAATATGTAAGTTATTAAGCATATCCCTAATTTCAATTTTCACTCGCTCACCAACTCTCACATTTGGAACATGTTCACATCAGCCAGAAACCTAGTTTAACTGGCCATGACAGTTGCCAGAGTCACAGGAATTCACAGGAAAGATGAATTGTATATCCCCAAATCGCTGGAAATCACATCAAAATTGGTACATAGATGAAATCCATCCGCATTAAGATGGCTGAGAAAAAGGCCTACATTTTAATAGTTCTTTTAAATAAATTGTGAATGTGGATAAATGGTCCTGCTCCTGCTTCAGGCCATTTGTTTTCAATGGGTCAGCCTGTACCTTTATCAGTCTCCTTTGTGTTGGAAGCTTGCTCTTTGAAGTGGGTGCCCCCATTTTCACACATATTAGATGTGCTCCTGCCAAGGATTACTTTTCTTGAAGTCCCTTCTTTCAGAGCCGGTAGGTCTGGAGAACCCTGAACTTCGACACCATCAGCAGGACATTTCTATTGCGGTTGGTCACTACCCTGACATGACACACGAGGAACAGACTGCAGTCAAACAGCATCAATGGATTAAGGTAGGAACAATTTACAATTTACAATTTACAACTGACAACTTAGATATTATATAAAACCTAGGCCTCTCTCCCAGTATACAGGACTCTCAAATCTAGGTGTGTCCTCTATCCCTGCCTATTTACTGTTGGAACCCATTGCACTGTGAAACCTAGGCCATTTCTGCCTACTATATTGTGAAACTGACTGCATTGCGAAACTTAGGCCTCTCTCCCACTATACGGGACTCTCAACTCTAGGGGTATTCTCCATCTCTGCCTATTATATTGGGAAACCTAGGGTACTATGAAACCTAGGCCATTTCGGCCTATTATAGTATGAAACCTACTGTATTGTGAAACCTACGACTCTCTCCCACTATGCAGGACTCTCAAATGTAGGTGTCTCTCTCCCGTACCCAAATTGTAATGTGAAACCCAATATACAGGATCCCCAAATCTAATTGTGTCCACCAATAACTGCCTTTATACTGTACAATCCAATTTGTTAGAAATCTAGGTCTCTCCCCCACTGTACAGGACTCTCAAATCTAGCCCTGTTTCCTCCCATACCCTAACTGTACCGCCCTGAGGAACCTAGCCTTTCTCGCAAATTTCACCCGTCTGCCCGACCAAGCATCATAGACCAGAGAGCCACCATGCCACATACTGGTCAAAGCAGAGCAGCACTCTGGCCCACCAGCAGGCCTATTGAGATCCACTGCCACCCATCTCTAGCTCAGCAAACACTCAGCCCACTACCCCACCACTGCACTCCCTCATCCTGCCACCCCCACACATCATTTTTCCCCCTCCTCACCAGACAAACTCACCTCACCCCTATCCACTATCCCCCCAATGTAGAACCGGATCTGCGTAATTAAGATCGGCAAGATGGAGAGAGGAAGCAGAGAACATTGCTCCCTGGAACATACTGGATGGCTCAGTGAGCCACATAATTCAAACAAAATGTACCAACTCCGCCACCAATCACTCACACACATCACGTGTTCACACCATCCCCAAACAACAACACAATTTTCATTTCCCCAGCGTTAGCGCAGCAAGAGCAGCTCTGGCCAAAACCTCCAAGCTCCACAGCACCCCCCACTCTCGCCCCCACCCACAGGTCCATCCAAACGTCAAGGAAAGGCCAAGACCAAGGGAACCCTAAGCCCCTGCTTGCATCCCATTTCCTCCAACCGAGCTCGCAAACACTGCCACCACCCTATAGGACCCAAACCTCCCCACCCGCACCCAACCCAGTCATAGCCCTTTTCCCCCGCTTCTCCCACCTCCCCTGTCCCTTTTTCTCCACACTCCACCACCTCCCTCACCATCCCCCTTTCTCCTCATGGCCTGCCTTTACTTCGGCCCCTGCTTTCCTCTATAACCCTACCCGCCCAACGCTCACAAGGGCAACCCACCAATTATCCTGCACCCTCATCAACGCCAGGTCAGTGTCCAAAAATAAATTCCACATCTCTGGCCTCATCATAGTTGAAAACCCAGATATCCTTTTCATTACTGAGACCTGTTTGCAAGACGACTACGAGCCCATTGCGCACAAGACCGTCCCACCAGGCTACAACCTCATTTTCTGAACAGCACCCAAAAAGAAAGGGGATTTGTGATACTACATGAACACCAACTCCAGCTAATAATCAAGGACACCACAACCAACACCACTGACTACAAATCTCTCCTGGTAAAACTGAAACTCTTACCCTCCACCTCCCACAGCTTCCTTCTCATCTATAGGCCCCCCCGGCTACAACAACAACTTTGCAGACACACTCGGTGGAGCACTGGCCACTGGCCTCATCATACATCCAACACTTATTATCAATTTGAACATATGTTTCAACTCACCATCGAACCCTATGACCCGATCACTCACAAACATTCTAGAATCATTCAATCTGACACAATACATCTCCACACCCACCCACACGAGAGGCCACTCCCTCAATGCAATTTTCAGGACCACAACTATATCGACCCAGCCCCCCAACCCCCTAGAATCAACCGATCACACAGCAATTCATTTTACCATACCGCTGAGCACAGCGGATGGCAGTCAAGACCACAAAGGACCTCAGCCAACCTCCTCCTTACCACTAAATTATGGAACAAAGTCGTAGTCTGTCCAGATCTAGCAACTCACTCCTCAACTCGCTCCATGCCCTTGGCCTCCAGGAAGGTCTACCAGCGATCCTTTGACCTCTGGCTTATAAACGCCCTTACACCCCTCATTCTTACAAAACGGACATCTCAGAGATCAGGACCAACACCCAAGTGGTTCACCACCAATCTCAAATCACTCAAGTCTCGCAAGCACCACCTGGAATGGAGCTGAAGAGCAGACCCATCAGCACAGAACAAAACCGCCCTTGCGAGAACAAACAGAACATACATATTGGAAATCAAAAAAGCAAGAAAACATTCTATGGGAACAGAATTCTAAATGCCCCAAACCCGAGCAAGAAACTACATAGAATCATTGCCGAATTGAAATCCCCTGCATGCTCAAGCCAGCCCCCACCAGTCTCCTAAGCCCTATGTGACACCTTATCACTGCATTTCCACTATGCCTCCAAGGATAAGCACTCCGACATCATTGCTAAATTAAAACTATTGCCCCCGCCACCCACCCGCCCAATGACCTACCTTCACTCCCCCCAATATAAATCCTCGACTCTTTCTCTCCCATCACACACCAAGAATTCCTCTCACTCATAGCAGATAGTCGCCCTTCTGGCTCCTCTGAGGACCCTTGCCCACCCTCCGTCCTCAAAACCATCCTAGCCTCCACCTGCGCAGATAGTGTCGCACGCACCATCCTCAACCATTCACTCACATCAGGATCTTATCCGAAAGCCCCAAAAACATCCTACATCAAACCCATTCTCAAAAAAACGACACTGGACCCACTCCTCCCCCAGAATTACCGCCCTACCTCCAACCCACATTTCATCGCCAAACTCATGGACTGTGTGGCTTACAAACAGGTTGGCCATTTTGCCGAAGTCAACAACCTCCTAGACCCTGCACAATCAGGCTTCAGGCCACTCAAGCGAACTGAATCTTCCCTAGTCTCCATCTGGGACGACCTAAAAGGAAAAGCTGATGCAGAAGGCTGTGCTGCTGGACCTCTCTGCAGCTTTTGACACCATCGATCACACCATCCTATTAGACAGGCTTCAAACACTAGGAATCAGAAATGCAGACCTCTCATGGATCTTCTCTTTCATCTCCAAGCGATCACAAATCATGCACCTCCACCATTTCACATCTACATCACGACCAGTAAAGAAAGGTGTCCCAAAGGAGCATCCCTCTCGCCCCTAATTTTAAACTTCTACCTAAAATCCCTGCCCACAATCATTCGCTCATACAATCTTACCTACTACAACTACTCTGATGACACCCAGATCATCCTAAAAATCCCCAAATCTCAAACCCCTGGCAGTCCGGACCTGGTATCATGCCTCGTGGATATTGACCACTGGATGACGACCAGCCACCTCATCCTCAACCCTGGAAAAACTGAAATCCTAGTATGCGGGAAAACAGCCCTCCTACCCCAACTGATTCCGTGGCCTCAACCCCTAGGACAAGCACCGTCAATCTCCAACATGATAAAACACCTATTATGCACACTGGACTCATACCTATCCCTCAACCAACACACCACCACCTTCAAAGCCAGGTGTATCACCCACTACACGTCCACAACACCAGACCGGAATTCCTTTGAGACAAAATCGTTCCCTACCAGCCCTCAAGGAATCACAGATCCCGCACAGCATTTCGACTAGTGGCCCCACCACACAACTCCTCCAGGCTGGGTGGATCCTCTTTCTCCTTCCAAGCCCCAATTATCTGGAACTCCCGACCGCTACACATTTGCAACACTGAAAACCACCTGAAAATCAGAAAGACCATACAATCCTGGCTCTTCCCATAATATCCCCCTGAATCCCTTTTCCCAAAACCACACTGCCAAACCCAACATCCCCATACACCAATTACAACACAGAGGCGGCAGCATTTGCAGCGGCTCGCCTGACACACTGTCAGCCCATGCACAACAACATCCGTTACCTAATTGCATATACCAGCGAGGCCAGCAGCCTTCGCTGTGGTATACCACAAAAACTCACTCCCTCACCACCCAGACCCTCGCACCAGAGAGACCACGAATAATGAGACCACCCCATCCTCTTTATTGCACTGGACAAAGATGGCTCCAGCCAAAATATTTTGAAGTCTATGGTACGTTTCTTTCACACCCCTTCTTCTGTGGACACAAGCCGCAGGC